>NW_028079127.1:5371123-5971988 GCF_014824575.4 Sturnira hondurensis | reverse complement strand
AAAGGACTTGAACAGACACTTCTGCAAGGAGGACATACAGAGGATCCAGAGACACATGAAGAAATGCTCAGTATCGCCTGCTATCAGAGAGATGCGGATTAAAACCACAATGAGATACCACTTTACACTGGTGAGAATGGCTATCATAAACAAAGCAATAAACAATAAGTGTTGGAGAGGGTGTGGGGAAAAGGGGACTCTGGTCCATTGTTGGTGGGATTGCAGACTGGTACAACCATTATGGAAAACAGTATGGAATTTTCTCAGAAAACTAAAATTGGACTTGCCTTTTGACCCAGCAATTCCACTGCTAGGATTGTATCCTAAGAACCCTAAAACACCAATCCCAAAGAATCTATGCACCCCAATGTTCATAGCAGCACAATTTACAATAGCCAAGAGTTGGAAGCAACCTAGGTGCCCGTCAGTAAATGAATGGATCAAAAAACTATGGTACATATACACTATGGAATTTTATGCTGCAGGAAGAAAGAAGGAGCTACTACCCTTTTCAACAGCATGGATGGAACTGGAAAGCATTATGCTGAGTGAAATAAGCCAGGTGTTGAAGGACAAATACCGTATGATCTCACCTTTAACAGGAAGTTAAACAACAAAACAAACAAGCAAGCAAAATATAACCAAAGACACTGAAATAGAGAATAGGCTGACAGTGATCAGAGGGGAGAGGGTAGGGAATTTCAGGGGAAATAGGGGAGGGATTTAGAGGAACAAAATACATGGACAACAACTGAGAAGGGTGGAAACGGGAGTTGGGCGGAGCACAGGTGTGGGATGGCATTGGAGTAATAGACAGAAAACTGTATCTGAAAAGTAATAAATAAAAAAATTGGAAAAAAATAAAATAAAATAAATGCAATGAAAAAAAAAGAAAGAAAATAATACGCCCACTCTTAGGTATTAACCCAAGAAAAATGGAAAATGTCCACTCAAAGAGTTATGCATAGCTTTTTCGTAACAGCTTTATTTGAAATAGCCAAAAACTAGAAACAAGGAAAATGTCTATTAACAGGTGAATGGACAAACACACTATAGTATATTCATTCATAACAAAGGAATAATCTTTCTTTTAGTTGCCAGACAAGAGTACATAGTCTAAACTTCCATTTAGATGAAATCTGAGAACAGACAAAACAATATATAGTGGACATAATCCAGATCATTTGTTGCCTGGGGAAGAGTTGGGAATATACGGAAGGAAAAACACTAAGTGGAAAAGTACAAAAGGGTTTTGGCAACTGAGGGAAATGTTCTGTATCTTGATTGTGGCAGCAGTTACACCAGTATATATCTTTATTAAATGAATTAAATTATATCTGAATAAAGTAGTTTTCTTTTTTTTAAGTAACATTGGCAGGCTAAATGGTAGAGAGCAAGAAAGGAAAGACTATAGAAAGAGTGAAACACAGAATAACATTGTAAAAGCAATTCTAATTCTAGCACAGTTAAAACTAGGAATATAATGATGAATGTATTTAATTCCATCTATAAAATGGTAATAATAACACAAAGGAGAGCTGTAAAAATTAAATAAGATAATTAACACAATACCTAGTACATCATAGAAACACAACTCTGGTTACCTGAATCTGAATTTACCAATGTTAAGTGTTAAAGTAAGGACAAGAAAGTAGGTAATAGATATGTGGACCAAATCATGAAAGAATTTCTAGAGAAAATAATTTTAGAAACCAGTTTTTAAAGGAAATGGATGGAAAAGATAGATGGTACTGCAGATGGAGGGAATGGTAATGTGCAGAAGAACACAGGAAGAAAGGAGCAAGCCATGTGCAAGAGATGGCAAAATTAACATGCCTGTGGCAGCAAGTCTATATAAGGGAGTATGGGAAAAAGATATTCTCCCCATTTGATGCAAACATTCATTTAAATTTTACAGTAGGACCCAGAATAGTAACTTCATCCAGTTGGTGCTATGACACAAGATAAATGCATCCAACCGTTTAAAGTAGGGAAAAAGAAGAAGGTCTGTTCTGTCGAAAAAATATGAATGCCTAACAATCATCTGCTTCAGCCTCTTGGAGGTTAGCCATAGCTCTTCCCCCCCAAAAAAAATAATTATTAAAATATAATTATACCTAAGCAACACATGGACTTGCTGTGCAGCTGTCACTGCACTCCTAAAATTATGAAAGCACTTACATTTCCAGAATCTCAATTCTCTAAGCGATTGTTATTTTAAAAAACAAGATATAAAAAAAAATCTCCTCAGAGAACTATCCAGCTACAACAAGAATTATTTCATAGCATGCTACTTAAAAGGTACCAAAATGCTCAAATTGTATTTCGGGAGACCTAATGTGAGTGAGCAAGATCAGGATTCTTGATCCTGATCATTTTGACATTTTTGACATTCTTGATCCTTGTCATTTTGACATTTTCTCTGGGAAGATATAGCCAAGATAGCTAGTAATAACTTAAACTAATTTAGTTCCCAGAATGAGAGAAATGTAGAATGAGAATGCGATGCACAATGAAAGGCAAAATATTAAAGGGTAATAATACCAACCTTAAACAGAATAGTAGCAGTGTAGCTATGGTGAGGACAACAAAGCTACAGGATTAAATTAACTCAAGTCTCTTATTAACAAAGGATGTTATGTAGCAGCAGATAATAAACAAGGTTTTATCTGCTCCATATAACCCCAGAGCAATATCCATTTAGAGGCTTTGGCTCAGAGTAGGGCACATGGAGACTACAGAACAACCATATTTACTATTGCTTTCCCGAGCCCGTATGTTATATATCACTGTAATAGCTGGAAAGTTTATAAATAAAAAAAAAAATTGTTGATGTGTTACATCATTCAGAATCATAAATAATTTCCCATTTAGAATTTTCTTTTCATGATGATATTATTCTATACTATACAGAACCTTTCACCCTAGCCAGGAGGCTCAGTTGACTGGAGTATCATCCTGTACACCAAAAGGCTCTGGGTTCCATTCCCAGTCAGGCAGCCAATTGATGTTTCTCTCTCACATCTTACTTTTTTCTTTCCCCACCCTCTAACCCCACTCCACCCACCCTTCCTCTCTACCTAAAATCAATAAATATATCCTCAGGTAATTACAAAAAAATTCTTTTCAAAGCCTTTCCTATATATATGTATACACTAAAGAGGGAGTATTTATTTTAAGAACTATAAATATAAAAAATTAGAAGATTAACAATAAAATACTAGTTAAGACCCACAACTACTTTTTTGTTTGTTTTGTTGCTATTGAAAGGAGATCTTAGGAGGCTGATATCACTAAAGATTATTTATGGTTTTTGAAATGAGGATTATAAATCTTTTTAAAATATATTTTATTGATTATGCCATTACAGTTGTCCTATTCCCCTCCTTCATTCCCCTCCACCCTGCACACCCCTCCCCCACTATTCCCCCCTTTTATTTATGTCCATGTGTCACAAGTTCTTTAGACTCTGTATTTCCCATAGTATTCTTGTCACCCCGTCTATTTTCTACCCACCATCTATGCTTATTCTCTGTACCTTCTCCCCCTTCTTCTCTTCCCACTCCCCTGTTGCTAACCCTCCATGTGATCTCCATTTCTATGGTTCCGCTCCTGATCTAGCTGTCCTTAGTTTGATTTTGATTTAGGTGTGATTGTTAATAACTGTGAGTTTGCTGTCCTTTCACTGTTCATCTTTTTTATCTTCTTTTTCTTAGGTAAGTCCCTTTAATATTTCATATAATAAGGGCTTGGTGATGATGAACTCCTTGAACTTGACCTTATCTGAGAAGCACTTTATCTGCCCTTCCATTCTAAATGAAAGCTTTGCTGGATAGAGCAACCTTGGATGTGGGTCTTTGGATTTCATGACTTGGAATACTTCTTTCCAGCCCCTTCTTGCCTGTAAGGTCTCTTTTGAAAAATTCACTGACAGTCGGATGGGAACTCCTTTGTAGGTGACTGTCCCCTTATCTCTTGCTGCTTCTAGAATTCTCTCCTTCATTTTAATCTTGGCTAATGTAATTATGATGTGCCTTGGTGTGTTCCTCCTTGGGTCCACCTTCTTTGGGACTCTCTGAGCTTCCTGGATTTCCTGGAAGTCTATTTCCTTTGCCAGACTGGGGAAGCTCTCCTTTATTATTTGTTCAAATAAGTTTTCCACTCGTGGCTGTTCCTTTTCCCTTCTGATACCCCTATAACTCGGATGTTGGAACGTTTAAAGATGTCCTGGAGGTTCCTAAGCCTCTCATTTTTTTGAATTGTTTCTTCATTGTTTTCTGTTTGGTCATTTTTTGATTCCTTCTGGTCCACTCCATCGATTTGAGTCCCAGTTTCCTTTCCATCACTATTGGTTTCCTGTGCATTCCCCTTCATTTCAATTAGTTTAGCCTTCATTTGTTCCTCTAATTTATGACTGAAATCAACCAGTTCTATGAGCATCCTGATCACCAGTGTCTTGAATTGTGCATCTGAGAGGTTCGCTATTTCCTGGTCCCTTAGAGTTATCGGCTCTGGGGCTTTGTGTTCTTCTTGAGCCATATTTTGGACTATTTGTGCCTGTTACCTATGAGGAGCAGAGCCCTAGGTGGTCAACAGGGCTGGGCCACTCAGTCGCTGGGTTGTGACACTGTATGTAGGGGTGGCGTCAGAGAGGGAAAAAATGGCGCTTTGCTCCACTCTCCCTCAGATTTCTGTCCCCTCTGCGGCTACCCAGAAGCAAATTAGGCCCTTCTGGTTCTGGTTCCCGGGTGTGTGGGCTTGTGAACCCTCCAGGACCCTGTGGGTCTCTCCAACGACTTGAGATGCTAGCCTCTCCTAGCACCTCAACCCCAAAAGTCTTTCCAAATGGTCCTTTCACGCTCTAATTCCTGTCACTGGGGCCCTAGCCTGAGCAGTCTGTCTCACTGTTCACTCTTTCACTTGGTTTATCTGCGTGCGCGAATGTGTGACCGTGGTCAGCCAGCCACCCTGCGCCCTCACTGGGTTCACCTGTTGCCACTCCATGCCTGGGATCCACCAACCACCACCTCCTATGCTGCTAGGTTGGTACTGAATGATCTTTCCTGCCCGACCCCGTTCCACCCCTCTTATCAGTCTGGCTGAGTGGTTCATTGTTGTTGGACTTCCGTACAGTTCAATTTTCTGTGTTTTGGTTACTAAAACTTTATTGTCTTTAAACTTAGTTGTGTGAGGAGGCAGTGTTTCCACCTATGCCTCCATCTTGGCCGGAAGTACGATTGTAAATCTTTTTGTATCAAATATGTTCAAATGGCTAGAGATAACAAACAATGAGAGATGTCCCTTTAAGTATAGCCCAAAGGCTTTATTGCTATAAATTAGCTTATTTTATTTAGAGATGGGAAATTTACCAGTGGTGCATCCTAAGTACTCAGATTACAGCTTAGACAAAGAGGTCCAACATTTAAAGGAATAAGAAAGGTTCTTATTGAGACATCCTAAGAACTAATACTGGATAAGTGGAGGGGAGAAAAACCATCTTGAATCTCTTGCTGAGAATGTAAAGTATATTTTAGGCAATCTACCTTTGAACCACGCAAACCAAACAGGGATGTATCAAACCAAACAGGATGGATATAGAACAAAACAGAGAATAAGAAACATAAATCGTAGGTACAAAACAGACAGGGGGAGGTTAAGAATAGTATAGGAAAAGGAGAAGCCAAAGAACTTATATGTATAACCCAGGGACATGAACTAAGTGGGGGTCAAATGTGGTTGGAAGGGAAGTACAGGGCAGACAGGAATAAAGGGGAAAAAATGGGACAACTGTAATAGCATAATCAATAAAATATATTTTAAAAAACAAAAAAGAATACACATATATCAACAAAAAGTAAATTTATATTAAAACTGTCCCTGGATAAGCCACTGTTGGAGTCATTAGTTTTCTCAGTGACTCTTCTTCACATTTTTTTGTGTGTGTCTCTCTCTCATAATAAATCTTATTTTTTAAAAAACCTACATTTTTAGAACGAGTTTAAGCAAAACATCAAATGAAAATGGGCAAAGAAGTTTAAAATATATAAAGGTGACAAGAAACTACTGGAAAAATAGAAACTAAAGATTAAGAATAAGAAGAGTACATAAAATGTTAGTGGAAAAAGAACATTATCAAAAAGATGAAAACAACTAAAACTGGATAAAAATTAAAAGTAAATAAAATAAGCAACTTAGGACACTAAAAACAATCTTTCAAAAAAAAGGCAGTGATTTTTTAAAAAGATTTTATTATATATATATTTTTAATTTTATTTATTTATTTTTTAGATTTTATTTATCTTTAGAAGGGAAGGGAAAGAGAGAGGGAGAGGAATATCAATGTATGGTTGCTTCTCGTGTGTCCCCTGCTGGGAACTGGCCCCTGCTGGGGACTGGCTGCAACCCAGGCATGTGCCCTGACTGGGAATTGAACCGCAATCCTTTGGTTCACGTGCTCAATCCGTTGAGCTACACCAGCCAGGGTATATTTATATATATATTTTTAGAGAGAAGGGAAGGGAAGGAGAAAGAGAGGGAGAGAAACATCAATGTGTGGTTGTCCCTCATGTGCCCCCAACTGGGGACCTGGCCCACAACCTAGGCATGTGCCCTGACCAGAATCAAACCAGCAACCCTTTGGTTCATAGACCCACGCTCAGTCCACTGAGCTACGCCAGCCAGGGCCAAAAACAATCTTTTAATCAATGTAATATTATAATGTAGCAAAGTTAATTCAAAAGCTGAATGCTTTTACTCAAAGATTCTTCAAACTGAGAGTGCTTGGCCATTTCAAGTTTTCATGAAAAATTTACTTAGCAAAGAGTCTCAGGCTGGAAAGCCAAAGGGCAGAGAACACAGTTTCTCCATTCATACCAATGGCTTCTATCCCTAATGCCCTTAGCTTTTCTGAGACACTTATGTAAGAAGATGACACATTTTTGAAGAATTCTTAACAAGGAGTATTTGTCTTACCTTCCATGCACAGTCAATGAGTACAATCAAACATAGACCCACCCACATTCCACAAGTGATGTGAATTTTCAAACAAAAATCTTAATCAGCTCTAATAAAGCTTTTTCTTTGTCATTGCTAACCTGAAAGCAGAAGGTATGCTTTTCTACAAACCCATACTGCAAAGGGAGTCAAATCAGCTCTACCTAATACATAAAAACATACACAGGGAGGCTGCCAAAATGAGGAGACAAAGAAATATGTCCCAAATGAAAGAACAGAACAAAACTCCAGAAAAAGAACTAAACAAAAGGGAGATAAGCACTCTATCCAATGCAGAGTTCAAAACACTGCTTATTAGGATGCTCAAGGAACTGACTGGGTACTTCAACAGCATAAAAAAGACCCAGGCAGAAATGAAGGTTGCACTAAGTGAAATAAAGAAAAATTTACGAAGGATTTCCAGTCAAGATGGCAGCATAGGCAGACATGTATCACGTCTTCATATAACATCAAAACTACAACTAATATGTAGAACAACCATCACTCAGAACCACCAGAAATCAATTTGAATGGAAGTCTGACAACTACAGAATGAAAGAAACCACATCTATCCAGACTGAACCAGCAAAGTTATGCCATATCTGAGACTACATCAACCCAGGTAACACTGCTTGACCTGCCTTGGAGATCCCCAGAGACTCGACCCCATTCAAGTTATGGACCCACACAAACTGCTTTCCCATATGAATATATGGTCTTGGCTCAGGCCTCACAACTTCCGAACTCCCATGAAATAAGCAATAGCTGGCCTCAGTGAGTTCCAGGCCCAGCACTAGCAGCAGACAGCCTAGATTCACAGCTTGACTTCTCATAGGAATCTCCAAGCCCAGCACAAGAAGCAGCCATCTCAGATTGTTATATAGCTCAGGTACGGTGTCCCTGGGCAAAACCCAGGTGCGGGCTCACTCTGGCCTGCACCACCTAGGAACCCCAGGGCCAGTGTATCCAGTAGACAGCTATAGACCACATTGGAGCACCACCATCCTGCCTTTGCACAGCTGATTCTCCATGAAGGATGGTGGCTGGTAGTCAGTGATCACATGCAGTCCTTGCAGCTGACTGGCCTCTGTAAATCCCTCCCATTTACCTGCCAGCAGCAACCAAGGCTCCACTACAAGAGGAGTGTGTAATCAGCTCACAAGAAGGGAGTACCCAGCTTGGATGACAAGGGAGGCTGTGCCATGGACCCTGCAGGAGACCAGCTACATTAAGCCATACTACCAAGGCACAGAGTCAAAGCGACTCTACCTAATATATAAAAACAAACAGGGAGGCTGCCCAAATGAAGAGACAAAGGAACATGGCCCATATGAAAGAACAGTTCTAAACACTAGATAAAGAACTAAACAAAATGGAGATAAGCAATCTATCAGATGTGGAGTTCAAAACACTGGTTATCAGGATGCTCAAGGAATTTAATGAAGACCTCAGGAGCATATAAAAGATCCATTCAGAAACGAAGAATACACTAATTGAAAAAAAGAACAATTTACATAGAAATAACAGTAGAGTGAATGAAGGCAAGAATCAAATCAATGAGGTGGAACATAAGGAAGCAAAAAAACAACCATGGAGAACAAGAAGAAAAATGATTTTAAAAAAAAGTGAGGATAGTATAAACAGCCTCTGGGACAAGAGGTTCAACATTCACATTACAGCAGTGCCAGAATGAGAAGAGAAGGAGTTAAGGAATTGGAAATCTATTTGAAAAGATAATGAAAGAAACTTCCCTAATTTGGCAAAGGAAATGGACATGCAAGTCCAAGAAGCGCAGAGTCCCAAACAAGATGAATGCAAAGAGGTCCACTCCAAGACACATCATAATTAAAATGCCAAAGTTTAAAGATAAAGAGAGAATTTTAAAAGCAGCAAGAGAAATGCAGATAGTTACCTACAAAGGAATTCCCATAAGATTGTCAGCTGATCTCTCAAAAGAAACTTTGCAGGCTAGAAGCAACTGGTAAGAAGTATTCAAAGTGATAAAAAGCAGGGACTAAGAGCCAAGATTGCTCTACCCAGCGAAGATATCATTTAGAATGGAAGGGCAGATATAGTGCTTCCCAGACAAGGTAATGCTGGAAAAACTCCAGACAAGGAGTTTCTCATCATCAAGCCATTATTATATGAAATGCTAAAGGGAATTATATAAGAAAAAGAAGATCAAAACTATGAACATTAAAATGGAAATAAATTCACAACTATCAACAATTTAAGCTGGAAAGCAAACTAAGCAAACAAGCAGAACAGAAATGATCATAGATCTAGAGATCATTTGCAGCGTTATCAGTTTTTGATGGGGGAAGGAGGAGAATGCAGAGAAAGGTACAGGGATTAAGATGTACAAATTGGTAGGCACATAACAGACACAGAGATGTTAACAACAGTACAGAAAATGGAGAAGCCAAAGAACTTATATGCATAACCCACAGACATGAACTAAGTGGAGGGGAGGGACTGCCAGAGGGAATGGGGGTAACTGGCTAGAGGGACCAAAGGAGAAAAAACTGGGACAATTGTAATAGCATAATCAATAAAATATATTTTAAAAAATAAAAAGAAAAATATCTTGGAAAGATAGCAAAAAAAATTTGAATGAACCACTCACCATCTCTAAATTTTACAGATGAAGAAAGTAAACTCAGAGGGTTCCAATAAATGGCAATTTTTTTAAAAGAAGGAGAAGGAGAAACAGAAGGAGAAGTAAATTTGGAGGTGTTAAGTAGCTTGCCCAATATCATGGAGCCAAAAGAGACCAGAACCCAAGTCTCTTAAGTCCCAGACTAATATTCTAAGAACAAAATATAAAGTCAATGGGAGAAATTATTAGGATTTAGCCTTTTAGATTTAAGATGTACTGACTAGTGAAAAAACTGCATAACCACAATACATATATAATTCCAGTTCTCCTTTTAAAAAATTGTATGGTGAAGGGAGTGAAGGAGGAAGTCAGAGAGAAGGGAGGGAGAGAAAGAAAAGTAGGTAGATTCAGGGTTCTGAACGATTCATTCATTTAACTAGAAATAGGAAACAAATCAAGTGTCAACAGCAGGAAAACAACCAACCACCAAAAAAATCCCAAAACAAACACCTGGGCCTCTCCTTTCCTTATCCTCAGATGTACTGAAGCAGTGTCCTTAGGGAGTCATTAACACTGTCCAACTCTTAGAATAGTTCTGGGAAGGGGGATGGATTTCAGACCCAGTAGAAATGGTATAACCTCTCACAGGAGGCCAGTGGAGAAGAGGGAGAATTTCAGCAACTGGGGTATATTAGCAACAGAAAACTAATTTTGAGTTTCTGCAGCTGTTGTATTTTACAGTAAGCACATGTTGATATAAAGATCACAATTTTGCTTATGAGACACTGCTACTTATGACAACATACATGGTTCTTGGGACTATCATGCAAAGTGAAATAAGTCAAAAGGAAAAGGACAAGAAACATATGATTTCACTAATACATGGGATATAAAACAGAAATCAACAAATGATCACACAACAGTATGGTGGTTACCAAAGGGAAAGAGGGATTGGGTTGGGAGAAGAATTAAGAGGGTAAACAAGGTCAAAAATATAGTGACAAATGAAACTAAATTCTGTGTGGTGAAAACAGTGCAATATACAGATGTTGTATTATAGAACTGTACACCTGAAACTTACATGTTATTACCTGTTGTTTCCCCAATACATTTAAATAAATAAATACATAAATAAATAAATGGGGGAAATCGTTCTTTTCTTTCAAAAACTTTTAGACAAGCAAATGCATATATCACCCAGAAAAGAAAATGCACCTCAAAATGGCTTAATCTGGCTCCCTCTCTCCACCTCTCCTCCTGTCCCCACTCACGTTTGTGCACATACAGACACTCCCCAAAGATTTTTTTTAAAGATTTTATTTATTTATCTTTAGAGGGGAAGGGAAGGAGAGAGGGAGAGAAATATCAATGTATGGTTGCCTCTCAAGTGTCCCCTGCTGGGAACTGGCCCACAATCCAGGCATGTGCCCTGACTGGGAATCGAACCGCTATCCTTTGGTTCACAGGCCCGCACTCAGCCCACTGAGCTACACCAGCCAGGGCAGACACTCTCCAAAGATTTTAAGATGTAATTGGGGTTGACCTTGAAATTATCTTAATTTGTCTTCACATTACATGTGGTCTTCCTTTTAGACTAGCATAACATTAATATGTCAGAATACTTCTAACAATTGAGGTAATTAAAAAAGTAAATGTCTGATTATAAAATGCATTTAAAGACATTTTCCTTTAGATACATAATAATAATAGAAGGTGAATTATTAATGTAATTCAAATGAATATTTGTAATTAAAAAATTATTTTTATATAAATGCATATTGCTAAGGCAGCTTTTAATCATGTTAAAAAACAGTATTCTTGGTAGACTAAACATCCTCAACCCCCTTTCCATAAGTTTATTATCACACTATGGCATTCTCTGCAAGATGGGTAAAGACAATGCTAAACTTGAGCTCATTCCTCTAGGTAAATTATCAGGACTTCCGCCAAGATGGAGGCATAAGTGGAAACACTGTGCCTTCTCCCACAACCAAGTTTGAATACAACAAAGGTTTGGAGAACAAAGACCCAGCCAAAGAACAGAAAATTGAACTATACGGAAGTCCGACAACAACAAACCGTTCAATCTGACATGTAAGAGGGGAGGAGCCAGCATCGGAGTGTGGACAGGCAAGAAAGATCCCCCGACCCCAGGCGCCCAGGCAGCTCCGAGCTGGGCTGACCTAGTGAGGGCTCGGGTCGGCAGGCTGGCGGTGGTCACACATTCGCCCGCAGATAAACCAGCAGAGGAGTGAGCAGTGAGATGGACTGCGCAGACCCCAGCGGCGAACCCAGCACAGGCGGGCTCACCACGGTCGCACATTCAGATGCAGTGGAACAGACCTCACAGCCCGCAGTGGCAGCGGGAGGCTGCAGAGGGGGCCCGCCATTGCTTTCCTTTGGCCCCACCCCGACATACAGTGTCACAACCCAGCGACTGAGTGGCCCAGCCCTGTTGACCACCTAGGGCTCTGCTCCTCATAGGTAACAGGCACAAATAGTCCAAAATATGGCTCAAGAAGAACACAAAGCCCCAGAGCCGATAACTCTAAGGGACCAGGAAATAGCGAACCTCTCAGATGCACAATTCAAGACATTGGTGATCAGGATGTTCACAGAACTGGTTGATTTTAGCCACAAATTAGAGAAACAAATGAAGGCTAAACTAATTGAAATGAAGAGAAATGCACAGGAAACCAATAGTGATGGAAAGGAAACTGGGACTCAAATCGATGGAGTGGACCAGAAGGCAGAACGAAACATCCAACCAGAAAAGAATGAAGAAACAAGAATTCAAAAAAAAAAGAGGAGAGGCTTAGGAACCTCCAGGACATCTTTAAACGTTCCAACATCCAGATTATAGGGGTACCAGAAGGGGGAAAGAAACAGCCACGAGTGAAAAACTTATTTGAACAAATAATAAAGGAGAACTTCCCCAGTCTGGCAAAGGAAATAGACTTCCAGGAAATCCAGGAAGCTCAGAGAGTCCCCAAGAAGTTGGACCCAAGAAGGAACACACCAAGGCACATCATAATTACATTAGCCAAGATTAAAATGAAGGGGAGAATTCTAGAAGAAGCAAGAGATAAGGGGACAGTCACCTACAAAGGAGTTCCCATCCGACTGTCAGTGAGTTTTTCAAAAGAGACCTTACAGGCAAGAAGGGACTGGAAAGAAGTATTCCAAGTCATGAAATCCAAAGACCTACAGCCAAGATTGCTCTATCCAGCAAAGCTTTCATTTAGAATAGAAGGGCAGATAAAGTGCTTCTCAGATAAGAACAAATGCAAGGAGTTCATCATCACTAAGCCCTTATTATATGAAATGTTAAAGGGACTTATCTAAGAAAAAGAAGATGAAAAATATGAACAGTGAAAGGACAGCAAACTCACAGTTATTAACAACCACACCTAAAACAAAAGCAAACCAAGAGGACAGCTAGATCAGGAGCGGAACCATAGAAATGAAGAACACATGGAGGGTTAGCAACAGGGGGGTGGGAGGAGGAGAAGGGGGGAGAAGATACAGAAAATAAATAGCATAGACGGTAGGTAAAAAATAGGGGGGAGGGCAAGAATAGTAGGGTAAATATAGAATCTAAAGAACTTGAGACATGTGGTCATAAACTAACGGGAGGTGGGTGGGGGAGGGGTGTGCAGGGTGGAGGGGAATGAAGGGGGGAATAGAACAACTGTAATGGTATAATCAATAAAATATATTTAAAAATAATAAATTATGAATTTCAAAATCAATGGGTCCAAACAATGGACCCATTGATTTTATTATACAGTTCTCAGTAGAATCGTATGCTGGTTAGCTGCCCCTTAAAGCTATTTTGATTTCTCACAGTTTTTGAATATTAAATATCTGTAAATTATATTTCTTTCCCTCCTTTTCTCCCCATTTCCTTCTCAACCCGGTGAAAGCTGGTGTCCACCTTGGTAATTCTACTCCAAATACACAAAGATCACCACTGACAGAGTTAATGCTTTTTTCCCCTCACCCTTATTCAAAGACTCTCCTGAACCTGGTGTTCCCTCTAACCAATCCTTTTTTTATTCTTTCACAAGCTTCCCTCACTCTGTCCAGGATTTTGACACTCAAGTATCTCAGGCTTTCACTCTATTACAGCCTCTTCTCTTCCTCCCACTTTCAACTATCACCTTCTCCTACATTCAAAAATCATGTATCTAATGACCTGCCGAAAGATTCAAAAACTGTAGGGTATATCAGAAGCAACTGGAGAGCTTATCCAAAATCAAATTTCTGAATTCCACCACCAAAGCTTCTGATTCAGTAGGTTTGGAAAGAACCCAAGAACCTGCATTACTAACAAGTTTCCAGGTAACACACCCTTGAGAACCACTGACCTACAGATTTCTCCCTTGGAAAAGCCACAGGTACCTTAATTTCAACAGGACCTGATGGACCTCCCAGAATTTACCCTAGTCACCTCCAAACCATTCTCTACACAGCATCCAGGGTGATCATTGTAACATGATCATTTCCTGATCCTTTAAAGTACTTAAAATATTCTAATGGTTTTCAAGGAATCTTAAAATATAAAACAAAATCCTTAACATGGTTTATCAAGCCTTGCATGACCCAGTCTTTGCCTACTGCACCATATGCTACTGTTCTCTCTCATTTTTTTTTTACACTCCAGCCACAGTGGACTCTTTCAGTTTCTAGCAAAAGCCAAGTTATTTGCAATTCCAAGATATTTCAACAAGATGTGCTGCCAGAAATACTTTTGTCTCAGCTCAAGTCATCTTCCTTGCCTCCTCTCCTTTAGGTCGGCAAATTCTTGTATCACCTATAGTTCTTGGCACTTTCCACAATGGTGATTACACAATGAATTGTGCAATTAGCAGTTTACTCTCTGCTCCCCATCCTTCCCACACACACAAGCTCAAAAAAGTCACATGCCTATCTAGCTCCCATTGAATTTTCAACCCCTTGCATACTAACTTGCACTTAAATTATCTGTTAAATTAAATATCTGTCTTGTAACATTAAATTATTTTGAAACCTCAAAAGGAAAGGTATTATTTAAAAGGGACTGGATTTTTTTAAGCATTCTGTACTGCTTACAAATGAGGACGTTTCATTCGATTCCACAATTCTGGGAGTTTGAGAAAAATAATACCTTAAAAAGATAAAATAAAATTTTCCTATCACGAGCTCTTCTGTGCAACAAGATATACAGGTATATTATTGTTTATTATCTGCACCAACAACAGCACTGATTTTCAAAAGCCATTTAGTAATAAGTGTAAAAGGCAGCCTAAGATAATTTTTGCAAAAAAAAAAAAAATAAATTACTTGTAAAATTGCATCAAAGAGTACACACAGGCTTAGCAACAGAAGTAGTTTTAGATCATTCTAAGAAGTAAGATGGGGCAGCTGCCTGGGATTAACCCTCAACATGAATAACCATAACCATGAGTTACATAATAAGTGTGAATATAACCAAGAATTAAGATATTATGCATATAACCAAGATTTCAATTACTGTATAAACACATAATCTACAGATTCTGATCTCCTTTAAAACGGAAAGAATACCTGCCATCTATAATTCGTTCGCCAACTCTTTTTCTCTTAAGTACAAGCTAAATTAGCAAAGCACTGGCCTAAGTGGCAAACACTTAGAATAGATATAACTATCTTGAGATGTAATTTTAACTATAGCAGAATTTACATACAAATAAAGGTTATCTTCATTCAGAGTACTCAATTTTAGAGACCATTTCAAGTTTCCACCACACAAAGCAATTTTACAACCCCTCATTTCTGATCACTTTCTTAACTACATTCTAGGTTTCATTCCTTTGCTTACTTACTGCTTATATTTAACTGAAATAGCATTTCTCATTTTGATCCTTAATTTTATATATGATATGCGGTTCAAAATGACTTCCCACTTTTTCCCAATATCAATCCATTCTCAAAAGATGTCATTTGCCACCATAAAATGTAGGTTAAAAAAATGAAGCTGAAGGCACTTAAAAAAATGACAAAGGAATCATTCCAAAAGTGTTTTTTGAAATGTTTATTTAAAAGCATGTTTATTTAAAAACTAGTCATATTTCTACTTTGGGCACTACTCATAGGTATGGACCCTGACTTCTGGATCTCCTGAATAAGAGATCTTGTAATGAAAAAGTACATTTACTATAATCTACAGACTAAGAAATGGAACAAGTTTTAAGAATAAAATCTGGTAGTCTACTATAACAATTTGGCTTGGGAGATAGTTTAGTATATGAATACGATCATGACTGTAAAATGACATAGGCCAAGGTTCAAATTCTTGCTTGGTCTCTTAGTAGTTACATAATTAAGAATGTTACTTGAACATGGAGTCTGTACAACATCCATCTGTAAAATGGGAATAATGTCGTCTATTTCAGAGGCATTATAAAGATTATACTACATAATATATTATTTTATTGGAATTCTAGCCACTAACATTTTCAAGGGTAATCCTCAAAAGAACCCAAGAGACTATCTGTTCCAAACTCTCCATTTTACTAAGACCCATAGAGACCAAGTGATTGCCAAGGTCACACTATTACTTAACAGGGAAAGACAATACTTCTGGCAGGTTCCTTATTTTCCCAGTGCATCTATTTACTAAATCAGTTGGTGTCTCTAATTCTAGGTTGCACAAGCTTGTGACAGAGGGTCTCAAAAAGAGTTTCTGAGACAGTAATATAAATCAAGGCCACCATACAAGAATAAATCAAGGCTGGTGCTAGCAAGTATGATACTGGCAACCATATAGTAATAATCTAGTCTTATATGTTAATTTACAGCTAAAACTACCCGATACGGTATAATTTTTAATTTTCTTAACAGATCCTTTCCTAAGAATAATATGAACACTGTTTTAAATCAAGATACTAGAAAAATGGATGTGTTTTTCATTTATTAAATATGTAACTGGTGCCCTGGCTGCTGCAGCTCAGAGGATTGAACATGGGCCTGTGAAGCAAAGGGTCACTGGTTCGATTCCCAGTCAGGGTACATGCCTAAGTTGCAGGCCAGGTCCCCAGTATGGAACACATGAGAAGCAACCACACACTGATGTTTCTTGCCCACTCTTTCTCCTTCCCTTTCCCTCTCTCTAAAATATAAATAACTAAAATATTTTTAAAAATATGTAACTGGTTATAATAAACCAAAAGTTACCCAGTTTCCTACAAGTAAAATTCATACCCGTAATCAACCAAGAGTTCTTTATTAAAGGATCAAAGTTTGAAATGCAAGATCTCAAGTTAATTCAAGACAATCTAAAGAATTTTATTATTGATTTTCTTCCTCAACCTCAAAAGCAACTTCTTCATATTTTAATACAGATTTAGAATAGCCATCTTGAACATGAAAGAAAAATGACTATTTGAGTGCCTCACTCTGGCATAGATGCTTCTGGGTTTTAAATTCTAGATATAAATTACCACAACCAAAGTATTCATCATCTTTAATTTATCATGCAAGTAACCAAGACATAATTACACTTCTGCATGCCAGTTCAAAATGGATCAATGAAAACCAACACAATGTTTAATACTTGAATTAAGTCTGACTACCAAAAATGAGAAACTATGGAGATAACTCTTATATTAAAAGCCTGTTCCTAAAAGAAAACTGATCCATATAACAATAAAAAAGTCTTAGAGAATACCAAAAAATCACAAATTTTTCCATTTAAATAAAATCATAATTTGTCTCATAGTCGCAAAATGTATCGCTGATTAATTTCAACTTCAAGTTTGAAGAAGCTAATTACTACTGTGAATTAAGAAGAAGCCCCAAATAAACAAGACCTTACTAGTTACAATGCTAAATATGTTAAGCAATCAATCTCTTTAAATGAACCTCTAATTTTACAGAAGACTTTCTCATCAATAATGACAGGGTATTGTGTTTTCAATTCCTACATCCTAATCATAAGTAATTGGGGAAATGAAGATATAAAAACCGTAACTTCCCAAATAATTAATCTTTGAAAACAGCCAAAGTATTATTTGAAGATAATGCTGAAGATCTATTTTAAAGTTTCAGGAACAGTGGAAAAAAGTATCAAGACTGTAAACATAATAGAAGCAATAAAGGATATTGTAATGAGCCAGTCAAAAAGGAAATTAAGCATGACAACAGATATCTGAAAACACTTAGAATACATGAAAAAGGTAAAGCAAGAAACATCTAACTACTATCTAATCCAGTCTCTGGATGCTAAAATCAATAGTTTCACAGAAGATAGTTCACAAAATATTCAGTGAATAGATGTCCACTGCATTAGGGAATATTTACATCTTTGACTTTCTCTACATTAAAATAAAGAAATTTCACAAGAGCCCATTTATTTTCTAAGGCTTCTTTAAATTTCAAATATGTACTCTGTAGGTTCTACAATATCTTATATGATCAGGCCAAATCTGGGAATTTAAGCCTATCAAATTACAACCCTTGTCAGGGTTTCAACTTCAAAATAGTTAGCATTTTTAGAATATAGATTGTAAAAATTTCTGATTGCAGAAGAATTATAATTTCAATCATAAAAGATACACACAGCAGTTGAAACCATACCTGTAGAAGAACTAGAAAGTCTCTTGAGAGAAGAACTGAACAAGATTAATAGAGAGATGCAGCAATATTATTATTGGAAGAGAGGGAAAAGATGGATAAATTTAAATTTAGTTGCTTAGGGTAATTTATAGGCAATAATTATGAAGCCTGAGTATTCAGGAAAGGAGACCGGGCAATAAACACAGTAAGTTAAAGAAAGTTTAGAACAATGCCTGAAATTTTTGAAGAACATAAAATGAAAACAGGAGATGAAAATTAAGGCCCTTAGCAAGCTAGTTAGACAATCCAAGCTCAAAATTTAAAGTGTCAAAGCTTATAAGGCACATGAGAAGGAAAAGGAATAGTGAAAAATATCATAAGTAATTAACCAAACTAGCTACAACTATTACGGCAGAATAAATAAAAAAGAGTAACACCTCACCAGTCTGTACACAGTTAATAAGTAAAATAAGTAAAGACTTCTAAACTATCGAAATATCACAACAGCCACAAGCTTAAAGGTAACATGCCATTCTCTAGAGCAAAGTCACTATTTTATGCACAATTCTAAATGGTCTCATTCAGTTTCCAAGTAGCAAACTAAAAGTGGCAAGTGAATCATAATGACATGTACAAGTTGAGGATGATGACAAGCAAACAGAAAAACTAAGAAGCAAACAAGAATTCAAAAGAATACAAGTTTTAGGGCCAGTTGGCATGAAGACACACACATGTATACAATCACTGTATCAATATCACAATTTTTATGACTAAACCTGCATTAACAAAAAATATAGTTCAACAGTTCTGAACCTTCTGTTTAAGAAGCTACAAAAGAACTCCAATAAAAGCTAGTGGACTAAATATAAATATTCTTGCCAGTTACTCCAGATATCCTATTGCCAATTAAAAACAATTCATATAGAAAGAAATAAAACCATAAGAGCAAAGACATTAAAATTGGGGATAAGAGGGAATTCAACAAATTTCTAAAAGATGAAAGTAGATGTGAGATTGACACAAGAAGCAGAGAAACCCACAGCCTCCTTCTACCCTTCAAGAGTAATGCAAAAACAGTGGAAGCCCAAACGGCTAACAAAACCTGAAAAGCGTGATTGCAAAGCAATGATATAGCAAAGGGCAAGAATGGGGAGGGGCTAAAAATAGAAGAATTAAATATTACTTGATTGACTGTACAAGGGACAACTACATTTCCCATCCCCCAATTTCCAAGCAGTATCTAAATAACTGACATTTACCGCCAGGGAAAAAGATAGTTGGCTTTTCTTAAAGAAAATGAATGACTACCTCAGTAGGGAAAGATAAGTGGGGATGCTGGGACACAGTAAGAAACCTGTCTCATCTGACATTTAGAAGACCCGCAATCTGGACACTTGCTCCCTTCCCTCCTACTCTAAACCAATGCTCACCAACTGACAGCCTCTAACCTTAACTGCTCTGTCCCCTAAGTATTCCAGTCAGAATTTCTACTCAAAGGAAAAACATAACAGCGAAAACAGTCCAAAGAGCAGGGTGAGAGAGGACAGACCCAGACCAGAAACCTAGTCCTTTTTTTTGGAAACATGAATAGAAAACCAAGGATCACCAGGCACATAAGAAAAACTAACATTGAAAAGAATGACTACAAAACAAACATAATAACTGACCAGAGAAGGAGATAACTAAGGAAACACAAGATATCTTTTAAAAATATGCTTTATATATTGAGACTAAATAATTACAACATAAAACAAGAATGGTAGAAAAAAGAAAAAAAGAACAAGAAAATTCATAGATTATCCTCCCTGCCCCGCCCACAAAAAAAAATTTTTTCCCCAGAAACTATGGGGGGAAAAAAACCCTAAACACAGAGCAAAGAGAATCGCAAAATTTGAAAGTAAAAATGAGACAAAGAGGATCAATTCAAGAGAGAAAACATCAGATTATTGAAGAGAAAACAAGCCAAAAATATGAAGGGAAGAAAATATCAAAGACAATAGAGGAGAATTTCCAAGAGGTAAAGAACCTGATTCAGACAATAAGGGCAAGCAAATGCCTAGAACGAATAACTGAAACAAAACAATCTATATATGTCATTATGACTTTGTAGCAGGAATATAAAACAAAGACCCTAAAAACCTTCAGACAAAATAAATAAAATATCTTAAAAGGACAGTGAATTAGATGGCTTATGGCTTCTATAAACCATCCCTGGATGCTAGAAAACAACCAAACAATGCTTTCGGAGTTCTAAAGGAAAATTATTTGCAACCTACAATGTTGCACCCAGCCAAACTATCAGTCTAATATGAGAATAGAATGAAGACATTTTTGTACATTGAATAAATCAAAGTTTGCCTCTCAAACAGTTTTTAGGAATGTAATCTAGAAAAAAAGATCAAGTACAGTAAAGAAAAAAAAGGAAGACCTGTAATAGAATGAATCCAATGTTAAGAGTACAGTGAAAGGAAAGGAGGTTTTAGAAAGAGACCCAAAACAAAAGCAGTCCAAACTGAGACAAAAATACAGGCAATTCCAGATAAATAGGGAACATACTGCAACAGATACTACGCTCAGAAGTATGGGATGGGGGCAGAGGGACTGAGAGACTATGATAAAAGCATACAGCACAAGAAAAGGGGGCAATTAGAAACACCAAGAGAACAGAAAGTCATGTCCATTTTTTTTTTAATTCAATGGCTAGGCTTTGAGTAACTGATAACATAAATAAAATAAAATCTACTGAACCTTGATGCTATCAACATTTTTCCTCAAGTGGCCCATGGGTTGCTTAATGCGATCTGTAGAAAAGCAATTACAATCTAAGCACACCACCTGGCCCAGCATTAAATAACATTTACATAATCATAATTTCAAAACTATTTACTGGTTTTTGTCATTCAGAGAGATTCTATGGACATGACAACTGGGGTTATTTGGGTAGAAGAATGGGAGATGGATATGTTTATTTAAGCAATAAGAAATATAGCTACCAGTTAAAGAAGAAAAATGGAAATACAGATGTCTAAATTGATAAGTTAATAGAAATGTGGATCAACATTTAATAGAAACCAGTATATTTCATAAAAACAACATAGCTTTCTTTATTGTATATTCATAAATAAGCTCCCCCCTATGAACACCACCCATCTCCTAAAAGGGAAAAAAAGTCCTTTAATTAAAGATAAGTTTCTTTCAGTTTAAAATAATTTCAAATTAATTCATTTTTTAAGACAGTGGTTCTCTATTAAAAGTGAGTTTGTCCCCAAACGGACATTTGCAATGTCTGGAGACATTGCTGGTTGTATAACTTGGGAAGGTAGTATTAGTATCTAATTAGTAGAGAACGAGGACGCTACTAAACATTCTACAAGGCACAGGCAAGCCACTCACAATTAGCTAGCCCCAAAAGGTTAAGTGCCAGGCTGAGAAACCCTGCTTTAAGGGAACTCTTCAGACTTTTATAGAAAAAATTTTGTCATTTCTCCCTGCTCCCAATTCTAATGATGGCATGTGGTCACAGAGAAAAGTTTCTGTGGGCACAGGGATTATTATGATTGGTGTGAATGCAGACCTGAGGACTGCCCTCTGGGTCCTCACCACTTCTGAGGTTTGGCCATTGGCCCTCATTGAGTTATAAGGCATATGTTGATGTGTATATTGGAACAGTATCCAGTTAGGGATTTCCTAACTTGGTCCCACCTCAGCTCCTGATGGTATGAATATCCTTAGGGCCTCAATGACTCCTCTATGCAGCCCATTCTTATAGTGAAGGCAACACTAGCTGCCCAACAAATAAACCCCAAATTTTCAGTCATTTCACATAATCAAAATTTCTCATTAAAGTTAGTCTGGAGTGGGTGCTTCTACTTGGTGCACAGCTTTCTCCCACATGGTAATTTCGGGACTCTAGACCCTTCGAACCTTATGCCTTTAACATATCATAAGAGACCCTGCCTCTGCATCTGGCCTGTGGAAGGGAAAAGAAGAACACTTCAACCCAGACATTACAACATAGTTCGACACAACATATTTTGCCACAGTTCATGGCAAAATCTTGTCACATGGCCCCACTTCAATGCAGGATGGGAAGATGGGGGTAGAGGAGAAAATGACTGAGAAATGCATTACTGGCTGAGCAACCACTTCCCAGTGTAAACTGCACTGCATGAGGAAGCACAAACTATGGTGTGGTAAAGCTGAATCTGCACTGTCGCCCTCCCTAAAACCTTTTTCACATGGCCCCTCCCTTCACAGTAGTAGCCTCATGATAGGCTTGCTGGCTCTCTGCTAACTTTTATTTTCTCCACTATGATTATGTGAGAACTTCCATACCACATAACAACCTTGGAAAACTCACAGGATGCGCCTCTGGGCCTCATTTCTGACTAAATACACCATTTTCTTCTCCTGCAGCCAACTCATATCAGCATAGGACCACAAGGCAATAAGCTAAATAAATGGTGAGTGACTGCACAGGTTCTGAATTTAAGCAGTTGTGTTCTACAGCCCATACTAATCTGCTTCTCCATACTTCTAAAATAATAGGTAGTAACAGATTTTTTCTATTGTCATCAATGAATATTTATAAAGGATCCATACATATCTTGCAAAACAGCCCAGGAACTATTACAAATTCCCACTATAGTACATTGTACTGTTTTCTTTACTTCTGGATTGCTAATCTTAAATGTTATAGTCAAAATAGTAGGCAAAAGTATACAGCAAAGCTAGCCTTCAAAAGTCTTTCAATTTCCTCTGCACTTGAACAATGTTCCTGTGTCCTCATGTCCAAGGCACCCTACCTCATTAGTCTAACCCAGTAATAATCTTACTTAGATTGGACTGCTCTCTCCCCAGATCTACCATTTCCCCAACCCCATCAAAATATACCTACACAGATTTTGTAATTTCCACAGGGGTCTGAGCCTTCTTTGTTAGAAACTGTATAAACTGATAAACTATTATACTTCTGCTAATATGTGGCATTTGGCAGTCAAAAACCAAGTTAGTTTAATGGTGGAAAATTCAGCAGCAGAAAGCTTAAATAAACTTAAGTGACTTGGATTGGTCATGGTAAAAAAAAGGATAGATTTCATTACATATATTTGTGTCCCTCAAATAGACTACATAATAAACATCCACACCAATTTAAAAAAATTAAAGTATTCATTTCAAAAATTGTAACAAGCCTTAAAATACTGTGACTAATTTCTTCTTATATCTCCAGTAGACCCTGGAATTTCCTAGTGAGAAAATGGCAACTGAATAAATATTAAAGAATTATTTGACTTACTATATTTTTAAATAAAAAAATAAGATGTCAAATACACACCAAATAGAAAAAAATTGAGGCTATATGCCATCTTATTACAAAGTGGATTTTCATCAGATCATAATCAAAGCAGTCTCACAAATATCATAAAGTCAAGACCTGTTATAAGGGGCATCTGCAAATAAATTCTACAAGTCAGTATAATTCAGTGGTTAAGAGGAAAAGCTTTTAAGTCAAAAGATTTCCTTAAATTTCAAATTCAAATCCTTTTGCTAGGCTCCACCACCTGGGCAGGAGGTTTACAAAGGACAAGAAAATAGCCTGATTCGAGGGGAGGGATGGTGGTGGTGGGGCTGGGGAAGGAAGGAGATCACTGTGAGGAGTAAATATGAGAACAGGCCAAGTGATTTTAAAGTGGAACCTGGGTTAACAGTCACAGCATATTAGCTAATTATGATGATGATGATCAGCCATTCCTACTAAGTCAACTTTGGGAACTATAACAATCTCCTTCTGAATCTATCAAGTTTTTAACAACCCTAAATCAAAAAGTTTCTCCTCCTATCTTGAAAAGTCTTCAAGTTCTAAAACTATTTCCTCTTTTTTTCAGTCCTTTGTGAATATAGAAGATATATTCTATCCGGGTAACTGCCTTCTTTACCATTTTAAGACTCAGACTCTTTTTAGTCTTTTTAAAACAAAAATCCCTTCCAAATATTACACAAACAATAGACTACTCCATGGGTTATAAACACTACAAAGACTTCACAAAGTATAATAAAATTTTGAAATTCATTAAAAAACAAGCAGCTACTAGAACAAAAAGCTTGGAGAAGAAATTATACAGAGGTCTATTGGCCTGCTCAAACAATACTGAGTTTACATGACTCCACTCCAGGAAGACAAACAATCCAATTAAAAACTGGGCAAAGGGCCTGAACAGATACTTCTCCAAGGAGGACATACAGAGGGCTGAGACATATGAAAGGATGCTCAGCATCACTAGCCATCAGGGAGATGCAAATTAAAACCACAATGAGATACTACTTCACACCAGTCAGAATGGCCATCACAAACAAATCAACAAACAAGTGCTGGTGAGGTTGTGGAGAAAAGGGAACCCTAGTACATTGTTGGTGTGAATGCAGACTGATGCAACTACAGTGGAAAACAGTATGGAATTTCCTCAAAAAAAACACAAAAAACTAAAAATGAACTGCTGTTTGACCTGACAATTCCACCGCTGGGATTATACCCTAAGAATCCTGAAACACCAATTCAAAAGAACCTATGCACCCCAATGTTCATAGCAACACATAGCCATGTGCTGGAAGCAGCCTAGGTGCCCAACAGTAAATGAGTGGATCAAAAAACTATGGTACAACCCTGGCTGGTGTAGCTCACTGGATTGAGCACTAGCCTGTGAAGCAAAGGGTCCCCGGTTCGATTCCCAGTCAGGGCACATGCCTGGGTTGCAGGCCAGGCCCTCAGAAGGGGACACATGAGAGGCACATTGATGTTTCTCTCCCACTCTTTCTCCTTCCTTTCCTCTCTCTCTAAAAATAAACAAATAAAATACTTAAAAAAAGAAACCGATGGTCCTTTTACACAAAGGAACACTAGACAGCAGAAAGAAAGAAGTTCCTACCCTTTGTGACAGCATGAATGGAACTGGACAGCATTATGCTAAGTGAAGTAAGCCAGGAGGTGAAACACAAATACCATATGATCTCACCAATAAGTGGAACCTAATCAATAGAACAAACAAGCAAGCAAAATATAACTAAAGGCAGTGAAATTAAGAACAAACTGACAGTAACCAGGAGAGAGGAGGGAAATTAAAAGGAAAAGAAGGGAAAGGGTTGTCAAAGAACATGTATAAAGGACCCATGAACAAAGCCAAAGGTGGGAAGGATTGAGGTTGGGAGGAGGGGGGTGAGTGGGGCAGGGAAAAGTGGTGGTAGCAAAATGGAGACAACTGTATTCAAACATAAATAATTTAAAATTTTTTAAAAAGAAAGGATAAATGAAAACCTGCACAGTTTTTAAAAATAAAAGTGAGATTTCACAATAAGAAAAATAATGAGTTCTAAAATAAATGACAACAGGTAGAGATCCTTCAGTTTACAATCAGATCACTAGAAAATATAGAGAACTTTTTTGGTAACTTTTCTTCTTAATAGCAGGAAAATTCCATTTCTTTACAACAATGAGTAGATAGATGGCATGACAGGCAAGAGCAATTTCTTCAAAAACAAATTCTGTAGAGAAGAAAAACCTAAAAGGCTCAGATTTTCAGCCATATATATGCCTTACTTGAGGCTTTAAAAACCTGAGGGGTCTACCATTCTTTGTGTTACTATAAGAATACAAGTTTCCTTTCTATTACAAAACATATGCTTGACTGAAAGAAAACTAAGCATCCAAAATTCTGAAACATGGTAATATGTGGGTCAACTCAAAGTTCAAGTAGACATCGAACTTCTTGATAAATATACCAAAATAATTCTTAAAAATCTAAAGACAAAGAAATGCTTTAAATAATTTCATGATTGTTGCTTTCTCCTATGTGTTAGATATTGAGGTAGGCACTTTCATATACATTATGTAATTTCATTCTCCCAACAAGCATATGGGATAAGGATTATTATCCTCCTTTTACAAATGAGAAAACTAAGGCCCAGTTTTTTGCCCAAGGACACTTGCTTATATAAGATGTAATTAGAAATCCAATTCAAATTTTTCTGATCCCCAGTTCAATTCTCTTGCTTTCACTGTACCACCGTCACTTTCAAACTCAAGTACTCTAAATCACAGCTCTTTAAAAGTGTGCCAACCTTAAAAAGGTTGCCTCTCTGGGAGGCAATAGTTGTGAGAGAAGAAACATTCTTCATATTACCAAAAATAACTCACTCTACTTAATCTGATGTGATTACCAAGTTTAAATGCTTTTGTTCTAGCTGTCTACCACCTGAGAAAACTTACGTACCTTCAGATATTATAACCATTTCTGCAAGACTGAACTCAAGAACCACCTCCTCCAAGAAAGTTTCCCTGATTAAATGACCTGTTTCCCTCCTCGTAAGCCAACATCCTTCTTTATCACCTCATTGCTTATACGTTATCTACTTTGGACTACATTATCACATATACCTCTTTGTTTTCCAGTCCTATGTCTGGAAATACATTTTTTCTTTCAATGACTATTAAGAATTTTCAGGGTCAATGGTAAGCAAAATAGACAAGGTCCTTGTTATCATGGGCAGATTACACTGTTTGCAACTTTAACAAAGGTAAAAATAACACAGAGAATAAGGATATGATGTTCCAGGACAAGGACTCCTTCCCTACAAGGTCTCAGAAGAAAGCCTGCAAACTTGACATTTTTTAGGGAGAAAAAAAATTCCTTCTATCATGTCTTCCAGGTGAGACCCTCAACCTCATGCCTTTGAGAAGATATATGAGGGGGTGAGGAACCAAGGTGGATGGAAGGAAATATCTAAAATCTCTCAAGGGTTTCCCACATACTGACATGAAATCTTTACACATGAGTCCAGACATCTGTGTCCCATCTATGATAAAACTACACTTCAGCTGCAATTGCCACAATCAAGCACCTCCATCAATCTCCTTGCACACAGCCACCTTCAGTAATGAAGTACTCAGACACTTTTTATGTAACTTGCATTTATGTAATATTTGTAGGTCATATTCCTTAGAATATAGGAGAGCCTATAGTCTTCTATTCTGACTCTCTCGATGCCTGGAGATCATTGCCACAAATGTGTTTGGCTTTAAATATTATAATATAAATGTGAAACTATAATACCTCAGGTATTGCTACTAGGAAAGAATAATATTATAATAGCTTTCCAAAATAATATTAGAAAGCTACATTTAAGTATCAATTCTTTATTCTGTCTTTCATGTTTCAATACAAGTAATCTGCTCTTAGAGGATTATTTATAAACAAACCAAATTTAAATGTACTAAGAGCATTCCCTAGTTGAGGAAATTCTGCCATCTGTCCTTTAAAAAAGACCCTTTTGTAAAAATGAAGATTTTGTAAATTCATAATTTTATTTTTTTCTCAAATCAAAACAAACTAAAACATAACCACATTACCCATAATTATATATTTCTTATTTTTTCATGGCTTAGGTGCATTTTATTAGTTTTCTTTAGAACTGTATATTTCTCCCCAAAGTATACTTCAAGGTGTTTCAGTTCAAAATGAGCCAAAAAACTACATATTGTCAAATTTCTAAGTGCCATAAATGTGTTCAAAGAAACATATTTGATTGCCTCTAAAATGTAATAACATTATAAATGAAAAATATAATTTCACACATCACAGATACAATAATATTCAATATTCAGTATTCAATAGCAGAAATAAACCATGACCATTTTTAATTAAACAGGCCTTCCTAAGCACTTGTGTACAATGTATTGCAGCTCAAACTGTTCACATGGAATTTGACCGCAAAGACTTAATCTGCATAATTGAAGACCTAAAAGATAGTTCTTATGTTTCATCTGGTCCCTTTCCCAGTACTCTTAACAAGCACATTGTAGTGGTTCCATACATAGTTGTTAAAAAAAAAAGAGGTAACGAATATTTAAAATTAGTCATACTTTCAATTGAGTACAGACTGCATACCCTTATTCTTCCTTCCCCAACCTGTTTTGCAAAATTAGCATGATCTTAATAATTTCATTGCAAAACAAGTTCTGCAAGCACAGAAATTGTCCACAGTCTCTCAGTGTGATCAGTTTAGATGCCTGATGGGATGCAGAAACCCTAACAAGCAATTCACCCATGTTCCTCCACAATCCTCGCTCTCCTTGGAATCCTAAAAAGTCAAAAAATGGTTTTAAATGGTTATTTTAAAAGATCTAAGAGGCACTAATTTGAGGCTAAGTTTCAAAGGAAGTTAGTAACACTACCATACACAGGGCAGTCTAGTATTACTCAGATGTCATTTTAGTCTTCCAGCATCAGAAAGGCAAAAACTCCATTAAATTATGTATTTAATCAAATATGCTTATACTATCAGTTAGATAAGTTTAAGTAGGAACCCAAGTTACACCACCTATTATTTCACACTGCATCTAGATAAAATGAAAGTAGGTGTGTTCCCCAGCGCAGAAGTCTCCCGAAGAGTGTTAAATGACTTTTGTGAATGGAAAATATGCATATACAGTTGCATCGCCTCAGCCGGTCCTGAGTGGGTGTCTGTCTCAATGAACCAAAAGCACATTCCGTATGTGAGGCTCCTTGGAACCTGATTCCACTTTTGAGAATGGGCTTTGAAACAAACTTTAAATTAAAGGTACAGCACAGGCTTCGGGCTTCTCTTATGTCAAAAGAAGGCCACAGGTACTGAGGTTCAGAGGAACAACACCGTGTCATCCAGCCCTGCAAGGGCGGGTGCAGTCTGCGGCGCGCGGCACAGCCTCCACCCGGGCTGTCACAGAAAAACCGGAGCCTCGCCTTAACCGCAAGAAAGTGACAGCGCCAGCTCCCCTGGGCGCGGGGGATCCCGGCGAGACCCCGCTGTCCGCCCGAACTTCGGGAGGAGGCAGACATTCAGGGAGGCTAAAATGCTTCTACCTCCCCCCCAGCCCCTGCCGCCGCTTTGTATGGCTGCAGGCGCAATGGGTGGGCCCCAAAACACTCCAGCGCCGCCAGCCTTCGGAATACCCCACTACAAAAGGGGACAAAGGAGCCAAAGAGTAACTCCCCGGCGCGGGGTGCCCGGAGTCCCCGCCGGCCCAAGCTCAGAAGGTGAGGACACGAGGGTGCAGTCGCCGTAGGGGTGCGAACCCACCGCCCCCTAACTCGGAAATGCACGCGACACTCACCGATGCGGAGCCCCGGATTGGCTGGGCTCCGGGATCCGTTTTTCCTGGGGCCCTGCACACGTCCGGTCCGACTTCAACTTCTCTCGGCCGCGGTCTCCGGAGGCAGGAGGGAAGAGAGCCCAGAGGGCTTTGTCTCACCGCTGCGGAGGCGCTGCAGGCTAGACCCTCCAAGGGGGACGAAAATTCCGGGCCCGCAGTCCACCGGCCCGGGCAGGCTCCCACCGTCCCTCCGTCTGCGGGGTACCAGTGGCGGCGACTGCCGCAGCGAAAGGAAAGACTGCAGCCGTTGGGGTCGCCGCTACCACTACGGCCGGGCCCGGAGCACGTCGCGGCCTAATGTTGTCATCGCTCTTGTCACCGCCTCTCTGGGCATCCAGAGCCTCGGCGAGCCTTCACAGTCGAGCGCCCTCCCCCCCTCCCGTTCCCGCCCTACGGAGCGCGGGCTCCGGCCACACCCCTTCTCGTCACGTGACAGGGCGCGGAGGTGGCAGCCCACAGGCTTCCCCTGTCAGGCCGGCGGTAACCGCGCCCAAGTGGTTGACCGCACCTCGTTCTGCTAGGCTTATCGCCACAGAAGAGCCTCCGCACACCCGAGAGCGGCCGCGGGAGGCGAGCCCACCGCCTCCCGCCCACGTCGGAGACGTGCTAAGGCGAGGCCTTCCGGACCGGTCGTACAGGCTCCTGCCCAATCTGAGGAGACTACACGGTAGAGCTTCCATCTCAGCGCTCTGGAGCCCACGCTCCTTCCGAGGCCGGAGCGTGAGATCCGCCTCCCCACCCTAGGGCTTGGCTCAAGTTATAACCAGACAAAAGGGGAAAAAAGTCACACGGTGTCTGGCTTGAAAATCAGTCACTGCTTGTTCCAGCTTCTAGTAGCATTTTAATCATGTCATTTAATTTACTGTTTTTTCATTAGGGATTTTTATTTTTAAGGAAAGGATGGTATATTTCAACTAGACTAGGATGAAAATAGCCCTAGCAAACCTTTTTTGTTGTTGTTCCTAGTCTTGTTTCAGGATCCTTCGTGCCAGTTTTACAGACATTAAGTTCTACAATGTGCTAGGTTGGTGGCAGTTTGAAATTTAACAGTCCGTCCCATTTTTATAATAAATGTTAATTCTTGATTTAAGTACCTTAATTTTCGATATAATCTTTTGCCTTTTTTTAAAACCATTTTTGGAGCAACTGTGCCTCTGAACCCTGTTGAGAGGAAACAAGTAAAATGCTAAAGAAAGTAACAAAACAGAAATAAGGTAGGAAAGCAGAAAGTTCATGGTCAACCCCTCACAAGAAAACACATGAGAAAGTTTTCTGTAATATTAAACTCCATTTGTAACATGGTTCTTTCCAGGCCATAACCAAGGCTTTTTTCTTAGGCAGTTTTCATCTCACTACATTTTCTCAACAAGGTGTCAAAAAATGTTCTGATTACCTGGATACTTTGAAATGAATAAGCAATAGAATTTGGTCTATATAATCATTATTAATATATTTCAATGAAACTGTTAGAAAAGAAAATGGAGTTTAAGACTAACCATTATTTCATGTGACCCAAGAAAGAAAAATACTATCAATTGAACTACGCTATGCCATTGATTTTTAAAAGACCCATCTTGAATTTAGAGATGTTAAAATGTGAAAATAAGTCTTAGAATCTATGAGATATTGTGATGAATTGGTGTTCCAATGAGGAAAAGATTCTACAAACTGGAAGTCTGAGAGATGGTACCTGTGGTTCAAATGAATATGAGGGAAGTTTATTATTCTGCAAATATCATTATTTCAGCCAAGCTAGTAACTTTGCAGTTTGTTAACAGACCGAAACCTATTTTTGAGGGCAGTTTTGTTTCACACTGACACAAAAATCAATTTTGTTTTTTAAAATGTATTGATTTTTGCCCTGGCTAGTGTAGCTCATTGGATTGAGCGTGGGCCTGTGAACCACATGATCCCGGTTCGATTCCCAGTCAGGGCACATGTCTGGGTTGCCGGCCAGTTCCCAGCAGGGGACCCCCGAGAAGCAACCGTACATTGATATTTCTCTCCTTCTCTCCTTCCCTTCCCCTCTAAAGATAAATAAATAAAAGCTTTTTTAAAATGTATTGATAGAGGAGAAAGAGACATCTAATTGTTGCTCCACTTATTTATGAACTCCTTTGTTGATTCTTCCATGTGCTCTGATGGAGGATCTAGCCCACAGCTGTAGCATATCAGGACAATGCTCTAACCAACTGAGCTACCTAGCCAGGACAATTTTATTTTTTTAATGGAATAGAATAATGTATAAAACATTATAGTGTATATCTACTAAGGGCAAGTATTGCTTTATGGAACTTTTGTCTTAGGGGAAGAGTGTGTTGTGATTTAAACTGTATTTCCTATTACAAGTTGCAATTAAATTTGATAAAGAATGTTCCTAGTGCATAGATAACATGAAATACACCATCTGGGCTCTGTTTTCTGGTACTTTTCCTTTCCCTTGTTTCTGAGGCGGAAGATTAGAAATAGGAGGCAAAGTCTTGTCTAATCCTCCCCTGCCTTAACCCCATGTTCTTATATTGGCTGTTGAAAATGAATGGCCATTTATTGTAATGGAAAGTACTGTAATGGAAAGTACTGTACTGGAAGCAAGGAGGTCTAGATTATAGATTTAGCTCATTAGATGTATGATTAGATAAATTATTTCCTGTATTTCAAGTTCCTTTTTTTTCTTGGACTTCATGCTTTTTAAAAAATAATACTGTTGGGAACTGCTCTGCCTGGTTTTAGGAGTTGTAACTACCTCCCATGGCTAAGGCTGAGTGAGCGACCTCCGGAATGCGAGCCACAAGGAGACAAAGCTTGTCTCTGGCAGCAAATGCTGCCTCTGCTTACTCCCCTGTCCCCAGTGCATGGTCGGATAGTCAGAGACCGGTGCGACCCCTCAGAGGAGGGGCAGCCTAAGCCAGACACAATCACTTGGGAGGCCATCAAGGAAGGACTTGGGGGGAGGGGGGCTGCAACAAAGAGAGAGTGATGGACCCTCACCCCCTGGCTATTCTGACATAGCCTGAGTCCCCATTTCTGTCTGTGAGAAGCGCTTCCTGGCTGTAGTCCACTTAAACCTAAAAGCGTATGATGAGGAAGGCGGTACAGCTCTTTTGCTGGCTATAGAGGGTTCTGGGTGCTCAGGCCTAAGAAAGAATGTGTAAAATCCTGTGAAACCTGTTTTGTTTAAGAACGCTCTCATTTAAATGATAAGTGTCCAAGCAAGAAGTATGTTCCTCAAAGTTTTATGGTCCTTTAGCTATCTGATCCTGACTGAGAATAAGCCTTCATAGTTCTTTGAATGCTATCTATTGTTTGATCCTTACGTGTATTCTTGTGCAAACGAACCCAATAAAAGCCCATTGAGGAAAAGGCTCTTGGTCTTTCTCCTCTGAGAGATTGGCCACCTCTCCTCCCCAAGGAGATCATGTCTTGGTAGATTACTTTCATCTGTGGCGGACAGGGGGACTTGCAATAAAGGTTGCCCCCACAATACTCAACCTTTTTCTCCAATTGATGATGTTCACATTTGCAACAAATCATCATGGTATACATAGGATTATTCAAATTTTTGTCAAAATAGCTACAACTCCTTTCACCACACTCAAAAACTTGGAATGCAAGTAAGTGAAAGTGAAGATATTATAGGGAAATATATGCAAGTATATCTTTCGCAATCTTCTATATTTTAACTATTGCTTATAATAGTTTCTGATCATGAATAACTAATGATTTTGACATACCTCACAACTGATGGCCACAAAATGATGTATCAGTACACTATAGTTGAAAAATATATGCTTTTCAGATACTTTCAAATCTAATATTCCATGATTCCAGAAAACAATCATTCAGTCTAGTATTTTCAATGTAATCACAATATAAAGAGAAACTATAATGTGTGTGATTCTACACTGTAACTGAGATAACACCCATTTGCTATATTAAGACATACCTCACCAATTTGTTACTGCTAAAGTGATTTTAAGAATAACATTTTAGCTCTGGCTAATGTGGCTCAGTGGATTGAGTGTAGGCCTGTGTATCAAAGGGTCACTGGTTCAGTTCCCAGACAGGGCACATGCCTGGGTTGCAGGCCAAGTCCCCAGCGGGGGACACGTGAGAGGCAGCCACACATTTATGTTTCTCTTCTTTCCCCCTCCCTTTCCTTCTCTCTAAAAATAAACAAGTAAAATATTTGTTAAAAAAAGAATAACATTTAACAATAAAACTTTTTAAATATCCAATTTTTAAAAATACTTATTTACATATTTATTTTACGGAGAGGGGAAGGGAGGGAGAAAGAGACAGAGAAAAATTGATCAGTTGCCTTCTCATACAAACCAGAAACTGAACCTGCAAACCAGGCATGTGCCCTGACAGGGAATCTAACCAGCATCCTTTTGCTTTGCAGGACAATGCTCAACCAACTGAGGCATACTGGTCAGGGCTAACTATTCAATTTTAACTCCAATAAAAATTCATCTCTTTTGCCTGGCATTTAATTATTCATTTCTAAGAATGAGAAGGATTTTTTCCCAAATGAAATTATTCATTTCTAAGAATAAGCACTGGCAGTCAGGATAATCTTTCCCACAGAATGTATTTCAACCCTGACCTAGAATGAGAGAGATTTGGCTTGAGGGTTTTTCTTTTCTTAAGCCTCATAAGAATTCATGGAGATGCTTATGTTGCCAAAGTTGCTAATAAAGATTTCTCTTGAAGGTTAAGATTGAAAACAACCTCAGATATAAATAAGGTGTATTCAACACAAATTGGAATACTGTGGACAATTGCGTGATTATTCTTGGTCATGTGACTTGCCCTGGCCATTGGTGTGTGAGCAGATGTGACATATGCTAACTGCTTTAAATCCATGTGCAATATTCAGGTCAATCTTAGTCTTGTAAGACTAAGACCTGCCCTACACACACCTGTGTGTGCTCACACAGCTGTGGTTCCAAGGATTATTCCTTCAGTGTAGAGATGTGCTAGAAATAAACTTGCCCCGTACTAGCATACACACCACTCTCTACAAAGAAAATTTAACTGTCTTAAGCCTTGTCAGGTAGTGGACAGGGGAAAAAAACAAAATCTTATCTGAGAACTTGGAGTCACAATCCAGCTTTCCCTCAAAAAATGTAACTTGAATTCTTACTACCTGGCTGATTCCAAACATCTTAAGCTGATAATTTTTAACTGATAGTGCCCTCAGACATCTGGCAGAAGCAAATGTCAAAAGCATCTCTGGAAGAACTCAACTTCATCTTAAGAGTTACGGAATGGTTATAAATAAAATTCTGAGGAAAATTAGCTCACATTTCAAAAAATAACCAATAATAATAAGACATCATTAGTGAGAAACAATATAAACGTAAGATTGCAGGAACAGATTCAAAAGGACATGAAACACCGAAATTACCAGGCACAGGCTATGAAGTAATTATATAAAATATGAATGAAGGAATAAAAGACAAGTTTGAAAAACATGAACAGAGAATAATAAACTATAGAATATGACTGAAGATATTCGGAAAAATAGAACTTAAAGGACTGAAAAATATATATTATTAAAATTTAAAACTCAGGGGACAGGTTTAACAGTCTTGACACAGCAAATGTACAACCTAGTGAACTGGGAAGTACACTTGGGGAAATTATCACAAACGCAAGAGAAAAAGAAAAAGAAATGAAAAATATAAAATATACTTTAAGTGACATGGAAGACATTGTGAGATTTAAAATCTAATTACCTCCAGGAGAATAAGAAAGAGAATATAGGGCAGAGGCAATATTTGACAAGATAATGACTGAGAACTTCCCAACTGATGAAAGACTCCAGCCCACAGACTTAAGTCTCCGAAATCCCAAGCAAGCTAAAGAATAATAAATCCATACTTAGATACACTATAGTGAAACTACATAGAACATCAAAAACAAAAAAGAATACCTTCAAAGTAGCAGAGAAAAAATACAGATTATCCTCAAAGTGTCCCGTAATGGATTTATATCAGTAACAGTAGAAACCAGAAGCTGGACAACATCTTCACTGGGCCAGAAGAAAATGACTGCCAGTACCCAGTGGAAAGATCTTTTAAGGATGAGGCCAAAATAAAGGCATTTTCAGGCAGGAAAAAGCAGAGTTTGCTGCTAATACAGTCTCACTAATACAAATTCTAAGGAAACTTCTTTCTTTAGACAACAATAAAATGATCTCAAGTGGAAGGTCTGAGAGATGAGACTAAAGGAAGAGCATTGAATGTCCTAATTATTTACATAAGTTTAAAAACCAGTGATTATACAACAGACTTGTTAAATTATTTTATAAATGTTTTAAAGGAAAAAAATAATCATATGCCTAACATCAGAATAAGTCCAATAAAATTCTTACTTTATACCTATTGACTTCATCAGATCAAGTATTATACCCGTTAGTATAATTATCTCTATCTAGTATATGCCTTTAGAAGCAACAACATTAAGCGTTTCCTTAAGTAAAATTGTATTAACATTTTACTGGTATTTTCTTTTAAATAGGTGCACTGGTACAGCAGCATTTTAAGTTTTTCTTGATAATGACTTTATTATTTAAATTTGCATAATGTACCAGTGAAGATAATTTATTAATAATTAGACTAAAAATTAGTGTATATTTAGGAGACCATGATGTAGAGAAACAAAAGGCAGAATAATATACAATGTTCACATATCTATGAAGCGTTAATGATTCCCACCACAGACATCTAAAAATGAAAGTTCATAATGAATTACATAATTATGTATTCACAGGTAAAGGACAATTAAGTCTTACTGAAAAGCTCTGCCTACTCTTTCCACCCACCTTGCCTATTCAAAATTAGGTGCTATGACTTTTAACACTATCTGGAAATACTTAGAAATTTATGCTCAGGATGTAAGAATTGGCTCCTGAGTTTTAATTTTAATTAGTTTTAATTTTAATTTAATTTTAATTGGCTCCTGAGTTTCAGAGGGCATCCTAAACTCCAAATAAATTTCAAAAAGAGGAGCCCATTTCTTTCTGATACCTACCCATTTCCAGTGTAAATATGCTCTTCAGTTTCACGAGAGTGTATAAAAAGCTATTTATCACAATGATGTAAGTGTAGGAAACATAGAACAAATAAGTAAGCCCTTACACTTCCAAAGTTTTAACTATAATGCAAAGAAATTATGTCTGTCTTTTATTTTACCAAGCTTTACTCTCTCTTTCCAACGGCATGAGATTATTCAAAACATACTTCTATGGTACTTTCTTGATAAAACCAAATCTGTCGTTTCACTGCAGAATGTCCAAATGACTTTTATGTCTGTATCTTTAAACATATAAAAGATTATAAACGCATATTCTAGTGTAGATTATCCAGTTAGCTTTGTTCAACCCGTATTTACACATCTATAGACTTTCTGAGAAGTCACAAGTAATTCCATTTATATAAACCAGATTGTGCATTGTCTTTCAATTTAATAAGCTATTAGTTTTTACTGGGTTGAAGTCCCATCCTATTACAAAAGCACTATCAAGTATCTGTAGGTTACTTCACCTCTTTCCTGAAATGGATGTAAAACCAGCAAAGGCCTCGTCCTAGCTATAAACTAGTGTGTTTCAGAACTGTCATTTCTTTTTTTAAAATAATTTTATTTATTTATTAGAGGGGAAGGGAAAGACAGGAGAGAAATACCAATGTATGGTTGCCTCTCGTGTGTCCCCTGCTGGGAACTGGCCTGCAACCCAGCCATGTGCCCTGACTGGGAATCGAACCGGGATCATCTGGTTTGCAGGCCCGCGCTCAATCCACTGAGCTACACCAGCCAGGGCCAGAACTGTCATTTCTGTTGTTCTCTGCCGGGAGTGAAGGTTCCATGCATACTCACAGCATTGTCAGGTAGCATCCGTCTAGCACTGCTCCTCCCAAACAATGACCAATCTTGCCTAGACACCTTCCTCCAAATTTCCTAGGTATTTCCTATTTCTTACCACTCCAGAACACTGCTGCCGCAAGATGACAGACAAGATGGCAAAAGAAGTCATGTACCCTGTGTTCCAAAAACACCTGTTTACTGCGTTCCTGTCAAATTCACATCTCTCGCCTGGGCCCTCTTGCTATTCTCCCCTCATTTTAAGTCAGTTTTGCAGTCAGTTCTTGTGGGGGCCGCACTTTTGTCCAGTAGTCTTATGTGCACAGCTGAGACCAGGCTCTCCCTACAAGACTTCCTCAGTCGTTTTCTTTACCCCTTAATCCCTGTTAACACCCTCCTGGAAATGGACTGGAGTTGGCATGACTTTATTTGAGATTTCGCCTTTGAGTGTCAGCTCCTTTCCAGAGATGGCCAGAAACTTCTCTGGTGGTTCTACCTTGTTGATTACACCCCACTGACTTCCTTTTTTCTGTCAGCCAAATACACATAGTCTTGGACCTGACATCATTTACATCCTAACAGTCCTTATTTAAATTATTGCAAAAGTAGTACACCATATGCATACAATGATCTAAATTAAGGACAGGAAAATTCTAGAAGAAAATGACCTTTATTCAACAAATAAAGGCAAGGAAAACAAAGGGCACTCTTTATAGATTAAAATAAACTCAGTAGGCATATCAACCAAATGTAACACATGGGCTTTTTTAAGATTCTGATTCAAACAAATCACTTTTGTAAAAATACATTAATGAGACAATCAGGGAAATTTTAATACTGATTCGATGTTGCATGATATTAAATAATTATTGGCAATTGTCTTAGGTATGATAATAATATGTGATTATGTTGTTTTTTTTTAATGTCTCATTTCTTAGAGACCCAGAACTCTAAACTATAACTTGGCCTCTGCTTCAGGAAAAAAACCTTCAAAATATGTTACTTTCTTTCTCCACCTTTATGGGCTGGGTGGTGGGAATGTACTCTACCACTACTACTTGTTATTTTCTACCCTTACCCAAATACAGGATCTGGCACAAATAATGCTCCCTTTTTATTACATAAAAATATTTTTTATTTTTTATTTATTTTATTTATTTTATTTTTTTAAGATTTTTTATTTATTTATCTTTAGAGGGGAAGGGAAGGAGAGAGAGAGAGAAATATCAATGTATGGTTGCCTCTCGTTCGTCCCCTGCTGGGAACTGGCCTGCAACCCAGGCATGTGCCCTGACTGGGAATTGAACTGCGATCGTGTGGTTCGCAGGCCCGCTCTCAATCCACTGAGCTATGCCAGCCAGGGCTTATTACATAAAAATATTTTATTAAAAAATCATAAGCATGCAATTTTGTAACATAACATCATATTCTAGCACAGTATATGACATTTTAGGTAAAATGTTCAAATTGCTGTTCATCTCATGCGAGACATTCACGTACCCCACCAACCACACTCAATGGCATCACTTCTGCCGGAACCTGTATAGTTATCTTTCCCTCCTTATCATGTCAGGGCTTTTTGTTAGTAAAAGTATTCAATTCAAAAGCAACTCATGCTACTTGTTATTTGCTTCCAACTTCTTTAAGCCCTGGAGACGGGCTAACATCATGTGATCTATGGTAAATAAGTCAGATTGAGCACATTAACATGTCCAAATTCATACAAAGCTTCCTGCAGATATAGATTACCCTAGAGATGCTAAGAAGCAGATGTACTGATCTCCTTGGCATTCAGATGATTCAGCTGCAAATAGAATTTGAACAGATTCCAAATGCACAACTGTCAAATTCATAAAAAGTAGCAAAAACACGTCAAGTACAAGTTTAGGCTTTGCCCTGAATAGCACTGACTGTTACCTGAAAAAGAATCAAAAGTGTTCAGTTAATGTTTTTTTTTCAGCATTAATATTTGACAAGAACTAAGCACTTTCATTTCATGCACAGATGTTCCCATCAGCATAACAGTGATAATCCAGAAACTGTTATCAGTTAGTGTTACTATCAGGTCCAAAGAAAATCTCAAAATCACTTCAATTAATATTACAAGGTTCATTAATACAAATTTGACTCACTGAAGTAGTACAATGTAGAGGGGTTGAGCTCAACTGTAAAGTCGGACCTCAGTTCTAATCCTAGCCTTATCATTTACTAGCCGTGTAAACCTCGCCAATGCTCTTTTTCTCATCTGTGGAGTTTTTTAAAAAGGCAATTTTACAATGTTGTTATAAGAATTAAATAACTCATGGAATATACACTATTATGATTACTGTTTGGGGGAATATTGCATCCTACACAATATCACTGTGTTTTCACTCCACTAAGTTGTAAGAAAATTACATACAGACCGTATGCTCTACCGACCTCCCACTATTACCAAGACTTTTGCAGAACTGCCTTCATTCTCAGAACTATAGAAGACATGGGCACAGTGTCAGGTCATGAAAGCTGATACATGTAAGAACCTACACAATCCCCAACTCGAGTAGCAGGATGTCCCATGCGATGTGAGAATGAAAGCCACTTCTTCAGCAACCAGGAGCCAGGCTGGATTTCAGAGTTGTGTTTTCTATTCATGTACGACTCTCAACCAGACCTCCTTACACTGCATGGAATCGACAGTCTAAGCCAGTTCACTCTCACCAAACTTATTAAGTACAATAAATCAAAGTAAAACAAAATATGTCTCTAAAACAGTAATGCACGCATTTTCTTATTCTTCTGCCTTCACAGTATTGCTTAGCAACCCAGAACATCTTATCTATGATTTTTTATAAATGCAAAAAAGGCTTTTTGAAAGCTAATGTATTTAAAAGATGAGACTTAATGAACTCAAGTTAAACATTTGGGGCTAGAATACTTATGGTTGATGTAGTATATTTTTATATGGCATCTTTCATGCTATTTGCTTGATGTTTAGACTGATAACTGAATTAATGATATAATAGTCTCATTCCTACTTTATAAATTAGTTGCCAAAAAATAATTTGTTTAACATTACTTGGATCCCCTGCAGACATAAATTTTAAGCTTTAACACCTGTTGAAAACCCTTATGCAAGTCAATAATTTCAATGAGAATTGCAAAATAATTCTAATTCCATCATTCTTTCTATATTCTGACTGTCTTCGGTAAACCAGAGCTTGCCTCTATTACCTGGAACTATTTGGTTAACCTGAACTATGGTTCCTACAGGAAAGGAAAAATAAATAGTAATTGTTTATTTTTAGTTAATAAGTTTTACAGTAAAGATATTTTGGAAACTAACAGGAAAATCTGAACTTGGCTTTTAGGATAGATGAAAATTTATTGACTTGGAAAGGTAAAGATTGTTGATTTTAAAAAAAGTAAATAGGTTACAAAACTGCACATTGAATATGGTATCATTTTGGTTTAAGATACATATTTTTTGTATGCAAATATAGGGAAAATTAAAGGTGTACAATAAGCTGTTAACAGTGGTAATGTATGGATAAGGAATATGATTGTTTTTATTTCCTTAGTTTGCTTATATTTAGTTTCTGACCTTCTACCATGCATATACTATGTTTTTAATAACAAAGGGTGATTTTGAAAAAAAATCACTATTTTCTACATATAGCTTCTGAATCATTATCAGCACAAGCCTGTGTATTTCACCACGGGGGCTGGGGGTGGGGAGGGGCCTGCCAGAGCACCAGCCTAGCTCATTACTTCTGCAAAGCCTTCAGACTTATTTTGCCTTCTTCCTTACTTTGTCTCTGCATCTTAACCATGGCCCCTAAGGGCTACCTTAGAACTAGATCCACATAGCCTTTTCATTAGCCAGTTGTCACCAACTGGCTACTTCTTGTTTGCTTTTGGACAGAAATTCTGTTTTTCTTTAGGCTTTTTTTGTGTGTGTCATTGTACTCTTTCAGCTTTCCTCTTACCTTTCTGACTGCTCCTTGGTCTCCTTTGCAAGTTTATCTTTCTTTATTTCTTTTTGTTCCAAATTTCATACTCAGCCCCTTTCTCTTTCTACTCTGTATATCTTCCTAGAAAAAGGAGAAGAAAATTAATCTCGTGTTCTTACTTTTTTAATCTACCAACTATATCTCTAGCCTAGTCTTCTCTCCTGAGCAACATGACCATACATTTACTAATTGTTGTAGTGTCCAGCTTGATGTTTCATCACAAATATATTGAATATCTAAAATTTAAGTCATCATCTCTATCCATTAATTTTTCAATATTCATCACTTTTTCAAGTGACTTTTGAGAATCAAATTACGCTAGGACCTGAGTATATGCTATACTGAGTAAAACAGGCATGGCTGACGATTAAATTGAAACAGTTAATAGAAACCAGATCCTGCAGGAGGCTACATGGTTAGATGGTTAGAGTTTTAATTCTATTCAGAATGCACTGCATGCTGGGTTGTTTTTAGCAGATAAATGACCTGACCAAATCTGCTTTTTAAAAAGATCACTGTAGCTTCTCCTTAAGGACTTAAAGAGGGTAAAGGGGGAAGCAGAGAGACCAGATATTAGGGCTAAAGTTCAGACAAGAGCTAAATGTGGCCTAAACTAAGCTGGAGCTATGTTTTGGAGAAAGAATAAGTTTTGATATTGGCTTCATTTTGAGGTTGAAGTAGAAGGGAAGAATTTATATATATATTTAGGGGTTTTTTTTCTGGAGAACCATGACTAATACAACAATCTTAAAATTAGTCTCTATAAAAGAAGATTAGTAAATGATACTTCATGAAATTTTAGGTTAACATGATCTTGTGTGAACCCTATTTATTTTGATCTTGGAATGTTGAGTGAAGTTGCAGAATCCCAGAATAACCCATAGAAATAAGTCAATGTTTGTTATCTTTTCTATAATATGAGAAGTCTTCCACAAAAATAATTGGTTACAAAATCACAGAATTTTATAGAGAGCTTGTAGGCTAAAAAAACAAGCAGAATAATCTGCCACATATATGCCTTAGACTGTGGTTTCATAATATATATCTCTGAGACATATGTCTACTTAGGACAGTGCTCTAATTGTCTTCACAAATTCAATGTTGGGAAAGGTGTGGCTGGGCAGTTTAGAAAGTATTCAATTCCTCTACACAACTGGGAATGCCAACTCTTCAAGTTTAGTATGTTCTTCTGTACAAGATGCTATTTCTAAAGTATTTAGTTGCCCCCTGCTGGTTACACAATTTTAGAATTCTAAAAATACATAGGTCTCAGATTGCATATGACAACAAACTTCTAAAAAGATGTGTTGCACTTTTTTATCAGGATTCACAGTGGATTTCCAGTGTTCGATTGACGTACATTAACCCAGAAATGTTCTTAAACACAATCCTCTGTGATATTTTGTGTCTCTTTGAATCCTTTTGAAACCATGTGGGAATAATTTATAAAACAGAAGGGGAAAAATGATGTTTAAAAATCTTTAGAATTGTGTTTTTGTTCTGTCTCTGCTACCACCTCTCTGGCTAATCTTGGACAAGACACTGTCACTCATTGATAACTACATCCTCATCTGCAGTATGCAGTATAATTGACATTCAATAAACTGCGCATATTGCCCTGGCTGGCGTAGCTCAGTGGATTGAGCGTGGGCCTGCGAACCAGATGATCGCGGTTCGATTCCCAGTTAGGGCACATGCCTGGGTTGCAGGCCAGTTCCTTGCAGGCTAACTACCAGCAGGGGATGCACAAAAGGCAACCATACATTGATGTTTCTCTCCCTCTCTCCTTCCCCTCTAAATAAAATCTTAAAAAAAAAATAAAAAAATAAACTGCACATATTGAAAGGATAATTTGATAAGTTTCGACATATATATATATACAATAGTGAAACTATCACTACGATCAAGATCACAAAAATATTTACCTCTCCCTAAAGTTTTTGCATGCCATTTTCTTGCTCCTTCCTCCTGCCCCCCACCTCCCCTCATCCTCTCCTATCCTCAAGTAGCCACTGATGTGCTTTTTGTCACTATAAATTAGTTTGCATTTACAGAAAAGAATGTAAATTTGAAGCCAACTAGTTTAGGAGACTAAAATGAGATGTGGAAAATTTTAAATTCTTTTTAAATATTAAAAAACCATTTTTTGATATTTCTTGTCTTGAAGCCTGAGGCGGCAATGTGATGCTACAGTTAAAGACCTTAACTTTAGAGTCAGCAGCCATGAACTTGGTCTTGGCTCTGTCATTTACTAACTGTGTAACGAGCAAGTTACTCAACATCCTAACTGGGGTTAACAGTTTCCTCATGCTTAGGGGAAAGGATAATAATAGCATCTATCCTCATAAAGACATTGTGAGATTGTATGCAAAGCAAATTAGCTCAGTGCTGGGCCTGTACATAAAAGACATTCAACCGAATGATAGCCACCTGTCTTTAGGCATTTCAAAGAGCACCCATGTAATGTCAAAAAAGGAAATGATGACTCTGACCACGTAGCCAACTTAATCTTAAGGCAGTCCTCTTAGAAGCTGTATGTGAGGATTAAAGTGATTCACTGTGCTAGATGACTCTGACTCAGGTCCTTTTCCTAAGCACCCATTAGTTCTCCTTCCTAGCCATACATGGTTTTCCTCGTAACTCTTTTTCCAATTGTCAGGTTTTCCTTACTTTGTGTTCCCATCCCCACCCCACCCCCAAACATATGACCTGACTGTCATTTCAGCTTTATGTTTGACAAATGCCTTAGCCAAAGCAGAGTGAATGACAGTTACTCCACCAGAGTAGAGTGAATGATAGTCACCACTTGAGGTGACATGAAGGCAGAGATAACCGAAGGAACTGCTGTTTTGTGATAAAGTTTCCTTAATAGTTTTCTCCTTTACGTTTAAATATTTGTCTTGCTTTCTTTGAGCTCTCAAGCTCTGCAGATTGATCTTTGGTAAAGCCCTCCCTCTGCAACAGAAACCAAGTGAGCTCCACTTGCCAGCCTAGTCCAGTCTAGTGTCCAGTGGAAGTTCTGGCTTATGGATGAGAGAGTTAAGATACTGTGCCTTGGAAGGCCTCTGTGTGCGTCGTTAAAAGTAGTCTAGAGAATTTATATGGGAAATGGGGTTGGGGTGTCATTTTGTGGGGAGAACTTTCCACTTACCATCCCTCCTATTTTGTGGCATACCATTTATGCAGGCTTATTCACTCCTTCTATCTTAATCTGAATTCCACAAGAAATTAGAGTCTGAGATGATAACTTGTGTGTAGGTAGTTGATTTGGGGAGGATGAACAAGAGTGGAGAACTGGGAAACTAAAACGTGGATGGAGGGAAAGCCATTCCAGGGTACGGTATCAATCTAGGTGTTGCTCTACGCTTCTAGGCCTTGGTTTTCTAGCTCTCTGATTAGTTGTTTAGAATTCATCTAGAATTGTCTGCCTGAGTGAAGAAGCAGGGAGTATTTATCCACTCGTTTCCTTCCCCCATTGCTGGGTGTGGCAGGTAAACCCTCAGATAACTCCCAGTGATCTCTGCCTCCTAATGCTCTTCTTTAAGCTCCTATCCCTCAGTGTAGGTAGAGCCTGTGAATGGCTTCCAACCAACAGAATATGGCAAAACTAATGGGATGTTACTCCCACCATTACATTACATTACATGGCAGTAGATGCCTGATGGGGTGGGATCCCTTACTCCCATTATTATACTACATTACCTAAGAATCCATCCTCCTGGCAGAATTGTTCTCCTTCACTTTCCTGCTGGTTTGAAGAAGCAGGCCACTGTATTGTGAGAGGCTTATGGAGAGACGTGGGGCAAGGAACTCAGAGGGCTTCTAGAAGCTGAGGACAGCATCTGGCTGACAGCCAGCAAAAATCTGAAGCTCTCAGCTGTGCAACTGCAAGGAAATTAATTCTGCCAACAACCTGAAGGAGTCTGGGAGTGATTCTTCTTTCAGTCAAGACTCCAGATGGGAACACAGTTCAGCCAAAATATTTAATGTAGCCCGGGGAAACCCAAAAGTGGAAACCCCAGCTAAGCTGTGCCCACACTCTTTACCCACAGAAACAGAGGTAATAAGTGTGCGTGTTGTTTTATGCTGCTATGTTATAGGATTTGTTACACAGAAATAGAAAACTAATGCAGGTTTTGGTGCCTAGAAGTGGGGCGCTATTATAACAAACACTTAACACGTGTGCCTGTGGTTTTGGAACGGAGCAGTCAGTGGGGCAGGAAGAAGGTGAAGACCGAGATGGAGAAGGCCCAAATCACCGTGCTCAGATTATCGATAGAATGATGGACACTAGGACTTCGCTACTCAGGACTCAAAAAGAAAAGGAACAACATGTTCGTGGGGACTAGAAGAAAGGTGATTCTTGTAGTGTCAGAAACCTAGTGACGTTGTCTCCTGCAGTTCTATTGAAAGCAGAACTTGTAAGTAATGAACTTGGTTATTTAGTTAAGGAGCTTTCCAAGTGAAGTGCTGAAGGTGACAACTGGTTTATTCTGGCTGCTTGTAGTGAAATGAAAGAAAAGAGACGATTTAAGTAAAGAACTGTTAAGCCAAAAGGGATCATGACTTAATGATTTTGAAAATCTTCAGCTTCCCCAGGTGGTAAAAACTACTAACAGTAGAAGATGGCTTCTGAGCACTGTCAGGAAAGCCTGCTCTAAAGAAAGTGTCCAGGGAGTTAACTCCATACCTTTGTAAAAATCCAAAATCGAAGGTCAGGAAGCTTAGTTATTTATAGAAAGGGACATTTCAAAAGATTAAAGATATGCCTCTGATACTCTCAATCAAACCATTGGCCCTCTAAGAAATTTAAAGGGTATTTTCCTCAGCTTTAGGTTCTCAGCAGGAGCCAAGGTGGAAACTGGAGTGTTTTTGAAACAATCCGTGGATTGTGTGGTTTTTATTTAGTGGAGTGGAGTCAGTTGAAATATACGAAGACCCATAAAGTTCTTAAGAACTTTATTAGCAGAAATGATGCCAACTTGGAATTGGAAGGACAGAGAAATATAAAACAAAAGAAGACTGTCAGACCCCCAGTTTTACTCGCAGGAAGCAGGCTGATAAACCTACTCATCTTTGAACACATGTTACCTTCCATGAAAAGGAAGGATGACTCCATGACTCAGAGCGCTGAGCCAAGAACCCAGAGGGCAGAGCCAAGAGCTGTGGAGGATTGTTCCCAAGTCAAATAACTTAATTAAGGAACTTCCAACATTCACCCAATTGTATTTCAAAACTGTTGTGGACCAGGGACTCCTTTTACCTTTATTTTTAAAAGACTTTATTTATTTATTTTTAGAGAGAGGGGAAGGGAAGGAGAAAGAAAGGGAGAGAAACATCAATTGATTCCCTTTTTCACACCCCCAACTGGGGACCTGATCTACAACCAGGAACGTGCCCTGACCAGGGATCGAACCCCTAACCTTTTAGTTAGTGGAATAGCACCCAGCCCACTGAGCTACACCAGCCAGGGCTTTCCCTCCATTTTCCCCCCTTTTGAACTGGAATGTCTATAGCTGTTATCCTGCATTGGTCTCACCATTGAATTTCAAGTGTGTCAGAGGCAGATAACTCGTTTCTTTATTTTCACAGGTCTAGACATGAAGAGTAATTGAACCCAGGAGCAAACTCTTTTTCTGAAGTCAGTCAAAACTGGCGGCCTTCCAAGTCACTCAAAGTATTGTATGTGATGGTTCTCTGTGCCTTCTTAGTGGCAGGATGCTTTTCCTTTCATTCTTTCTCCAGTCTCCACCAGTACTTCTGAACCTAAACAGAAGCCAATTGGCAAAGCATAATGAGAAACTTAGTTTAACCTGAGATGTTCTGTGATTCAGAGTAGAGCAAGGAAAGGGCTTGGAATAATGGATCTCACAGCAAATCGGCTCATGACCACCACAGTCTGAACTTAGAATGCTTTTGACACCTAGAAATTTGGTGCAGCTCAGCCCTAATTTGATTTATTTCTCTTCAGAAAGATTGATCCCTCCTTCCCCTTTTGATCTATTTCTTTTCGGTGTCCTTTTTACCTCTTTCATCAACCAACACTTGCTTTTCGTCTATTAATTTTGTCTAATTGAGAGGACCATCGCCTATCATCAAGACAAATAGCTAGACCATTTGTCCTCTTCATTACTGAATCCCCTCATAACAGTAACAGAGCTGTGGCCTTTCCAGTGGCAAACCTCCCTTTCCCATAGACTGTGTTTTTTATTCTACATGTCCTTACTCCCTTCACTGTACTTTGTCATGCAGGCCTAATTTGGGGACCTGTAAACCATTTGCACTGATGTACAAATGCTCAGTCATCAAATAAAGCAGTCCCCAAGGTCTAATCCAGCTGAAATATGGGAAACTCTTGCAGACAGGACACTACGTTTGGGGCTCTTTATTATATCTCATTCCTAATACCCTCTAAACCAGGGGTGTCAAACTCATTTCACTAGGGACCACATCAGCCTGGCGGCTGCCTTCAAAAGGCTGAATATGATTTTAGGACTGTATAAATGTAACACTCCTTAACTAGGGGCAAGGAGCTCAGCACTGCCACTGGGTAGAAACAAGGCGCGGGGCCGGACAAAACAAGGTGGAGGCCGGATTCCGCCTGCGGGCCTTGTGTTTGCCACCTGTGCTCTAAACACGATCCATTCTCTTCTCGGGCCTCCTTCCCACCACCAAGATCACAAAACTACAGCTCCTCTCCATTTTCTGCAGCTGCCCCATGTCTCACCAGGGTCTCCTCTTCTAAGGCAGAGAAAGCACCCCCGTTTCTTACAGTGCATATTCTTTACTCCCATTCTGGTGAATGAGACAGACTGTGAGTTTAGGCCATATGATATCTAACTATAGTGGAGGTACTTGTGGCTTTATTAACAGACAGGATATGATGAGAAGAACAATATGAGACCCTCAGCACTCAAATATATGCATTGCAACTAGTCTGGGAGGGTCTGTTGCCATCAAGCCCAGGCCCCAGTCTATCTTCTGGAGGCTACCTGGAGGAGGGGGCATCAGAACTCTGATCCAATAAAGCTGTGGTTTGAATCAGACATCAATAAGCCAGGGGATGCAGGTAAACCCAATTTCATCTGACTCTCAGATTCTCTGCTACTTCAGCAAAATATATGTTTGAACAATTTCTGGACCAATGAATTTAATTCTTGAGCTTGTTGCAAGCAATCACCCTGAGGGCAAGGCAGAGTTTTATTTCATTTATACATCCATTGATTAATTTATTTAATCAATGTAATCATTACATTCATTGAATTTAAAATGAATGTTCTGCAAATCTACTATTTCATTTTCTAGAAAGATGATACTGCTTTTGGCCTTAAAGGGTGAAATAATTTGGACAAATGAAATAAGAGTTTTGGTTTTCAAAGTATAAGAAAGAATAATAGATTTGTAGAATTGAAAACAATGTTACATTTACACAGTCCTAAAACTTCTTGGGGAAAGGCAAAGAGGATGCAGATGGTAGACAACAACAGAAAGGCAGTATAGAGTCGTCTTGTGGAAGGTGTTGCATGTCCAGATTTCATTTGGTAAGCAGTGGGGAGCTACCAGAAATGTTTGAGCAGAGGCATAGGTAATTGGGTGAAAAAGGCTAAGTAATGAAAACATTATTAACTTAATATTTATTTAGTAACTATAAATGAAAAGAGTTTAGTGGAGAAAAAAGACTTGAGGCAAGAAAACTAAGTTGGAGGTGTGAACTAGGGCAGTGGTCCCAGAAATAGAGATGTGTGGAGATAGATTTTGATAACAATGAGCAAGTAAGGTCAGTAGGTGGTAGTGAGGGAGACGTGGTTGTCAAAAATGATTGAGTTTCAAGCGTGAGTTACTGGGAGACTGGTGATACTATTCAGAGAAATCAGGAAGTTGAACAAGAAAAGACTTGTGTGAGGCAAGATGATGCATTCAACTCTTTACTTATTAGGCATACAAGTGGCCATAATTTAGGAGGAACTAATTTTACAGGACTTACAAAAACCGGAAGCTAACAGATATTAGATGATTGTGGTCATAGCTGGATTTGCTCTGTATTTTCTCTGCAATAAAATGCAAAGGAGAAAATGAAAAATGCAGTCAGTATTTTAAATATCTGTAGAGTTTCTGTCTGGACAAATCTAGCAGGGATCTGTAGCTTTTCTGTGGTCCATGTATCACAAATATGGCTCCTATAAGTTCACATATATTTTCTGAATAATTTGTGTTATTTATTATGCTAAAATTTTTACCAATTAATACTCACAACAGCCCTCAGATAGTATTATCTGGATTTTCATAAGAAAAATCAAGTTGCAAGTAGGTGGAGCAACTTTCCCCAAGGTCAAAAAGGAAGTGATGGAATGGCATTTGAAATCAGATTCTGTGAGGCTGGTTTCAAAGTCTGTTCTACTCTATATGGCTACAGTATTTATTTGCCTTCCTCCCTTTTTCTTTTCACAGAATCAAAAAGGAAAGAATGCCTTTTATTTTTTTAAGATTTTATTTATTTATTTTTAGAGAGAGGAAAAGGGAGGGAGAAAGGGTAGGAGGGAGACATCAATTGGTTTCCTCTTCATATCCCCCAACTGGGGACCTGGCCCCAAACCCAGGCATGTGTTCTGACCGGGGACCCACGACCTTTCAGTTCTCAGGACGGTGCATAATCCACTGAGCCAAACCACCCAGAGCACAATGCCTTTTAATGTGAACTATTATCTTTACTATATGATTGCATTCAGAGATTGATTTAACGCCTACTTAGATGCTTAAATCTAAAGAAAAGTTTGTGCTTGGAGCTCTCCTTTTTCTACCTTAGATTTATTGAGGTATAATTGGCACATCACTGTGTAAATTTAAGGCATATAGCATAATGGCTTAGCTTACATAGATTAAACGGAAAAACCCCAAAGAATAAACTGTTATCATTCTCATTGTATTGGTACATAAGGATCATTACTAATGGAGGCTGAGAATGACTGGATAGTTCTGCAGCACAGTCACTCTCACTAACCTGCATGCTCTGGGTCTTCAGTCCCCCTGTAGGAACTGACCGTGTGTTTCTATGAACATTCAGCTGAGATGATAAGACAACATCATTGTGATAAGAAAGGTCTTCCTGCTTGAAGTCTGAACTAAGCATGGGCCCCACAGAAGGAAAGACTCGTGACACTTTCTCTAATCCCACTGAATTTCCCTCTTGCAGCAGCTGAGGACTCTGCTGTTAATCTTTTTATCCCCGTGGTTGAATGGGGGCATTTTGTATTGCAAAAACATGCCAGTTGTTAAATTTGACCGAGTTTTCCAATAAAGCCTCATGGAAAGTCTCAGACGTGAGGTAGAGTTTCTATTACTGACAGCATTCATATAGGTGAAAAAAATTTAAATGTTTATCAGACGTGCAGAAAAGCAAAAACATGGTCTGATTATGCCACACAAAGGAGACCAGCCTCCTGATGGCGTGAAGGGAACAGGAAGGAGATAAACTTAACTTGATCCTCAAAGTTCATATAACAGGAAATATTGAGCAAGAAATTGATAAATTTTGACTATAACCTAGTTAAGAAACTTTTGGTTATTAAGAAGAGAAGAAACTATTTACGAGTAAGCCACATAACCTTGCCTAAGACATATTCTTCTGCCTTTATTTCAGACTCTTTCATTCTGTGAAAAGGAAAGGCGGTGGGAATCAATGACTGAGTAACTTGGGACTAACTCGGGAGAACCATAGAACTCATGTTCTCTAAAGAAGAGTAGGAAGAATAACGCTCTAAGTAATATAGGTGAATTGTTCTTCCCTCACTTAGTGTCTGGCAAGAATCCTAGAAACTGGAAAATGTCCAGTTTTTTCTACTATACTTCTACTACATTTTCTACTACATTCCTACTACATTTACTATATACTAAATTTACACTCTTAAAAAATGAAAACCTTGTATATTATGAGATGATTGAATAGGCATCCTCATCTCCTTACAGAATTACCGATAAAAAACAGAATAGCATTTTAGGTAAGCTGGACTATTCACAAAACGAATTTACTATCCACCTGTATTGGATTTCANGAAATAAGCCAGGCGGTGAAAGACAAATATCATATGATCTCACCATTAACAGGAATCTAAACAAACCAAACAAGCAAGCAAAATACAACCAATGACACTCAAATATGGAACAGGCTGTCAGGGCCCAGAGGGGAGAGGGGAGAGAATCATAGGGGAAAAGGGAATGGACTCACATGAACAAGTATAAAAGACACATGGACAATAACTAAGGGTGGGGGGTGGAAAGGGGAGGGAGGCTGGGAGCATGGGGTGGGGTGCGGGCAGGGTTGGGAATATAAGACAGAAACCTGTACTTGAACAAGAATTAAATAAAAATTATATTTAAAAAAAAGAAATCACATTGAATATGTGCTCAGTTAGGTAGTATTAACATGTCAACAATTTGTCTCCTAAAACATTAACACAGAATACCCTTTTTTTACTTGTACATTTTAAATTTCTTTCATTCATTCTTCAAAGTTTTCAGTGTACAAGTCTTTCATATTCTTGGTTAAGTTTATTTCCAGGTATTTAGTTCTTTTAAATGCTATTGAAAATGGAATTGCCTTTTAATTTCTTTTATGCATTGTCATTGCTGGCATATAGAAACACAAATGATTTTTGTATGTTGCTCTTATGACCTACAAAGTTGCTCCATTTTTTTGTTACCACTAGTAGATTTCTTGTGGGTATTTTGGGAGAGAAACATCGATGTAACAGAGAAACATTTATCAGTTGCTTTCTGTATGTGCCCTGAATGGGGATCAAAGCTGCAAACTAGGTATGCACCCTGACCATGAATCAAACCTGCGATCTTTTGGTGTAGAATGATGTTCCAACCAACTGAACCACCAGGACAAAGCTGCTTTATATTTTATGTGTGTTATTTTTTACTTGTTAATACCAATTACAAATCTACTATGTGGAATAATAATATATATGGATGCACATTCTGTGGTCCTACTGGATTATAAATTGGTCATGCAAATTATCTAGAATGTGTTTATATAAATTTTCTTTAAGCCATTATAATGAAAGTTCTAAAATAAAAATTCTCATAGAGAATTTGCAAACTATCTAGACTATATGTTCTTTTCTTAATTTCAGGAACATGGGTATAAACAATTCACGGTTACCAATAAGCATTTAAACTTTAAAAATTATGCAATTTAAAGCACTATTGAAAACTATTGTATTATGCTTCTGAAGAATAGAGTGAACAGCCAGTGGAATCCAAGCTTATATGAAGTTTGGAAACCAAACATTGCTGAGGACGTTTAAAAACAGACAGTAAGGAGATTGCACAGGCAGATGGGAAGGTCCCTGGGACCTGCACCAGGAACATGGCTGCTGTGGTCCTCCAGCTCAGCACCAGGGACAGTGGCTGCCATAGGAACTTTGGAGGAGAACCAGATCAGTGACTGTGACTTCGCAGCTCCTGCCCCTCGTAGAGCAGGGAAGCCAGTCCTGCACCACTAAAGATGCAGATGCTTAAAGTCACTGAGAAGGATAAAGAAGCAGTGGGACCTGGGTTCCCATCAGTAAATGACTGGATAAAAAAACTATGGTACATTTACACAATGGAATTTTATGCTGCAGAAAGAAAGACGGAGCTCCTACCCTTTGCAGCAGCATGGATGGAACTGGAAAGCATTATGCTGAGTGAAATAAGCCAGGTAGTGAAAGACAAATACCATATGATCTCACCTTTAACAGGAACCTAAACAGCAAAACAAACAAGCAAGCAAAATATAACCAAAAGCACTGAAATAGAAAACGGGCTGACAGGGACCAGAGGGGAGAGAGGAGGGAATTTCAGTGGAAAGGGGAAGGATTTACAGGAACAAGTACAAAGGTCACATGGACAAAAACTAAGGGGGGTGGAAATGGGAGGAAGGTGGGGAGAACTGGGAGGGTGGGCTGGGATGAGAGTAAAAGACAGAAAACTTTACTTGAAAAACAATTAAATAATTTTTTAAGTTAAAAAAAAAAAAGAAGCAATGGGAGACCCACAGAGGTAGTGTTCTCCAGCTGGGACTGTGGTCCCTGGCTGGAACAGTATCAGAGAAATTGGGGAGCCAGGTGATACCTTGAGATGGGAGAAGAGTTGGGCTTCAACTGACCCAGATAGTCTTGAGACTGGTCAGAGAGTTGGGCTGTGTGAAAAGCCAGGCTTTTGTTAAGAACAGCTGTCAGCAACCAAGGGAAATTTGCTCAAAATAAAAGGCTTTCAGCTGCTATGCAAGGAACTATCGTGCCCTACGGCCAGGCCAGCGAAGGGTGAGCAGGAGGGATGCAATTTGCTCCAAGTCAGGGCACCTCACAGACTGATCAAAGTGGGATAGCAGGGGCTCAGAGGAGCAGCAGTCCCCAGAGAAACTTATTTTAATACAGGAACTAAACTGCACTTGAACATGCAGTGCCCAGGCCAGCAAAAAGGGAGAAAGGGTGTGAGTTGCTCCCACTCAGTGCACCTCATGGACTAATCAAAGAGTGGCACAATGAGGTGGATTAAAGGTGCCCACCTGGTGCCTATGGACAGTGAAGGGTATACTGTACTCTGAGGGCTTGGGCTGGAGACTGGACACCTGTGAATCTTGTAGCCCAGACCAAGACCCCGACACAGAACCACAGAAAAGGAAAAAAACAGAACCTGGCCTCCCTCTGCCTGCAGCATCCAAAAACACCAGGAGGACCCACAGGCTTAAAGTCAGCAAGAGGCTTTTTTTTCCCTCTCAAGTGTAGGGCTATAAGACGTGGAGCTGTGAAAGGACAAAAGACAGATCCAGAGAAAGATCAGAAGGCTGACACCAACAACTGAGACAAAATTCACTTTGTTATCCTATAGAACTTGAATTTTATTTGTTGCTTTTTATTTTTATTTTTGTTATTATTATTTTATTTTTTATTTCTCTTCCATTTATTTTTCTTTGTCTTGTTTGTTGAATTTCATTGTTTGACAGGTTTTCTTTCTTCTCCCTTCCATATTGTATTTTAATTCCCCTTCCTTCACCTCACTCATACTCCAAAAACATGCTACTTTTGGTCTTTTACATTTTATTCTCCTTATTCAGATCATATATTTCTTGTCACATTATTGTTGTTCCAATTCCCACACAGCATCCTTCCCTGGTCTTGGTCCATTTGACTATCTTCCTGAGTTTTATTGCTGTTGCAGTTACCTTTATTCTCTCACACACTATGCCAAGTTTCTAGCCCTTACTCTCACTATATCTCACCATCTGAACTCACACAGTGCTATGCTTTCTGGGGTCAGTTCACATTATATTTCTCCTCTAAGAAGAGTCTTATCTCTTTTTTATGTTTTATAAAAAGTGGCTAGTTGAGTGAAATATCGTGGTTATTACTGTACTTCTCCAAAGGATACCTAATCTGTTTTGTACTTGTTGGTGCTTTTAATCCCATAAAATATTCTTCTGCTATCTTAATCCATTTCACCTTCATCCAGCCCCTCGTCATATAAGGTGAGGGTTGTGAATACCAGTAAACCTGCTGGAGGAGAGAACCCACTAACAAAGGAGCCACCAACAAGTAAAACCCAAGTACAATAAGAGAGCTCACACAAATGGAAGAAAGGACAACCCTAGAGAATCCAGACAAGGAGATCAAAGAGACCATACCGCTAGGTCTGACAAAAGTCCTACCATAGAAGTTCACCCTACAGAGACAGGTAGCAAAGCACAGCATGGGAAATCACAGCAAGCAAAAAAATCTTACCTGAAATTCAGAGATGAAGAAAGAACCTGCAATTAAAAGAAATGGAACACTCCCCACTAAAAGAGCTAAATGAAATGGAGGGAGGCAAACTATCAGATATAGAATTCAAAAGAATTGTATAAGGATACTGAAGGAACTCACGGACAGCTACAAGGAAATGAGTGAGAACCACAAGAGTATAAAAAAGGAAATAGAAAGTATAAACAAGAACCAGAAAGAAATAAAAAAATACAATTTCTGAAATAAAAAGCACACTAGTCCTTCCTGGAAGATGGCGATGGAGTATGAGGGGGCAGATTCCACTTCCTCCTACATATGAGAGAAAAACCTAGTCAATCTACAGAGGAACAGAGCAAACAAGACAACAGTTCCCCAGCATATATGAAAATAAGAGACCAAAAACTGTAGTGGGCACTGAAAAACCAGATGAGTAGGTGGAAGCAGTGAACACCAGGATACCCACTGGAAGAGGAAACCCAACGACAAAGGAACCACCAACAGATAACAAAAGAAGAAGGTGAAGGAGGGAGTGGAAACCATACAAACCTCAATCCAGGACCTATCTGGAAATACAACTCAATAGCGGAGAAACTACCCAGTATAAACAACTGAACAAGAGCAAAAGAGAATCCTCAAAACCTGTACACATGGAAGAACCAGCTTCAACACAACCCACTCTCACCAGCACAACAAAATACAAGAGGGGGTGGACAAAGCCACCCTCAGTTAACAAGCTGGTGGGAGGGAACCACCAAAGAAAGACCCAACAACAATCAAAACCCAAAGACAAACACAGAGCCAACTTAAACAACAGTCCAAGACCAGTGAGATATGGAGATCAAGAAGACTACAACACTGAATCTCACAGGTATTCTACCACTGAAGTTTACACCATAAACCCAGGGGGTCAGAACAGATATATTTAAGAAGCTAAAGCTAGACTTCCAGCCAAGATGGAAGTGTAAGTAGACACAATGTGCCTCCTTGCACAACCAAAATTAAGGACAACAAAAATTCACAAACAAACAAACAAAAAAACCAGACCTGACAGAAAATTGAACTGTACAGAAGTCCAACAACCATTCATCCAGACCAGTAAGACGGGCAGAGTCAGTGGCCGGAGAAGAGGAGTTGCAGCAGGAAAAAGTGGTGGTTGGTGACCCGGGTGCACAGATGGCTGCTAGAAGACCCTGGGTGGGTGGCAATGAGCAGAGCTCATTGGGTGCCATCCCAGAGTGGCAATGAGCAGACCCAGTGAGGCATGCAAGGCGACTGGCTAATGACAGTCACACAGTTTCACACAGATAAACCAGGCAAAACCAGGCAGCGAGAAAGACTGCACAACCCAGGGCCCTGGCGCTGGGAAATGAAGCCTAAAAGCACTGAGTGAAAACACTGGTGGGGGTTGAGGTGCCAGGAGAGACTCCCAACCTCACATGAGAGTTCGTTGGAGAGACCCACAGGATTCTAGAATGTCCACAAGCCTACGCACATGGGAACCAGCACCAGAAGTGCACAATTTGCTTGTGGGAAGCAGTGGGAGGGACTGAAATCTGAGAGAGAGTGAAGCAAGCAGCATTATTCCCTCTCTGACCCCGCCCCCAAATACAGCGTCACAACCCAGCAACTGGGTTGACCTGCCCTGGTGAACACTAAGGCTCCACCCTTGATACATAGCATGTGCATAAAGACAAAACAAATGGCTCAAACATAACAGATCAAAGCCCCAGAGCCAATACATATAAGCGACCAAGAGACAGCCAACCTATCAGATGCACAGTTCAAAGGACTGGTGATCAGGATGCTCAGAGAATCAGTTGATTTTGGACATAAATTAGATGAAAAATGAAGGCTATGCTAAGTGAAATAAAGGACAATATACAGGGAACCAATAGTGGTGGAAAGGAAACTGGGACTCAAATCAATGGAGTGGACTAGAATGAAGAAAGAAACATCCAACCAGAAAAGAATGAAGAAACAAAAATTCAAAAAATGAGGAGAGCCTTAGGAGAGCCCGGGGAGTCTCCCCAGGACATCTTTAAACATTCCAACATCCAAATTATAGGGGCACCCGAAGGAGAAGAGGAAGAGCAACATGTGAAAAAGTTATTGGAACAAATAATAAAGGAGAACTTCCCCAATCTGGCAAAGGAAATAGACTTTCAGGAAGTCCAGGAAGCTCAGAGAGTCCCAAACAAGTTGGGCCCAAGGAGGAACACACGAAGAATTACATTACCCAAGATAAAAATGAAGGAGACAATCCTAGAAGCAGCAAGAGATAAGACGACAGTTACTTACAAAGAACTTCCCATCAGACTGTCAGCTGATCTCTCAAAAGAGACCTTACAGGCAAAAAGTGTCTGGAAAGAAGTATTTGAAGGCATGAAAGGCAAGGACCTACCTCTAAGATTGCTCTATCCTGAAAAGCTATCATTTAGAATGGAAGGGCTGATGAAGTGCTTCCCAGATAAGGTCAAGTTCAAGGTGTTCATCATCACCAAGCCCTTATTATATGAAATGTTAAAAGGACTTATATAAAAAAAGAAGATAATCAAAAATATAAACAGTAAAATGACAGCAAACTCACAACTATCAACAACTGAGCCTAAAAAAAATAACAAACACAAACTAAGCAAACAACTACAACAGGAACAGAATCCCAGAAACGGAGATGGCATGGAGGGTTAGCAATAGAAGAGTGGGAAGAGGAGATAGGAGGATAAGGTACAGGGAATAAGTAACATAAATGGTAGGTAGAAAATAGACAGGGGGAGGGCAAGAATAGGATGGGAAATGTAGATGCTAAAGAACTTATGACAAATGGACATGAACTATAGAGGGGAACTAAAGGTGAGGCGGGTGTGCAGGGTGGAGGGAAATGAAGGGGGTTTATGGGAAAACTGTAATAGCATAATCAATAATATATATTTAAAATTTTTAAAAAGCTAAAGCTAACAAGAAGAGTCTCAAAAACAATGGGAAGACAAAGAAACAATCCCCAAATGACAGGATAGGAGGAAGCCTCAGAAAGAAGGCTAAATGAAATAGAGGCAACTCAACTATTGGATATCGACTTCAAAGCAATGGCTATCAGGAAGTTCAATGAGCTCATAATGACCTAACATAAACTACAGGGAAACTGCAACGAACTCACTGCAAACTATGTCAACATGAAAAAGAAAATAGAAACTATCAGCAATGGACAAGAGGAAATGAAGAATACAATTTCTGAACTGAAGAACACAGTAGAAAGAATCAAAAGCAGGATTGATTAAGCGGAAAATCGGATCAGCCAGCTGGAGGACAAAGTAGGAAAAAAACACCCAGAAAGAGCAAGGAAAAAAAAAGAGACAAAAAAAAAGAGTAATTAAGAGAAATGTAAGACAATATGAAACATAATAATATTTGTATAATAGGGGTACCAGAAGGAGAAGAAGAAGACCAAGAAATAGAAAACCTATTTGAAAAAGTAATAATGAAAAACTTTCCTAATTTGATGAGAGAAAATGTCACACAAATCCAGGAAACACAGAGCGTCCCAATCAAGAGGAACACAAAGAGACCCATTTAAAGACACATCATAATCAAAATGGTAAAATTTCAAGACAGAGAGAATCTTAAAGGCACCAAGGGACAAACAGAATGTAACATACAAGGGAGCCCCAATAAGGTTAGTAACTGACTTCTCAATGGAAACGCTCCAAGCCAGAAGAGAATAGCAAGAAATATTCCAAGTAATGAGAACCAGAGAACCAAGACTACTTTACCCAGCAAGGCTCTCAATCAAGATAGAAGGCCAAATAAAGAGTTTCCCAGACCAAAAAAAAAGTCAAAAAAATACACCTCCACCAAACCAGCTACGCAAGACATGCTAAAGGGACTGCTTTAAGGAAAGGAAGGAAAAGAGAGAGAGAGACAGAGAGGAACACAGGTATGAAAATGGCAATGAATAAGTAGCTATCCATAATAACATTAAATATAAATGCATTAAATGCTCCAATCAAAAGACATACAATAGCTGAATGAATAACAAAGCATGACCCACACATATACTGCCTACAAGAGACCACCTCAGGACAAAAGACCTACAAAGACTGAAAATGAAGGACTGGAAACAAATTTTCCAACCAAATGAACAGGAAAAAAAACCCATGGTAACAATACTCATATCAAACAAAATAGACTACAAAAAAAGAGCCATAAAGAGATATCAAGAAGGTCACTTCATAATACTCAAGAGAAGAATCCACCAAGAATACATTAACATCGTAAATATATATGCACACAGCATAGCAGCACCCAAATATATAAAGAAAATCTTAGAGGACTTCAAGAAAGATATTGACAGCAAAACAATTATAGTAGGGGATTTTAACACCCCACTGTCAAAAATGGACAGATCTTCCAAACAAAAGATCAACAAAGATATTCTGTCATTGAACAACGCCCTAGACGAAATGGACTTAACTGATACATATAGAGCCCTTCATCCCAAATAAGCTAAATTCACATTCTTTTCAAATGCACATGGAACATTGTCAAAGACAGACCACATGATAGAACACAAAACAAGCCTCAACAAATTCAAGAAAATTGAAATCACATCAAGCATTTTTTCCAACCACAAGCAACTTAAACTGGAAACCAACACCAAGGAAGAAAACCCAAAACACTCAAAATCATGGAGATTGAATAGCATGCTATTAAACAATGAATGGGTCAAAAGTGAAATTAGGGAAGAAATCAAAAAGTTTCTGGAAGCAAAAAGAAATGAATTCACAACAACCCAAAACGTATGGGACACAGAGGAGGCAGTACTAAGAGGGAAGTTCATAACAATACAGGCCTATCTAAAAAATATAAAAACATTTCAAACAACCTAACCCAACACCTACAAGAACTCAAGGAACACCAACAAAGACAGCCCAAAGGAAATAGAAGGAAGGAAATAACCAAGATCAGAGCAGAACTAAATGACATAGAGACTAAAAGCACAATTCTAAAGATCAATGAAACCAGGAGATTTTTTTCAAAAAGATAAACAAAATCAACAAGCCTTGAAGCAGACTCATCAAGAAAAAAAGAGAGAGGACCCAAATAAACACAATAGAAATGAAAGAGGAGAGATTACATCTGACACCACAGAAATACAAAGGATTGTAAGAAATTACTATGAAGAACTGTATGCCAAGAAATTTGAAAACCTAGGTGAAATGGACAAATTTCTAGAAAAATATAGACTTCCAAAACTCAATGAAGAAGAAGGACAAAGCCTGAACAGACCAATAACAGATGAAATTGAAGTAGTAATTTTAAAAAAGCTCCCATCAACACAAAAGCCCTGGACCAGATGGTTTCACAGGAGAATTCTACAAAGTGTTTAAGGGAGAGCTAACACCTATCCTTTACAGACTACCCCAAAAAATCCAAAATGATGGAAGACTCCCAAACTCCTTTTATGAAGCCAGCATCATCCTAATCCCAAAACCAGATAAAGACGCAACAAAGAAAGAAATCTTCAAGTCAATATCGCCGATGAACATAGACACTGACATTTTCAGCACAAATTGGCAAACCACATCCAACAATGCATTCAAAAGATCATACACCATGAACAAGTGGGATTCATCTCAGGTATGTAAGGATGGTACAATATTCACAAATCTATAAACATAATATATCACATAATGAAAATAAAAGACCAAGACCACATGATAAAATAAATAGATGCAGAAAATGCATTTGATAAGGTACAGTACCCATTTATGATAACGGTACTCAGCAAAGTGGTAATAGAGGGAGCATTCCTCAATATAATAAAGGCCATATACAAAAGACCTACAGCCAACATCATACTCAATGGGCAAAAACTAAAATCTTTTCCACTAAGATCAGGAACGCAACAAGGTTATACGCTTTCACCACTTCTACTCAATACAGTATTGGTGGTTTTAGCCACAGCAATCAGACAAGGAAAAGAAATAAAACACATTCAAATCAGAAAGGAAAAAACAAAACTGGCATTGTTTGCAGATGACATAATAGTGTACATGGAAAATCCTATAGACTCTAGCCCAAACCTGCTCGACCTAATAAATGAATTTGGCAAAACAGTGGGATACAAAGTCAATATCCAGAAATCAAAGGCATTTTTGTATACCAACAATGAAGCAGCAGAAGCAGAAATCAAGAAAAAAAATCCCATTCGATATAGCAAAAACAAAAATAAAATATCTGGGAATAAACCTAACCAAGGAGGTAAAAGACCTGTATGCAGAAAACTACACAACACTGAAGAAAGAAATCAAGGAAGACACAAACAAATGGAAACATACCGCATTCATGGATTGGGAGAATTAACATCATCAAAATGCCCATACTACGTAAAGCAATTTACAGATTTAATGCAATACCTATTAAAGTAACAATGGCATATTTTACAGGCACAAAACAAACACTTCAAGAATTTATATGGAACTATAAACCACCCTGAATAGTAGCTGCAATTTTGAGAAAGAACAAAGTAGGAGGGATCACAATACTTGATACCAGACTGTACTACAAGGCCACTGTAATCAAAACAGCCTGGTACTGGCATAAAAACATGCACATAGACCAATGGAACAGAACAGAGAGCCCAGAAATAAACCCAAGTCTCTATGGGATATTAATATTCGACAAAGAGGGCAGTAACATAAAATTAAGTAAAAATAGCCTCTTCAACAAATGATGCTGGGAGAACTGGACAGCTACATGCAAAAAAAAATGAAAGTTGAGTACCAACTTACACCACACACCAAAATAAATTCAAGGTGGATAAAAGATTTAAATATAAGCTGTGACACCATTAAAGTCCTAGAGGAGAACATAGGTAGGAAAATATCAGATATTTCACGCAGCAACATTTTTACTGATATGTCCCCTAGAGCAAGAAATATAAAGGAAAGAATAAACAAATGGGATCTCATCAAAATAAAAAGCTTCTGTGTGGCTAAAGAAAACAGCATTAAAATAAAAACACAACCAACTGTATGGGAAAACATATTTGCCAATGATACCTCAGACAAGAGTTTAATCTCCAAAATACACAAAGAACTTACACAACTCCACTCTAGGAAGACAGGCAACCCAACTAAAAAGTGGGCAAAGGACTTGAACTGACATTTCTCCAAGGAGGACATACAGAGGATCCAGAGACACATGAAAAGATGCTCGATATCACTAGCTATCAGAGAGATGCAAATTAAAACGACAATGAGATACCACTTTACACCAGTCAGAATGGCCATCGTAAACAAAGCAACACACCACAAGTACTGGAGAGGTTGTGGAGAAAAGGGGACCCTAGTTCACTATTGGTGGGATTGCAGACAGGTACAACCACTATGAAAAGCAGTACGGAATTTTCTCAGAAAACTAAAATTGGACTTGCCTTTTGACCCAGCAATTCCACTGCTAGGATTGTATCCTAAGAACCCCAAAACACCAATCCCAAAGAACCTATGCACCCCAATGTTTATAGCAGCACAATTTAAAATAGCCAAGAGTTGGAAGCAACCTAGGTGCCCGTCAATAAATGAATGGATCAAAAAACTATGGCACATATACACAATGGAATTTTATGCTGCAGAAAGAAAGAAGGAGCTCCTACCTTTTGCAACAGCATGGATGGAACTAGAAAGCATTATGCTGAGTGAGTTAAGCAAGGAGGTGAAAGACAAATACCACATGATCTCACCTTTAATAGGAACCTAAACAGCAAAACAAACAAGCAAGCAAAATATAACCAAAGACACTGAAATAGAGAACAGGCTGACAGTGACCAGAGGAGAGAGGGGAGGAAATTTCAGAGGACAAGGGGAAGGATTCACCGGAACAAGTATAAAGGACACATGGACAAAAACTAAGGGGAGGAATGGAAATGGGAGGGAGGTGGGGAGCACTGGGGGGGTAGGCCGGGTAGGGAGTAAAAGACAGAAAACTGTACTTGAACAACAATTAAAATAAATTTTTTAAAAAGCACACTAGAAGGAACTACAAGAAGGCTGGATGACACAAAGGACTGAATTAATGAGCTGGAGGAAAAAGTAGAAGGGAACACCTAGATAGAGCAGCTGCATGTGGAAAGACTAGGAAAATATGAACATACCTTAAGAGAACTGCAAGAAAACATGATACGTAACAACATTCGAATCATAGGAGTACCAGAAGAAGAAGAAAATAAGCAAGAGATAGAAACCCTGTTAGAAAAAATGACAGAAAACTTCTGAACTTGGAGAGGGGGAAAACAAAGCAACTTCCGGAAGCACAGAGGGTCTGAATCAAGTTGAATACCAAGAGGCCAACTCCAAGACACATCATAATTAAAATGCCAAGTTTTTAAGACAAATACAGAATCTTAAAAGCAGCAAAGGACAAACAAGAAGTAACAAACAAAGGTGCTCCAATAACACTTGTAGCTGGTTTCTGAACAGAAACACTCCAATCCAATAGAGAATGGCAAGAAATATTCAAAGTAATGAAAAACTAAGGCATGCAACCGAGACTACTCTACTCAGCAAGACTCTTGATTAAATAGAAGGCCAAATAAGGAGTTTCCTGAACAAAAGAAGGCTGAAAGAATACACCTCCACCAAACCAGCACTGAAACATATGCTAAAGGGACTGCATTAAGAAGAGGAAGAAAAAGTGACAGAGAACACAGGTACAAAGAGAGTAAAATGGCAATGAATAAGTATCTATCAAAAGTAATCTTAAATGTAAATGGTTCAATGCTCTAATCAAAAGAGATATAGTAGCTAAATGGATTTAAAAACATACCAGTGCTGCCTACAAGAGACCCAAGTCAGAACAAAAGACCTACACAAACTAAAAGTGAAGCGCTAGAAAAAAATATTCCTAGAAAATGGACAGGAAAAAAAACTGGAGTAGCAATACTTACATCTGGCAAAATAGACTTCAAAACAAAGGCCATAAAAAGAGACCTAAAAGGACACATCATAATATTCAAGGGAAGAATCCATCAAGAAGATATAAACATTGTAAACATATAGGCATCCAAGAGAGGAGCACCCAAATATATAAAGAAAATCTTGGAGGACTTCAAGGAAGATAGACAGTAACACATTTATACTAAGGAATTTTACACCCCACTGTCAAAAATGGATAGATCTTTCAAACAAAATATCAACAAGAATATTGTGGCATTGAACAATCCCCTAGACCAAATGCACTTAACTGATTATGTATAGAACCTTTCATCCCAAAGAAGCAAAATACATATTATTTTCAAATTCACATGGGACATTTTCAAAGATAGACCACATGATAGGACATAAAGGAAGCCTCAACAAATTCAACAAAATTGAAATTATATCAAGTATCTTCTCAGACCACAAAGGCCTGAAACTAGAAACCAACCTTAAGGAAAAAAACCTAAAAAACACTCAAATTCATGGAGATTGGATAGCATGCTATTAAACAATTAATGGGTTAATAATGAGTACAGAAAGGAAATCAAAAAGTTTCTGGAACCAGGAAAAGAAAAAATGGTGGAGGAGTGAATGGAAGTCACACTGATCTCCTCCCAAGACCAATCTGGAATTACAACTCAATTGTGGAGAAACCACTTGGAACAAACAACTGAACAATAACCAGAGGGAAGCATATAACTTCAGACATACAGCATCAGCTTCAGCACAACCAGTCTGGTAAGGAGTCTGGTGGAGATTCCAGAGGGTTAGCTAGGCACCCATGGGCAGCAGCACTGGTGAGATAATTAAGTAGCTGGTTGGATCCCTGAAGAATATTGGGAGCTAAACCCTAAGTTAGGATTCCCTGCCTAGAACATCAGAGCCCCAAAAGTACACAGGTAACAACCAGTGGAAAAAGCAGCAGGGTTGCTCTCTAGCAGATACAGACAGTTGGAGATACAAGGGCTGTTTAAAGGGCTAACACATGAATTTTCATTTGCAGCCACTTACCCAGGGTTCAGGCAAAGTCTGGGGCAGAGTGGGTTGGAGATGCGTGAGGAGAGACTGGGGATAGAAGCCTTGAGGAGAGAACTAAGAGAGTAGCTGCAGGGATCCCAGTGCTGAGAATCCCCAAAACAGCAGCAGCCTTTGTGCTCAGGCAGAGCACTCCCCTCTGAGCAGCAGTAGCCTGAGAGGAAACAATAGCATTGACCCCAAGGGGGTCTCTGCTCTGTCCCTTCAGTGTTTAAGCCTGGCTGCTGAGTCCTAGTGACCAGGTAAATGAAGAAGACAACCAGAGACAGTAGGTCACTGGCAAAGAAGGGGTAGAGAGTGGACTAGAGAGACTTGAAGAGAGACTGGGGATGGAGGCTTTGGGAAGAGAACTGAGAAGGTAGCCACTGGGATCCAGTGCTGAGCCAAAACCCATATGCAGCAATCATTCTGTTCAGGCAGGCAACTGCCCCCAAAGCAGCAGCTACCTGAAGGGAAAAAATAGCCCACTGTGATTTCACTCTGACCTACTGTGGTTAAACCTTACTGCTGAGTGGAGGGGCCATACAAACAATTGAAAGAGATAGCCAGTGACAACAGACCACTGGAAGTATCAAACAGACTGCCTAAGGTCAGATGGGGTCAATGCATGACATCACGAGAGGCAGATCCAGAAAGAAAAAAACAGTGGTAAATACAAGAGGCTACCAATACAAAACCACTGTGGTCTCCTTCATGATTTGCGATATTTACTTTCCTGCATACCTTTATAACATTCATTTCTTACCTAGCAAATTTGTATATAATAAGTCACTAGATTTTATACTACAGTGTATTTCAATCCATATACCCCCCCCTTCTCTTAGCCCATCTTACCTTCCTCTTTCCTTGCAATATTCTCATTTGAAATTTGGTTATCTCTCTAGCTACAACTTGTTTCCACTCCACACTCTCACTATTTCACATCCTTTTGTCCAGCTATTAAAATTCTCTCTATACCTGTAACAAACTTTGCTAGTTGGTTGTGGGTAGGATAGGTGTAGTTGCATTGTTTGTTCAAGGTTATCTCTACAGATTCACTAATTCTGTGTTTCAAATAACAAATTTTACTGGACCCCTCTCCTACATATTTTTTACTCAAATAAAAATTTGAATTGTGCATTCTTAACCTGTTTTTCTTTCTTTTTCTTTTTTATCTTTCGTCTAGTTCTCTTTGATCCTGCTCTTTTCTTTTTCTTCATTCTTTTTTTCTAATCCATTACATCCAAAATTTTAATTTTTCTCTCAGTCTAGTTTTCATTCCTCAATCTTAGTATTCTCTCTCCAACTATCATTACAAAATCTCCCCTCATTCCTCTAAACATCTCTTAGATATTTCCTTGTTTCTTTTTTTCCTCTTATTCCCACACCACCTATATTAATTTTAGCTCATTTGCTGTTGATAGTACTCTGTGGATCTATCTCTCCAATTTGGCTCCTGTATTTTTATTAATTATTTAATATTTTCCTTTCCTTTTTCTTTCTCCCTCTCATTTTATTTTATTTTAAACTATTTTAATTTCTGTTTAAACCTAATATTATATGCTTCCCTTCTCATACCCCATTCCACACTCTGTATTCTCTTTCTTTACTCATGAGGTAAACTCTACCTTCTCTCTTTCCATTGCTTCAACTCCCAATTCTTAAAAGTGCTCCTGCCTCTATCCTCTCAAAATCATTTCTCTTTCAGTAGGTCATCTGACATCCACTCTCTTTTCATATAATAATCTTTTTTTTAAGATTTTATTTATTTATCTTTAGAGGGGAAGGAAAAAAGAGAGGGAGAGAAATATCAATGTATGGTTGCCTCTCATGCGTCCCCCACTGGGAACTGGCCGGCAACCCAGGCATGTGCCCTGACTGGGAATTGAACCGCAATCCTTTTGTTTGCAGGCCCACACTCAATCCACTGAGCTACACCAGCCAGGGCCATATAATAGTCTTAATATTGTTACACCCTCATTAATGCTGGTTCATTAGCTATTGATAGAGGGATTGTGGGGAAGAGTTGTATTTCCAGGTGCGGGTTTCTTTCTTGGGCTCTGTGGTTTTGTTCAGGCAGTGCCTGCATAACAGCATACAAGACATGGTAAGCAAAGTGACCCTTAGTCAACCAGCTTCAGGAATGACCCACAAAAGAACGACACAACAACAATCAAAACCCAATTACATCCAGAAAACCAGCATAAAAGGCATAAAGGACATCCCAAGAACATCAAGTTCAGGAGATCAAGGAGACTGCACTACTGTATCTCACAGGCCTCCCACCATAAAAGCTCACACCACAAAGTCAGAAAGTAAAAACAGATCAATTTCAGAAACAGAAGCAAACTAGAAGAGGCCCATAAACAATGGGAAGAAAAAGAAACAATCCCCAAATGAAAGGAAAGGAGGAAGCCTCAGAAAGAATGCTAAATGAAATAGAAGCAAGTCAACTATCAGATATTGAGTTCAAAGCAATGGTTATCAGGAAGCTCAATGAGCTCACAGATAATTACTAAAAACTATAGGGAAATTATGAGGAACTTTCTGCCAACTATATCAGCATAATAATGGACACAGAAACAACTACAAGGGCCAAGAAGAAATGAACAATATAATTTCTGAATTAAAGAACACAGTAGAATGAATCAGAAACAGGCTCAATGAAGCAGAAGAGCGAATCAGTGAGCTGGAGGACAAAGTAGAAAAAAACCTCCAAAAAAGAGCAAGAAAAAGAAAAAAAGGCTGAAAAGAATGAAGAGGAGTTAAGGGAAATGCAGGATAACATAAAATGTAATAATATCCATATAATAAACATACCAGAAGGAGAAGAAGAAGAGCAAGGGATAGAAAACCTGCATGAAAAATTAATGATACAAAACCTCCCTAATTTGATGAGAGAAGAAGCCACACTTCTCTGCAGGAAGCATAGAGGGTCCCAATCAAGAGGAACCCAAAAAGGCCCACTCCAAGACACATCATAATTAAAATGGCAAAAATTAAGAACAAAGAGAAAATCTTAAAGGCCACAAGGGAGAAACAGAAAGTAGCATACAAGGGAGCTCCAATAAGGGTAGCAGCTGTCTTCTCAGTGGAGACATGACAAGCCAAAGGGGAATGGCAAGAAATATTCAAAATAATGAAAAACTAAGATCTGCAACCGAGACTACTCTATCCAGCAAGATTCTCAATTAACTGGAAGGCCAAATAAGGAGTTTCCTGAACAAAAGAAGGCTAAAATAGTACACCTCCAATAAACCAGCACAGCAAGATGCTAAAGGGACTGCTATAACAAGAGGAAGAAAAACAGTGAGAGAGAAAGGAACAAAGGTACAAAGGGAGTAAAATGGCAATGAATGAGTACCTATTGATAATAACCTTAAACATAAATGGAATAAATGCTACAATCAAAAGACATAGAGTAGCTGAATGGATAAGAAAATATGACCCACACATATGCTGCCTACAAGAGACCCAACTCAGAACAAAAGATCTACACAAACTGAAAGTGAAGAGCTAGAAACAAATTTTCTGACCAAACGGACAGGAAAGGAAAGCCAGGGTAGCAATACTTACATCTGACAAAATAGACTTCAAAACAAAGGCCATAAAAAGAAACCTAGAAGGACACACCATAATCTTCAAGGGAAGAATCCATCAAGAACATTGTAAACATATCTACATTGTAATCCATATAAACATTGTAAACATATCTACACCCAACAGAGAAGCACCCAAATACATAAGGAAAATCTTGAAGGACTTCAAGAAAGATATTGACAGCAACACAATTACACCAGGAGATTTTAAAACCCCACTGACAAAAAGGGGATAGATCTTCCAAACAAAATATCAGCAAGGATATTGTGGCATTGAACGATGCCCTAGATTAAATGATGTAACTGATATATATAGAACTTTTCTCCCTAAAGAAGCAAAATATCAATTATTTTCAAATGCACATGGAATATTTGCAAAGATAGACCACATGATAGGACACGAAACAAGCCTCAACAAATTCAAGAAAATTGAAGTCATATCAAACATTTTTTCACACAACAAGGAACAGAAACTAGAAATCAACCTCAAGGAAAAAACTCAAAAACACTCAAAATCATGCAGATTGAATAGCATGCTATTAAACAATGAATGGGTTCAGAATAAGATCAAGAATGAAATTTAAAAATTTATGGAAACAAATGAAAATGAACTCACAACAACCCAAAACTTACAGGACATAGTAAAGGCAGTCCTGAGAGAGAAATTCAGAGCAATAGAAGCTTACCTAAAGAACATAAAAACATTTCAAATAAACAACCTAACCCTACATCTACAAGAACTGGAGGAACAACAACAAAGACAGCCCAGAGTAAATAGAAGAAAGGAAATAACCAAGATCAGAGCAGAATTAAATGACATAGAGACTAAAGGCACAATTTTAAGAATTGTGGAGCTGATTCTTTGAGAAACTGATCCAGGAGCTTCTCCAGGAGCTGATTCTTTGAGAAGATGAACAAAGTTGACAAGCTTTTAAGCAGACTCATCAAGAAAAAAAGAGAGAGGACCCAAATAAACACAATCAGTAATGAAAGAGGAGAAATTACAACTAATATCACAGAAATATGAAGGATTGTAAGAGATTACCATGAACAAGTATATGCCAAGAAATTTGAAAACCTGGGTGAAATGGTAAAATTTCAACAAACATAAAATCTTCCAAAACTAAATCAAGAAGAAGCAGAAAGCCTAAACAGATCAATAACAGCTAATGAAATTGAAGCAGTAATCAAAAACTCCAGACACACAAAAGCTCCTGGCCAGACGGTTTCACAGGAGAATTTTACAAAACATTTAAAGAAGAGCTTATCCATATCCTTCTTAAACTATTACAAAAAATTCAAGAAGAGGGAAGACTCCCAAACCCTTTTTATGAGGCCAACATTGTCCTAAGCCCCAAATCAGGTAAAGAAACAACAACAAAAAAGAAAAGTACAGGCCAATATTGTTGATGAACATAGATGCTAAAATCTTCAACCAAATGTTGGCAAATTGCATCCAGCAATACAGTAAAAATATTATACACCATGATGCAGTGGGATTCATCCCAGGGATGCAAGAATGGTACAATATTTGCAAATCAATTAACATAATCCATCGCATAAACAAAAGGAAAGACAAAAATCATATGATTATATTCATAGATGCACAAAAAGCATTTAATAGAGTACAGCACCCATTGATGATAAAAACACTCAGCAAAGTGGGAGTAGAGGGAACTTACCTCAACATAATAAAGATCATACATGACAAACCCACAGCCAACTACATACACAATGGGAAAAACTAAAAGCTTTCCCACTAACTCAGGAACAAGACAGGAGTGTCCATTTTTGCTACTTTATTCAAAATAGTATTGGAAGTTCTAGTCACAGCAATCAGACAAGAATAAGAAATAAAATGCATTCAAATTGGAAAGTAGGAAGCAAAACTGTCATCGTTCACAGATGATGTGAGACTATACACAGAAAACCCTATAGACTCCACCCCAAAACTACTTGACCTAATAAGCAAATTTGACAAAGCAGTGTGATAAAAAGTCAGTATTCAGAAATTGAAGGCATTTTTGAATACCAACAATGCAATATCAGAAACATAAATTAGGAAAAATATCCCATTTTTTATAGCAAAAATAAAAATAAAGTACCTAGGAGTAAACCTAACCAAGGAGGTAAAAGGAGGTAAAAGACTCAGAAAACTACACAACATTGAAGAAAGAAATTAAGGAAGACTCAAATAAATGGAAGCATATACCATGTTCATAGATTGGAAGAATTAACATCATCAAAGGATCCATAATACTCAAAGCCGTTTATGGATTCAACACAATCTCTATTAAAATATCAATGGCATATTTCACAGATATAGGACAAACATTTCAAAAATTTATATGCAACCATAAACAACACCAAATAGCCTCAGCAACTTTGAGAAAGAAGAACAAAGTAGGAGGGACCACTATACCTGATATCAAACTGTATTACAAGGCCACTCTAATCAAAAGAGCCTGGTACTCCCGTGGATAGCATGACTCAGTGAATTCTGTGCTGCCTGTGAACCAAAGGATCGCCAGATTGATTCCCAGTCTAGGGCACATACCTGGGTTCAGGCCAGGTCACCAGTAAGGGGCAAATAAGAGGCAACCACACAGAGGAGGGAATATGGCAATGGAGTAAGATGGAGCGAATTCTATTTCCCCATACACATGGGAGAAAATCCTGGCCAATCTATGGAGGAACAGCACAAACAGCCAACAGTGCCCCAGTGTATATGAAAATAAGAGACTAGAAATTGTAACAGACACTGAAAAACCAGATGGTAAGGAGATGGTAAGGAGACTGTAGGACAGTAGGGTCTCAGGGACTGGAGCAAAGACAGGAGCAGCAGCAACTTCGGCCAGCACCCAGTGCCCAGTGCCCTGTGCTTCTACCATGGACTCTTTGGGAGAGAGCTGGGTCATCAGCTCCCTCCCTCCCCAGCCAAGCAAGGTTAGGCAAAGCGGGGAGAGACCTGTTTGCTTGAGTTTACAGAGAGGGTACTAAAGACAAAGGGCTGTGATCAACCATGGAGTCTGTGGTTGCCAGCTTGGGAGAATTGAGAGGCGCAGTGTTGGACTCTGACTCTGATAGTCACCGGTCTGGCTGGGGGATTAGGCTGTGCTAAGAGACAGGCTTTCTTAAGGAGAAATTTTTTGGAAAGTAAACTGAAGGATTCTCCTGTGACAGCCATTTGGCCTGCTCCCCATCCAGCCTGGCAGCAATCCAGAGGCTGGGCAGAAGCCCTTTCATTCCCCCACAGAACTAGGAAGAGTCCCAACCAGATCCCTTGGGACCCAGGCAGCCTGGCTGGTGTGGGCGCGCCTGCACCCCAGCCCACAGTGATGACCCCAGGGAAAGTGCTCTGAAGAGGATCTAGATCCCCTTCCTGGGGCACTGAGGAGAGGCGCCAGGTTAGTTCCTGGGACAGCACTCACAGAAAGACCAAACAAATAGCCCCTCAGCCCGCTGCAGCCAGCGAGACCAGAAAAACTGGTTTGGCCAGTTTGAAACGAACAAGAAATGTTTTGTTTTGTTTTTTACCTAATCTTTTATCTTTTTTATTTTATTATTGTTTTATCTTTCAATACTTTTTTCCTCTCTTTTCTTCTTTCCTGTTTTATTCCTTCTTCCTTTCTTTCCAAACTTATCACTCTTCCTCCCTTCCCCTGCCTGTTTTTTTCTTTTACCCACAAGTGACACAAACAACTTGGAACTGTGAAAAGACCAGAGTTGGACCCAAAGAGGGGGATTCTCAACAGTACAAACAGAGAGAAAAATTTCACTTTGCTATAGCAGAGAAGCTACAAGTTGCTGCACATTTATATTATTATTTTTTCACTATTCTCACTTCTCGTATATTTTAATACTATCTTTGTATTCCTCTTATTTCTGTATACACTTCTTTGCTGTGGCTGGTTATATTGTATCATTTGATGGGTTCCCCCTGTTCTCTCCTCCACAGTGTATTGCTAATTTTCTATACCTCACGCCACTTCTTTTCATTTAGCACACTACCCAAAGTTCCATAGCCCCTATTCATGTTATCAAGATCACACAGAGTCTGTCATACAGTCGTTGCTTTAATAGCTGTTCTACACAACTGTAAATACTTCACAACACATCTCCCAGATCTTAGCCCACTTCACAGGTTCCTGAATTCTATTACTGTAGTGGTTAACTGTATTTGCTCACACACCACCTATTTACTATCCTTTACTCTCACCTTACCTCAGAATCTGACCTCCCACAACCTCACTGCTTTCTACATCAAACTCACAAGCCTTCCCTCCCCAACGAGAGACTTATCTTTTGTCCATCCTTTTTTAAAAGTGGCTAGTTGGGTGGAAGATCACAGTTAACCCTATATATAGCCTAAAGATCTTCTATCTCATCTCTACCGGCTGTGACTGTAAATATCATAGAATACTCTCCAGCTGTCATAAACCATTTTGCCTCCCCCTCCACTGATCACAAAAAAAGAAAAAAGGAGTAGGTGTAAGTGGAGAACACCAGGATACCCACTGGAAGAGGAAACCCAACAACAAAGGAACCACCAAAAGATAACAACAGAAGGTGAAGGAGGAAGTAGAAACCATACAAACCTCAGTTCAATACCTAAGTGGAAATACAACTCAATACTGGAGGAACTACCCAGTATAAATAAAAGAACAAGAGTGAGACAGAATCTGCAAAACCTTGTACACATGAAAGAACCAGCTTCAACACAACCTGCCCTCACCAGTACAACAAATTAAAACAGGTGGTGGACAGAGGGACTAACAGTTAGCCAGCTGGTGGGAAGGACTCAGACAAAAAGACCCCAAAACAACCAAAACCCAAAGACTAACAGAGCCAGCTTAAATGTCAGCCCAAGACAAATGAGCTTGGGAGATCAAGGAGACTACGTCACCAAAGCTCACAGGTATTATACCATAAAAGCTCACACCATAAATGCAAGAGGCCAGAACAAATCAAGTTAAGAAGCTGAAGCTAACAAGAAGAGTCTCACAAACAATGGGAAGACAAAGAAACAATCCCCAAATAAAAAGAAAGGAGGAAGCCTCAGAAAGAATGTTAGATGAAATACAGGCAAGTCAACTATCACATATTGAATTCCAAGCACTGGTTATGGTTATCAGGGAGTTCAAAGAGTTCACAATGAGCTACCAGAAACTAAACGGGAGCTACAATGAACTCACTGCAAACTATATCAATATGAAAAAGTAAATAGAAACTACCAGCAAAGGACAAGAGGAAATGAAGAATAAATTTGTTTTTTATAACTTCTTTTAAATTTTAACTATTTTACAAGGACAGTTTTCTGTCTATTACTCCCATCCCATCCCACCCCCTGTGCTCCCTCCTCCCATTTCCACCCTTCTCAGTTGTTGTCCATGTATCCTTTATAAATGTTCCTCTAAATCCCTGCCCTATTTCCCCTGAAATTTCCTCCCCTCTTCCCTCTGGCCACTGTCCACCTGTTCTCTATTTCAGTGTCTTTAGTTATATTTTGCTTGCTTGCTTGTTTTGTTGTTTAGCTTCCTGTTAAAGGTGAGATCATATGGTATTTTTCCTTCAACACCTGGCTTATTTCACTCAGCATAATGCTTTCCAGTTCCATCCATGTTGTTACAAAAGGTAGGAGCTTCTTCTTTCTTTCTGTGGTGTAGAATTCCATTGTGTAAATGTACCATAGCTTTTTGATCCATTCATTTATTGACGGGCACCTAGGTTGCTTCCAACTCTTGGCTATTGTAAATTGTGCTGCTATGAACATTGGGATGCATATGTTCTTTGAGATTGGTGTTTTAGGGTTCTTAGGATACAATCCTAGCAGTGGAATTGCTGGGTCAAAAGGCAGGTCCAATTTTACTTCTCTGAGAAAATTCCATACTATTTTCCATAATGGTTGTACCAGTCTGCAATCCCACCAACAGTGGACCAGAGTCCGCTTCTCCCCACACCCTCTCCAACATTTGTTGTTTATTGCTTTGTTTATGATAGCCATGAAGGATACAATTTCTGAACTGAAGAACACAGTAGAAGGAATCAAAAGCAGGATCTATGAAGCAGAAGATCGGATCAATGAGTTGGAGGACAAAGTAGAAAAAAATTCCTAGAAAGAGCAAAAAAAAAAAGAGGCTCAGAAAGAATGAAGAGGGATTAAGAGAAATGCAAGACAATATGAAATGTAATAATATCCAAATAATAGGAATACCAGAAAGAGAAGAAGAATAAGGGATAGAAAACCTATTTGAAAAAGTCATCAGGGAAAACTTCCCTAATTTGATGAGAGAAAAAGTTACACAAATCCAGGAAACACAGAGAGTCATAATTGAGAGGAACCCAAAGAGGCCCACTTCAAGACACATCAGAATTAAAATGGCAAAATTCCAAGACAAAGAGAGAATCTTAAAGGCAGCAAGGCAGAAAAAGGAAGTAACATACAAGGAAGCCCCAATAAGCTTAACGGATGACTTCTCAATGGAAACACTCCACAGAAGAAGAGAATGGCAAGAAATATTCCAGGTAATGAGAACCAGAGGCCTGCAATCAAGGCTGCTTAAGCCAGCAAGGCTCTCAATCAAGACAAAAGGCCAAATAAAGAGCTTCTAAGACAAAAGGCAAGTCTAAAAGGATATGCCTCCAGCAAACCAGATCTGCAAGAGATGCTAAAGGAACTGCTCTAAGAAGAGGAAGGAAAAGAGAGAGACAGAGAGGAACATAGGTTAAAAAATGGCAATGAATAAGTACCTATCAATAATAACCTTAAAAGTAAATTGATTAAGTGTTCCAATCAAAAGACATAGCATAGCTGAATAGATAAGAAAGAATGACCCACACATATGCAGCCAACAAGAGACCCGCCTCAGGACAAAAGACCTACACAAACTAGAAGTGATGGGCTGGAAACAAATTTTCCAAGCAAACAGACAAGAAAAAAAAAAACACTGGGGTAGCAATACCAATAGACAAAATGGAATTTTTAAAAAGAGCCATAAACACAGACCCAGAAGGTCACTTCATAATACTCAAGGGAAGAATCCACCAAGAAGACATTAACATCATAAATATATATGCACCCAACATAGAAGTACCCAAATATATACAGAAAAATCTTAGAGGACTTTAAGAAAGATATTGACAGCAACACAGTTATAGTAGGGGATTTTAACACCCCACTGCCAAAAATGGACAGATCTTCTAAACAAAAGATCAACAAAGATATTCTGGAATTGAACAATGCCCCAGACGAAATGGACTTAACTGATATATCTAGAGCCCTTCATCCCAAATAAGCTAAATACACATTTTTTTCTTCAAATGCACATGGAACACTGTCAAAGACAGACCACATAATAGGGCACAAAACAAGCCTCAACAAATTCAAGAAAACTGAAATTATATCAATCATTTTCTCCGACCACAGGGACTTAAACTGGAAATCAACCCCAAAGAAAAAAACCAAAACACTCAAAATCATGAAGATTGAACGCCATAATATTAAATAATGCATGGGTCAAGAATGAAATTAGGGAAGAAATCAAAAAGCTTCTGGAAACAAATGAAAATGAACTCATAACAACCCAAAACTCACAGGACACAGCAAAGGCAGTCCTGAGAGGGAAGTTCATAGCAATACAGGCTTATCTAAAGAAGATAGAAACATTTCAAACAAACAACCTAACCCAACGCCTCTAAGAACTCAAGCAACAACAACAAAGACAGCCCAGAGCAAGTAGAAGGAAGGAAATAACCAAGATCAGGACAGAACTACATGACATAGAGACTAAAAGCACAATTCTAAGAATCAATGAATCTAGGAGTTGGTTTTTTAAAAAGATAAACAAAATAGACAAACCTTTAAGTAGGCTCATCAAGAAAAGAAGAGAGAGGACACAAATAAACACAATCAGAAATGAAAGAAGAGAGATTACAATTGATACCACAAAAATAAAAGGGATTGTAAGAAACTACTATGCAGAACTGTATGCCAAGAAATTTGAAAACCTAGGTGAAATGGACAAATTTCTAGAAAAATAGAAACTTCAAAAACTCAATGAAAAAAAAGCAGAAAACCTGAACAGGCCAATAACAGCAGATAAAATTGAAGAGGTAATGAAAAAACTCCCATCACACAAAAGCCCTGGACCAGGCGGTTTCATAGGAGAATTCTACAAAGCTTTTAAGGAAGAGCTAGCCCCTATTCTTCACAGACTATTCCAAAAAATCCAAAAGGATGGAAAACTCCCCAACTCTTTTTATGAAGCCTGAATCATCCTAATCCCCAAGCCAGATAAAGAGACAAGAAATAAAACTTCAGTCCAATATCGCTGATGAACATAGACACTGAAATCCTCAACAAAATATTGGCAAATCGCATCCAACAATACATCAAAAAGATCATACACCACGACCAAGTGGGATTCATCCCAGAGATGCAAGCATGGTTCAATATTCACAAATCAGTAAACGTAATCCATCACATAAACAAAAGCAAAGACAAAAATCACATGATTATATTAATAGATGAGGAAAAAGGTTTTGATAACGTACAACACCCAAGTATGATAAAAACACTCAGCAAAGTGGGAATAGAGGGACCATTCCTTGACATAATAATGGCCATATATGATAGACCATAGCCAACATCATACTTAATGGGCAAAAACTAAAATCTTTTTCACGAAGATCAGGAACAAGACAAGGTTGTCCACTTTCACCACTTCTATTCAACATAGTATTGGAAGTTTTATGGGTTTTTTTATTTAATTCTTATTCAAGTACATTTTTCTGCTTTATATTCCCTGCCCTGCGCCCCCCAGTGCTCCCCACCTCCCTCCCATTTCCACCCGCCACCTTAATTATTGTCCATGTGTCCTTTATACCTATTTATGTGAATCCCTCCCCTTTTCCCCTATGATTCTCTCCCCTCTTCTCTCTGGACCCTGTCAGCCTGTTCCGTATTTGAGTGTCATTGGTCTTATTTTGCTTGCTTGTTTGTTTTGTTGTTTAGATTCCTGTTAACGGTGATATCATATGGTATTTGACTTTCACCGCCTGGCTTATTTTGCTCAACAAAATGTTCTCCAGTTCCATCCATGATGTTGCAAAAGGTAGGAGCTCCTTCTTCCTTTCTGCAGCATAGAATTCCATTGTGTAAATGTACCATAGCTTTTTGGTCCAGTCATTTACCGATGGGCATCTAGGTTGCTTCCAACTCTTGGCTATTGTAAATTGTGCTGCTATGAACATCGGGGTGCATAGGTTTTTTTGGATTGGAGTTTCAGGGTTCTTAGGATATACTCCTAATAGTGGAATTGCAGGGTCAAAAGGCACGTTCATTTTCAGTTTTCCGAAAGTTCCATACTGTTTTCCATAGTGGTTGTACCAGTCTGAAATCCCACCAACAGTGAACTAGGGTCCCCTTTTCCCCACAACCTCTCCAGGACTTGTTGCTTGTTTCTTTGTTTATCATAGCCATTCTGACTGGTGTAAAGTGGTATCTCATTGTCGTTTTAATTTGCATCTCTCTGATAGCTAGTGATATCGAGCATCTTTTCATGTGTCTCTGGATCCTCTGTATGTCCTCCTTGGAGAAATGTCAGTTCAAGTCCTTTGCCCATTTTTTAACTGGGTTGCTCATCTTCTTTCAGTGGAGTCAAGTGAGTTCTTTGGAGAAGAACCTTTGGAGATTAAACCTTTGGAGATATTTTGGAGATTAAACCTTTGTCTGAAATATCATTGGCAAATATGTTTACCCAAACTGTTGCTTGTCTTTTAATCTTGATACTGTTTTCTTCAGCCATGCAGAAGCTTTTAATTTTGATGAGATCCCAATTGTTTATTCTTTCCTTTATGTCCCTTGCTCTAAGGGACATATCAGTAAAATCTTGCTGCGTGGAATATCTGAGATTTTCCTGCCAATGCTCTCCTCTAGGGCTTTAATGGTTTCACGGCTTATATTTAAGTCTTTTATCCACCTTGAATTAATTTTGGTGTACGGTGTAAGTTTGTGCTCAACTTTCATTTTTTTTTTGCATGTAGCTATCCAGTTCTCCCAACACCATTTGTTGAAGAGACTATCTTTACTCCATTTTATGTTATTGCCCCCTTTGTCGAATGTTAATTGACTGTAGAGAGTTGGGTTTATTTCTGGGCTCTCTGTTCTATTCCATTGGTCTATGTGCCTATTTTTATGCCAGTACCAGGCTATTTTGATCACAGTGGCCTTGTAATACAATGTGATATCAGGTATTGTGATCCCTCCTACTTTGTTCTTCTTTGTCAAAATTGTAGCTGCTATTTGGGGTCTTTTATGGTTCCATATAAATTTTTGAAGTGTTTGATCTATGTCTGTGAAATATGCCATTGGAACTTTAATAGGTATTGCATTGAATCTATAAATTGCTTTGGGTAGTATGGACATCTTGATGATGTTCATTCTTCCAATCCATGAGCATGGTATATGTTTCCATTTGTGTCTTCCTTGATTTCTTTCTTCAGTGTTGTATAGTTTTCTGTGTATAGGTCTTTTACCTCCCTGGTTAGGTTTATTCCCAGAAATTTTATTTTTGTTTTTGCTATATCGAAAGGGATTTTTTTCCTGATTTCTGCTTCTGCTGTTTCATTGTTAGTATACAAAAATGCCTTATTTCTGGATATTGACTTTGTATCCCGCTGTTTTTCCAAATTCATTTATTAGTTCGAGCAGTTTTCTGGTAGAGGCTATAGGCTTTTCCAAGTACACTATCATGTCATCTGCAAACAATGCCAGTTTTGTTTCCTCCTTTCCGATTTGAATGCCTTTTATTTCCTTTTCTTGTCTGATCACTGTTGCTAGAAATTCTAATACTATATTGAATAGAAGTGGTGAAAGTGGGAAACCTTGTCTTGTTCCTGATCTTAGTGGAAAAGCTTTTAGGTTTGCCCATTGAATATGATGTTGGCTGTAGGTCTTTCATATATGGCCTTTATTATGTTGAGGAATGCTCCCTCTATTCCCATTTTTCTGAGTACCTTTATCATAAATAGGTGTTGTACCTTATCAAAAGCTTTTTCTGCATCTATTGATATGATCATGTGGTTTTTGTCTTCGGTTTTGTTTATGTGATGTATTACATTTACTGATTCACGAATATTGAACCATCCTTGCATCCGTGGGATGAATCCCACTTGGTCGTGGTGTATGATCTTTTTGATGTATTGTTGGATGCGATTTGCCAATATTTTGTTGAGGATTTCAGTGTCTATGTTCATCAGCGATATTGGACTGAAGTTTTATTTCTTTGTTGTGTCTCTATCTGGCTTTGGAATCAGGATGATGCTGGCTTCATAAAAAGAGTTGGGGAGTTTTCCATTCTTTTGGATTTTTTGGAATAGTCTGTGAAGGATAGGTGTTAGCTCTTCCTTAAAAGCTTTGTAGAATTCTCCTGTGAAACCATCTGGTCCAGCGCTTTTGTGTGATGGGAGTTTTTTTATTGCCTCCTCAATTTCATCTGCTGTTATTGGCCTGTTCAGGTTTTCTGCTTCTTTTTCATTGAGTTTTTGAAGTTTCTATTTTTCTAGAAATTTGTCCATTTCACCTAGGTTTTCAAATTTCTTGGCATACAGTTCCACATAGTAATTCCTTTCAATCCCTTCTATTTCTGTGGTATCAGTTGTAATTTCTCCTCTTTCATTTCTGATTGTGTTTATTTGGGTCCTCTCTTTTCTTGATGAGCCTAGTTAAAGGCTTGTCTATTTTGTTTATCTTTTTAAAAAAACCAACTCCTAGATTCATTGATCCTTAGAATTGTGCTTTTAGTCTCTATGCCATTGAATTCTGCTCTGATCTTGGTTATTTCCTTCCTTCTACTTGCTCTGGGGTGTCTTTGTTGTTGTTCCTCCAGTTCTTGCAGGCGTCGGGTTAGGTTGTTTGTTTGAAATGTTTCTATCTTCTGTAGGTAAGCCTGTATTGCTATGAACTTCCCTCTCAGGACTGCCTTCACTGTGTCCCATAAGTTTTGGGTTGTTGTGAGTTCATTTTCATTTGTTTCCAGAAACTTTCTGATTTCTTCTCTAATTTTATTCTTGACCCATTCGTTGTTTAATAGCATGCCATTCAGTCTCCATGATTTTGGGTGTTTGGGGTTTTTTCCTTTGGGGTGGGTTTCCAATTTCAGTCCCTTGTGGTCAGAGAAAATGCATCCTTGGTATGCATTTTCAATTTTCTTGAATTTGTTGAGGCTCGTTTTGCTCTTTATAAGGTGGTCTATCTTTGAAAATGTTCCACATGCATTTGAAAGGAATGTGTATTTAGCTTCTTTGGGATAAAGGGCTGTATATATATCAGCTAAGTCCATTTCATCTAGGGTGTTTTTTAATGCTGCAATATCTTTGTTGATATTTTGTTTGGAAGATCTGTCCATTTTTGACAGTAGGGTGTTAAAATCCCCTACTATAATTGTGTTGCTGTCAATATCTTTCTTGACGTCTTCTAAGATTTTTTTTATATATTTGGGTGCTCCTATGCTGGGCGCATATATATTTACGATGTTAATGTCTTCTTGGTGGATTCTTCCCTTGAGTATTATGAAGTGACCATCTGGGTCTCTCTTTATGGCCCTTTTTTTGAAGTCTATTTTGACTCATATGAGTATTGCTACCCCGGCTCTTTTTTCTTGTCCGTNCTTTTAAAAAAACCAACTCCTAGATTCATTGATCCTTAGAATTGTGCTTTTAGTCTCTATGTCATTGAATTCTGGTCTGATCTTGGTTATTTCCTTCCTTCTACTTGCTCTGGGGTGTCTTTGTTGTTGTTCCTCCAGTTCTTGCAGGCGTCGGGTTAGGTTGTTTGTTTGAAATGTTTCTATCTTCTGTAGGTAAGCCTGTATTGCTATGAACTTCCCTCTCAGGACTGCCTTCACTGTGTCCCATAAGTTTTGGGTTGTTGTCAGTTCATTTTCATTAGTTTTGAGAAGTTTTTTGATTTCTTCCCTAATTTCAATCTTGACTCATTCGTTGTTTAATAGCATACCATTCAATCTCCATGCTTTTGGGTGTTTTGGGTTTTTTCCTTTGGGGTTGGTTTCCAATTTCAATCCCTTGTGGTCAGAGAAAATGCTTGGTATGATTTCTATTTTCCTGAAGTTGTTGAGACTCATTTTGTGTCCTATCATGTGGTCTATCTTTGAAAATATTCCATGTGCACTTGAAAAGAATGTGTATTTAGCTTCTTTGGATTGGAGGGCTCTATATATATCAATTAGGTCCATTTCTTCTAGAGTGTTGTTTAATGTTGCTATATCTTTGTTGATCTTTTGTTTGGAATATCTGTCCATTTTTGACAGTGGGGTGTTAAAATCCCCTACTATAATTGTGTTGCTGTCAATATCTTTCTTGAGGTCCTCTATGATTTTCTTTATATATTTGGGTGCTCCTATGTTGGCTGCATATATATTTATGATGTTAATGTCTTCTTGGTGGATTCTTCCCTTGAGTATTATGAAGTGACCTTCTGGGTCTCTCTTTATGGCCCTTTTTTTGAAGTCTATTTTGTCTGATATGAGGATTGCTACCCCAGCTTTTTTTTCCTGTCCGTTTGCTTGGAAAATTTGTTTCCATCATTTCACTTTTAATCTGTGGTGGTTTTTTGACCTGAGGTGGGTCTCTTGTAGGCAGCATATGTGTGGATCATGCTTTCTTAACCATTCAGCTATTCTATGTCTTTTAATTGGTGCATTTAATCCATTTGCGTTTAAGGTTATTATTTATAGGTACTTATTCATCGCCATTTGTGTACCTTTGTTCCTCTCCATCTCTCTCTTTTCCTTCCTTTCCTTAAAGCAGCCCTTAATAATTCTTGTAGAGCTGGTTTGGTGGAGGCGTATTCTTTTAGACTTCTTTTGTCTTGGAAGATCTTTATTTGGCCTTCTATCTTGATTGAGAACCTTGCTGTATAAAGTAGCCTTGGTTGTAGGCCTCTGTTTCTCATTACTTGGAATATTGCCTGCCATTCTCTTCTTGCTTGGAATGTTTCCATTGAGAAGTCAGTAGCCAACCTTATTGGGACCCCCTTGTATGTTATTTCCTTTTTCTCCCTTGCTGCCTTTAGGATTCTCTCTTTGTCCTGGAGTTTTGCCATTTTAATGATGATGTGTCTTGCAGTAGGCCTCTTTGGGTTTCATCTGATTGGGACTCTCTGCTCTTCCTGGATTCGTGTGACTTTCTCCTCAACTTAGGAAAATTTTCCGTTATTACTCTTTCGAGTAGGTTTTCTGTCCCTTGTTCTCTTCTTCTCCTTCTGGTATTCCTTTTATTCAGATATTATTACGTTTTATATTGTCTTGCATTTCTCTTAGACTCTCCTCATTTTTTCTGATTCTCTTTTCCATTACCTGGTCCGTCTGGGAGATTCTTTCCACCCTGTCTTTGAGCTTGCTTATGTGGTCTTCTGCCTTATCAATCCTACTATTCATACCTTGTACTGTGTTCTTCAGTTCAGAAATTGTATTCTTCATTTCCTCTTGGCCTTTGCTGATGGTTTCTATTTCCTTTTTCATGTTGGTACAGTTTGTGAAGAGTTCATTGTAGCTCCCCTGTAGTTTCTGGTAGCTCGTTGTAAGCTCTTTGAATTTCCTGATAACCAGTGCTTTGAATTCAATATCTGATAGTTGACTTGCCTCTATTTCATCTAACATTCTTTCTGAGGCTTCCTCCTTATCTTTCATTTGGGGATTGTTTCTTTGTCTTCCCATTGTTTGTGATGCTCTTCTTGTTGGCCTCAGCTTCTTAAATTGATCTCTTCTGGTTCCCTGAGTTTATGGTGTGAACTTCTGTGGTAGGATACCTGTGAAATTCAGTGGTGCAGTCTCCTGTAGGCATCTTGGTGTTCTCCACTTCCACTACTCCTCTGGTTGGTTTCCAGCTAGTCAAACCTTTTCTTCTGGTCTCACTAGCTGCAGCAGCCTGAGGGGCTCTTAGTGTGGCCTTTCTCTTGCCTCAGTGAGCTCAACTGGTCTCGCCAGTGCCCCCCCAAGATCCAGACTGGCGCCGCTCTCACACACCCTACTGAGAGCGGATTTTCTCCCAGGCTTTCCAGCCCTGGTCTGGCGTGAGGGTGTGCACTCCCAGCCAGGCTTTTCTGTTCTTGTAGGCTTGGGTGCGGACCTTTCCCTGTGCTGTTGCTGAACACACAGGGCAACTCACAACTCTCCCAAACCAACAGCCACAGCCTGACTCCCTGTGTTTCTCTGTGTGCACCAGCTGAGTAGGGATGGAGCTGGTGACTGGCTCTCTTCCAGGGGCCCAGACAGCAGCCTGAGACTCCCCAAGACTGATTGAGAGCAGGCGCAGGTCCCTTGCCACAGGGATCACCCAGGCGACTCTCAATTCCCCAAGCCAAAAGCCGGCACGGGCCCGCGAGGGCCAGGAGGCGCAGGCAACCTCGGGCCAGGGCGCCCCCCCCCGCCGGGGCCCGGGAGGCATGGGTGACTCGCAGTTACCCAAGCCCACAGCCACGGCCTGACTCCCGGTGCTTCTCAATCTGTGCTGGCTGAGTAGCGATGGAGCTGGTCTGTGCTGGGTTAGTAGGGATGGAGCTGGCAACTGACTCACTTCCAGAGGTGTTGCCAGCAGCCTGAGGCTCCCCAAGACTGTTCGAGAGCCACACAGGCCCCTCGAAGCAGGGAATGCTTGGGCAAGGGAATGCTAGGGCAACTCTCAGTTCTCCCAAGCGGGCAACCTGACTCCACAGGTTATCAGAGCTTTCTGGTTTGCTTCCGAATGCTCGCTCCTCTCTCTGCCACTACTGGCAGACCAATCTCTTATGGTGTTTTCCAATCTACGCCCTGCCAGATGAGGGGGGGGGGCGGGTGCCGGTGACAAGTTCTCTCCCAGAGTCAGTGTTGCCCACCCTCGGCTCTCAGAGACCAGGGTGGCCAGCCAGGGCCCTGGCTCGGCCTGGCGGAGGGCCTGCTGCCACCTCTGCACTGCTCCCTCCTACCTTGTTGATCCGCGGTCTTCCCCTCTCCTCAACCTCTGGTCATTCAGTGTCCGCTACACTCTCTGGAATCCTGTCTTCTTATATGCTGGGTCCCCATTGGGCATCTGCTGCGCTCCTCCACAGATCAGCCAGGTCCTTCTCTGGTGCGTGGAGGGAATTGAAATCCTTTGTCCTACTCCGCTGCCATCTTCCTCCAGAATCCTAGTATTGGAAGTTTTAGCCACAGTAATCAGACAAGAAAAGGAAATAAAAGTCATCCAAATCAGAAAAGAGGGAACAAAACAGCCATTATTTGCAGATGACATGATAGTGTACATAGAAAATCCTATGGACTCAGGAAAAAAACAGCTTGACCTAATAAATGAATTTGTCAAAACAGCTAGATACAAAGTCAATACCCAGAAATAAATGTCATTTCTGTATACCAACAATGAAACAGCAGAGCAGGAATCAAGAAAAAATCCCATTTGATATAGCAAAAACAAAAATAAAATACCTAGGAATAAACCTAACCAAGAACATAAAAGACCTGTATACAGAAAACTACACACCACTGAAGGAAGAAATCAAGAAAGACACAAACAAATGAAAACATATACCGTGTTCATGGGTCGGAGGAATTAACATCATCAAAATGTCTATAATACCCAAAGCAATTTACAGATTCAATGCAATACCTATTAAAGTACCAGTGACATGTTTCACAGACATAGAATAAACACTTTGAAAATTTATATGGAACTATAAATGACCCTGAGTAGCAGCCGCAATTTTGAGAAAGAAGAGCAAAGTAGGAGGGATCACAACACCTGATACCAAACTGTATTACAAGTCACAGTAATCAAAACAGCCTGGTACTGGCATTAAAACAGGCATAAAGCAATGGAATACAACAGAGAGCCCAGAAATAAACCCAAGTCTCTATGGTCAATTTATATTTGACAAAGGGGGAACAAGCATAAAATGGAATCCAAATAGCCTCTTCACCAAATGGTATTGGGAGAACTAGACTGCTATGTGCAAAAAAAATGAAACTTGACCACCAACTTACACCATACACCAAAATTAATTCAAGGTGGATAAAAGATTTAAATATAAGCCATGACACCATTAAAGTCCTAGAGAAAAACATCAGCGGAAAAATCTCAGATATTTCACGCAGCAACATTTTTACTGATATGTCTCCTAGAGTAAGGGACATAAAAGAAAGAATAAATAAATGCAATCTCATCAAGATAAAAAGCTTCTGCACAGATAAAGAAAACAGTATTAAAATAAAAAGGGAACCAAGCATATGGGAAAACATATTTGCCAATAATACCTCAGACAAGGGTTTAATCTGAAAAATATATAAAGAACATACACTCCACTGTAAGAAGACAGGTAACCCAATTAAAAATGGGCAAAACACTTGAATAGACACTTTTCTAAGGAGGACACACAGAGGATCCAGAGACACATGCAAAGATGCTCAGTATTGCTAGCTATCAGAGAGATGCAAACTAAAACCACAATGAGATGCCACTTTACACCAGTAAGAATGGCTATCATAAACAAAGCAACACACAACAAGTGTTGGAGAGGTTGTGGAGAAAAGGGGACCCTAGTGCACTGTTGGTGGGATTGCAGACTGGTACAACCATTATGGAAAACAATACGGAATTTTCTCAGAAAAGTAAACATAGATCTGCCTTTTGACCCAGCAATTCCACTGCTAGGATTATATCCTACGAACTCTGAAAAACCAATCCAAAAGAACCTATGCACCCCAATGTTCATAGTAGCACAAGTTACAATAGCCAAGTGTTGGAAGCAACCTAGGTGCCCATCAGTAAATGAATGGATCAAAAAATTATGATACATTTACACAATGGAATTCTATGCAGCAGAAAGAAAGAAGGAGCTCCTACCCTTTGCAGCGGCATGGATGGAACTGGAAAGCATTATGCTAAGCGAAGTAAGCCAGAAGGTAAAGGACAAATACCATATAATCTCACCTTTAACAGGAAGCTAAACAACAAAACAAAGAAACAAGCAAAATAGAACGAAAGACACTGAAATAGAGAACAGGCTGACAGGGACCAGAAGGAAGATGGAAGGGAATTTCAGGGGAAAAGGGAAAGGGTTTACAGGAACAAGTATAAAGGACACATGGACAAAAACTAGGTGGGGTGGAAATGGGAGGGATGTTGAGAGGGCTGGGCGGGTTGGCTGGGATGGGAGTAAAAGACAGAAAACTGTACTTGAACAATAATTAAATTTAAAAAACCTTATTGCTAAAACCATGAACTATGCAACTTTTAAAAAGGATTCATTAAAAACATTATCCAACCCTATATAAAATAGAAAATTTTCTTCCATTTTCAAAAAACAGTCTTACCTACAAGGTAGGAATGACTTGGCAAATTTATTTCTATGTACTGTGCAGTGTGCTGAAATGGTAGGTGCTAAGAAATGTATACATGTGGGGAATATATCATTTTTGCTTATAAGAATTTACCATAAAGTATTGCCTAAATTAACCTACTTTTGAAATTAGCTGAAGAGTTGCTTTGACAATATTCCTAAGCATATTATATAGTCACTAAATTAGTTTATTAGTAAGTAATGAACTGATTCACTAGCATATGTTGAAGCTACCTCTACAATTCCACTTCATGAAATCTTAGATTAATGGCTACAAACTCACTAGCCCAAATGTTTACTTCCTATGACTTTCTGAGTAGCTCTCATACATCTAAGACAATGCTTAAGACTAGTAGCTGGAGGGTGTACAAACGTAGTGCCCACCATCTACCATGTTAATAATGCCTTTTGGTCTCCCTCAGGACACCTCTGGTCTTATCCTGTTTCATTCCCTCCAGATCATGTCCTCAGTTGAATGCCAACTAAGATGTTAGTTAACATCTAAAGTAAAAGTACAGACAGAAAACTCTGAGAGGGAGAAAGTGTAAACAACAACAAAAATATTTCTCCTTGGGTCTGGATTGCCAGACCCACTGTCTCCAACATGTTAACAGAAATTTAAAGCACGTGGTTTATATTAGTAGAGCAATGGTGCTGTCTTTGCAGTGTGCAGTGAACCTAAGAGATTGCATATAAGTAGGGCACATGCAGCTGCTACTTCAGTTCCCTAAACAGAGGGTGATATAGGGAGACCAGTGTGGCCTCAGAAGAGGAAGAATAGGGAAGGACAAAGCCTAATGAGCTATGAAGACAAGGGAATGCTCTAAGAGGCAGTTTCCTGTGACTTGCTCCACTTCATTTCAGGCCCTGTGTCTCCCCTTCCAAGCCTCTTTCCTTCCAACTGCACCCAAGAAATCAGGTAAGGAATTGGTCAAAGCAGGTACTGAAAGGGAGCTGAGAAGGATTAGAATTGTCATGTAAAAAATGATTTTCCAATTATTTATTCCATTGAATTACTATTTTCAACATTGTGGTCCTGAAGTTTTTTGTTTTAGGAAAATAAGTATTATCCAAAGATAGCTAAATATTTAAACCACTGTATTAAAAATTGCCTCCTTTTTGTTACTCCTACTTCTTGTTGCTCCAAGAACTTTATTCTCTGGCCTTGAAGGGGATATTGCTGAATCATCGTTAAAAAGAAAGATGAAGGATAACAGCAGGTGGTGTAAAGTGGCTTAACAGCTGCTAAGAGATCTCTTCCCAGGATCTCTTAGCAGACAGTTCCATCTAGCTTGACCTTAACTTTAGGCAGACTTTGTGCTTTCAGTGGACATTCAGGATCACTATGCAGAGTTGGATATCTGTTACCCTTTTTTCTTGATTTATATACTCAAAGGTTTTCATTCCACCCTAAAGGACACCTGACAGTCTGGGGTAAAAACATATACCATATTTAACTAAGGCTGATAACTCACCCAGTTTTACTGGATATTAGGACAATTATTTAAAAAGAACTTCTCATGAGCAACATATCAACAGTAACTGATAAAAAATCTCAGTTTTATAAAGAAGCAGCAGTCTGATGACGGCACTACCATACCACTCATATCACAGAGTTACTTTGTCTTTCTCACCAGGAAGCTTTTATAATTTTTAAGATAATAATTGGAGAACAATGCAATGTGGAATCTATAATGAATTTAAATCAGGAGTACAAATTTAACATTTAAATGGTCTGGGAAAGCACCTAGCCAGAGAGGCTACATAACTACATGACTTAGAAATCAAAGGAACAGCTTCAGATACGGAGACTATCCCTCACACACATAAGCAAAGATCTGTCACCAAAGCCATTAATAGAATATCAGGAAATAAATTAAAATACCACAGCTACTGATCAGTTAACAGGATATTTTAAAATTCACTTTCATTTTAAATATTATGAAGATCTTAGAAGAGGAACATCTGGTAGATAGAGAATATGCCCCTTGGAAATCCAACAGGATTAATGACAGCAGTCACAGCAGTCATCATGCAGCATTGTGGGTGGCTCAGTGATGATGATGCAGGGGGTGGTTAACAATCTAAGTGGCTGCAGAAATGTACCTCTAGATATGGCAGAGTTTACAACAGCATTCATCATTGTCCTTGAGTCAAAGAGTGAAGATGGCTCTACCTGTTCTTCAAAATTATAATATTATACTCAGTTGATATTGTTGAAGTGTGCACCTGAAGATGCACATGGCTTCTTCCAAGGAGAGATCATCTGTCATGACAGGAGGCTAGCACAAAAACTGTTAGGGAAGAACTTGGTTTGTATCACTCAGTATCAGTGTTCAGCACATTTATGTCATTCTAATTGTCTGAGTATTGAAAACTGTCCACAGATTTTGAAGGATGCTCTCCAAATTAGTGGCTACCAAGTCTCCTGAAGAAAAATGTGAGACTCTGAAGTTGTCATCAAACAAGTTGTCATCAAGCCAGTTACAAACATCTAGATGACTACTAAGATCTAACATGGAAATAGACTGTGAAGACCTTATATGCACGGGGAAGAAGGTGCTCGTTTACACCTAATGTTTACGTTCAGCTGGGGGAAGATCTCTGCAAAGTTTGGTTTTCCTGAAAGTAATCAGTGGGTTGGGATTAGTACTGCTACTGAAATTTTCCATGCTGGATTGTATTGGAGATTTTCTTGTCTAGGACTCAACTGAAGAGCTTGCTTTCTAAGAATTCAAAGTTGTTTCCAAATAATAATGATGCCTAAGTGAGAGAATAAACTGATAGATATTGTACATAATTTGGAAATATGAGGTATCTGCATCTTGTTTTTTATTTTAAATTACACTCAACATACACTTTTATATTAGTTTACATGAATACCCTAGTGATTGGACATTATATAACTTAATAAGTGATCATCCTAATAAATCTTGCAGACATAGTTATTAGACTATTATTGACTATATTCCCTATGCTGTATTTTACATCCTCATGACCGTTCTGTAACAAACAATTTGTACTTCTAAATCCCTTCACCTTTTTCACCCATCTCCCCTAATTCCCCTCCCATCCAGCAACCATCAAAACATTCTCTGTATCTATGATTCTGTTTCTGTTCTGCTTATTCATTTATTTGGTTTTTATTCAATTTTTGATTTATTTATTTTTATTGCCATTATATATTTCATATTAATGATCATCTTCTTCCTTTAACATTTTATATAATACTAGTTTGGTGGTGATGAACTCGTTTAGCTTTTTCTTGTCTGGGAAGCTCTTTTTTGTCCTTTGATTCTAAATGATAGTTTTTCTGGGTACAGTAATCTTGGTAGTAAGCCCTTGCTTTTCATCACTTTGAATATTCCTTGCCAATCCCTTCTGGCCTGAAAAATTTCTATTGAGAAATCAGCTACAAGTGAGCTCACTTGTATGTAACTAACGGATTTTCTCTTGCTGCTTGTAAGATTCTCTCTTTTTCTTTAAATTTTTGCATTTAATTATGATGTGTCTTGGAGTGGGCTTCTTTTCATGCATCTTGTTTGGGACCCTCTGTGCTCCTGGAATTGCATGTCTAGTTCCTTCACAAAATTAGGGAAGTTTCTTTCACTATTTTTTCAAATAGATTTCCAATTTCTTGCTTTTCTCTTCTTCTGGCAGCCCTATGATGCCAATGTTGTAATCATTGAGGTTGTCCCAGAAGCTGTTTACACTATCTTCATTTTTTTAAATTCATTTTTCTTCTTGTTGTTCTGATTGGTTGTTTTTGCTTCCTAATGTTCCAAATCACTAACTGAGTTCTTGGCTTCTCAGCCAAGAGTAGAGTTCCACTCTACTCTTCTTTTCCTGTAAACTGCCCTTTATTTCAACTATCCTTCATTTCTGACTAGATGTTTTTTATGCTGTTGAGGTACTCACTAAGTTCCTTGAGCATCCTTATAATGATTGTTTTGAATTCATCTGGTTCATTGCTTATCTCCATTTTGTTTAGTTCTTTTCTGGAATTTTGACCTGTTCTTTCATTTGGACCATATTTTGTCACCTCATTCTGGCAGCCTCCCTTGTGTTTGTTTCTATGTATTAGGTAGAGCAGCTCTGACTCCCTGTCTTGGTGGCATGGCCTAATATAGTAGATCCTGTAGGGTTCAATGGCACAACCTCTCCTTACACCCATGCTCAGTACTTGAGGTTTGCCCTTCTTGTGGGCTAAGCCTTGTTTGCTGTTGGCAGATTGACAGTTGGGATTTACCCCAGTCAGTCAGCTGCAAGGACTGGCTGTGACCACTGACCACCAACCTCCACCCTCCATGGAGAATCAGCTGTGAAGGGGAAGGGTGGTGTTGCACTGATGTGGTCTGTAGCTCTCCACTGGGTGCAGAGAGTATGGGGTTTCCCGGGTCATTTGGGCCAAGATCATCCCCCACCTGTGTTCTGCCTAGGGCCACCAGGCATGAGCTACAAAGCAATCTGAGATGGTTGTTACATGTGCTGGGCTTGGAGATTTTCAGGTGAAGCCAAGCTGTGAATCTAGGCTGGCTGCTGCTAGTGCCTGGTCTGAGGCCACTTAGCAATAGGTAAGGGGGCTGGGAACTCACTGAGGCTGGCCGGCTGTTGCTTGTTGAGAGGATTTAGGAAGTTGTGAAGCAAGAGCCAATACCAGCCATTCATATGGAAAAACTACTGTTAACACCTTAAGTTGGTTGTGACAAAGTCTCAGAGGACCTCGAAGGTGAGGCAAATAGTGTTAGCCAGGTTGATGGAGTCTTACATATGGCATCTGCCTGCTAGCTCTGTGGTTCTGTGGAGGCAGAGTTCAGAAAAGGGACATTGGCCCCTGCTCACCTTTTTGTCTGAGAGAAAGCTGTCCCTCAGCTCTCACCTTGATGCCAGACACTTCATTCCTCCCTGCATGCCACTAGTACCTTTCAAGCTGCTATCCCAATGTTGGAACTCAGAGGGAATGAGTATGAGTAAGTCCATGTGTGGGTTCTTTAAGAGGGATTGCTTGGAACTCTGGAAGTTTTTTCCATTGACTCAATCCCCACCAGTTTTTGCAGCCAGAAGTTATGGGAACTTACTTATTTTCCTGGCACTGGAACCCTGGTCTGTGGGGCCTGATGTGGGGCTGAAACTCCTTGCTCCAGAGATATCCCTCCCAAATTCTTATCCACCACACATAGATGTGGGATCAGCCTGTTCCACATCTCCATCCCTCCTACCAGTCTGGATGGATGTTGTTTCTTTAATTCTGTAGTTGACAGACTTCCATTCTGCTCAATTTCTGACAGTTCTGAGTGATGGTTGTTCTATATTTCAGTTTTAATTTTGGTGTGGTTGTGCGAGTAGATGAGCCATGTTTACCTATGCCTCCATCTTGACCAGAGGTCTCCCTTTTTTATTTTTCAACTACAATTGACATATAATATTATATTACTTTCAGGTGTACACCATAGTGATTAGATATTTATATAACTTATAAAGTGATCACTGTAATAAGTCTAGTACCCTTCTGACACTACATAGTTATTACAATATTATTGACTATATTTCCTATATTTTACATCTCCATGACTATTTTAATAACTGGCAATTTCTCTTTTTTTATCTTTTTATTTTTATTTTTTATTTTTTTAAAAATATATTTTATTGATTATACCATTACAGTTGTTCTACTCCCCCCCTTCATTCCCCTCCACCAGCGCACTCCCTCCCCCACCATTCTCCCCCCCTTAGTTTATAACCACGTGTCTCAAGTTCTTTAGATTCTATATTTCCCCCACTATTCTTGCCCTCCCCCTATCTATTTTCTACCTACTGTCTATGCTATTTTCTGTACCTTCTCCCCCCTTCTCCTCCTCCCACTCCCCTGTTGCTAACCCTCCATGTGTTCTTCATTTCTATGGTTCCACTCCTGATCTAGCTGTCCTCTTGGTTTGCTTTTGTTTTAGGTGTGGTTGTTAATAACTGTGTGTTTGCTGTCCTTTCACTGTTCATATTTTTCATCTTCTTTTTCTTATATAAGTCCCTTTAGCATTTCATATAATAAGGGCTTGGTGATGATGAACTCCTTGAACTTGACCTTATCTGAGAAGCACTTTATCTGTCCTTCCATTCTAAATGAAAGTTTTGCTGGATAAAGCAATCTTGGCTGTAGGTCTTTGGATTTCATGACTTGGAATACTTCTTTCCAGCCCCTTCTTGCCTGTAAGGTCTCTTTTGAGAAATCCGCTGACAGTCTGATGGGTACTCCTTTGTAGGTGACTGTCCCCTTATCCCTTGCTGCTTCTAGGATTCTCTCCTTCATTTTAGTCTTGGCTAATGTAATTATGATGTGCCTTGGTGTGTTCCTTCTTGGGTCCAACTTCTTTGGGACTCTCTGAGCTTCCTGGATTTCCTGGAAGTCTATTTCCTTTGCCAGACTGGGGAAGTTCTCCTTTATTATTTGTTCAAATAAGTTTTCCACTCGTGGCTGTTCCTTTTTCCCTTCTGGTACCCCTATAATTCAGATGTTGGAATGTTTAAAGATGTCCTGGAGGTTCCTAAGCCTCTCCTCATTTTTTTGAATTCTCATTTCTTCATTCCTTTCTGGTCGGATGTTTAGTTCTTCCTTCTGGTCCATTCCATTGATTTGAGTCCCAGTTTCCTTTCCAGCGCTATTGGTTTCCTGGACATCTCTCTTCATTTCAATTAGTTTAGCCTTCATATGTTCCTCTAATTTGTGACTATAATCAACCAGTTCTGTGAGCATCCTGATAAATAGTGTCTTGAATTGTGCTTCTGAGAGGCTGGCAATTTGTTGGTCGCTGAGAGTTATTGGCTCTGAGACTTTGAGTTCTTCTTGTGCCATCTTTTGGGCTGTTCGTGCCTGTTCCATAGCAGGATCAGAGCCCTAAAGTGTTCACTAGAGCAGGGCAACTAAGTCGCTGGGTTGTGATGTTGTGTGTGGGGGCAGGGTCAAAGAGGAACAATTGTGTTCCATGTGCTGCCTGCCGCTGCAGCCCCCACTGGCGCCACAGCCACCACCGTCACCAGGCCCACGCGTTTCGTTCCACTGCACGGGAGTGTGCCAGTGCCGTCAGCCCTCCACCACTGGGTTCGCCCCCTGCGGCCTGCGTGGTCCGTCTCACTGTGCACGAATGTGCGACCACGGTCAGTCTGCACCACACCCTGACTGGGTCCGGGCTGCCTGCGCACCTAGGTCGGGGGATCTGTCCTGCCTGACCCAACTCCGCTGCTGGCTCCGCCTCTCTTACCGTCCCCATTGAACGGCTCGTAGTTGTCGGACTTCCATATAATTCAATTTTCTGGTCTTTGGGTGTGTCCTTGTTCTCCAAACCTTTGTTGTATTCAAACTTGGCTGTGGGAGAAGGCACAGTGTTTCCACCTATGCCTCCATCTTGGTGGAAGTCCTAATAACTGGCAATTTCTACTTCTTAATCCTTTCACCTTTTTCATTCATCCCCTTAACTTCCCTCCCATCTGGTGACCATCAGTTTGTTCTCTGTATCTGTTATTTTCTGTTTCAATGTAACATTATTTAAAGAAATTATAAAAGATCTAAATAAATTAAAATACATATCATTACTCTTGTATCAGGAGACTTAATATTGTTAAGATGACAATACTCCCAAATTGATCTATCTATATAGATTTAAAGCACTCCCTATCAGTCCCCAGAAGTCTTTTTTGCAAAAATTGACAAGCTGACCCTCAAATTCATGTGAAAAGACAAGGATGCTATAACAGCTAAAACAATCTTGAAAAAGAAGAACAGAGTTAGAGGATTCATACTTCCTAGTTTCCAAACTTACTACAAAACTGAAGTAATCAAAACAGTGTGAAACTAGCATAAGGATAGACATATAGACAAATAGAACAGAATTGAGAGCCCAGAAATAAATCCATATATCTACCATCAATCGATTTTATCTCTTTAACAAATGGTGCTATTACAACTGGATATCCACCTGCAAAAGAATGAATTTGGACCTGTACCATACATGATACACAAAAATCAACTAAAAATAGATCAACAACCTAAATATAAGAACTAAAACTATAAAAAAATCTTGGCAGAAAACATAGGGATAAATCTTCATGATCTTAGATTTAGCAACAGATTGTTAGACACAACACAACAAAAGAAAAAGTAGATAAATTGGACTTCATAAAAATAAAAAAATATCTGTGCATCAAAGTGTATTATGAAGAAAATGAAAAGACAAGCTACATAATAGGAGAAAATATTTACAAATCATATTTGTGATAAGGATCTAATATCCCTGAAAATCCTCTTACAAGTCAACAACAAAAAGACAAACAACCCAGTTTAATAATGGGCAAAGTACTTGAATATACGTTTCTCCAAAGAAGATATCAAATGCCAATAGGCACATAAAAAGTTGCTCAATGTCCTTAGATACTAGGAAATGCAAATTAAAACCACAATGAGAAGTCACTTCACACCTACTAGAATGGATATAATCAAAAAAATAAAGCCCTGGCTGGTGTGGCTCAGTGGACTGAGTACCAGCCTGGGAACCAGAAGGTCACTGGTTGGATTTCCAGTCAGGGCACATGTCTGGGTTGTGGGCCAGGTCCCCAATAGGGGGTGCATTAGAAGCAACCACATTAGAAGCTCTCCACTGGGTGCAGAGAGTATGGGGTTTCCATACTCTCTGAGAGTATGAATGGTTCTCTCCCTCTCTCTCTTCCTCCCATTCTATTTCTCTAAAAATAAATAAATAAAATATTTTTAAAAATTAGAAAATAATGAATGTTGACAATGATATGGAAAAGAAGCATCAATACAATTGCTAATGGCATATATAATGCTGCTCCTGCTGTAGGAAATAGTTTGGTGGTTTAAGTTCAACAAAGACCTCTATGACCCCACAATTTCCCCTCACCCAGTATGTCCAAAATAATCAAAAACCAGAACTACTTAAATACATGTACATTCATGTTCATAGCAGCACTGTGCACAATAGCCAAACATGGACATAGCTCAAATGTCCATAAAGATGAATGGATAAACAAACTGTGGAATGAAGTATCGACACAGTGTTGTGAATTTGTTACATTAACATTTGTTAAGTAAAGTCAGTATGAAATCATGAGCCACAGTTGAAAAAGAGGCCACAAGGGAAGTTTAAATGGAGCGCTTTATTCCTCATAGGTCCTGGAGGAAATACATGGCAGTGGGTCTCAAGGGGCTCTGGAAAGTGCTGAAGGCAGGGTACAGACACAGAGGAGGCACATGCTGTATTGGGGTCTGTAGCTGGAGTGCTTTGAGGTTCCCAGTATAAGACAGGATTGGTCAATTTAAACCAAAAGGTGGGGTTTTGGTAAGTTCCACAAGAGACCATCCAAGGGGTACCCAAGGGGAAGGCCCTGGGAGGTGCAGAGACTGTTGCTTACATGGACTACTGGGGATGGCATGTGAGGAATTTCCTTTTTCCCTTGACTCCAGGCCTGTTATCTAGGGCATGTGCTCAAGGAAGGACTAGTTTGAGCTCAAAGACCCTGCAGACCACTTGGTCACACAGAATGGATGCCAGGGCAGCAATGTTATGGAGTAGTTTAGCTAAATTCTCAACACACATGCTATATGTAGATGTGCCTCTGTATCTTGCTACCAATTTACAGAAAACACAGAGGACAGACAGGCATGTTGTAGAACACCACAAGAATGCAATCAGCAAATGTAGACTGTGGGACACTCTACAAGTCAAATGTGAGTCTTCAATATGTAAATTAGAAATATGCAAGAATTGTAGAGGAATCCTATATATTAACAAGCATTAAAAAATATGTTATAGCCCTGGCCAGTTAACCCAGTTGATTGAAGCTGTACACCAGAAGGTTGAGGGTTTGATCCCAGGTCTGGGCACATACCGAGGTTGAGGGTTCTGAGACAATCAATCTATGTTTCTCTCTCACATTAATCTCTCTCTCTCTCTTCCTCTCTCTCAATAGACATATCCTTGGGTGAGGGTTAAATATATATATAGTATATTTATTGGGTTGGCCAAAAAGTCCATAATGGAGTTCCAAGACATTCTCAATTAATGTCTTGATTTTATTGCTATCAACTTCAACTGGTGTACCCAACCTCAGAACATTGTCCAGTGAAAAATCTTCAAAACAAAACTTCACAAACAATTTGTGATACATTCAATCAGTCATAGTACCTTCTCCATACACTGCACAAATCTTTTTTTTATGTTTCACTTGTGTTTTTTCCTTTCTTGAAATAATAAAGCATACTACACTGAAAATATTGGATATTTTCTTCCACCTTCAGCATTACAATAGCTACACAAAAATCCACCAACTTTGAAGTTTTTTTTAGTTGCACACTGACATGACAGATGTCACAGTACAATCTAACAAAATTGTTTAAAATAAAGTTAAAGACCACTAAGCACTACAAAGCCATCTTACAGAAAAAAGCAAACTTTTTGACCAACCCAATATAAACAAGGTAAGACAACTTATAATAATGCCCTCCTGAGTAATAATTAAACTACAGAACAATGAAGAGATGTGATTATTACAAACCAGGATAGTGGTTACTTTGAGGGGGAGAGAGAAGGATGAGATTGAGATTGAGCACAGGCAGGTGCTTCAGGCAAACTTCTATATTCTTGGCCTGAAGGTAGTTACAAGACGTTTCCCTTATAAAAAATTTTTGTCATGTTTTGTTTTATGTGGTTTCCGACAGCTTTTTTTACTTGCAAACAATTCCCTAGCCCAGATATTCTGATTCAGGGAGTGTGGGACAGGGTCCAGGTATGGTTTCTTTAATTCAAATATATGACCATAGCATATTATATTAGTTTCAGGACTTCCGGCCAAGATGGAGGCATAGGTAGACACACTGTGCCTCCTTGCACAACCAAAAGAAGGACAACAACAATTTAAAAACAAAAAAACAGCCAGTACCTATAGAAAATTGAACTGGATGGAAGTCCAACAACCAAGAAGTTAAAGAAGACACATTCATCCAGACTGGTAGGAGGGGTGGAGTCATGCAACCAGGGAGGAGAGGACTCATGGTAAAGCAGTGGTTGGCAGACCCCAGGTGCACAGGGTGGTGGCTGGCAGACCTAGTGAAGGGGCAGACTATGGAGCACAGCACAGTATCAAGGAGGCAGGCAGTCCCACATTTGCTCTCAGGTAAACCAGGCAAAACTGGAGAGTGAGACAGACCACACAAACCAGGGCCCCAGAATAGAGAGATAAAGCCTCAAAACACCAATTGAAAACACCTCTGGGGATTGAGGTGCTGGCAAACACTTCCAGCCTCATAGGAGAGTTCATTGGACACCACTGGGTCCTAGAACATACACAAACCCACCCACTGGGAATCAGCATCAGAAGGGCCCAATTTGCTTGTGAGAAGTGAGGGAAGTGACTGAAATCTGGCAGAGAGCAGAGCAAACTCCATTGTTCCCTCTCAGACCCCTGCCCCACATACAGTGTCACAACCCAGCTACTGTGCTGCCCCACCCAGGTGAACACCTAAGACTCTGCCCCTCACTACATGATAGGCACATCAAGACAAAAAAATTGTCCAAAGGAAAGAATAGATCAAAGCTCCAGAACAAATACAATGAAGCAACAAAGAGGTAGCCAACCTATCAGATGCACAGATCAAAGCACTGGTGATCAGGATGCTCACAGAATTGGTTGAATTTGGTAACAAACTAGATAAAAAAAATTAAGGTCACATTAAGTGAAATAAAGAAAAATGTAGAGGGAACCAATAGTGATGGGAAGGAAACTGGGACTCAGATCAAGGGAGTGGACCAGAAGGAAGAAAGAAACATCCAACCAGAAAAGAATGCAGAAACAAGAACTCAAAATAATGTGGAGAGGCTTAGAGACCTCCAGGACATCTTTAAATGTTCCAACACCTAAATTATAGGGATACCAGAAGGAGAAGAGGAAGAGCAACAGTGGAAAAGTTATTTGAACAAATAATAAAGGAGAACTTCCCCAATCTGGCAAAGGAAATAGACTTCCAGGAAGTCCAGGAAACTCAGAGAGTCCCAAAGAAGGTGGACCCAAGGAGGAATACACCAAGGCACATCAAAATTACATTGCCCAGGATAAAAATGAAGGAGAGAATCCTAGAAGCATCAAGAGATAAGGGGACAGTCACCTACAAAGGACTTCCCGTCAGACTGTCAGCTGATTTCTCAAAAGAGACCTTATGGGCAAGAAGGGACTGGAAAGAAGTATTCCAAGTCATGAAAGGAAAGGACCTACATCCAAGATTTTTACTTTATTCAGAAAAGCTATCATTTAGAATGGAAAGGCAAATAAATTGCTTCCCACATAAGCTCAAGTTCAAGTTCATCATCACTAAGCCCTTATTATATAAAATGTTGAAATGCCTTAACTAAGAAAAAGAAGATAAAAAATATGCACAGTAAAATGACAGCAAATTCACAATTATTAACAACCACACCTAAAACAAAAACAAAAGCAAACTAAGCAAACAACTAGAACAGGAACAGAACCACAGAAATGGAGATCACATGGAGGGTTAACAACAGGGGAGTGGGAGGGGGAAAGAGGGGGAAAAGGTACAAAGAATAAGTAGCATAGATGGTAGGTAGAAAATAGACAGAGGAAGGGTAAGAATAGTAAGGGAAATGTAGAAGCCAAAGAACTTATTAGTATGACACATGGACATGAACTGAAGCGGGGAAATGTGGGTAGGAAGGGGTGTGCAGGGTGGAGGGGAGTGAAGGGGGAAAAAATGGGACAACTGTAATAGCACAATCAATAAAATATATTTTAAGAACACATGGAGGGTTAGCAACAGGGGAGTGGGAGGAGGAGAAAGGGGGAGAAGATACAGAAAATAAGTAGCATAGACGGTAGGTAAAAAATAGATGGGGGGAGGGCAAGAATAGTAGGGGAAATATAGAATCTAAAGAACTTGAGACACGTGGTCATAAACTAAAGGGGGGAAGGGTGGGGGAGGGGGTGTGCAGGGTGGAGGGGAATGAAGGGGAAATAGAACAACTGTAATGGTATAATCAATAAAATATATTTTTAAAAAATAATAATAAATAAAATAAAATATATTTTAAAAATATTATTTTCAGATGTGCAACATAGTGATTTAGTTATATCACTGCAATAAGTCTAGTAATCATCTGTTACCATACAAAGTTGTTATGATATTATTGACTATATTCCCTGCATTATACATTATATACCCATAATATATTTATTGCATAAGCAGAAGTTTGTACCTCTTATTCCCTTTAATGTTTTTCACCCATATACCCACTCTCTCCCCTCTGGCAACCATCAGTTTGTTTTCTGTAATTATGTGTTTCTGTTCTGTCTTATATATTCATTTGTTTTATTTTGTTTTAGATTCCACATGTCAGTGAAATAATATGGTGTTTGCTTTCTCCATTCAACTTATTTCACTCAGCACAATATCTTCTAGGTACATTATTGTTCTTGCAAATGGCAAGATTTCATTTTTTATTGCTAAGTAATATTCCACTATCTCTATATATACCACAACTTCTTTATCCTAGGGAAAAAAAACATGAGTAGTAAGTTCTTTGACATTGGCCTCAGCATTATTTTTTTGGCTATGTCTTCCATGGCAACAGCAACAAAAACTAAAATAAACAACTAGGACTACAACAAAATAAAAAGCTTTTGCACAGAAAAACCATCAGAAAAAGATAATCTACTGAATGGGAGAGATATTTGCAAATGATTTATTCGCTAAAAGGTTAATATCCAAAATATATAAAGAACTCATACAACTCAATATAAAAAACAAGGTATGTTTTTAGAATTCTCCACGTGATTGTGATTGTGAAAAAGGAACAAGAGCATCCCTAATCAATCTTAATGCTCAAGAGAAACAAAACAAGAACCAAAGCCCAAAGTGTTTAAGTCAATCAAAGACCCCTATGTTCACAAAACAACTCTGAAGATTTTTCAAAGATTCATACATTGGTAGGACCTATGCCAAATATACTAGAGTGGATCCTTGTGAGAGAGAAGGGAATAAAAGGGGCAGATAAGGAACGACTAGGAAAATAATAATAAAATAAAATTTAAGAAGAGAGGAAACTTACCTCTACTGATGATCATAAGTGCCACAAATTGAAATTCTGATTAAAAGATAGTACTAATCCCATTTTGCATATTAAAAAAATGAGGTTCTTCTCTGGCTGGTGTGGCTCAGTGGATTGAGTGCTGTTCTGCAAACCAAAGAAAGGGTCGTCAGTTGGCTTCCCAGTCAGGGCACATGCCTGGGCTGTGGACCAGGTCCCAAGTAGGGGGCATGCAAGAAGCAACCACACAATGATATTTCTCTCCCTTTCTTTTTCCCTTCCCCTCAGTCTAAAAATAAATAATCTTTAAAAAAATTGTTTAAAAATAAGATTCAAAGAGAGTAAATAACTTGCTCAAAGTTACACACAGAACCCAGACTCAAACCTCAGGTCTCTTCTGATTCCTAGTCTTGTGTTCTCTCCACTCTTTCTGCTCTCTGTCTTCAACACCCATAGGACAACAGAAAACCACACTGCTGGTCACAGTTGGGAGCCTGATGACACTGGAACACAGGCTTTGTCCATCCACGGTATCTCCTCCTGGGGGTTCAGGCTGAGTACATACAATGAGAGCTTCCATTTGTGAGCATCTGTAACATGCCAAGTACTTTATGCTGTATTTCTCACATAATCTTCATGTCACCCTGGGAGTCAATGTTATTATCCCACTTTACAGATGAGGAAACAGACTCACCAAACAGAAGTGCTATGCCCAGATGTGGTCAGTAAGTAGCACCAATGGAGGCATGACACTTGAGGCCACACCCTGGACCAGCAGCTCCAGGAGCATGCATTTCCCTGATGTCTGCACTCCTGAAAACAGCAGGACCACCCTCTCCTCTCCAGGGTTGCTGCTGTTTTTCTTACCACTTCCCTGGCAGGGAAAGTCCTTTGAAAAGTGCCAGCAACGTGGTGAGTGTGGCTCAGTTGATTGGAGCATTGTCCCATAAACCAAAAGTTCGAGTGTTTGATTCCATGTCAGGGAACATGCGTAAATTGTGGGTTTGATCCCCAGTCAGGGTGTGTATAGGAAGCAACTGATCAATGTTTCTCTCTCACATCAATATTTCTCTCCCTCTCTCCCTCCATCCCTCCCTCCCCCTCTCTCGCAAATCAATAAACATATCCTTGGGTGAGAAGAAGAAATAACAATAAAAAAGTAAAATAAAACTTATGCTGACAGCAAATACTTTTTAACATTGCAGAGGGTCTCATTTGGCCTTGTGTGTCCCTCCAGCTAGCATCTGCCTCAGTTCCCAAGTGTGGAAACCCACTCTGAACTGGGTCTGAGCCTTCCGGCCTTGCCCATGTCTCTCCTTTCACTGATTGGAAAATGAAGAATAAAGAGTCCAAAGGGACCAGAGCTGTAGACTGAAGAGTGGTGGGGCCACTGTCTTCTGAATAGGTGCTGGCATTTCACACTGTTTCTCCTCAGTGCTCAGTACCCTCTCAGATTAGGCAGAATGGGAGAAGTCGTGATCGTGGACTCAGCAGACTTTGTCTCTAATCTGGCTGTGTCACTTCCTAGCCTTGAGGACTCAGGCCAGCTGGTCAGACTCTCCAGCCTCTACTGCCTCAGCTCTAAGGAGGAGATAGTACAGCTGACTCACCCAGATGGGGGCAGAAAACAAACAATAATACATGGCCATGGGAAGAACATAGGAAGTATAACCCTTCAAAATATTTTAGCATTGGTCCTTCTTGGCAAACTGGCATGGTTGCAGCTCATAGTAACCTGAACAACTATGATAACTGACCACTTCAGTCCCAGGTGTCCCAGGTAAGAGGAAATACTCTCAGACGTTTCCATGCAGAGCTTCTTACCCCAGGGTCTTGAGGTCTTAATTAAAGCATAGTTCCCTTACTCACCTATGACTTCTCCTGATTCCTCCTTCTGATGCTACTCTGTCCCCAGCTCATGCAAGTCTCCACTGTCCCTCCTGTGGCCACCTGGCCCCTGCTCCTGACTCCTGGCTTAAGGCAGTTCCTGAGCTTCTTTCCCCCTCTGAAGAAGGGAGCTCTGACTCTCCACCCCTTAGAGCCTGCTGCCTAGCAGAGGCTGTGTGGGAAAGTCCCCAGTGCCCTCCACATAGCTGTACCCAGATGAGTGGGGCAGCCAGGCAGTAGCCCTTAGGAGCAGGGTGAGGCAAGTGGGGATCCCCACAAAACCCCAACCTCACAACCTGTAGTGCAGCCTCCTTGGGCTACAGTGGCTGTGAAGTTGTAGAGCATTCTGTCCCAAGCATCCTGATGGCAGGAAACAGCCAGCTTTGATGTGTTGCCTCAACAAGGACTTCAGTGCTAACAGTGATCCATCCAGCCTCAGGGCTGCTGACTTGCTAGCCGCGCCGCTGAGGTGCCTGTTTCCTATGGAATTGTGTGTTGTGGCTGTGCTTTGTGGGGCCACTGCCCTGCCTGCCCGGCCAGCCACCCTTTGGACTCACTCTATCCCCATAGTTCTCACACCAGGGTCTTGCTCACACTAGTCCCTGTGCTGAGCCTGCCCCACATTTCTTTCTGCTCTCCCAGTCTTGGCTATTTCCTGTTCTGTCCCATGCATGCTTCAGAGGTGGACTTCACATGACAGTCACTCTTTACAACTGGAGTCCTTTATCTGGAGGCCCTTGAACACCCTGAATGGAATACAAAAGGGTGTTTGTGCCTGTATGTGTTTTGGGGGGGAAGCTCACAGCCTTAAGGGCCTGGGATACTGCCCCAGAGAAGGCCAAGCATCCTACCTAAGGAAACCTGCTTTGCTTAGACTGACAAGCCTCTCTGACTTTCGATCCTTCCCCCAACACCGTGGGGCCGGCCACTTGTGCTGGGAGGACTTGCCCTGCCATCCACATTGCTGCAGATGTGTGCGGAGCAGGCATGTGCTGGGGCTGGGCTAGAGCCTCAGCCCTTTCCAGGGCACTGAGACTGCCTCTTCCACACAGGAGTGCACTCCATTGTGGGTGGGAAGACCCATGGCTGTGAACTCAAGTTGACCAGATTCAAATCTCATCTCTGCCACTGGCTTATTCTGTCTCCACAACACCCACACAGTTAAACTCTGTGAGCCTCCAATTCCTTATCTATAAAATGCCAATAAGAACATTATCCTCCCAGGATTGTTGTGATAATTCAGTGAGATGCTGTAAGAAAAGCCACTTTGCAACACTATTTTTAATTAACTGCAAATGCTATTTTTTAATTGACTGAACTAAAAACATTTTAACATTTTAAATACCCTTAACCCCATAAGTCAAAAGCACTGCAGAGTGATGGTTGTTAGCTTTGTGGGCTCTAGTGCCTGTGTTCTGCAGGTGACAGGGTCACAGCACAGATGGCACTCAAGTAGTGCCTGCACCTTAGGTCCCATAAACTGCTGTCCTTGCAGGGAAGGCTGGCAGGTGCAGAATCCCACCTCAGGCTGTGCCTTTGAGCTAGTCAGCCAGTCTCACCCCATGCCTCACCACAGCCCACAACCCCACCCAACTGATACTCCCTCAGCCATATACCCAGTGGACAACCAGAAGCTCTCTCTGTTCCTCTCCAAACACTGCTCAGCCTAGACAGCAGCTCGGGGACAAGGCCAGCAGGTACACTTTGCTTAGCATGGAGCCTTCTGTTCATCAACCAGGGAAGAAAGCAAGGACTTGGAGCTCAAATTCAGCCCTCACATGGCTGGTAGGAAAAAGCCCTGTTCACAGGTATGTACTTCTCACTGACTTCACACTTATCCCACGTGACCCAATTCCCACCTCCGAGGCAGAGCCAGGAAGCCCATTTCTTGGATGAAGAAACTGAGGCTCTTTCATTGCAAATGTTTTTGAGACTAAATTACCTGAGATACCATAAATTTAGCTGGTGGCTCCAACACAAATGGCCCATGACACAGATCAGGCAAGAGGTACTTGGTCAATAAGATACAGCTATGGTGTCAAGCACAGAGGGCAGCTAAGGGGCCCAGTTCGAGTTAGGGGCCACTCAATGTGCCTCTGAGGCAAAATCCCCACATGAAAGCTGACGGCTCTCCCAGCCTGGTCTGTCCCTCTCTGACACACTGCCAGGTCACTCTGCCCTCATATTCCAGAAGGGGCTCTCCTATGGGGCAGGGGCAGGCCTAGGCTTCACAGAACTTACAGTATAACCTAACTTAATATACACATGACATATAAACTTTTATAAGAAACTGACCAAAACATTGACAGTAGTTATGTTCAGATAATGGGATAACAGGCATCACTTATTTCTTTCTTTGTTCTTTAAAACAAACAAACAAAAATGTTCCACTTTAAAAGACATCATCTTTGTGATCAGAATAATGAGACACTCAGGAGGGAAAAACATTCTTTTTAACACAAGTAAAATGATAAGCCACAGGCCCCAGTGAGCCAATGTTGTGGATGGCAGGCCTCCAGGAAATCTCCCCTGACCCTCCACTCCTTCCTGCAGGCTGCACTCTTCCCCTCAGGGAACTGTAACCATCCCATGAGTCCCCCCATTTGTCTCCCACTTTGAACTCCCCCAGTGGAGCAGGGTGGTGGATAGACAGGGATGAGGAACAGCTTTGAGTCTCCAGGCACAGGTGGGCCACCCCAGACTGCAGCACACCTGGCCCATGGGTCTGAAGCATAAGGTCCTGCATCCTCCCCAGGTTTGCTGCAAAGCAGCCACACTGAGCTTCCACTTGAGTCAGGCAGCCATAGTAGAGAACAATGCAAAAAACTCATGCTGGATGAGCCCCCATGAGAGAACTGGCTGCATGATGTGCAGTCTCTCAGGCTCTCAGAGACCCTCTAACCCCACAGTCCCTTGGGGCAGGTATGTGCCTGCTCTGGTAAGTGTCCTCTCCTAGTACCAGACCTTTCCTAGCAGCTCTCCTAGCAGACCTTTCCAGAGCTCAACCTGGAGCCCAAGATGTGGGTGCAAGAAGAGGACTCAGAGCCTGCAAGATGGGTTGGCAGCCTTGCCCCTGATGTTTCTCTGCACTCCCTGGTGTAACAGAGCCAGCCTTGGCCTGGGAATAGCAGGAGGAGCAGAGGGAACACTCCTGTGAAGTAGGAAGAGGAGAACTCAGTTCTGGGACAGCCTGGGCATCCAGTCCCATGGCTCACTGGACTCAGAACTGGTTCAGAGAAAGAGTCACACCAGGAATACTCATGGGACCTCCCCAAAAAGCCCTGAAAAAATGGCCCCTTATCTACCATTCTACCTACCCTCTTCAGGGTCTGGAGCTCTGAGACAGTGACTGAAACTTGCCTACAGTTTCCTGGGAGGGAAACTAGTTTCCTAGTTTCCTTCAGACTAGGACTGAAGAGAAAGCAGGGCCACTGAAATGCACCTGGACCCTGCACTAGAGCCTGAAGCAGTGTGATGACCTGAGGGCATGAAAGGGCCTGGCCTGAGTGAGAGGCAGGAGGCCCAGCTCAGGTCCTGTTCGAAGGGGCAGGGCTGTCTTGGCCAGGTCTCACCAGCAGCCAACAAAGCTTCCAAATGGCTGTACTGAGCAAAAGCATCTCAGGAAGCTACACACAAACACACATGCAGATGTGTGTATACATGCACACACAAACACATATATGTGAACACATATAAACACATGTGAACCGACACAGACATGTTTCACCAGGAATTCCTTCTTTCTCTTCTATGTCAGATTTTTATGGCCGAAGCCAAAAAAGACAATTATTTGTGGACTGAAAAGAGGCAGCGGGATGACCCCACAGAGGCTGGACTGTGACCCAAATGACAACCGTCTCTCTCCTGTGGCAAAAGAGGCTCTCTCTCTTCCCCACTGGGCACTCAGTAGCTAAAATCCTGCCAATCGTGCATACTGGCCAAGCTCTATAACTTCCCTGAGCCTCAGTTAACTCACTAAAACCAAGGAAGGCTTTTACTCCTCAGGATTGTTCAAGGGTGATGGAAGGAAACGTACCCAGGTTCCCAGAGGCGTCAAGCCCAGAACATGTTTGCTTGCCTAGTGAATCCTTGAAAAGCTGAATTTAGTAGGACTCCTGCAGGCCAGGAATCTGCATTCTAACAAGCTTCTAATGTGATTGTTAGAGTCTTGAAAATTGGGAAACCCTAATAGAGGGAGAAACCCAGAGAGGCCGTGACTAGCCCTGTTAGGGTGCCCAGGACCCTGCAGCTACAATGAGCAGAATCTTCCAGCGACATGGACAAGTGAGAGTCACTCCCCATCTCCCCCATAATCCTAGGGCCTGGTCCAGGCCTGCACTCCACTCACGTGCACACAGCCTTGGTCCTCACACCCACATGGAACCGGGCTCTCAAGTTCAGGAACTCACACCAACATTCCTTGTGGACCCCTTTTCCACAGGAAGACCAGGCTGAAAGAGCCCCTAGAGATGTGCTCCAAACCCACTGAACCCCAGCCAAGAGAAACATTGTAAGGAAAGATGAACATGTCCCTTATATTTGGGTGCGATTATAACGGAGGTCCCTAGGCTTAGGGTCATTTGGACAAGCAATCCTGGGATGTACCTGGACCATGAGTCTAGAGGGGAGGCAGGTTTCTGGATTCTTTACCCCATGAGGAGGAAAGATCCAGAAAATCAGTGTGGGGCCCAGAACAGGTGCCCTAGTGGCCGGCATCTGTGGGTGGCACTGTGTGTAAATGTACCTGAAACCCCACATTTTGACTCAGAATGCTCAGCAGTGGCACAGGACACCTAAGGATTTCAGTAGCAGTTGATGGCATGAGACAGAAAGGGACAGCAGGTGAAGGGAGGGGAGAAAACAAGACAGGTATGGGCAGAGAAGTCAGGGAGTTTATTGGTCTGTTAAAGGGCAGTGGCTACTGAATATAATGTGACTTCCTGGATGAGATCCTGGGGCAGGAAAGACATCCTGGAAAAATCTGGCAAACTCTGAGTAAAGTCTGTAGTTAGCATGCACCAATGTCAACCTCTAAGTCTTTGATAAAGAGACAATGGTTCTGCACTGGGTGAGGGGGTACAAGAACTCTTTGGATTATCTTTACTACTCCTCTGTAAATTTAATACAAATAAAAAGTGTTTTTTTAAAAAGGCAGTGGCCAGAGTAAAAAGGGCACCTTTGGGCACCAGCAGCCTCTCATATTCCATGTCACAGATGGCACTCATGGTCCTATTTATAGGGCAGGGCTCTCTGAGGCTGGGAAGTAGAGTAGTGGCCTAGGAGAATCCTGGTTCCCAGCAGGGCTCTCCATCTCTGCATGCCTGCCCAGCCACTTTACCCCTCCTGCTGCACTGCCTCTTCTGCCAAGGGCTGGGCTGAGAATCCACAGAGGGTCCTAGAGATGGAAGGCACCTCACAGAGTGCCCAACCTCTGCTTCTCCAGAGTCCATTCCTTTGCACACAGTAGATGCTACATAAGTGCTCAGACAATGAAGGCAAAGATAAACTGTCAGTCTTTGTGACACCCACTAAAATGGAATGTGGGAGAGCCCCACTGAGGCCTGCATGGACATGCCAGGGGTACAGGAATCAGGGATCACTGCAGGCTGCTCAGCCCCAAGGGCACAAATGGGGCATGGACGAGATAGAAGACTTCAGTTGGGTAAACAACAGAGGTCAGTGTGGAGATGTCAGAGGAGGCTCCAACCTTGATAAGAAGCTAGAAGAAAATGCTTTCCTTCCCCAGCATTGGTTCCCAAGATCCACAGCAGGTGGGACAGGCTGGCCAGCCCAGCACAGACATTGACTACCTAAGACACATTGTCACTCCCAGGTAGTGACTGCTATAGGGCCCTGACAAGGGGTCAGGATTCCTATGGCTTCAGGATAGACCTTGCCTCAGAGAAAAATGCTACTCAATTTTCATCCCTGCTCTTCACAGAGAGCTCAGCTCCTTTCCAATGCTGGGCAAGCAGACCCAACCTGCTGGACCTCCATCTTTCCCAGGCCTGGCTCCCTCTCACTGGCCAAACCCCAAACTCCAAGCCCCTCCCTTGAGTATTCACCAGTTGACACCTTACACTGAGCTTACACAACCTGAGGAAGTCTAGGGTGAAGGTCTTCTCACCACAGTGCAAAGGAAAATGACCCTCAGTCACTCATACCTGGGCCCTCAGCTCACCTACAGTATGACTTCAGGTTAGATACCCTGAACTTTTGAGCCACAGTCTCCCCACCATCAAATGAGGACAGCCATAGTACCCCACACACCTGGGGCCAAGAAAGATGAGATGATAGCGCACAGGTCCTTCCCATCTCCTGCCAATTCCAGAACCTATGCCTGAGCAGGAAAACCAGGCCTAGGCCACACTGATTAGTAGCAAATCAACATCATTATCATTGATGCTTATAATAATTCATGATTTCATAGCCTTTTAACATGGATCTGCTTTCCTTCAAGCAATGCAACCTACTTGCTCACATATCTGGGGCCTCCCTACTCTCAAGTACCTCCTGTGCTGGAGAGGCAGAAACCCATGGAAAAGTGAGTCTCTATAAGTGTCATAAATGGTTAGCCAGGAAGAAAGCTGGGAGGCCTAGGGAAAAGCCATGCCATTTCTTAGACCTTTCAAACAATGGGCATGAGCCCAGTGAGCATGAGCCCAATGAGCCCAGGGGTGCTGGCCTGGGTGCTTGAACATCACAAGATTGTGTTTGTCCCTGAGCAGGTCACTGCCCTCTTTGGGCCTCACTCCCACCATCTTTATAGATGGGGTTGAATTGGAGGATATCAGACAGTCTACATTCCTACCCCTTGGGTTAGTGCAACTAAGTTTAATAAAGTGGAGTTGGGCCTCAGTTTCCATCCCTGTTAAATGAGTATATAAATAGCTCCTACTTCTTAGGGTTGATGGAGGATTAAACAATTAGCAAATATAAAAGGTTGAGAGAAGTCAGGTGACTTCTACTACACAATAAACACTACCTCAAGTTATTCTTGTAGATGTGGGTCTTGTTGCCATTCTTGTCAACAGTCTTATTTTAATTAACTTCTACCAACATCTGCTGACCCTTCTCTTAGGTATAATATATGCTCACAAAAACAAGAGAGCTGGGGGTTAGGAAGAATTTCCTCATTTCCAAATGAAAAAGGCACTTTTGGCCACATCAAGGGTAGATATTCACCTACAATATTTATGACACTCCTCAGAAGTTCAAGACAAACCAAGTCCCCCTTCTGTTCAAGATATATACAGGAACTATTTCAACAAGGACCTAAGAATCAAGGTCCTTATTAATCTGTAAATTCTGCATTCTACAGCTTATCTCATCTACAAAATGGAGCAATTTATTTTACCTCTCTAAATTTGAATTTTTAAATCTAGAAATGGGGATAATATCTACTACACTGTGTTTGTTGATGAAAGGCAAATGTAACTAGTACAGTGCCTGGCCCATTGCAACTGTGCTGGGGGAAAAATGAATGCAAAAACATTAATATGAAAAGGAGAGAAGTGCAGCAAACAGACATAGGTCCAGAAAGATTTGAGATCCCTGTGTGAACAGAGATGCTGCTGCAAGGGAATTTGAAAAAGAGCAGGGGCATTTCCCTGCACCTGTGGCCTGTCGGGTCAATGCCCAACCAGAGCCCAGTCCTCTGGTGCCCAGACCTTAACACTGCCTGCTTGGTGTGACCAGGAAGAAGAGGAGGGGTATCAAAAAGCTCCAGAAGAGACAGCAGAGAGATGCACTGAGATATTCAACTCTCTTCTTCCTCACGTCGTTCAAACACAGGGGTGCCCCTGGTGGAGAAACTAGGAGTTGTTGGCAGTGTACTGGAGGAGCTGGGTGCTAGATGCCCCCATACTGGATGTTGCCCCACATGTCCCAGGTACCCATGGATCCCCTGTTTATTGCTGCCAAAGTAATCTTAACCACCCAAAGCTGCAAGAGGATGGAGCTAAATAGGAAGGCCCGGTCATCTATTCCCTCACACTTTGTGTGGTAGGACTGGAAGAGGCCACCCAACAGAGCCATTTAGAGGGGAAAGAACCCTGCATGAGGATGGTCCCAAGCATCAGGGCCCTGGAACCCACACACACCTCCAGCAACACCTTTGCCCAGAACCTATGGGAGCAGTGGAGCCTGAGGAAAGGACATGGGCTTGCCCCACAGCTCTGGCCTGAGAAAACACCTCACAATGCCTGCTCAGTGAATGAGGTGCCATGGCCTTAGCAGGGCTCTTCCCATTCAAGGCCAGGCCACAGGACCCCACACATTGTCCTACTTGAACCATACAGGTAATTTTATACCTTTGCAAATTTGATTTATTCTTCAAAGGGTACACTTCATCCCTTCTCTGCCTGGTACATTTCACTACCTCATTCAGGCTTATTCATCAACCCCAGGCAGTTGGAGACTTTCTTCTCTGGCAATTGTAGCATTAACTTGCACATGCCCTTTCCATTTACGTTAGTTTGATTACTTATTTGCATATCTTTCTCCCTGCATATACTATGAGTTCCTCCATAAAAGGAATATCTGTCTATGTCTCTTAGCAATGAATAGTGCTTATATCAGAACAGAAAAAAATTAGAGGGAGAGGCAAATGGGTAGTGGAGAGATAGATGGATGGATGGATGGATGAATGGACAAGTAAATGGAGACATGGATGGTGGATTCACAAATGAATGGGTTGATGAACATTTGGATAGATTTGTCCACCCACCTAACAGAGATATTAGGCGGGTGGACAAATAGGTAACTATAGAGGGAGATATTAGGTCGGTGGACAAATAGGTGAAGACATATGATGCTTAGTGGAGAATGTGGATGATGATGGATAGATGGCTAGATTCATGCACAATCTGAGATACAACATATCTCCCTTTCATTAAGAAGTACAAGTTGGTAGTTATAAAATAGTCACAGGGATGTAAAGTACAGCATAGGGGATGTAGTCAATAATATTGTAACAATTATGTATGGTGCTGGGTGGGTCCTGTAAATATCAGGGAAATATTTTTTAAACTATGTGATTGTCTAACCACTATGTTGTACACCTGAAACTAATACAGAATGATATTGAATATAAACTGCAATTGAAAAATTTGTAAAAATGTAATACCTCCCCAAAAGATTTTCCTTTCAGTCTAACAATTCCTTTTGGATTGTTCTGAACTATCCAAAATGGGGTCCGGCCAAGATGGAGGTGTAGGTAGACACACTGTGCCTTCTTCACAACCAAAAAAAGGATGACAACAATTTAAAAATAAAAAAAACAACCAGAAGTTGTTTTTAACTCCTTGGCAACCAAGGAGTTAAAGAAGACACATTCATCCAGACCAGTAGGAGAGGCAGAGACCAACAGCCAGGTGGGAAGAATGTGTGGCAAAGCGGCAGCTGACAGACCCAAAGAGACAGTGGATTGTGCAACAGGGCATGGTGTGCAAGGCAGCTGGCAGGCTGAGCAGTTTCACATTTGTGCACAGATAAACCAGGCAAAACTGGGTAGTGGGACAGACTGCTCAACCCAGAGTCCCAGGACTGGGAAATAAAGCCTCAAACCACTGACTGAAAACACCTGTGGGGGTTGAGGACCCAGGGAAAACTCCCAGCCTCACAGGAAAGTTCGCTGGAGGGACCCACAGGGTCCTAGAATGTACACAGGCCCACCCATAGGAGAATCAGCACCAGAAGGGCCCAATTTGCTTGTGGGAAGCAGGGGAAGTGACTGAAAGCCAGCAGAGAGTGGAGCAAGCACTGCTGTTCCCTCTCGAACCCCCATCCCACATACAGCATCACAACACAGTGACAAGGGTTACCCCACCCAGGTGAATACCTAAGGCTCTGCCCCTCACTATACAACAGGCACATCGAGACAAAAAATGGCCCAAAGGAAAAAAACAGATCAAAGCTCCAGAAAAAATACAACTAAGAAACAAGGAGATAGCCAACCTATCAGATGCACAGTTCAAAATACTGGTAATCAGGATGCTCACAGAATTGGCTGAATTTGGTCACAAATTTGATGAAAAAATGAAGGCTATGCTAAGTGAAATAAAGAAAAATGTACAGGGAACCAATAGTGATGGGAAGGAAACTGGGACTCAAATCAATGGTGTGGACCAGAAGGAAGAAAGAAACATCCAATCAGAAAAGAATGAAGAAGCAAGAATTCTATACTTGAACAACAATTATATAAATAAATTTTAAAAAGAAAGAAAGAAAGAAACAAGAATTCAAAAAAATGAGGAGAGGCTTAGGAACCTCCAGGACATCTTTAAACACTCCAACATCCAAATTATAGGGGTACCAGAAGGGGAAGAGGAAGAGCAACAAGTGGAACAGTTATTTGAACAAATAATAAAGAAGAACTTCCCCAATATGGCAAAGGAAATAGACTTCCAGGAAGTCCAGGAAACTCCAAAGAAGTTGGACCCAAGGAGGAACACACCAAGGCACATCAAAATTACATTACTCAAGATTAAAGATAAGAAGAGAATCTTAAAAGCAGCAAGAGAAAAGGAGACAGTTGCCTACAAAGGAGTGCCCATCAGACTGTCAGCTGATTTCTCAAAAGAGACCTTGTGGGCAAGAAGGGGCTGGAAAGAAGTATTTCAAGTCATGAAAGGCAAGAACTTACATCCAAGATTACTCTATCTAGCAAGGCTATCATTTAGAATGGAAAGGCAAATAAAATGCTTCTCAGATAAGGTCAAGTTCAAGGAGTTCATCATCACCAAGCCCTTAATATATGAAATGTTAAAGGGACTTATCTAAGAAAAAGAAGATAAAAACATGTACAGTGAAATGACAGCAAACTCATAATTATTAACAGCCACACCTAAAATGAAAACAAAAACACATTGAGCAAACAACTAGAACAGGAACAGAACCATAGAAATGGAGATCACATGGAGGGTTAGCAACAGGGGACTGGAAGGAGGAGAGAGGGGGAAAGGGTACAGAGAATAAGCAGCATAGATGGTAGGTAGAAAATAGACAGGGAGAGGGTAAGAATAGTAAGGGAAATGTAGAAGCCAAAGAACTTATTAGTGTGACACATGGACATGAACTAAAGAGGGGGAATGGGTGGAAGTGGGTGTCCAGGGTAGAGGGGAATGAAGGGGGAAACTGGGACAACTGTAGTAGCATAATCAATGAAATATATATTTTTTAAATGGGTCTCTCAAACACCAAGTTAGAAATTCACACCTTCGTCATCTACCTAGAGCTGGACTTTGGGAATGTTTGTCAAGTTTTATCATGCGGTTTGACCCAGAAATAGTATTATATTTTTCTCCCTGGGAATTTTGAGTAAGAGAATCCAGATCCCAGTGGAGGAAGGACCAATGGAATTTCCTCCTTTCATAAGAAGGTAAATAAATTAACAAAAATGTGATAGAATATACTTCAATGCCATCCAGCAGAAGCCCTCACTAACTGAGGACCAAAGAGGACCATGACCTACATCCATGTTCATAGCAGCACTATTCACAAAGCCAAAAGGTGGGAGTAACCCAAGTGTCCATCAGAGGATGAATGAATGAACAAAACATTGTATATATTACATAAAATGGGGTATTATCAAGCTTTAAGAATAAAGAAAATGCAAAATGGCACAGCCACTTTGGAAGACAGTTCGGCAGTTTCCTACAAAACTAAATACACCCTTACCATATCATCCAGCAATCGCTCTCTTAGTATTTGGCCAAAGGAGCTGAAAACATGTCCACACAAAAACATGCACATGGATACTTACAGCAGCTTCATTCACAATTGCCAAAGCTTAGAAGCAACGAAGATGTCCTTCAGGACATAAATGAATAAATAAACTGTATATCCAGACAATCAAATATTATTCAGTGCTAAAAAGAAATGAGCTATCAAGCCATGAAAAGACATGGAGGAAACTTAAATGCATATGACTAAGTGAAAGAAACCAATCTGAAAAGGCTACATACTGTATGATTGCAACTATGAGACATTCTGAAAAAGCCAAAACTATAGAAACAATGAAAAGATCAGCCATTGCCAGGCTTCAGTGGGGACAGAGGAGTAAGAAGAGCACAAACATTTTTACGGTAGTAAAACCACTCTGTACAACACCATAATGGTGAATATTTGTCCTTACACACTTGTCTAAACCCATAAGACAAGCAGCACCAAGATTGAACCTTAATGTAAACTGTGGCCTATGGGTGATAATGATATTTCAATGTAGGATTATCAATTGTAACAAATGTAATACTCTGCTGGGGGATGTTTGTAATGGGGAAGGTCTGGTTGCAGGGGCTTGATAGGCAGAGGCATATGGAAAATCTCTGTATCTTTCTCTCAATTTTGCTGTGCACTTAAAACCTCTAAAAAATAAAGTCTATTAAAATGTAAACATATTAGTCTGAGTGGAGCAAGCCAGCTGAATGGTTGTGTGGTCGGAGTTTCGGAGACCGGCAGCACTAGCAGCATAGCTGACCAGTTGTCTGAAGAGCAGATGGCAGAATTCAAAGAAGCTTTTTCACTATTTGACAAGGATGGTGATGGGACTATTACAACAAAGGGATTGGGAACTGTAATGAGGTCTCTTGGGCAGAATCCCACAGAAGCAGAGTTACAGGACATGATTAATGAAGTAGATGCTGATGGTAATGGCACAACTGACTTCCCGGAATTTCTGGCAATGATGGCAAGAAAAATGTGAGACACACACAGTGAAGAAGAAATTAGAGAAGCATTCCATGTGTTTGGTAAGGATGTCAATGGCTACATCAGTGCAGCAGAGCCTCGCCATGTGATAACAAACCTTGGAGAGAACTTAACAGGTGAAGAGGTTGATGAAATAAATGATCAGGGAAGCAGATACTGATGGTGATGGTCAAGTAAATGATAAAGAGTTTGTACAAATGATGACTGCAAAGGGAGGACATTGTACAGAATGTGTTAAATTTCTTGTACAAAGTTGTTTATTTGCCTTTTCTTTGTTTGTAACTTCTCTGTAAAAGGTTTCCCCTACGGTCAAAAAATATGCATGTATAGTAATTAGGACTTCATTCCCCTATGTTTTCTTCCCTTATTGTCATTGTCCTGAAACCTTATTTTAGAAAATTGATCACGTAACATGTTGCATGTGGCTTACTGTGGATATATCTAAGCCCTCCTGCACATCTAAACTTATGGGGAGTTGGTCAAAGGAGGGAACATCTGGGTTATGCCTTTTTTAAAGTAGTTTTCTTTAGGAACTATCAGCATGTTATTGTCGAAGTGTGGAGTTGTAACTCTGCATGGACTAGGGACAGTCAACAATATGTGCTTAAAGTTGCACTATTGCAAAACAGGTGTATTATTCAGGTACTTGTACACCACTTTTTTGTACTGCTGGTCCTGTACTATAAACATTTTCTTTTATTGTTAGTTGCTTTTTAAACTTAAAACTTAACCACTTTAAGTGGTTAGCCACTTAAAGAAAATCTGCTTATGGCACAATTTGTCTCAAATCCATTCCAAGTTGTGTATTTGTTTTCCAATAAAAAAAAATTTTACTACCCCCAAAAATGTAAACAAACAGAAAGTACTTGTGATTTATGAGGTTTGTCCAGATAATGTCCAGCCATCAGCTACCCCATAGTATTTTCTTGAATCTCATTGATGGTCTGAAATTTCTTTCCTTTCAAAGGCAATTTTAGTTTGGGGAAAAACCAGTCACAGGGCACCAACTCTGGGCTGTAGGGGGGCTGAGTCATCTGAGTGACTTGATGTTTTGCCAAAAAACTGCATGAGATGTGACACATGGGCAGGCATGTTGTGATGAAGCTGCCAGTCACCAGTTGCCCATAGCTGTGTCCTTCTGAACCATCCAAATACATTCCACAGAGGAATGTTCAAGCTTAACGCAAAATTTGATGCAGAGTCATTGCTCCTCTCACTCAGTTATTTTGAATGTAACAGCCACAATACACATGCTCACTCAACGGTCTCTACCATCCCCACTGACTAGTATAGTGAAGTCATCATTGTTCACACATTCACATTCCAGTCCACTCTCCTTGGCTGCCAGGTTACATTGATATCACGCAGACAGTTCTTATTATATTAAATGGCTAAAGTTTTTCCAGACAGACATCATATATGTAAAATGAAATTATGTTATTACTATACAAAGAGCTCTAACAAATCAATAAGAAAAAGAGATATCGAAAGAAAATGGAAAATAGATATGAACAGGCAGATTATAATGAGATTCAAGTGATCAGTAAATATATTAGATAATATTAATAGCTAACATTTACTTAGCCTTTATTTTGAGCTAGGTGCTATGCTAGCACTATACATGTATGATGCCCTTAAACCCTGAAATCCAACTAATAAGGCATTTACAAATCCCATTTTATAGATGAAGAAATTCAAGTCCGGGAGATTCAGCAACTTACACAACATCATAGAGCTTGAGAGTACCAAAGAGGAATTCTCACCCAGGCAGTCTGGCAAACTACAACCTTACTCATAATAAAGGAACTGTAAAATCAAAATATTATTAAGATTTATTAAGATACCATTTTTTCACTTATAAAGTTAGCCAAAGTATTAAAGTTTGATAACATTCAAAAGTTGACATGTATATGAGGAAATAAGCATTTTCATATATTATTGGTATAATCTTTTTGGAGAGCAATTTGCCAACATGCATAGACATTTTATATCACCACTCCTATAACATTATCCTACAGATATTCTCACATATATACACAAAACTATATGTTCAAGAGTATTTATTTTTACATGGTCTTTATAATAGCAAAAATACAGGAAACAACATAAAGTCCAGTAGAACCTCACTGTATTCAATATGCCCGTGAGAAGGGAGGTAAAATCTATACGTGGCAACAGTATCTACAAAATATATAATTTTTAAAAATAAATGCAGAATAGATCTCATTTGTATAAAATAGTTAGAAGTGTGAGCTGTGATTACAGAGGGAATTTCCTGGAGGACCACTGGAAATTAGTGTTAACTATGGAAACTGCAAAGTGGGGAGAGAGACAGACCTTCACTGTACACTTTGCACTATTTGAAGTTCTTATCATGAACATGTACAATGTTTAAAAACGAAAGCCAAGGTCTGTACTATTTGAAATTCTTATCTTAAATACGTATTCCTTCTGTTACGGAACAGGGGGGCTGGCCCTGAGCAGATATGCCTAGGGACAGCTGGAAGTGTGGGTTCTTGACATTGTGTAGAAAAGATTCACAACATGAGTCCAGGTGACTAGACTATGAGGGTATGTCTATTAAAGCTGGGAACAGTGAAACAAGGAAAAGCTTAGCAAAGAAGCAGCAACAGGAGGGCCTAGGCTGGGCTGCCTTAGCTCACTGGAAAATCAGAGAAAAGGGGAGCCTTGGGGATGAGTTCAGGGGATTAGCCTGGGACAAAGTGCAAGTTGCCCATGGCCTTAGAGGTTAAGAGACTCCTGTGGGGAAAGAAGAGAAAAAGAATAGCATGGGCTGCTTCTCAGAGGGAGAGCTTGCTCTGGGTCCTTTGTCTAGAGGTTATTCTCTCTCTCTCTCTCTCTCTCTCTCTCTCTCTCTCTCTCTCTCTCCCTCAGGCAGGAATCTTAGGGGAGGTCTCAGGAGAGGGTTTCAGTAGAATATTCATCAGCTCTCCAGGTGTGCCCTTTCAGGGTCATGGTCTCCACTGATTGGTCAGTGACAGGGCAGGGCATTTTTAGTCTTTGTAATTGGTTCTGGTATCCCCCGCCTAGTTTTGCTGCTTTGCTGGGCCTAGATGTTATCTCTAAGGAGGTAACCTTTTGTATCTGGCTGTAAATTGCTGGGCCTGTTTGCTCAGTTATCTGTCTCAGTTTCCCTATTCTACTTACCAAGGAATTTTCCTAACTTCTTACTATTCCATCTCACTTTCATTTTTAAAAAGACAAAAAAAACAGCCCTAACTTTACACAGACTGGTGTTTGAATTTCAGTTTCTTCATTTCCAGATCATAAAACAGGGCAAGTTACTTGATCTCTCTGAATTTCAGTTGTCATTGTGAAGTGGGGCTAATTGTAAGAAGATAATTCATGAGAAACATCATCATTGCTTCTGCCATTTGTTTAGTGTCAGAACGTGGCAGCCAATATTATTGTTTTCATTCATTGACAGAATATGAAAACCTGGCATTTTTCGATTAATTAACGGTGTGTGCCAATAACTTCTTTAAGCAGATTATAGGTTTCTTCCTTACTGCGAAAATATTACATCTGGAGGTACAGCAGCCATCTTGTGACCATGAGAACACCTTGATGATAGCTGAGCAAAATTATGGAAAGATTCTGAATTCCTGATGTCTTCACTGAGCCACTGCGCCTAATCTAGAACAGCGGCCTCCTAAATTATTAAATGAAATTAAGAATTAAGTGAGAAATTGAACATTCAAAATTTTTAGATAACTTTTGTTTTGCAATTCAATTACTTGTAGCCAAAAATGTCTTAAGGGAGATGCCACCTCAGAGAGGCTTTTTGGGCATGGAATGAGAGAGGAGTCCTTGTCGTGGACACAGCCCCCTCTCCCCTACTGAAGAAGAGAAGCCCAGTCCTGTGCAGGCTGCACTGTCTCTCTCAGTTCCATGCACACCCAGCCACTCAGTTGTGAGGCTGTCACCCCGTCCTCCTGCTTGACCTGCTGTCTGGAATAGACTCTCCCTCTGAGCTCTCTCTTGGCTGCCATTAACCCTGACACACCTCACTGGCCTTGGCACCAGTTAGAATGGGTGGAGATCATGCCAGGCGAGGAATGACAAGGGAGAAGACCTTCAGAATCAGCCCTACCTCTGAACTTTAGGCCTCAATCCTGTGACAGTCAACTCTAACTTCCATCCCTCCTCAGCCCACTGCCCCCACACTCTCTCCCGTGATCTCTTCTGCCAGGCAGGGTCAGGCCCACTACCAGGACGCCCAGTCCTAGCCCACACCAACTCTCCCATGGCCCAGGTAGAGGACACACTCATGTGGGACCACAGGGAAGTTCAGAGGCTCTAGGCAACTTTAAACACAAAGGTAAGCCATAGGGTTACAAAAATATACCTATTTAGGGTTCACTGACAAAGGCCCCTACATCCATCCCCTTTGGCATGTAGTAATTCACATCCAAATCAAAGGTGTAAGTGAAGCTGTCTCCCTCTCCCTTTACCCCGTGCCCCTCAAGGTGCTGACGTCACTGCCTGGACTCCATCCTCTCCATTCTTACCAGCATCTCCACCTGTGTACTCCTCTTCGCGATCTTCTGTTAGGTGGACTTGGTTGGGTGAGAGTGTCCGGAGGAGGTGTGGTGGGGAGGACAAGGCGCAAGCACCACCTTCTACCTGGCGCGGACCGCCACTCCCCGCCCCAAGCCCCACATCGGACTACAATACTGCCCGAAACGGCCAACCTCTGCGCTCAGGACGGGTCCTGCAGGGTTCCCAGCTGGTGAGGGTGTGTGGCTCCGTGGCCACTAGGGGACATCAGAGATCCGCCAGTGGACCGCACTGCTCTCTGAGACCTGCACTAAGCAGGAGCCCTGGGAGAGACCCCACGGGAGGGACCCCACCTGCCCCGCCCCCCACCCCAGGGCCCACACTAGGCAGCTGAGCCTCTGACCCTCCCTGCCAGCCCCAGAATCCCATCCAGCCCCAGCGCCACTCAGCACCCACCAGTGGTGGGGATGTGGGGTGGTTGGAGAAAAGGAGGCCTCCTTGCTCCTAGCCCCAATTCCATGACCAAAGGGTGCCCAGGGGACTTAAAACCCTTGGAAGAAAAGGAGCCCAGGCAGAGACTGGGCACAAAATGAAAAGGGCAGACAGAAGACTCGGTAATTAGGATAAATGTTGTGCAACATTTTAAAAATCAAAATTAATGCAAAAAAATTGTCCTGGCTGGTGTGGCTCAGTGGATTGGGCACAGGCCTGTGAACCAAAGGGTTGCAGGTTGAATTCCTGGTCAGGGGACACTCCTGGGTTGCAGGCCAAGTCAGGTTCCCGGTGGTGGGTGCCATGAGAGGAAACCACACATTGATGTTTCTCTCCCTCTTTCTCCCTCCCGTCCCCTCTGTCTAAAATAAATAAATACATAATATTTAAAATATTTATTAAAAATTAATGCAAAAAAATCAATGAAAAAGGTCAATAATTCAAATAATGGCAGGATCCAACTTCTCACCTGGCTGCCCTACCCTTCAGCAAAGCTCAGGCAGTGTTCCTGGTGTCTGCAGTAGTGCTCTGTGTCCCAGTCCTGACATGAAAGCCCAGCTGGCTTCTGCCTCCCCTTCCCCAGCCCAGTGGTATGACCATGTGGAGGATGTGGGCCTCACCCAAGGGATGCTCCAGGAGACTGCTTTGCGGGACAGAAATGTTCAGAGGTTGGAATCTTCACAGAAAGAAGCCCCTTCCCCACTCCCTGAATACCCTTAATTGTGAGGGGAAAGAAAATCAAACCAGAGAGTCTTCCTCAAGAGACATAGGCTGGGCTGACGAAAGCTACAAAGCTTGAATACAAAATGACACCCTTGGTCACCATCTTCCCAAACCCTTGACTGCTAAAAAATGACAAGTGACTAGAGGGAGGGAGATACATAAGGCTAGAGATGAGGGGCCATGTAGGCCTGGGATGAAGGGGTAATTCCACTCCTTCCCAGCTGGGCTCTAGCACCCCAAGTTTAGTTACTTGGTGAGCCATGGAAAAGCCAGCCCCAACAGAGGCTTCCTGCTTGGGTTTTGCTCACCCTTCTCAATGGGCACCTTCTCAGCTGTCTACCCAGTGCAAAGACAAAAGGCTCATTCTCCTAACTCCATCCCTGGCTCCTAGACACACGACCAGTCCCACACATGACAGAAGCACAGAGATGGAACAATGTGTGTCCCATCTGATGCCCAGGCCATGCCACAACCTAAGTACAAGGGAAGAAAGAAAATTCTGAAAGCATGAAAGAGAAGATGGCCCACCTAAAGTCAGCAGAGGGGCAATACCCATCCACTTGCCCATTGGGCGACCTAGCCACTCAAGCCCCAATAAGGGTGACCAAAATTGAGGACTGCTGGGATGCCCTTCCAGCCTGACCAAAGCCTCATGTCACCCAGTAGGACCACTGACAACCGTTTTCTCTTTTGAGGCAAAAGTGATAGAAACCTGACACTCAGGACAGAACACCCCAGAGTGTCCCAAGGAGGCCGCCTTCTCTAGTGAGATGCTCAAAGCTACCTCAAGCTCAAACATCTCAGTTTTCACCAAAGGAGAGAAAGGACATGTGTGGCAGAAGGGCCTAGACTTGTGTGAATCAGGAATGCCAAGAGCCAAAGCCAGCGATGACTCAGGGAGAAATGGCACAGACCACAGGGAGACTACCAGAGAAGGGGGGATAAGGCCAGGCAGACCCTGGCACAAGCTGAAGGAAGCATGGTGAGGGGAGGGGGACCTTAGGGATACAGAAGGTTCCTATGGGGCAAAGGGGATGTGAAACAGGAAAGGAGAAAGGGGAGACACAGAAATTCAAGAGCAATAGAGGGCGGGGAGAAAGAGCACCAAGGGCAGTGGGTACAGGATTGGCAGAGCCTCCCCACTTGCCCCTGGCCAGACACCCATGAGGCTCTGCACTGCTGCACCCATGTTCGCAGGATGCTGAGAAAGCACCCTACGTCTTTTCTTGGGGAAGATTTTGGGAAATGAAAAGTTCCAGGCCAGGGCAGACTGAGTGAGGAGTACATGCTAAAAGCCATTCGCCTTAAAGTTGGACACTTGCCTACCTTAAGCTCCATATTCCTATAATTCCCACACTAACTCCTTCAAAGTAGAGCCATGAGAAATGAACATTAGGACACCCACTTGGGAACATATGTTTCAGGGGTCAGACCTGCCTCCTTGCTGAGCCATCCTGGACTTGGAGGCAGAGAAATAAGGCACAAGTCATGGAGAGTTACTGCAAAAGTGAACAAAAGCTGTGTTTACCCACCTCTTGGAACAAGAGAGTCAGACCCCATGAGTCCATTCCCAGTCCTATAGGCCAATGCAACTTTGGTTTGACTGGGAGGGGGGGGCAGGGTTTTGTTTTTTTTTAAGATTTTATTTGTTTACTTTTAGAGAGAAAGGGAGAGAGAGAGGGAAAGAAACATCAATGTGTGGTTGCCTCTAATGCACCCCACAACAGGGACCCGGCCCACAACCCAGGCATGTACCCTGACTAGGAATCAAATCAGCAACCCTTTGGTTCTCAGGTCAGCATTCAATCCACTGAGCCACACCAGCAAGAGCTGATTTGGTTTTTTAAACATTGACTTTTCTGAGATGTTTCTCCTGGTTTATTTTCATTCTGTAACCACGGCACCAGAACTAGCCCCAGGTTCTCCGGAAGAGGAAGACCTTTCAGGGAGAACTCCTGCCAGCTTCAGAAAGACTCCCACCAGAAAGGTGAGCTGCCCCGGGGAAAGGCTTGATGAGGAAGGTGCTAGAGACAGGCTGTCATGAGAATCCTGCTCCTGTCACAATCACTTTCCAGGAGACTCGAGGTGAATGACAGTGTGCCCAAGAGGAGGTGGATTGTGGGTAGGGGTGGGGTGGCTCCCAGTCTTCAAAAGGGAAGGTTATAAGGTAAAGTCTGTAAATCTTAGCTTGCAGTTATCTCAAACTTCTTGAACAGCTCATGAAACAGAAGTAGCTAAGATCTTAGGAAAGGAAGCAGAAAACACTAGAAGCAACCTCGTGGAGAACCAGGACTCAAGTCAGGCCCTGCTACAAATTTGCCATTGAAACCACTGTGTGGTTTCATAGGGACATGAGGACCAGTGCTGACTTCAGGACAACCCAACAACAGGCCCCAGGCTCTGTCTGGCTCTGAACTGCCTAACAAGTGGATATAGACTGATAAAGGATTAGTCATAGCTTCAGATGAAAAAACTGGGCCAGGCCAAGATGATGAATGAGAAGCAATTTAACATGAGCACATGGAAAGCTGTGCATTTCAATAACCAGGATCCCTTGGCATGAGCACAAATGAGGCAGAACTACTTCAGTGTATCTCACAGAGAGAGGGTTTAGGCATTTTGTGAGATTTGGGATCCATGAAAGTCTACTGCATGAAGGGCTGCTCAAGATATGAATGCAGGTGTTGGAAAGTGTGCACCCAGACCCCTCAGATGCCCACAGTTTCTGTGCACCCTTCCCTTGGGGTAAGCCCTATAGCCCCATGTAGAGCCCTGCCCTGGGCTCCTGGAGCTTCTAGCCTGCATGCCAGAGCCAGAAGTGCCTGGAGATTACTGCACCCCCACCCCTGGTGGCCCTTACCCTCAAAATGGAACCTGGACCCAGGGTTCCCCTGTGGGACCTGGGCTAAGCCAGGAATCTACCTGAAATCACACCCTTGACTGGGCCTCTATCCCTTCTCTACCTGGTGCTCCCACTCCCTCTTATTAATAAACTCAGAATCCTCATCCCAGCACAAGCTTCCAGGGAACCCAGCCCAAGACCAGTGAGCAATGAGGGCTAAGATGGTCCTCAACATGGCTCTGGGAACTACAGTCTTGAATGGCTACAGCCAGAGCACACATGTCCTGAGCAAGGTGCAAATCAGGAAACAAAGGAGCTGGAAGAGGCTGTGAATGAGGAATGGTCAAGAAGACAGGAGGTGGGCAAGAGCTAGCCGCCCCCCCCCCACGGGTACAGAAGGGGCCTCCAATACCACCAGCATGTGCACTGAGTGCTAACTCAGTGCCAAGACACCTTATGGGGGTTATTCCATTTACTCTTCACAGGAAACCTAAGGAGGAACCATTATCATACCCATTTTATAGAGAAGGATGCTGAGGATCAGCAAAGTTAGTAACTTACCCAAAATCTCATGGCTATAGGTGAGATCTAGGATTCAAACTCAAGTTTTACCCACTAAACTACAGTGTGCCCCACTCTCATGTCCTAAGTGCCAAGACCTGCATTGGGAAGGCATGTCTGTTGGTCTCTTATTAAATAAGAATCCAGCACCTTAGTCTCTAGGAGACATAGACCTAATGCAGCTGACATGGAAAGTGCTGTCAGTGGGACCAGACCATCCTCTGCTTTTCCACCCTCCCAGCCCTGTATCCTCAGGGCAGCAGCATCTTACACTCTAGCAGGAACACCTTCCCCCCAAGTGGACTAGTGACTCCCTAAATGGGTGATGGCAGCCTGTGTCCTGGCCAGACCCAGAGGGCACAAGCTCCAGAAAGCCAGGCTTCAGCTGTTGGGGGCTTGGAAGGCTGCCAGGCAGAAGAGACAGGGATAGAAGGGAGGGGAATTCCTGCCAGGGCAGGAAACTCTAGTAATCTGGGGTGAATGCTCCAAAGGACAGAATCTACCAGAAAAAAAAAAAGAAGAAGACCAGCCAGGACCAACAACCCTTCCTGGGCAAAGCTCTGACCTCTACTACTTTAAGTTCAAAGCAAATGTACAAATAATGAAAGCCATCACCTCCCAAGGCAGGAACTGAAGGGGACCCAGAAAGTCTGATTAGAAATCCGGAGTCTGAGAGACCTGTAAACCAAGCGGGTGGCCATATCCCAAGACCCTAGACAACTGCCAGTCAGGACTGCCCAGGGAGTGAGCAGGGTGGGAGGCAGGGGCAGTTTCTGCCTCCAGGACACATTCAGAAATTAACCTACAGTCGACTCACAGTGGGCTGCAGCTGTGCAGTGTGGCTAGTGAGCACAGTTCCTGTTATCTCAAGGACAACAAGCTTAACAAGGAGGGTGTTCTCAGGACACCACCCAGAGATTTCTCTCAGTCAAGATGAAGTGGGTAGTCAGCTTCAGCTATCCCGTTCCCACTTGGGGCCCGGCCCAACCTGCCGTGCTGGCACACCAGGTTCTGCCTGTAGGTGGCAAGGACTGGCACACATTGGCCAGAGTGAACTCATGAGAATCTGCATATGACACAGGAGTTTCTCCATGAAAGGTTTCACTGGTCCCAGCCAAGCTCCATGGCATGTGGCCCTTCACCTTCCCCTCCATAACCTCCCACCTGTCATAGGTGGTGGCCTCACCTCCTTTTGCTCCTCAGCCTCCTGGAACTCCTCCCTAAATCCACACCATGTGTGTGCGTGTTCGACCCTAACAGATCCCTCCTTGGTTCCCACTCCCCCATTCCCTTGGGCCCTTGCCTTCCACACTAATCTATCCAATGGCAGCCAAAGGGCTATTTTTAAAATGAAATCTGGCCCTGCCACCCCTTCCATACCTCCCCTAAGTCCCTTTCCTCACTCCAGGATGCTCACAATGGGAACTTCCCTTGCCAGCCTCCACCAGCCCAACACCCCAAAATAGCCTGCATTACAGTGACTCAACACGGCCCAGGCAGGACAGGGACCTCCAAGCCCCTGACCAGGCTGTTCTCTGCCTGCCTGAGAACAAGTAGAACACACCCCTCACCCTCTGCCCACCTGTCCAAACCCACTGTGTCCTCAAGACCCTGCTTAGCTGTGGCCCTATGGGAAGGTGGCCTCCTAAGTCCTATTCCTCACCCTTCCCTTCATGTCCCCACAGCCATTTGCTCTCTCCAGTCTGGCCCCACAAAGCTGGGGCTCTTGGAGCCCAAGCAGGGCTTGGCATAAAGACTGCCCAGTACCCATGTGTCACTCGTGAGAGCATGATGTGCCTGCCCTGTACCACACAGAAGAGGACAGGCCCAGGCACTGGGCTAGACAGTGCCTAGAGACTCGACTGCACAAAAAACCTGCCTGGTCATATTTTTAAAAGGGAGGTTAGGTCAAGTTCCTTCCTGCTGTTCACACCTAACCTACTGTTCCTACCCCACTGGCAAATGTTTTCCGACTTGCTGTCATTTTAAAGCAGGTATGGCATTTTACCAGGCCCAGCTAGAACTGTGAAAACCACAGTTCTAGGTAGAGCCCACTGAGGGGCCTTGGAAGGCTTTTGACCTGAAGTATGCCTTTCTCACCTGTTCCTTTGGCCCCTTGGCATGTCACTCTTGCTTGTGAAATTAACCCAGTGTTGCCCGAATCATTTCTACCTCAGTGAGTACCAGGTCCCTGGGGGTGGGAAAAAGCCTGCTGTCAGGTCCTGGGTTTCCAGGTGCAAAGGGGGCCTAAAACAGGACCCCATCATGGGCAAAGCTGCATGTGAACCCAGACTCCACCCTCCCATGCCCAGTGACCCTGGGCAGGACACTAACCTCCTGGCTCCCTCACAGAGTAGGCTGCCAGACTGTCTCAGGAGCTTGGATTTTCAACTTGAAGCCCCATGATGAGGACCCAAGCCCACTCCCATCCTCCACAGGCCTAGAGAGATCCTTGGGCAATAAAGTCAGGCTGTGACTTGGTGTCCTGGGCTTCCCCACTCCCATAATCCCCTGGCTCACAGGCCTCCCTGCCCCCCACAGCCTCACAGGTCCTTCCATTTTCCACCAGGTGGGAGACCCCAATCCAGGCTCCTTCTCTTTTCCCATTGATTCCTGCCCTCTCTTCTTTGAATAACTGTACCCACTGAAAATTTATCCCTAAATCAAAGGAATGAGGTGATAATGGTGCAATTTCAGGCAGTGTGACATATTTGGGGACAGTTGGCCACCTGTTCTCTGTTCCTGTGGCACAATGACCTACAAGGAAGGTGGCTCTCACAAGCACCCTGTGGCCTTTCTGTAAAGCTCATCACCCTCATACTGAGACGTACCTCTCTTCTACAACACGAGCACAGTGAGGGCACACACAGCCTGTCACATTTCCCAAGGAATCCATAGAAGCTGGCACAGAATGTGGCCTAGGTAAATTCTTGTTCATGGCTGTCCTTCTCTGACTGACTAGGCATGCTGCAGGTAAAAAACCCAGGCTTCCGCCAGCCCTGCTTTGAATCCTAGCCCTCCACTTCAAGCTGTCCAGCCCAGGTATGTTAGCCAGAACCCTGCCAAATGTCTGGTTTTGTCTGTAACACGGGATGAAGAGGTGAAGACTCAGTAAGTGACAAATAGCATGTGGCACCCAGGAGGCCTTCGACAGTGTCAGTTCACTTCTCTAAAGACCCAGCCGATCTCTGTCACTTGGGGCCCCACATTTCATGGCTTGGATTCATTACGTCTCAGCCCTGCTCTAAAATAAAGCCGCCGAAGTCATGGGGGAAATCATGGCAGAGATCTGAAGAGACTGAACAAAAGGCAATTATTTTTACAGAAAAATCAGACTCTCCCTGATGCACAGTGTTAAAACTCTGTCCCTAAATTCAGAGCCCAGATGTGCAGATATGGCTCTTAGGAATCAAGCCCTTAAAACCCAGCACAGTTGCAAGTTGCAAGGAGTCCCCAGGCTAAAGTCCTGTGGTCTGCTCTCAGCCTACAGCAGAGATGTGTCCAAAGCTGCCAGGGGTTCCAAAGCGCACGTGGCCTCCACTGCCTCTGGTTGGGGTTGAGTCCATGGACCCAAGACAGCTCTTAGGGCCAAAGGTCCTCACTCAGGGGCTGAGCTGGAGCAGCCACAGCAACTGGGGCGCCTCAGAGACTGCATGACAGCTCGTAGTGGCCCCCTCCAGCCCTCAGCAGACAGGCTGTCCTCACTGGCAGGTGCCTGCTGCAGCTGCTCAAACTGTATCTCCAGGTGCTTCTGAATGGCCACACCAAGTACCTCAGGGTCCACTGCAGCTCCATATACCTCCCACGTCATGCCTTCAGCATCCCATCGCACATCCTGCACGTGAGATGCCGCCTCCTCCAGCCTGGATCCCAGAGTTAACTCTGGGAATGTGTGCAGGGCCACAGGAGCTTCCAGGGGTGGACTGGTAGCCACAGCCTTGCACTCTGCCATGGGGGCTGCCTGTACACCAGCATCCTGTGCTGACAGAGGGGCCATCAACACTGGGGCCAAGTCACTGGCTGAGGTCATGGTCCATACATCCTTGGTCCTGGCACCAGGCTCCATAGCTAACCCAGTGGGACCCCAGGGATGGGCACAGCAGTGGGAATGCCCAGGAAGACCCCCAGGCAACCTATACTGGAACTTTACCCCACGCTGAGCCTGCAGCCCAGACTCACTCACTGATGCTACTAGTTTTGGAAAGGCCAAGACCCCAGAGGCAGGCAGAGCATGGCAGTAGCCACTGGCCCCCACCTCCATCAAGCCACAGAGTTGAGCTGCTGGGAGCAGAGCTTGGCAGGATGTGGTAGCTGACTGCCCAGTAGCTTTGGGCCTGGCCTTGGGGCTACTGCTATGGGTGGTTGTGCCTCCCAGGACTACTGGTGACACCCACACTTCACTTTCTCCCAGCGTCCAGACTGAGTTTGAAGTCCCAGCCTCTGCAGCCAGGTCTCCTTCTAGGGCTGCAGGGGCCTGCCCTCCCTGGCCAGAAGTACTGCCAGGCTGCTGCTGAGCCCTGTGGACTGGCGAACTGCCAAGGGCTGAGCAGCTGAGGCTGGCCTTCCGAGCACCACTGTGGCCCCGCGTCTGGGTGCTATGGACCAGGTCCGAGTGGCTCCTCTGCACAGCTGCGGTGCTGGGGGCCCGCAGGTGACATAGGTCAATACCGCCCATGGTAGATATATTGCCCACAGTGCTGCTCCGCCAGTGGCCCACAGCGCCAGGCCGTGGTCCGGGGCTGGAGATCAGTGACTGTTCTGTGCTCTTAGCCTGGTGCCCCTCTTCCTCCAGGACCTGGGGACTGGTGCTGGCCTCGCCCGGCTGGGCCTGCCATACAGTGCTGCTGGCACTTTTTCGGAGCTTTGGCCTCTGTCCCTGGCCTTCACCCAGCAGGCTGGAAGAACTCCGAGACAGGGGCTGTGGGCGGGGGCTCAAGGGTGCCTGGGCACCTGGCTCAGGGTGACTGGTGCTCATGAGTGCCTGCGGGAAAGAGAGGGAGGAAACAGAGTTGAGTTTTGTGGCAGCACTTCTGCTGGACTCTGCTGTGGGCTCACAAGGTGCTAGGCACACTGGGGAGAGAGCTTCAGTCCTAGCCTCCTAATGGCTCAGAGCCATAAGCAAAACAGTGACAAGATACTAGATACTTCAAATCAAGGTTATTACAAATATACACAGGCATGACACTACAAATATCAAATAACCAGTACCAAGTGACTAGAACAAGCCCGAGAACAGAGTCCTGGAGGCCACCCACCATGCTGGCTGGCAACTCTTTACTGCTGGAGTATGGAATGGAGGGGAAGTGAGGGAAAGAGCAAGTGCGGGGGCCTTGTGGGCCTTTGGCTTTGAGCAAAACAGTGGCAAGACACTAGACATTTCAAATAGCTCTTAGTCAATCAGCACATAAATAGTACAGTATTTTAATAACCAGTAAAGCTTGACTGACAAACACTAGCCTAGCTCCTCCCACAGCTGTCAGTATCCGTCTGGCTCTGGACTGGGGAGTCCTTGGTACACACTAGGGGTCCAGAGAAGGTTTGTGGGATAAATAAACAATGAATAGAGGACACACAGGGCTCTCCCATGGCCTACCCCCATTCTCTCTGGCCCAGCCTGGCTGAGCTCTCTGACCCTGGAACTCAGTGTTGGTATGAAAGGGTAGGAGTTTCCCAACTCCTATCTCTGGCTCCAAGGAGAGGGAGGACCCCCCCCCCCCACACACACACACACACCAGCCCTTTCCATGCAAAACTCATTCAGCATTTGTTCATTCCACAGCCATCTCCTAAGCACTTGCATGCCAGAAGGGCTCCGACTAACTTAGACCCAGCTATGCCCTGTAAATGGGTCCCAAACCACCAACCAGACACACCCTCCATAAAGTTTCAACCCCCTCTTGCCAAGTGTGCCTGCACCCTCTTTGCCTCCCTCTGTCCCTGCCATTTCTGTCCCTTCCTTCAGCCACACAGAGCCCTCCAGAACTGCCCACTGACCCATCTGTAGCCTCATGTCAGCACTGGCCCCTTCAACCTCAGCATCGCCTCCTGGGGAAACTTTCCTGAGCTGGGCTGGCACCGTATATGGCTGAGGACTATCTGGCCTGGATGGAAGGGTCTGGCCAACCGTGGACCTCTCACCAGCCTGAAGCTGTCAAAGCAGGCCTAAAACCTGTTCCCCTGTCTGTCCAGTACCCAGTACTAACCTGACATACAGCTGATACTCAGAGACTGCCTGCTGTATGCCTGGTGGAGAGGAGCGAATACAAGAATCAGCCACAAAGGAAAGGGCTAAGCACCAAAAATCAGTCTGAAGGATGGCATTTCTAAGGCAAGAGCACTCATTTTGTGTGATGGATCAGAAAATGCTTCCTGGGGTAGGAAGGCTCCCAGCCATGTAAGTTGAGCCTGGAGAAAGAAGAGGGAAAGGGTGCCCAGGTAGGAGGAATAAGGTGAGCAGAGGGCAGGAGGCACGTGTCCAGAGCCCCCAGGGGAGCAGGAGTGGGCTGGGGCTGGGCAGGGCCACAGAAGAAGTGGGGTCAGGGCATCTGGGCCAACCTGGCCCTTGCCAAAGCTGTGAATTAGGAACATCACTCTGGCACTCCCTGCCAGGCAGGCTGGGCTGGAGAAACAGGACAAGGACAGCAAGAAACAGGGACAGTTTGGGCAACCCCAGTCCTGCCTTCCCACCCTTGGGCTGATAAGAACTGCCAAAAACTAACCACCCTGGCCTGGTGAGCAAGGCCACCTGAAAGGGAATGTGGCAAGGGCCCTCAGGAACTCAGTTTCTGTATAATTACAAACTTCTTGCTGTCAGCACTAAGCAGATGGCCAGTGGCTGTTCAAGCAAACAGTGAGGATGTTTCTGAAGCTGTGATGCCCACAGAGCTCAAGCCTTGCTATGGGGTCCAGTTCAGCACAGCTGCCTGCAACGATAAAAGATTCTCTTCTGTACTATCCAATACAGTGGGCACTTGCCATGTGTGATTAATGACTACCACACTAGACTGAGCAGTTCCAGACCCAGCTCTAGCCTGGGCATGAGTGTCCCCTCCTAGCTGCTCCTTGGAGCCAACACCAGACTGGTTCCTGGAAGGATCACAAAAATGATGAGTAGTCAAGAGAGACCAAGACCCAGGCCCTGCCCTCAAGGATGTGAATGATGGACACATAAACAGAAAAGGGCAACAAGGCCAATAACAATCCCGGTGGTGATGGTGGTGATGGTGATGATGATGATGATGACGATAGCAGCTCCCAGTACTAAATCCCCCACCATGTGCCAGATGTACCACATTCTTCCTAGTACTGTCTCATTGAATTGTCACAGCAACTTCATGAGATATATCATCATTCACACTCTACAGATGAGAAGGCCAAAGCTCAGAGGTTTAGTGACTTGCCCAAGAGCAAGGAGGACAGGAAGTATGCCAGACGGCCAGGAAGGCTATGGACACTGACAGCCCCTGGCAAGCAGACAGCCGCCCGGCTGCAAGTCTAAGAACACCAAGGAGGCCCCATCTGGACAGCCTACACAGCCTCTGAGCTCCACCTACCCTGGACCCTCCTAGGGAGCAAGGTCGTAGAGAACCAAGCCAGGCCCTGGACCCCCTGAGGAACCAGGTGGAGTGAGGCTGGGGTGCCATCAGACCCTACCAGGAGCAAGTAAGAAGCCATCAGTGACAAGGGTTCCCCTGTGCCTGTCTCGCCAGGTGGCTACCTAGTGCCCAGGGCTAGCCATGACTCAGAGACAGCAGCAACAACAAAGACCCCATGGGATGGGGGAATGTTCTGTATCTGTTGATTCCTTTCCTCACCCCACTTCCACAAGTGTCATGTGACAAAACTGAGACCTGGAACAGTTCAGAAATGTCTGAGAACCTACAGCTGAACCCCAACAGGGTATTCCTCCTACAACCTGGCCTTCCCACCCCTAACAGCAAGACAGGCTCTGAGGGAAGTAATGCAGGTTCTCTGGGGGAAAGGAGGTTTCTCATACCCCCTATCTCAAAGGAAAGGAGCCTTGCAGGGAGTGATGAGAGCTGACCACATATGCACCAGAGCCGTGGCTGAGCAGGTGGGCCAGGAAATCTGCTTCCAATACTGGCTCTTCCCCTTCTTGTGTACATGCCTCAAGTGGACATTTAACCTCTTTCAGCTTCAGTTTCCTCAACCTGCAAGACAGAAGTAAATCCCTACCTTGCAGGGGTTTTGTGAAGACTAAATGTGATGGCATAAGGACTATCTCGAAAGATAATTGTTAATAGTCTTTTCTTTGCCCTTCCAACAGAAGTGACTTCTGCTCAAGGTATCACAGGGACTCATACTGAGGGGTGGAAGTAGGAGTGGGGGCAGCAAAAGCCCTATTAGGAAGCCACTGAGACTTCCCTTAGATTTACCTAGTCTTACTTCCCAATGCTTCCTATCCTCATGCCATCCTAGGACCTAGCCACCACCAGTGTCCCCAGTGTCTTCTTCACCACCCTCAATTTCCCAGTCTATTTCACACCTTAATTGGGGGGGATGCACACAACATGTGGGCACACATGCAGAGACACACACACAAGTTTGGAGTCTGCATTCTAAATGCCCATCTGCCTTAAAAACCATGGAAAAGGTTTCACGCTAAAGAGGCCCTGGGAAGATGTTTTACCACAGAATAAAGGACAGGAATGTTGAAGTATCCAAGACCCCTGGTGTTCTTTGGGTGACACCTTATATTCTCTCTCCTGTCCCAGTTGACGCTGATCAAAGTTGTGAAGTGCCCAGCACCTGTAGCCAATACAGGACTGTCCTGTTGCCACTGTTCTGCTTATCAGTACACGGAGAAGCAACCAGGCTCGCATGAGGCCATCAAGCAATGTCATTTTGAGTAAAAGTTCCCAGCTCTGCAGAAATTTCCAGACTGGCCCAACTGAAGAGACTGCTAGGTCTCTTAGTCCAAGATTCTACCTCTTGCTATGAGGCCCCAGCACAGGGACACAGGACTTCGGGTGTCTGCCAAGGGGAATAATCAAGGCAGGCCCATTTTGGGCCCTACTCCTCCCCTCTTAAGGAGAGTAGTGACTTCTGCTTCCAGCAAAACCAAAACAGGAAAGGCAAACACATGTAGCCCAGAGGGGAAACTGTCCAATTCTTAAATATGGACCTTAGCCCCCAGACACCAGGTAGAGTTAACACACCTCACAAATCCCCCATTGCAGAGCGGGGGCGTGGCAATCTTCAGCAGGTGGTCTGATTCAACCCAGAAGCAAATGGCCTGACAGGAAGATTCAGGGCCAAAGTTAGGCAATGTATCACCGAACACTCCAGAGAGGTAGTGTTTGGAGGGGACAAAGCTTGCCCATCACAGAGAGGGGCCTTTAAGAACAAGATGTTCAGGAACAAAGTTGTGCCAGGAAAGGGTTCTAGGGTAACCCTGGGTTAGTGGCCCCAAGAACCCAGTTCTGCTAACCAGACAGAAGCCCCAGAGCTTCCACCACTGAGGAGGATTTGCCCACATTTCCCAGGAGGCACCCTGGGTGGAGAAGGTAAGCCCTCCTGGCACAGCTGCCCCAAATCAGAAGCAGCCCAGGTAGCTGTTGTGCCCCTACCTTCAAGCTCACTGGCACCCATGCACCGCCATGGGCCCATGCCCCACCCGTAGTCACACCAGAGGTGGACACACAGGCCCTTCTGTTGTTCCAGCCTGCAGGAAACACTGCCTACACTGCTGCATTCTGCACACCAATTGCCCAGGCCTGAGCAGAGCACACCGCACCGAACCGCACCACATCCCCACCCCAGGGCAGGGCTCCCTTCTCTGCTCCTCGGGCCAGAAAGCCCATCCGGACTCCGGAAGAAGGTCTTCAACACGTTCCCCAAAACGAGTAGCAGTTCCTTCCCAGTATCAAGACAGTAACTGGGGGAAGACCGGACTGTGGGGCAAGGGAGTAGGGAAGGAGAGCAGGAGGAACAAGAGAGAAGGGAGGTTTGGGGCTGGGGCAGTCACCGGAGGGTAACGTGGAGCGGGGAGAAGGAATGGGAGTGGGAAGAAGCAACAGGAGCAGGGGTGGAAGCAGAAGATGGGGTCTTGGGAAGAGTAAATGGGAGTATGAGCCGAGGAAACAGAGGAGAGGACGGGATAGGCGAGGAGAGCAGAGATGGGAAGAGGAATAAGGCCACAGGGGGCGCTGAGTTCTGGGCAGGGGCCAGAATGCGGAGGCTCTGGGAGCAGGGAAAGTCGAGGAGCGGGGGTTCTGGGGAGCAGGAATGGAAGACACCACCCAAGCCAGCTGTTCCCCAGCCCGACCCACCCTCGGACATGCTCCGAACCATTCTCTCACCCTGTCGCCGTGGAGCCGTGAAGGCCGGGGGAATCGCTTCTCTTGCAGCTGCCACAGGTGCCCAGCGTAGCGGCCCAAGATAGGGCCGAACACAACCTGGGCTTCAGACTCCGCTAGCCCGGGTTCGCCCAGCCTGCAGAGCAGCCACCGAGGCTCAGAGGACTGCAGCGAGGGGTTTCGGCCCCGAGGAGGGGCTCGGGGGCGGTGCCCCTGCTCACCTGGGCCCGCCCCTGCGCTCCTTCACCAGCGTCTACGTAGGGCCCGCCCCGCTCTGCTCCCAAGTCCACTCCTCCCAGCCCCGCCCCCAAGCCCTGCGCCACGCCCTCTGCCAGCTCCGCAAGACGGTCTACTGTCTCTAGAGAGACCCCTTGCTTCCCTACCCCTCGGTGTGTCCTGGCCCCGTCCTTCACTAGTCTCGGGCTTCTAACTCTGCCCTCAATGCCCTTAAGCTCTAGGGCCCGCCCTCTCGGATACCCAGGTGTTCCCTTCTGGCCCTTCCCCTACGGACCCCCATTCTCCAAGACCTGGACCCCAACATCGCATCCTTCCAGATCCCCAGACCGACCCTGGTCCTTTCAGCTCTGCCTCCGCGACCCCTCCACGCTCCCAGCCTTGTATGCTGAGGCCTCCGCCCAGCCTCCACGACTCCAACCTCATTGACTCCATCCCCAGAGTTGTGTTCCCCGCCCCGCCACTAAGGCCCATATTCTCCCACCCCTTTCCTGGTCCACATCTCCATCTCACCTTTGACCCCCACAACCCAATTCCGGGCACTCAATCTCCAGTCAGCCACATGGACCCCAACAGCAGGTGTGCTCGATAACCGTGCGGGGGGAGAGCTGGGCGTCCTCCAGCCCCCCCACCCCCACCAAGCCTGCACCCCTTCCCACTGTCCCTGCATCCACCAAATGCTCTGCTTCCTCCCCACCTGCCCCACAAATGTCTGGAGCCAGTCCAGGCCCTAGGAATGCCTGAGCACGCCGCACTGAGCTGGAGTCCTGAGCGTTCATTTCCCTTAACATCCTCCAGTCTCCGACAGTCAGTGGCCAGGCTCTGGACGCACAGACTCAACAGATGACCACAGGCCCGGCTTGCCCCTGACCCCTTCTGCCCTCAAGGGGCTCCTACCACCCACCCCCAGGGCAGAGTAGTAAGAGGAGCTTGTCCTATCTCTGGACCTCAGTCTCTGAGATTTGGGTCCCAATGCTGGCCCTCCTCTGTCGATCCTAGCTCCAGGGAACCCTGCTTCGCTTTGTGCAGCTCTTTGCTGAAGGGTCTGCACTTCTCTGGTCCAGTGGCCATCTCCACACCTCCTCTAGTCTAGGAAGACATCAACTTTGGCCTCTCTGGACCCTGTACTGCCACTGGAGCACCAGGAGGGAGGTCTACAGAAAGTCTCACATCCCTGCAAGCAAGGCAAGGAAAGGAGTGGAAAGCCTGGGCAGAAGCCTGCACCACTCAGTCTCCAGTTAGTCCTGCTAGCCTGGCACATAGCCTGGGGGCAGGGGGTTATAAGGCATGATGCTGCAGGTAGAGCTCTGACCCAGCACCCAGCCACCCCATGCCTTGGTCTGTTCTCTGCATGTGCGGCCCCTCCCAGCCTTAGTGCTCCTGTCTGTAGCTCTGAGTTGCTCCTCATCAATTTGCCACATGGGCCCAAGAACACAACAGATGGTACTATATCAGGCACAGCATTTGGCCCAGAGGGTCATGTCCTCATACTTCCCTGCCTGGCCTTTAACCACAGGCACTGCAGCCTACTCCCCCTAGCCTGAAATCCTCCTTCTTAAGGCCTGGAAGCCTTGGTCCTACCTTCTCTACTCCTCCCCACCCGGGTCAGTTACCTCCTCAAGTTGGGTACTCAGTCACTGGTGAAGTGGATAGGGTTCTGCTCAGGAAGACCCTTTCCGGCGGGGTCTTAGGGCACAATTGCAGAGCCTGACAGATGGCTGTCCTGGGGGACCGAGCACTGGAAGCCAGCAGAGGGGTCCAAGCAGAGGCTTCAGGCCTTGGCCTCCCACCACATAGTCTGGCAGGGGGATCCTGGCCAAAGGGGGCAAATGTGGAATGTGTTTGCTGAGGCCACCACTCATTTTTGCCCAGGATTAGGACTTGTCCTTCCATATCTCAGAAGTCTTACTCCTAGTCTCTTTCTAGGGAAGTCAACTTAGCACCAAGAAGGGATGAGCTAAGTGGTATTACACAGAGTTGGTGTCAGATCCAAGACTGAAACCTGGGGTTTCCAGCTCCCTGAGCACCTGAGAACCCTCCGAGCCTCCTCTCTCAAGTGTTTCAAGGAGGCCTGCTTGGAGCTGGGCGTCAACAAATGTCTACCACACTAGATGCCTGCAAATGTAACCTGGCTGGACCTGCCCCCAGGGTCTCTGAGCATCATTCTGGCCTTGGCCTCTGGTCCAATTGGTCCTCTCCTTCCATTTGTCAAGGAAGTTCCCCATGACCACTCAGGGAGAGCCCAGAATGGGGAGCCAGACATAAATTGCAAGCCCAACTCCCCCCATGTCCATTCAATTGCTCTTCAGTCCCACACCAAGTCAATACTGTCCATACCTCTGGGTGTTGGTTTCCTCATCTGCAGTGGCAATAATTATATTTGCCTCACAGGGCTGTGCTAAAGATGGGGTTTATGGAATGTTCTGTAGAGTGTTCTTGCTGCTATGTCATTTGATCAGAAATTTATCAGGTTCTAGGAATATAAGCCAGGACTGCATAGTGTGGGAACTGGTTTTGTTGGTTGCTTTGGTAGAGAGGAGGCTCTGGCCAAGTGCCATTTCCTGAAATGTGGAACCCTGACAGAAGAGGAGAAAAAATGGTGCACCCAGGAGTTCGGTGGGTGAGCAATGGGATGGAAGACACACCAGCTGGACACACAAGTTGAACATACAGGATTGGAGTTTTTTACGAGGTCTGGGCATCACGCGCGCAGAGGTCCCTGAGGTCACAAGAATGGATAAGGTTTTCAGGGAAACTGAAGAAAAGCTTCTAGTACCCCACTGTAAGTAAGCAAGTGGCAGAGGACTATGAAAGAGCATCCAGAAAAGAAAGAGGGAAACTAAGACACTGCTGTGACCCAGGCCACTTAGAGCAAGCAGCTTCGGTGAGGTGATAGGAGCAAAAGCCACTAGAGTAGATGAAAGGATGAGTCAGAGGAGAGAACCACAGACAGCACAGGCACAGACAGCTCTTTTAAGCATATCTACAAAGGGGAGAAGAAAGAAAGGTGTCACTTGGAAATGGATGTGGAGTCAAAAGAGATTTTTTTGGTTTTGGTTCTATGTTTTTGTGGGTTTTTAAAAGATTTTATTTATTTATCTTTAGAGGGGAAAGGAAAGAAAGAGTGAGAGAAATATCTATGTATGGTTGCCTCTCATGTGTCCCCTGCTGGGAATTCGCCTGCAACTCAGGCATGTGCCCTGACTGGGAATCGAACCGCGATCCTCTGGATTGAACTGCGCTCAATCCGCTGAACACAGTGGACACCAGCCAGGGCTATGGTTTGTTTTTTAATAGGCGGCATCATGTAGTAGTATTCCTTGATTTCAAGTGACAGAAAACAACTCTGGGTAAGTTCAGCAAAAACAGAATGTGTTGGAAGACATCAGGGAGCTCAGAATAGAAGCTATTAGTAGAGCGTTTGCCTCAGTCCTTTCACACAGAAGCCAGTTTCCTTGAGACAGCAGCTCGTCAACAGCAGGAGCTACTCCACGGTCTCGCCCTGTCACCACCATGGAAAGAAGGATTCTAGTTCCTTGTTCTTTGTATGCCTCTCAAGCAAATTTTCAAAGTCCCAGGGGAGCAAGAGCTCACTTGGCTGAGCTACAACCATGAGCCCTCTGTGAGAGGAGTGTGAGAGGAATACCTGGCCAAATGAATCTCTCTAGGAGCACCCACAGCCCAGAAGGACCACACACAAGATGTTTTCCCTAGAAGGGGGAATGGAAGCTGGGTGGCCAGACACAGACAGATCCACTGCACATTGTAACAAGTTAAGCATATTTGACAGCAGGGAGAAGGACCCACAGAGAGGGAGTGGATGAAGAACTGAAGAGAGTGGGAAGCACTGCTGACTGTGGCTCCTTGGGCTGGGGTCCTGAACATGTGAAGTAGGAGTAGGGGCAGCTCCTCCATGAAGCAGGAAGAAATGACAGGGGCCGTCCTGGGTAACTTACTGTGTTTAGAAATTGAAGTTTGATGATTTCTGTTCTCTCTGTGAAATAAAAGGCAAGCTCATGTGCTGAGATAGAAAGGGGAAGATAGAAAGTTTGGAGGGATGAGTAAAGTGGAAGATGTTTGAAATAGTCACCACAGAAAGTAGAAGAGCCTGTCGGCCAAACAACATTGGGGTCTACTCAGTATTTGTGACCAGCAATGGTATCTCCCAGAAAGAATCTTTCACCGAAGTCTTAATCAGGACTCACAGTCATAAGAGAGAGAAGGAAAGAGTTAAGGCCATAGCCTTCCAGATGCTGGTGGCCCAGAAGATTCGCTAGAGCCAGTTGGACACTGCTGATTTCACTTGTTGAGTAGCTGGCTTATTGAGAGTCAGTTGAGTTTGTTCATATCAAAGTTACTTATTCCAAGTGTACATGTTATAACTATGAAACTTAATTAAATAGCACATAAGCTGATAGAATATGAATATGAAAAGTAAGTTTTGTTTCTGTAAAACCTAGGTTAAATGTTTTGGAAAGTGAATCACAAAAAATTGCTGTCAGTTACATGTGTACATGTGGGAAAGGTAACTTGAAAAAGAATAGGAAAATCATAACAATCTAGAAAAATTCTGAATCAGATTGCTTCCCAGCTGTCTTTAAGTTAACTGGCTTGCCTATTAACCGATAGTTAACCTGAGATGCCTCAGGAACACAGAGCTTCAACTACTTGAACAATATCTGTTTTTCAGACCAAAAAGTCACCAGAGTGTGAGAGACTGCTCTAGCCATAAGATCCTTGAGAGAAAAAGATGCTGACGGGCTTCCCAGGACCTAGCATTTAATAGATGCTCACAGAGACAGAGAGAGATAGGTAGGTAGAGAGAGAGAGAGAGAGATTCAGTTTATCCAGGAATACCCATTACCATCTCAGTTTCATCCACAAATATTTTACGGAATCCCTGACACGTGCCAGTCCTAGGGTATGAGCTTAGAATACATGCTGAATCAGACATGCCTTGACCTCAAGGCCTGTGTGTTGAGGGATTCAGGGACAGCAATGACAAACAGACAATTAAATCAGAGTGATTAGAGACAGAGGGGCTGCAGCACACAAAGGAGAGGCATTAGAGTAGACACCTGTTGCTTTTTAGCTCCCCACAATCCACCCCCCCTTTCATTTGGGGGATCACCCTGAGACAGAGACAGCTAGTTGTCCCCCAGTTCATATTTTTTCCCCTGGAGTAATAGAACTCCTCTAGCTGAGAACATGCCTACTCAGAATAGAGCGAACATTGTCTGGACACTGGGCAGCCAGCCAGCCATGTGACTAGTTCTGTCCAGTGAGATGTCAGAAGTGATGCAGGCAGTTTCTCAGTGGTGCCCTTCAGAAGAAATGTGCTCACCCTCTCTCTCTCCCCTGGTTGGCATGAAGTCATGGTGTTAAGCCAGTTAGTATCTTTGGGGTTGCCTTCCCCCAGGACAGGGCTTTCAAAGCTTTGGAAGAATGAGCAGAGAACACAGATATTTGATTGGCTAAAGGAATAGACTGGGACTGAGACTGCTAATGGTCCCCACTGGTCATGATTTCCTTCTATGTCTAAAGAACCTCTGTATTTCATCTGGAGATATAGAAATCCAGAAAAAAGACTCTCCTCATCTTCCTGGAAGCTATGACTGGCCAAGTAAGTCACCAGCAGGATGAAAGCATAAAGGTGACGCCTTTAACTAGAAGGTGTAAGCCCTCCTCTTTCCTCTGTTCTGTTTCCAACTGCTGTGTAGCAGAGATGGTGAAACATCTCAAAACCCAGGCACACAAAATACCTAGAGATAGTTAAGCAACAATGTAGGGAAAACCTGGGCTACCAGGCTGCTTGCCTGCAGACAGATGAGAAAGAAGGAAACTTCTATATTGCTTAAGCCAGTCTTATTTAAGGTCTCTCTTCCAGCAGCTCAACCCATATTCTAAAAATTACTCACCTTCTCTCCTCTATACCCATGTGCTTTGGGTGAGTCTCAAAGGATGAGTAAGTCAATGACTGCCTCACATTACCCTGGCCACAGAGATTGTTCAGGATAAGCATGTGTCGCACAGAGCCAATGACATTCAGTAAAGAATTTCTCTGAGAATCCTGAGAAGGAAACTCACTGTTTTCCAGAAGGAGATATGGGGACTGAAGCCACCATCTTACACAAAGTCTGGTACGGGAGCCAGTCCAAGGGTGACAAAATGCGGATGTGAGAGAAGTCAGGTCCAGAGTATATATCCAAGCCTCACATCCAGTTAAGGCTAAGGCTGGTCTCATCCCTTCACTTCTCAACTAAGGAAACCAACAAATATCCTTTTTGTTAAAACCAGTTCAGTTTCAATTTCCATCCATTGCTACCAAAAGCAGCCCCAGTGATAGTCTTCACCCAAGCCGGAAGTATTGCGGAGGCAACATGGAAGGCAGATGCCTGTGTTGAGTCTTGCAAGGTAAGTCAGAGACCACCTAAAAGCTTGCTTGAGGAAAAAAATGGATTTTTTATCAGAATACATGGGGATTTGAACCATAATTGAAAAGTTCTGTCTGGCCAAGATGAAGGCGTAGGCGGAAATACTGTGCCTCATCACGCAACAAAGTTTAAAGACAACAAAGTTTTAGTAACAAAACACAGCCAAAACACAGAAAATTGAACTGTGCAGAAGTCTGACAACAACAAGTCATTTAGCCAGACTGATAAGAGGGACGGAGTCAGCAGCTGATGGAGCAGGGTCAGGCAGGAAAAATCTGCCGGACTGACCCAGGAGCACAGGTGGTGGTTGGAAGATCCAAGCTATGGGGTGGCAATGGGCAGACCCAGTGAGGGTGCAAGGCGGATGGCTGACTGCAGTCACACATTTGTGCACAGATAAACCAAGCAAAGGAGCAAGCAGTGAGACAGACTGCAAAAGCTAGGGCCCCAGTGTCGGGAATTAGAGCCTGGAAGCACCAATTTGAAAGACTTTCGGGGTCAAGGTGCTGGGAGAGGCTCCCAGGCTCACAGAGAGTTTGTTGGAGAGACCCACAGGGTCCTGGAGGGTGCACAGGCCCACACACCCAGGAGCCAGCACAGGGGGGCCAGGTCTGCTTGCGGGAAGCAGCAGAGGGGACCAAAATCCAAGAGAGAGTGGAACAAACGCCACTGCCCCTCTCTGATATCATCCCCACATACAGCATCACAACCAAGCAACTGGGTCGCCCCACTCTGGTGAACACCTAAGGCTCCATCCCTCATATGTAACAGGCGCGAACAGACCAAAACATTAGGGCTCAAGAATAGCTCAAAGCCCGAGAGCCAATACTTCTAAGTGACCAATAGCCAACCTATCAGATGCACAGTTCAAAATACTGGTGATCAGGATGCTCACAGAGCTGGTTGATTTTAGTCACAAGTGAGAGAAACAAATGAAGGCTAAACTAATTGAAATGAAGGGAAATGCACAGGAAACCAATAGTGATGGAAAGGAAACTGGGACTCAAATCAATGGAATGGACCAGAAGGAAGAAAAAAATGACCAAACAGAATAATATGAAGTAACAAGAATTCAAAAAAAATGAGGAGAGACTTAGGAACCTCCAGGACATCTTTAAACATTCCAACATCCGAATTATAGGGGTACCAGAAGGGGAAAAGGAACAGCCATGAGTGAAAAATGTATTTGAACAAATAATAAAGGAGAACTTCCCCAGTCTGGCAAAGGAAATAGACTTACAAGAAATCCAGGAAGCCCAGAGTCCCAAAGAAGGTGGACCCAAGAAGGAACACACCAAGGCACATCATAACTACATTAGCCAAGACTAAAATGAAGGAGAGAATCCTAGAAGCAGCAAGAGATAAGGGGACAGTCACCTACAAAGGAGTTCCCATCAGACTGTCAGTGGATTTCTCAAAAGAGACCTTACAGGCAAGAAGGGATTGGAAAGAAGTATTCCAAGTCATGAAATCCAAAGACCTACAACCAAGATTGTTTTCTCCAGCAAAGTTTTCATTCAGAATAGAAGGACAGATAAAGTGCTTCTCAGATAAGATCAAATTCAAGGAGTTCATCATCACCAAGCCCTTATTATATGAAATGTTAAAGGGACGTATCTAAGAAAAAGAAGAGAGAAAATATGAACAGTGAAAGGACACCAAATTCACAGTTATTAACAACCACACCTAAAACAAAAGCAAACTAAGAGGACAGCTAGATCAGGAGCAGAACCATAGAAATGAAGATCACATGGAGGGTTAGCAACAGGGGAGTGGGAGGAGGAGAAGGGGGGAGAAGGTACAGAAAGTAAGTAGCATAGATGGTAGGTAGAAAATAGATAGGGGGAGGGCAAGAATAGTAGGGGAAATATAGAATCTAAAGAACTTGAGACATGTGGTCATAAACTAAAGGGGGGAATGGTGGGGGAGGGAGTGTGAGGGTGGAGGAGAATGAAGAGGGGGAATAGAACAACTGTAATGGCATAATCAATAAAATATATTTTTTTAAAAAAGAAAAGTTCTCAGGAATAAGTAAGGTAGGTCCAGAAATATACATCGTTGCATCACTTCCTTCCTGGAGCAAGGTGCACCATCTCGCTACTGAGTTTCCTCTACTAGGCTCTTTATACCAACTAGCACCCTCTACTTACACAGAGTTTCTGCTGCTTGAATACCTTGAGTCACCAAGGCCCCAGCACCACCTGGAGGCATTTCTTAATGCAGTGATTTTCAACTGGTGTGCTACAAGAATTTTCAAACATACAATACCTGATTTAGTCTTGGGCAATAACCTTTTAGATTGTCATATTTTAAAAAATGACAATAGACAAGACAACAATAGCCAACCAATGTGAATGAATCAAAATTATACCTATTTTTGTCAGATTCAGCAAAAAATACAATATATTTTTCAGTGTGCCACAGAATTTAGTAATTAATTTATATGTGCCATGAGATTTTTAAAAAGTTGAAAATTGATGTCTTAGAGCAACCTTCTCACTTCCCCTGCAGCTAGATGCCTTGCTTCTGCCATTTTTCCAACTCACAGTTCAAACAAGAGGAATTTGATAGGCATAGGTCATCCTTAATGCCTGAAGAAAACCCACAAGTCCTAGTTCAGGTGCTGTCTCCCATACAGTGGTCACATTGTCTAAAACAGGTCCACCTACTGGCAATCTTCCCTGTTGTGGGCAGGCAGGTACCTGCTGTGGGCAGGCAGGTACCAATACCGATATGTCTTTTACATACACACAGAAATATATTAGCCATTACTTTTTTTTACTTCAAGAGGCAGCTCGAACTCAAATTGGCTGAAGCACCAAAAGTGCTCTAAATAAGTCAAGGCAGTAGATCCTGGCTGGATCTACAGGCTTAAGTGATGTCACCAGAATGTGGCACCTCTTCATCTCTTTTAGATAGATTTTCCATATAGAGTTGGCTCTCAGCAGCACCTGGATTATATTCTCACAGCTATAAGTCCATGGAGAAGATGCTGAAAACAATGCCAAGTTATTGCATTTGCTGTTATTGTTAAAATCACTCTCAACATTTCTCCCCAAATTGTAGGTTTGGATCTCAGTAAACTAGTGAGTCACTACCCAGCACGTCTCCCATCACTGCATCCTAAGAAACACAATGCTCTGACTGGTCAGCTCTGGATCAAGCCTACCTCTAGAGTTAAGAAGAAGTCAGCCCACCTTGCAGCACTGTCTAAGAATAAAGGAAGACAAGGGCTTTGTCATCAGAAGAAGCAAGGATTGATTCTGGACATGAAAAAACAAGAAATGTTCATTGTAATCTGAACCTTTGGCTGCCCAACCTCCACACTTATTCTTCTTCCAATAAACATACTTGTTAAAATGTTCTCACTTAAAATAATGCAGTTATACTATATACCACCAAATCCTACTCATACCTACTGCATCAGAAGAAAACAGAGGATGTAGATTCTCAATCAGTTGCTGCATCCAGTTCCAGGTCTGGAATCTCTGGATGATGTCAGGTCCTTTCAGAGAGGCCAGAAAGAACCACACTGAATGAAGCTCTGAGGACCTAGATAGGAGGACTTAATGGATGATCTCCTCCAAGTAGCACCAGTAGGGAGAATAAATTTCTATCAGTTTCCAATTCATCTGGATTATCCCACCCAAGATTTAAGTTTCAGATTGACAGCGTTTGATTGGCATATTTTCCATCCTGCCCCACCCATTAACCAAGGGAGATCAGGGCAGATAGCACCTGATGGAAGAGGGGACTTAGTTTCTGTTACTGTAAGAGGGAAGCTAGAATGCATGGCTAATGTGGCAAATCCTCAGGGTATGTATTTCAATGGCTTGACAAAGAGATAGAGGTGCTGCTGAAGAGCTAGCATTGGGTGGGTGGCTGGCTCAGTGGGCTGAGATATGGCATCAATGACAGCTCCAGTTCCCCTAATGCCTAGGAAGCTATGGACTCCCACTTCTTGTTGTGAGACAAAGCCCTTGCTTCAGAGGAAACTGTTTGTGCCAATTCAGGTGTAGGTCTTGGTTCCTCACTAGTCCAATAATGACTTAGCAATGAAGACTGAATGGCAGATACTGCTATTTACCACCTGTGTCAGAATAGGCTAGCTTATGCTGCAACAGCAAACCTCACAAAAATATCAGTGGCCTAGCTAAATGAAGGTCTATTTCTCATCACATGTTCTCCATTCCCTCAGGGAGCCAGGCATAGAGGATTCTATACATTCTATACATTCTATATATAGAGAGGCTTCTTGATACATTTTTTTATAATTGCCACACCAATAGAAAAGAACATGGAGGATTGTGAACCAATTTTTAAAGCTTCCACTAGAAAGTGATACATGTCACTTCTGCCCATATTTCACTGGCCAGAGTAAATCACACAACTATGCCTGAGCCCCAAGTGGGCCCATGAAGAGAAAAATATGAAACATAATGGTCCAGTGCACACTGCACTAATGACAACCACTATGCATTTTTTATCTCTTCTTTCTTTCTAACAGAGTCACAGTTTTGTCTAGCATGATAATGTACCCAGGAAAGTTTATTCACCTTTCTAGACTTTCTTGTAACTAGAGTTAGCCATGTGAACTACTTTTAATCACTTAGATGTAAGATGGACTCACCAGTAGCACTCCCAGGAAAGCTAAATGTGATGCCTTGAGATGCAACAGTCATCCTGAGACCATAAGGACAGAATCTACACAATAGGGAAGGTTGTGGGGAAACTCCATCCCTTGGAGCTCTCCTGGCTGCCATGGATGAGAACAAGTCATCCCAGACACAATCTTGCTGTTCTGGTAGGAAAGTGGGTGGCAATTCCCTCTAGTGGAGAACGCCCCAAGCTCTTCTCCCAAATGGCTTTTATCAGGAATGGTATGTGCAGGGGTATACAACATACATGCATAGCTCATCAATCAATGTCAAAAGGTTATAGTCATACAAAAACAGGTATTATCTATAGATAATGAAAGGAAAGCAGAGATTTGTCATAGGTCAAGGTCCGTTAGTCATGCTGACACCAGAGGGTTTTTAAGAAGTGTTTCATGAGATAAGGAGTTTACTCCTTATGCCTTGAACTTGAACATCTGGTTTATATCACCAGGGCTATATGAAACAAAGCAGAGCGAGCCTCAAAGAATACAATGTATTTATCAGGCCTGATTCTCATGGGAACCCTCTGGGTTAGAGTCAGGTCATGTCTGCCACCTGCCTTACCTGGTTTTCCAGGGAGACTTACTAGCCCTTTTCAGGGCTTGCTCTCACGGGGCTGCAGTCTCTGAAACCCCACAGAGCGATCCCCAACAGAAGGTGAAAGAGGAGGATAAGGGAGCGGGGAATATTGAAGTCCATGAGCAGCTGCCTTGCCCTGAACTGCCAATCTCTGGGCTGCTTTTTACACAAAAAATGGTACATCCTTATCTCTTTGATCCACTGATACGCTGTCTGGTACCTAACTTCAAACATATTCCTTACCTTACCTTCTCCGTGTTTGAAGTTTCTCAAAGTTCAATCTTTAACATACAGATGATTCACACTACAATGGAAAGACCATGGGTTTTTGGATTACTCAAAATTGGCTTAAAAGCTAGGGTTGGCCAGTTTCTAGTTATGTGTCCTCGGGTAAATTACTGAGGCTCTTTGAGCCTTATTTTCCTCATCTGTAAAATAGGAGTAATAATCCTGTGGCATAGGTAGCTATTTATGATGCTTCTTTCCCTTACTTTCCATTGTAATACTAAGAAGGTCAGATACTCACTCACCTACTTTGTCTCTCTCAAAACCAGCATAGCTGGTCAATAAGGCATAAGAGCTAATGTACTGGGGTTTTTCTTGTAAAAGAATAAAATTGAATGAGGAAAGAAGCACTTATCCTGCGCTTTCTTCTTTTTCTGCCTTCGAATTTGATATTAGAGGACAACAAACTCGGTGCTATAGTAGCTATCTTGCAACTTTAAGGTGACAAATATTAAAATGGAACAGAAAGACACAACAAGCCTGGGTCTTGGATGGTAATCTTGAGTTGCCAAGTCAAATCAGAGGCCATCTAACTACAAACTTCTTGCTAACCAATTCTAAGGCCTGCATTATTCTTTTTCACATTTAACACTTCTGAAATCAAGTTCCATCTCACAACAGGTTTGATAGTAAAAAAAAAATTCATGATAGTTTCACAGCATTTTTTCTGATGCAAAGAAAATGAAGGAATAGGAGTGCATTTTACAATTAATGGAATTTTAAAGTTAATGAAATATGGTAATAAATTTCTTTGTGGTTTAAGTTACATTTAGTCAGGTTTTCTGTAATTGTAATCAAAAGAATTTCTAATTGATAAAAAATACCTACTGTAGAAAGAGGTGTGAAAGATGAATGAGAAAATAATGTAAATAAAGTATTTGGTGTACATTATTTCAAAGAAATGGCATTTGGTCAGGGGCTTAATATCTTTTTATATAAATTCTTTTTCTCTACCATGTCCAACTGTACACACATATATGAACAGAAGAGAAGTATATGCCCAGAAAATAAGGACAGGTAAAGAAACTCTGAGTTACAAGTTTGTGTCATACAAAATTCAAAGCAGGTGGGCAATCTTGTATCATTTGAGTTTTTTTATTGTTTTAAATATTTTATTTATTTATTTTTAGAGAGAGGGAAGGGGAGGTAGAGAGAGAGGGAGAGAAACATCAATTTGTGGTTGCCTCTTGTGCACCCTGCACTGGGGATCTGGCCCACAACCCAGTCATGTGTCCTTACGGGGAATTGAACCAGCGACCCTTTGGTTCACAGGCCAGCAACTCAGTTCACTGAGTCCCACCATCCAGAGCAAGATTTTTGTATGCCAAATGGCAGATACTTAGTAAAATTGTCTAAGTACAAATGGGAATTTGTTGACTCACCTAAGGTAAAGTCATATGATGTTCTGACTTCAGACATGGTCTGATTCAGCTGTCAGCAGGACCCAGTATCTCTCTTCCTCTCATCTCTGGGCATCATCTGTTAAGCTAATCCTGTTCCCAGTCAGGCTCTTCTCTAATCATTCTGATCATTCATGATCATTAGATTTAAGACCCTCAGGAAGAGCACCTGCCTCCATCCCAGCAGTGTCAGGAAAATTGGTGTTGCATCCCACTGGCTGTGGTCAGTACCTGTGCCTGCCTCTCCCTGAACCCATGACTGCAGCCCAGAGAGGGAGCTGCAAAAGATTCAAGGCCAATAGCACTAAGACGGGGAGAGGGGGGGCCCTCCTAAGACACAAAGGGGTTTAGCAGAAGAATGAAGGATGCTGTGTTACAACAACCCCAGGTGTCTTCCCTAAGCCTTCTTCTCTCTTTCCTAAATGCACTCCCACCACCTGGGTCTCAGCACATTAGCACTCCCAAGACCAAGGGAGTTGGTCCAGAGAAGATCAAAATCAGCTAGTAAGGAGAAGTGACAAGACCATCTGTCCTGGGCCACAACTTCAATAAGTGTGAAGGGTAAGAAAGGGTATAGCTCTCCAAAGGGGGCCTGGCTTAGCTTCCAACTCTAGTCTCGCCAAAGGAATTGACAAGAAAATGACTGTGTTTCAGTCAACTCTTGCTGCTTACAGAATCTCTGTGGCAATCATCCGCAAGTGTTAATATCTCCCTTCCACGTCTGCAAGTTGTTTGGGGTGGGTTAGGATAGACTAGGCTCATTGACTGCAGGCTCCCAATTAAGTTTGAATCTGCTACACAGATCTCTCTCATCAGCCTGGAACAGGCAGCTACCTGGGACAAGCTCTTATTACTTGATGACAGAAGTACAGGAGAGCAGGGCACTTCTAGTCCCTGTGCACTTTACCTCTGCTAACATTTTATTGGCCCAAGAAAGTCAGAGGGCCAAGCCCAAAGTCAAGTGATGGAGAAGTATATTTCCCTACTATGTTGCAAAGATGAGGAAGTGCAATACCAGTACTGGGGTGAGAGAACTTGGTATCAATAATTTAATTGACCACAGAAGGTAACCAATGAATGACTTTCCCCACAGGCTCAGCCCTTTTAACTGATTTGCTTGTTATAGTGAAAGCTCAGCCTTGAGCACTGAAGCTCAATAAGAATGCCTCTTTCATATTCCAACAGAGGAATTCCAAGTCTTAGAAAATTATATTAAAGGTGCATAGCTTTTAAAGTCTCAGAAAATACCTTGACAACTTATAAAAAGCAGAACTTTGCGTATTTTATAGTGATTTGCATATATCTGCATAATGTCTCCACCTTTACTTTTATGCACTTAGGTTGACTAAACTAAATTCAGTGATTTTTTAAAATGACTTGTCCATGGTAACATGATCTATTTGGGGTAAAGGAGGAGGACATGGGAGAGCCCTGAGCTCTCTGTGGAGGCCAAACACCTGGAATGGAGCAATTTGGAGCTCCATTTGCTCCAAACTGGAGATCTCTTCCACAGAGCTTACTTTTCTTCTGTCCACTGCCCTCAACAGTGTCACTTGAATCATCAGAAAGCCCAGGCCAGGCGATAATCAAATCTGAACACTGGAGTTGGTTAAGTCTTCCTGACTTCCATAGCTAGGGCTGGCCTGAGGCAACCGCTGCTGTCTGAGAGTGGTGTGATCAGCATCTTTTCTCTCTCACCTTGCCTCCTGCAGACTTCTGAGGTCACAGCATACAGAGAGGGGAAGGGAAGGCAGTATGGAAAGTTCTTTCTTGATGGTCTCATAGACGGCCTTTTTTATACTCTCTGGATGTGAAAGAGGTTTAATGCTGTCGTGGACACTTTGAAAAGTATCCTAAAGACTAACTGCCCTTTCCCACTTCCAGTCCCCCACTCCCAGCTCCAGAGCTGTAGATCCCTTGACCCCAACAAATAAATCAGAAGCCACTTACTTTCTCCTTGGCCCCTAGAAAGTTCACTTTCTAGTACCTTCTGCAGCAGTCCCACCAGCTCTCTGGCTTTTTGGGTCAGAATCTGAGGTGATCATGTACCACCCCTTTCATTCATGGGGCCCACTTCTGCTCATAGAAATATGCACACAGTCCATGTGCTGACAAGCCCCTAGGAGTGGGCCAGTGGCAATTCCCCACACTCAGGCTCACACTCCCACCACAAGTGGCACATCTAGTCCTTGAGGTCCACAAACCTTTGACCCATTATTTGAGGGAATGCAGCTACTTCCCAACACCACAACAGTTTGCTCTTGTCTCTACTTGCTCTCCACCATCTCAAGTTAGAAACTACAACCACCAGCCCATTTCTTCGCAAACTCCAAGGATCACAAAGCAAGCTCTCAGAATGGTCCTGCTGAAGCCAGCACCCTCTGGGCTTGAGAGGAGAGAGTAGCTATTACATCTAACACCCTTGGTGGAGGTCCTATTACAGAACCAGGGCCAAGGGGGGTACAATATACTATTACCAAAAGGACCCCCCACTAGGTTCGCATTGTCTACTGCCAGAGGAAAGACATCTCTTAATGCCAGAGATTTGTGAAAAGTAATGGAAATGTTTATTTAAAACTACACAGACTTAAAGTAGTGACCTAATATCTTCATTAAAGTATCAAAGTCCTTTAGGATACCCACAGATGCACACAGTCCTTCCTTCTCCCTCTGTCCTAATCTGGAATACCGTACCTCAGGAAAAGAAGTAGACATAAGTGATTCAGGTTCCTGGCAGCATCAGCTGCATCGCTGTCCAGGCAGGATCTCCAGTTCATCCAAAGTCATGTGGCATCTTCTTATGGCCCACCAACAAAAGTTCTTGCACCATTCTTCCAGGCAAAATATCTCCTACTTCCTAGGCCATGTGGCCAAAGGTGCACCCCAAAGCCACGTGGTCCTCACCTTCACAAAGCTGTGGAGGTCTCCACTCTGCCAAAACCACATGGTTCTCTCTTTGCAAAGCTGTGGGAGTCCCCAAGCTGGCCAAAGCCACATGGTTCTTTTCCCAATGGCTGCCGTGTCTGGGTTTAAATCGCAGCACCAAATCTTCCTCTGTACCCCCATTTCCGCCTCCTCCTACAATCAGTTACACCTGCCAGCATTTCTGTATTATTCCAAGTTTACTGAACTGCCGTAGTGAGTATGGGCAGGTGTGGCCTCATGGCCTGGAGCCAATCTTGTCTAACCTGTCATTTAGGCGCTGTAACCAGGGGGACCTGCCCCCCAGTTACATCTTGGATGGAAGTCCCTTCCACATCCCTGGCTCAAGGCATGGCCACATAGATATTTAACATAAAATCAGTTAAAAGTTATAGATATGTTAAATGACCATGCCAGAGGTTAGCTGCAAAGCTGTTACTGTACAAAACAGCTCTGCATGTTCCTGCTCTATGTCCCTTCCCCCAAGTCACACCTGTAAAGGGAAGGGGGAAGGACATCCTTTATATCTTTCTGATATTTCCTGGACACCTTGAGTTCTGGACCCCATTCCAAATTCTTATTTCGTGCCCACTCTTGGTTGCACCCTGTTAGAGTTCCCCATGACAACCCAGCCCTCACCAAAGAAATGTCACAAGCTCTTTCTCTCTGCCACTCCCTCAGCCTTCTCTTTCTCACTATGGGCACCTTGTCCAACTGGTTCTCAGCCACCTTTCAAAATCTGCATCACAGACTATCAACATCCTTTAGAATTTGATAGCTAACTTCTTAGTGTTTCAGCCAAAACATCAATTTAGCATCTTGATACATAAAAAAAAAAAAAAGCCTTTTCCAGCAGCTCCTGGAAGATGTCCTCAGGTATCTCATTGGTTTAAAACACTGTCCTATGGCCACCCCTAGCTGCAAAGAAGGCTGGTCAAGTCAGAATCTAGGAAGGGGGCATGAAAGAGCCCTGCAGGGCCTGGACCATTCAGATTCAACCCCTGGGGTTGAGCACATTGCTCCACCTCACAAAAGGTGCAACTGAAAAGCTAGAACAGGAGTGGGGTGGATATTGGAGGCTCAGTAGTAAATTAACTGTTTTTTGCCACAGCCCTGGTTGATAAGACCACAACCCTGAATGGCCAGCAATCCTTGAGACTGCTGCATGGCCAGAGGTGACAGTTAAGAAAAGACAAGCCTTGCCTCGGTCCCTGACTTCTGCTCTGAAAGTAAACCCTGGTGGTTAAGACACCAGAAGCTGCAACAGATGATGTCAAACCGGTTGGTCACTCCTAGCTACGTGGCCTTGGGCAACTCATCACTGCAGTGTCCCTCACCTTCCAACTGGTAAATGGAAATAAGTCTCACAGAACCTGCCCCCTCTTTCACCTCCTGCCTTAATTAAGGCTCTTAGTTGCAAGTGGGAGAAATAAACACATACTAGCTTGGGAAACAGAAAAAAAGGTAATTCATCTATTCATCCAGGGACAGGTGGCTGCTAGCACATGGGACCAGGATCAGCAGCCGCCTCCAGCTCTGCTCCATCCTCCTCACTGGCTTCATCCTTCATCTCAGCAACTCTCACAGAAAAAGGAGTGTTTCTTGCCCTGCAGACCCCACAAAAATTCCAGGGTTGACTCTGATTAGGTCATAGCCCATCCCTGAGCCATATGCAAAGTCCCAGAACAGAGACGAAATGGTAATGTGGGGAAAGAGAGGAGACTGGCTTCTCTTTACAAGCTACTATGTGGACTGGAGGGGAGAATGTAATTCCCATGAAGAAAAAGCCTGCCAGGCAGGAAGGAGGGAGACCCAGGCAGCACAACACAAAACATTCCTGGGAGGCAGGAGTGAACCATGAGGTCTGAGCTCCATCCTGGGACACTCAGTGGTTGTCCACAGGATGGGACATCTTTGGAGCCAGCATGGGGGAGTGAGGGACAAGGACAGACACTTCCTCCAAGCTCCTCCACAGAAGGGGCTAGAGGAAATTCATACTTAAGCCACCCTAATAAACCCAGAGGAAAGAAATGATGCTGGGAGTGGGAGAGTCCTTCTCACCTCACAAAGAGGCACCTGGGGTGACCACGATGGAATTTATATAAATGTGAAAAATGCAGACTTCCTCATGTTTCTCAGCATGTCTTTATCCTGCTCTGGCCCCTGTTTCTAAATGATGAGAGATGACACTTCCTCAGATGGGGCTGATTCTTAAGGTTAATTGAAAGTGGCCTTTTTCCTGAATCATCCTTCACACTGAATTATTAATCATCTGCAGGCATTTACAGGCCTTTAAACACTTGGACTTCCTGCAACCCTCCTTGGAAATGCTTTTGCCAGTGGAAATATGACTTCCTTTTGGCCATGGAAAAAAGAAACCATGTCTACTGATGGTTCCAGATTTCCCAGCTTCCAGAGACCCAGGAAGGAACAAAATCTGAAAACAGGAAGCAGAGCCAGGGAGCAGAAAACCAGGAAGCCATTCTGCTATGTGGAGTCGGCTCCAGGGCAGCCTGGTCTCAGAGCCTTGGTGGGACAGTGGACAGAGGGAAAACGACCATAATGACTATGGCTTTTGGCCTAGTTCATTGTCATCGACACAGAAAATGGTCTCCTGGGACCTTGCATGGATGGGTTCCTCAGCTGGTCAGTGTAGAAGGAAGGATGAGGGGGCCAGGTGACAGGTTCAGTTCTACCACTTAGTGGATGGGCCATGGAATCTCTATAATTTAGTTTCTTCACCTGAGGGGGTGATACCTACCCTGCAGGGCTAACATGAGACAGGGATTGATGGGATCTTATACATCAAGCCTGTGTCATAATGCCCAAACAATAAGGAGGAGCAAGAAAGGTGAGTTCCTTCTTGCTACCGGTTTTCATATCCCAAAGAGGGGGACGAAGACTCAAAACTCAGCAGGCTGGCCCTAGCCTGGTGGCTCAGTTGTTGACTGTCATCCCAGATACCAAAAAGTTGTGGGTTTGATTCCTGGTCAGGGTGCCTATGGGAGGCAACAGATCAATGTTTCTCTCCCATATCAATGGGTCTCTCTCTCTCTCTCTCTCTCAAATCAATAAACATATCATCAGGTGAGAATTATATATTAAAAAAACAACTCAGCAGCAGACTGGCTGAATGTGTAAGGTGCTTGCAGACAGAGCCAGCAGCGTGAGTGCAGGACCCCAAAGCTGGTCTCCAGAGTAGGCCAAGGAGCTCCCATCAGGCTCAAAGCCTGGGCCCTGAATGTGTGCCACATGGACAGTGGTGGCAGAAACCTGAGCACAGCTCCTTCTGAGTCCACAGGCCCTTCATCCACTGTGGGGGCAACTTTGCCAGCAAGTCCCCCTCATCCGCCACGGATGAAAGTAACACTACCAAGACATGATCTGCTTGGAAAGGAAAGGTGGTCAATCTCTCAGAGGAGAAGGACCAAGAACCTCTTCTTCGACAGCTTTTATTAGGTTCGGAACACACAGGAATACTTGTAAAGCTCATCAATCAATGTCAGATGGCAAGGATCAAACAGTAGATAACATTTCAAAGAAATCTGAGAGCTTAGTCTGAGTCAGTGTCTGTCAGGTAAGGCAGTTACAAAAACTTTGGGAGACATACTCATTTCCTGCTCGGACCCTTATCATATGAATGAAAGTACTCTTAGCAAAGCAGGCTTCACAGGACTTTAGGAATTCTTTCTTATGCCTGACCATCCCGGAATACACTCTAGCTGGCAAGGGGCTGCACTGCCTCCCCCACCATAGGTTTTTAAGCTTAAGTGGATTAGAGCCAGGAAGCACTTCTCCCAGATGGAAATGGGGAATCAGGCTATGTCAGAATAGCCGGGGAGGGGGGCGGGGGTGAGTGTCCATCACCCCCTCTTTGCTGCAGCCCCCCTAGTCCTCCTTCCTTGAGGGCCTCCCAAGTCATAGTGTCTGGCTTAGGTTGCCCCTCCTCTGAGGGGACTTATTCATCACTGACTAACTGACTAAGCATTGGGGGCAGGGGATGAAGCATAAGCAGTGTTGCTGCCAGAGATAAGCTTTATCTCCTTAGTGGCTCGCATCTGGAGGTTGCTCACTCAGCCTTAGCTGTGGAGGGCCACTTACAACTCCTGAAACCAGGCAGAGCGGTTCCTAACAATCCACCACCAGTACAGCCGTGGTCCCAGAGGAAGATACTGGGAATGCTGAGCTGAATAAGACATGGCCCTGCTGACCTGGTTGCTGTGGCTCAGTTGGTTGAAGCATCATCCTATAGAAGACTGAAAGGTCACAGGTTCAATTCCTGGTCAGGGCACATAGCCAGGTTGTAGGCTCCACCCCCAGGAGAAGGCAACCAATTGATGTCTTTCTTTCATATCCATGTCTCTCATTAGCCCCCCTCCCTCCCTCGCCCCTCCCCTCCCTCTCTTTCTTTCTCTCCTTTCCTCTCTAAAAGTGATGAAAAAATGTCCTCAGGGGAGGAATAAGACAAAAAAAGACATGGCCCTGCCTTTATGGAGGTCCTGGTCTGAGAGCCTGGGCAGGCTGGCAGCCACAGTCACTGAGCACTGTACAGGGATGGAGGGTGAGAACGGGGGTAGGGATCTGGAGGACATAAGGTGGGGAACAGGTGGAAGATCAAATCTGAAGAACAGAGATGTTGGCACAATGTCGGGTGCTCCACATTGCTCCAGGTAAGGTATGATAGAGACCCAGGTGAAGCTTTTGGTAGTGATGGAGATGGGCAGAGGAGGAAGAGCTGGCAGAACTTGGCCACTGCTTGGATGGGAGCCCTGGAAAGGTGCAATATGGGGCTGGGAAGAATGGGCAGCTCTGGGTCTGGCAGTTATTCGCTGACCACAGGTCTCCATTTTCCAGTGGCACCTACTCCCAACCATGGAGGTGGTTAGGTACCGATGGGTGCTATGCCCCATCAGGGGTGGTCAGGCCACACAGGGCAGCTTGGGGTTGGGAGATCACGACTGAAGGGTTACCCTGCAGAGGACACCTGGATCTTGCTAGCTGACTGGTCCCAGCTTTGGGGTACACCAAGAGCTCCAGGCAGCAGAAGGAAGGAGAACATAAACCACCCCTCCCAGAGGGTCATACAAACACTGTGGTCTGCACAGCAATGGCTCCAAAGACACCTGAGTCCTAATTCCTGACCCCTAGGAATATGTTACCTTACATGGCAAGAGGGACTTTGCAGCTGTGATTAAGTTAATTACTTTGAGAGGGGAAGATTACCCTGGGCTATCTGTGTGGGTCCCGTGTAATCACAGGGGTCCTTACAAGAAAGAGGCTGAAAAAGTTGATGTGAAGATGATGGGGAGTCAGAAAGATTAGAAAATGCTGCTGCTGGCTTTGAAGGTGAAGAATGGGGCCACTTGCAGGCAGCTTTGAGAAGGTGGGAAAGGCAAAGAAATGGATTTTTCCCCAGCCACCAGGAGGAATGCAGCCCTTTCATAATGGTAAGGTAATAAATTTGTGTTTTTAAGCACAAAATTTGTGGTAATTCATTACAGCAGCAAAGGAAACTAATACAGACATCCAACTCAGACAGGAGGGGAAATATGGTGAAGTTTTAGGGGGATCTGGGCCCTCTTTCCTGAAACACGACCCTGATGCCAACCCAGCAGAGGCAGAGGTTGGGGTCCCAGGTTCTCCAGACACACCAGCCAATACGACTGGGTTCCCTGAGAGCAGGTTTGCAGGAGAAAGGCCTGTGGGGGAAATGTTCTGCCCACAACAGGTTCCTAGCCGGGTTTAGGGATGGAGCAGAGAGAGAGGCCCCACTCCTCTGGAACTGTTTCTGGGCGCAGGGTCATGCCTTCTCACCATCTCACCCCAGTCCAGACCCAAAGGAGAGTGGCCACACTTCCTCTGCACACAGGCATCCAAAGGCTCCCAGACCCTGGTCCTGTGTGGGACCTCAGTTCGCCGCCCCAGCCCGCCGCAGGTCTCCCAATGTTCAGGCATGGGGGAGCCTCAAGCACACTGACCACCTGACGGCTCTGCTTCTCGTCCACCCCCACCCCCGCCCACTCCATCCTGTGACAGGCACAGGTACCCCTCAAAATCAGGGCTCAGGCTGGGTCTTTGGATGAAACCTTCGAGGCTGTAAAACAAATCCGAGTCTCCCTGCTCTCACACACATATATTCCCTTGTCCCCACTTACAGCCGCCTCGAGGTCTCAGACACTCCCACCAGAGTCCTCCGCTGGAACGCTGTGTAGGCCCTGTGAGGAGGCGCATCCCCCACTCATGGCGCATGCCGGTGGAAGCAGGCAGAGGACCTGGAGGCGGGGGGGGGGGGGGGGGGGNGTGGTGGGGGCGGGGGGGGGGGGGGGGGGGGGGGGGGGCTTTCCAGGGCCTCTCCACCAAGGCTGGGTCCACAGCCTCGACTGACGCTGTCCCTGCGGTCTGATAATAATTACTATAATTATAGGTGTTGAGGGTGTGGAGGGGACCCGGCAACGCCATCCTGGGTTAGATACTCACCATAAAAAGGATGGCATGCCCTGCTCCCCTCCCCCTTCGTTCAGTCACGGCTCTAAGTGCCCTGTACATACACTAACCTTAGAGTGAGTGCTATTATTAACCTGATTGAGTAAAGTGACAGGAAATAAATTGCCCAAATAGCATAGCCGGCGGGTTGGGGAGCCAGAGTTGGAACCCAAGTAGTCGGACTGTAGAAGCCACACATTCCACGCTTCATTGTTTTGTCTACTGAGATGGGAGCCTGGACACTTCAGCAACTCACCGTGCGCCTGGGTGGTCAGGCGGGCAGCATGGGGCTGAGGCCCGGGAACTATGCCCCGGGATCCGGGAGGCCCCTTGGAGCCCGCAGCTTCAGCCCTCAAAGTTGCTGTAGCAGGTGAAGCGCATACCTAGGCCGGGTTTGCCCAAGCCGCCAGGTGTAACAAGGCAGGTAGCCCTCTAGCTGAAGCAGGCGGAGAAGGCACGGGCTCTGTTCTCCGGTCTGCAGCCACAGGGAGTCCCAGGCGCTTGCCCCGCCCTGCCTGGAGCCCAGAGATTTCCGGGAGCTCCAGGTCCGCTCCGCTCTGCGCCCCTCCGGGGCCAAGCCCAAGCCAAGGCCANAGCCCTCAAAGTTGCTGTAGCAGGTGAAGCGCATACCTAGGCCGGGTTTGCCCAAGCCGCCAGGTGTAACAAGGCAGGTAGCCCTCTAGCTGAAGCAGGCGGAGAAGGCACGGGCTCTGTTCTCCGGTCTGCAGCCACAGGGAGTCCCAGGCGCTTGCCCCGCCCTGCCTGGAGCCCAGAGATTTCCGGGAGCTCCAGGTCCGCTCCGCTCCGCGCCCCTCCGGGGCCAAGCCCAAGCCAAAGCCAGGCCCGGGCTGGGCTGCAGCCTCCCTTCGCCAAGTTACCGCCCCCGCCTTCCACCACCTCAGGGCTAGAGCACGTCGAGGAACAGCCCCCCCCCCCACGCCCACCTACAGCCCCACGAAGTGCCTTAACACCCTGTCTCACAGCAGCGGCGGCGGGAGGTGCAGAGACCAGAGAGACCAAACCCGGTCCTCACTCCGACGGCCAGCCGGAGAAGACTCTTGGCAGGTTAGTGCCGCAGTCTCCCCACTCTTGCCCCAGCAAGGCGCTTAGTCCCCTGGGTCACTTTCCTCCACCCTGCCAGCCCCCACTGGGGCGTAGCCGCTGTCCTGTCCTTGGATCCTAGCGGTGTCCAGAGTGGAGTGGAGAGTGAGGCCGGACCCTCCCGGCCAGTAGAGGGTCAGGAGGCGTGGCGGCCTTGTTTCCTCACCGCTCCACGAGGTCCAGAGCACGGAACCCAGCAGCCTGGCGCCAGCACGTGAGCCAAAGGAGGCCCCCTTCTTTGCTCCTGAGACCAAGTGTCCGAGCGCTCTCGGCGCACGCTGGGTAGAGCCTCCCAGGTCCTTGAAAATGGGGCGGTTAGGTGCCAGGTGTAAAGGATCCTCTGTGTGTCTCTGTTTCTCACACCTGCTGTCCCCATCCTGGTCCACAACCCCTCAAGCGCCTCCTCTGGACTCCCTAAAGTATGCTGATAGAGTTAAGGGAAGGAGCAGGTTTTAGAGAAAATTACAGAATTCAAACATGAGTCCAGCCCCTAAGCAAGTTCCAGGACCTCAAAGGATAGGGTTCTGAGTGTCAGTCACTCAGGGCATCACCCCTTCGTCAGCTTTCTTTAAGTGCCTAGTGCCCACACCCAGCCCACCCTCACGCCTGAAAAGAATTCCAGGGGAAATGGAGATTCTGGTAAAAGACACTTTAATTTCTACTCAGAAGCACAAGAAAGTAACTCATTTCAGCAAGAATCAGAGCTGCTTTCCACGGGAAACCAGAAGTTGCTGCCTAGGGCACTTGGACCCCAAAAGAAATGACTTTTCAGTTGCTACCCAGCAAAGCCCAGCCAGCAAGCCCAGAAAGCCTGCTGTCTAAATTCTGTCCCCAGAAGACCAGTGGTGTGAAGGGGCATTACAGATCTGTTGGTCTCCTCCCCCAGAGCAGGTGGCCCTGGTGACTGGGGACGTCTTTGGGGGTCTGCTGCTGTTGCTGCTGTTGTTGATCACAGTGAGCTGCTGTCTCTGGAAGAGGATTTGTGCCACATTTACCTGTGAGGAGCTGCCAGGGACCCAGGCTGCCTCCAGCCCACAGGGGCACAAGCTCTGCCCCCTGCATGGCAGGCCCCAGACAACCAGGTGAGACAGGATGTGGGGCCCAGCAAGCCCTTGGCCTTGCTTAGTACCTTCCCTGTGGTATTTCCCTTGAAGTGGGGCAGGAAGGAAAGGTCCGTTTATGAAGCACAGCCTCTGTGCTGTTGCCATGCTGGGGACTATCACAAAGAAACCCCAGAATCCTCACCGCAGCCATGGGATAGGCGTTTTGAAGCCTATGGTACGGCTGAGAAAACTGAGGCTCAGAGGACATAAGAAGTGAGAGAACCAGCATTCAAACCTAGGCAGTCTGACTCCAGAGGCTGTGCCCCTCCCACTCACCACTACTGTGGGCAGACAGAGTTATTGGCTCTGGTACTCAACCCCTCTGGGCAAGTGCTCTGAGGCCACACCATTCCCTTGCCACCTATATGTCATCGCTCTGCTTCTGGACAGGCCACCAGATGTGCCATTTGTGGTGCTCCCTTCCCTCCAAAGTCAAGACTGGGTGCCTTTGCACAGCAGAGAACGAGCCCAGGTGCAACAGGACCTCTGCCCAGCCCTGGAGCTCCTGCCCCATACCAGCAGCAGCCATCTTGGTGAGTCCTCCCGCCAGGGCCTGTCCAGACGTCAGGGCCTGCTCAGGCCAGGGCAGACCCATCTGCTGTCTCGGGCCTGGCTCTGGAACATTGCCTGGATGGGCCTAGGGGTGCCAGAGTTGGCCACTCTTTCCAGGTACTTGAGTTTACCAAGTGCCTACTGCACACCAGCTGGGGCCTGAAACAGCCTCATGTGCCCTTTTGGAATTAGACTTCACTGTGCCTCTGTAGGGAGAGGGACTGTCACCCCATTTTACACATTCTTAAACAGGCTTGGAAGGTTAGCCATGCCTTGCCTGAGGCCACAGAAACAGTAAGCATCTGGAAAATGGAGCCCTGGTGTCTCCAGGTGCCGGACCTGAGCTGGGTCCTGTTCCAGGATGATGGAGAAGGCAGAATGGTTGGAGCTGGGCACAGCTCTCTGCCCACCCCTTTTGCTCTGAAGGCTTCCCAGGAACCACCAGTCCTTCTTGGTCCTCCTAATTTGAAGAGAAAGAAAAGAGGCAAGACTTTATCACTGAGACATCCTCTGGACACCACAAAAAGGGGCCAGACCAGTTGCTGGGCACTGTGATCACCCCCCAAGCAGGCCCTGACCTCTGAGGATGTGGATTAATCACAGGAGATAGGAGTTGAATGAATACTGAGGCTTCTGCTGGGGGCCCCAGAGAGGAGCAGGACTGGATGGACAATACCTTAGTGTGAGGCCTCCTAGATGAGCTGCACTACAGAGAGGGACTCCGTTCAGTCAGGAGAAGCAAGTGGGGCACATATGGTCAGGAGGGGCCACAGGAGAGGCCTAGTCAAAGTTCAGCCAAGAAAGAATGGGCCAGGAGAGGGCAGTAAAGCCCAGAGTTTGCTGTCCCCAGGCCTCTGCCTTCCTCTGGCCTGTCAGACCTCCCAGCCCCTGTGTTGCAGGAGATGCATGTATGGTGGGGACCATTAACCCAGAGCTGTACAAGTTCTCAGAAGACAACAGTGAGACCCACTACCCAGAGGGCTGCCTAGGGTGGCTGTGGTTCTCTGTGGAATACCAGCAGGAGGCTGAGCAACTGCTGGTGAGCCTGATCAAGGCACAGTGGCTACAAGCCCCCTCAGAGAACTGCAGCCCACTGGTGAAGCTCCACCTGCTGCCAGATGAGTGGCGCTTCCTCCAGTCCAAGACCAAACACAGAACTGCCAACCCTCAGTTTGATGAATACTTTATCTTCCAGGAACAGTGTCTGGAGCAGGCAGGGTCTGGGAAGGAGCAGGCATCCTTCAAGAGAACCCCAGCATTCCATACTAGCCAGGGTCCTGCGGCCCCCAGAATCCCTCAGCCACAGGCCCTGCCTTACCCTGCCTCTCAGGTCAGGACTTGAAGAACCTTGAACTCCAATGGCAGTGGCAGGGGCAGGGGAGAGACTTGGAGAGTAAGAGGAAAGAAGGCCAGGCTCCTCCTACTCAGGCTGCCTGGAGGAGACAAAAAAAAATTATTGACTCACTTACTGAATGCCAGATCCTGGCCCATGGGACATGGAGGAAGTGCTCCAACACTCCGGAGCACTATAAAGTTTCTGGCAAGGATATCCAAGGAAGGCAGAGGGTGACATCTCCAGGCCTCTTGGAATGAAGACAGAAACTCACCTATTCTGTCGGAGACCAGCACAGGACCCAAGTGCCTTGGCTGTATGTTGGGCTCCCTGGCTCAGGGTCTGGAGGTACCATGGCTATGAGGGCACTGAGCCAAGCTTGCAGTGGCCTGGGAGCCTTTGGGAAGCCAGCCACCCAGAGCTGCTGAGAGGCCTTAGACAAACATTGTTTTTAAAAAGATTTCATTTATTTATTTTTAGAGAGAGGGAAAGGGAGGGAGAAAGAGAGGGAGTGAAGCACCAAAGTGGGAGAGATATATGGATCAGTTGCCTCTTGCTCGTTCCCAACTGGGGACCTGGCCCACAACCCAGACATGTGCCCTGACTGGAAATCGAACCTGAGACCTTTTGGTTCTCAGGCTGGCACTCAGTCCACTGAGCCACACCAGCCAGGGAGGGACAAACATTTTTAAGCACTGGGCAGCAAGTTGGCTGCAAGATAAGGAGAAGCCTGTCAGCATCCAGCAAGAGTGTGACTGCAGATGCCAGAGCCCTGATTCTTGCCCTGTTCTGAGGTTGAGAGCTGAGAAGAGGGGTGGCATGGGGCTCAGCTCCTGGCCATCCTTCTGGGGCCAAGCCTATTGGAATTCGCAGGTGAACCTATTTTTGTCAGGTCAGCAAGACACAAGATGTGCAGGCTGGCTATTCAGCATGGCCACACGTCATGTTCACATACTTACTCCTCTTTGCTCATCAGCTCCCTGCCCTCTCCCTTCATTAACTTGATCCTGACCCTCCCTTGTGCTTTAATGGGGAAGGGAAGGAGGAAAAGAAGAGAAGAAAATCAATATTAATTGACCACCTGTGCTAGGTCAGACACTGTGTGTGGGTTTTACAACCCAGAAAGTAAGAGCCATTATCCCATTTCAGGATGAGGAGACTGAGCTTCAGGAAGAGGGCAGTTGGGGTGCCCAACCCAGATAACAGAGACAGGCAGGTTCCCTAGGCTCCACTGAGGGACCTCTCACACTTCTATGGTGCAGGCCAATCACTGAGAGGTCCTATGGAACAGTAGATTCAACTTCGTGGGTTTGGGGTGCTCCCCAAGGTCCTGCACTCGTAACACAGTCCAGAGGGTGGTGAATTCTGCTGATCCTCAGACCACACTGTACTGGTAAGACTGGCACTCACTCACACCTCCTGAGGGAATGCTGCTGTACTAGCTGTGCTGCTGTGAAGGTTCCTCAAGGATGCCTGGGGTTAGGGTATACAAATCTCTGGTTGAGACACCCCTCACTGAAAGCTCCTGTGTCCAGAACAACGTGCGCACCACCCTATCTCTTGGCCCCAATTCTGTCCCCGGCCTAGCTCTCATCTCCCCCAGGTATCTAGCAAGAGCATCACTCAGTGGGTACTGAGGTTCTCGGTGTACCATGTGGACAGGCAGAGGAAGAACCAGCTCCTGGGCCAGGTGCTCTTCCCCCTGAAAAATGAGACCCTGGCAGGTGACTGTTGGCACATTATCTGGAGAGACCTAGAGACTGAGAGCCTGGAGGTAAAGGTCAAGGTCACTAGACATATGCCACTGAGTGTTAGACTGCCATGGGCAGCCAGCAGGGGTGGGCCAGCACGCCTACAAGTGTGATGAGTGGTGGGCCTGGGTGGAGCCACATGGATAAAAGGGATATGTGGAGTCACTCCTGGGCAAGGAGGTTCTTTTGCCCTGATGTCACATTACCTAGAACAACTTGAAAAATCTGTGTTGGATTCCACATCCAGATCAGACAGCTGTGAAAGGCGATACTACAGATGGACCACCAAAAATATATTTATCTGCCTTTCCCAACCCTCAGGAAAGACCCATGGCTCAGAATAGGCTTTGAAATCCCCCAGACCTGGGTTTGAAGCCTCAGCTCTGGTCCTCACCACTGTGTGTTCTCCAGCAGATCCCTTCAGCCCTCCAGTCCTTAGTTTCTCCATCTGTAAAGTGGTGGGTGAATGTAAAGAAGGGAAAATGGGTGTGAAGTGGGTATGTCACCTGGTTCCCTGGGCCTGACTATTGGGAGAAAGGAAGAAGGCAGTGGGGCCCACCCAGCACCTGCCAGTGTGACATGGTGCCTTCCTCTCAGCATCTCCAGCCCCCCTCAGAGTTTGGTGACCTCCAGTTCTGTCTCAGCTACAATGACTGCCTGAGCCGTCTTACTGTGGTTGTGCTGTGTGCCAAGGGCCTGAAGCTCCAGGACAACAGGGGTGTTGTCTGTAAGCTTTCCCCTCAGGGAAGATCCTGCCCTGTAAGCTTGGGGTTGGGGCTAGAGGCTGACCCTCACGCTTGGCCATCCAATTTCTACTTGCATACTCCTCATCGCAGAGTATTCACTGTCTTATGATCTGCACCCTTCCTCTGTGAACATTGGTGTGAGAATCCATTTCCTTATGTCAAACCCAATGTTGCATCCCTGTGGCCTCCTGCAAGACCTGTGAGACCTGAGACTGAGTCAGCTCCTTCCTTCTCTGAAGGCAGGGTCTTGGCTCCTTGAACTGTACTGCCCACCCTTATACCTGCCATTCTATGAAGGGATCCAGTTTCTCCAGAGTAAAGCCCCACATCTTCCTGCCCCCAGGAAGGATCCCCTGGACATAGACACGGCACTCTTCTGGAATAAGAGGTACCCCTGGCTGGCAGGCCTAATGGCTCTCTGCTTCCTCCAGCCTCCCAGAACCCAGGAGCTGGAGGAGCAGAGGCCCTGCACTGGCTCACTGCACACACCCAACCCCTATGTGGGCCTCCAGCACAGTGACCATTGTCTGCCACCTGTGTGCCTTTGCATCTAAGTGAAGGTTGGCTGTTGGCTACCTATGAGTCTTTGTGTCTTAAGTGAGCTGGCATTTAATGGTTCACTGCTTCTCTAAAACCCATCTGAGCTCCACCCCAAAACACTTGGCTCTCTGAAGGAGAAAGGCAAACGCAAGTGCTGGGAACCTGAGCACCCAGCACTCAACTGGGAGGAATGGTGCCAGGCCTGTGGAAACAAAGGACCAGCCAAGCTGTGGGTGGTTTGGGAGGCAGAGAGGAAGGAAGAGGAAGGGAGCTGAGCCCACCCTGAGGCAGCACACTAATCAGCCCTGCTTCCTCTTGTAATGCCCTTTGGCTATAGCAGCTGCGAATAATGGGATCTTCGCAGTGGGGTGGCACATGTCCCCCTAGACCTCTCACAGGCCAGAGACTTGGGCCCTTGCCTATACCTCTCAGTCCTCTGTCTATACTGCCCCTCAGGTGTGTTTGTCAAAGTGTCCCTGATGAACCACAACAAGTCCGTCAAATGCAAGAAGACTGGTTGTGCTGGGCTCTGCCAACCCTGTATACAGCAAGACCTTCAGCTTCAAGGCCGACCCCGCAGAACTGGACACTGCCAGCCTCAGCCTGACAGTGCTGCAGGACACTGAAGGGGACAGTAAGCCTGCTCCTGACCCCAAGGAGTGGGGCAACAGGCCTAGGGGGGCTGCTGAGCATTCAGGCAGCATGGCTCCTTGGGAGGGGAGGAGCCATGTTTTTCTGTCCTGTTCCCTAAGGAAACTAGCACTAAGAGAGGCTGGGACACTTGCCCAAGGACACAGAGTTTGCTAGTGAGAGAGCTGGGATTCACACCCATCTTTTTTCTGGTTTTACTGTGGTGCCCTACAAAGAGGACGACTTCTGCCACCCTCTCCTGTGGCAAACTGCAAGAGTCTGGTAGGCAGCAAGGCTGCCTCCCGTTGGTCAAGTGACCTGATGCTGTGGGTCACTGTGGTCCCTGCATTGCCTCATGCCTTCACACAGCCTTCAAGTCTTGGGAGTTTTCCCAGCAGTTCTCTCACACTGCCCCCTATCCCACTGTCACCATCCAGGGAAGCAGAGTCAGCTGGTCTCCTGGGCCAGAGCTACCTTCTCCACTGTGACAGCAGGAGGGTGAAAGTTTTGTTGAACGTTCCCCCAAATGTATAAGTGTGCTGATGAAAGAAGGCTTCTTTGTGGAGGGGCCCCTAGTCCCTTGGCTTCTAAGTGAGGCAGGCTTAAGACAGGCTTAAGACGGCCTAGCAGGAGCATGAGGGGCAAAGTGAGTGTCTCTGAATGTCTGGCTCTTCACCTGGGCCTACTGCTCCCCTACATACCCTCCCCCCAACCCTGCCATCTCCAGCTCCAGAGCAAAGTCAGGGTCTCTTTGGGAGCTGTCAGCTGAAGCTCCAAGAGGGAGGGATTGGCTATTTCCTTGGAGGGGAGGAGTAAATAAGAGAGATGGAAGGGTCAGAGAGAGAGACTGGGCACTGGGGATGCCTGAGGTGATGTGGCTTCTGTTCCCCAGAGAATGACATTGCTGTCCCTCCCCTTCAGGGAGCCTCCAGCTGGGCCGTATGGTGGTAGGCCCCTACATGTATGGCCGAGGTAGAGAGCTGGAGCACTGGACCAACATGCTCATCAAGCCCAAGGAACCGGTGAAACACTGGCATGCACTCTGCCGCACCACAGAGTCCTGACTGGGGTGAGAGCTTGGGTCTGCTCAGGAGCCCACTTTCCCCATGGTCATGGGTGACAGCCACTGTCCTGGACACTTCTTCCAATATTCCAGCTTCTCACTGGACTGGGGGGTAGCCTGACACAAAGGGACAGAAGAGGTGGCAACTCCCCAGCCTGAGAGATCTTCCCAACTCACTCTATCCTTCTTCTCCCATGGGCTGCCTGGGCTTAGAATCTGGACTGGAATCTCAGGCGCTGGTAAGAAATAGTCTACTTAACAATAGCATAGTTGCCTGTGCTGAATGGAAATGCAGAGGAAACTCAGGTCTCACCATCTTGGAAAGCTGATGATGTTCTGAGGCTAAAGCTGCAGTTTTTCATCTGTGTTTTCTCTGCTTTCTGTCTAGGAGAGAAAACAAATTGCTCTGTAGAAAATATAAGGGTGTGGGGGAGGAATATCTCAAGCACTTATTTCAGTTGGTCCATAATAAATAGCACAGCCTGAGAATGGGGCTCTGCCTGTAGATGTGGGACAGTCCCAGGATGTCTGGGCCATATCACATGCCCACAGTTCAGGAGAAATGGCTCCCAGGGATGGGGACTCACTGTTTCAGGATCTGCAGGACAGAGCTGCGAGCAGCCTGCCCAGGTTCTGGGCATCAACTCCCAGTGTCAGGTTAGGATGGCCTCATCTGTGTGTTAGGTTCCTCCTAGAGGCTCTGTCAAATCCTGCCCCTACATCAAGCCAAATGTGGCTCACAGCCGCCTCCCCTCCACAGCCCCACTGAGTCCAACACCTCACACCCCTGATCTCACAGGTGCTGGTTCACAACAGTGAGCTCCTAGTACACTTAGTTTAGGCAGAAAGAAAACACATGACCAAAACCTAGCCCATAGAGCTGAGAGCTTTCCCCATAAACCTAGCAATTCCATTGTGATAACTGTGCTGTGGTAGGTGTCAGTATAAAATTCATTAAGATGGAAATTTCCACAAACCATGGTCATCAACCCCTGTGCTATTGTCCTTAAGGTAAGGAGCAAGCGTTGCACTCGTCACTGTCACTTAACAGGCAATTTGAACTTGCAGAGTCTATGCCTTGTAATTTTGTAACTAGAACAAGCCTTTAAACCAACATCATCTCTTTTCTCATGCAGTGAAGTAACTTCAGCAAAAGATGGTAGTGAACCTTACACTCAGTTTCTACCTCTTTCACTGGACTTCCAGTCCTAGTTAATGCACAAATATAGCTTTTCCTAGCAATGGTCCATGCGGACAGAATATCTGTCTTTGCTTTTTCTCACTTATTTCACAGGCACATTTCCAACATAGTCCACACACCAGTACTTGTTAATAGCTTACACATAACAGGAATACACTCTATGATTTTTAGCCACTCAGATGGAACTGTTTCCTTTTCACCTGGGGTCCTGAGACAGATGCCAACCACACTCAAGATGAGACTCATGACTATCAGGGGCCTTTCTAGGACTTGGAAAAGTTGGAAAGCATCCCCTTTGTAGGACAAAGTGCACTGGTGTGCCTGACTCACAGCTGAAAAACCTCAATGGCAAGAGACTGGCAGCCTCTCCACTGTGATGGGGAGGAAGAAGGGGTCGCTATGTTGGGCTGGCCCCTGTCAAGGCAAAAAGTACATAGATGCTCCCCACGGACCAGAGAGAGCTGGCCTGGATTCTCTCAGATCCTGCCCCCAAGTGACCCAGCAGAAAGAAGCCCTTTGCATTTTCATACAACACTTTAGAATCAGCTTATCAATTTCCACACACAAAAAGGTACTAGAATTTAAATGCATCTCATTGAATGTATAGACCAGATTGGGGGCCACTTGACCCCCTTTACAATATTGCATCTTTGACTCATTAACATGGTACATCCCTTCATTTCTTTAACTCTCTTGCAAGTTTTCTTAAAACTGTTTTGTGATTTTCGACAAAGTGTTCTTGCACATCTTTCATTAGCTTTATTCTTAGGCGTTTTATGTGTGTTACTACAATAGAGACTGTTTTGGGTTTTGCAGGGTGGGGTTTGTATATTGATTTCATATATAGTGAGTGGCTTTGCTAAAATCACTTAAATTTTAGTAGTTTGTTAGATTCTTTATATATAATCATGATCTCTGCAAATGACGGTTTTATTTCTCCCTTTCCAGTCTTCATGCCTTCCTTTTCGGTTTGCCAAGTTGCAGTGGCTGGGCAACTGGAGATGAACAAGAAAGAAAAGGCACCCAGATTGTAAAGGAAGAAGTAAAACTATTTTTGTAGATGGCATGGTCTCATATACAGATAATCCTAAGGAATCCACAAAAACTGTTGAAGTTAATACACAAGATCAACAAAGCTGCAGGATACAAAGCTGATTACAAATTGCATTGGCTAGGGCATCCGGCAGAATGCTGACTATAATAGAAATAATGGATATGTGTGTCTAATTCTCCACTTCGGGGGCAGGCAGAGCTTTCAATATTCACTATTAAGTATGTTTGCTATAGGACTTTTAATATATCCATGACCATGTATTCTCAATTTGTTAAAAGTATTTTTTATCAGTGTTAAATTTTATCAAATGCTTTTTCTTCATCGTTCAAAGTAATCATATTTTTTCCTTAATTCTTTTAATGTGATGAATTATATTGATTGATTTTTGACACACACACACACAGCCCCACTGATTCCTATTATAAGAATGTAAATTTGGGTTTTTGGTTCATAACAAAATTGAAGGGAAGGTACAGAGATTTTTCATATGCCCACTGTCCCAACACATGCACACACTCCCTCACTGTCAACACCCTACACCAGAGTGGTGCATTTGTTGTAACTAATGAGCCTACAATGAACTTCATAATCACTTAAAGGTCATAGTTTATATTACTGTTCATTCTTGATGTTGTATATTGTGTGGGTTTGGACAAATATATAATGACATCCTATTACATTTACAAGTATTTTTGCAGTTATGTTCATGAAAGATTTTTCTATAATTTTTTGTTGTAATGTTCTTGTACTTGAAAAGAATGTGTTTACTGCCACTGTTGAGAGCAGGTGTTCTATGTATTTCTTAGGTCAAGTTCTATGTATTTCTGGATCTATCTTGCTCATCTGTTTCTTTTTTTCATTAGGTTCAACTTGTAGGTGAGATCATATGGTGTTTGTCTTTCACTGCCTGGCTTATTTCACTCAGCATAATATTCTCCAGTTCCATCCATGCTGTTGCAAAGGGCAGCAGTTCCTTGTTTCTTTCTGCTGCATGGTATTTATTGTGTAAATGTACCAGTTTTTTGATCCACTCATTTACTGATGGGCACTTAAGCTGTTTCCAGCACTTGGCTATTGCAAATAACATTGCTATGAACATTGGGGAGCATAGGTTCTTTTGGATTGGTGTTTTAGGATTCTTAGGCAATAATCCAAGCAGTGGAATTGCTAGGTCAAAAAACAATTCCATCTTTAGTTTTTTGAGGGAATTCCATACTGTTTTCCACAGTGTCTGCACCAGTCTGCATTCCCACCAACTATGCACTAGGGTTCCCTTTTTCTCTACATTCACCAGCACTTGTTGTTTGTTAATTAGTGTTTTGTTGTTTGTTATTTTTATTGAGGTATAATTAACATATATTAGTTTCAGGTATACAACATAATGATTTGATATTTTTATATATTACAAAATGATCATCACAGTAAGTCTAGTTAAACATCCATTACCTCATTTTGTGCTTTTCCCCACCACTCCCACCCACCCCAGCCACCCGTACCACCCATCTGCGATCCTACCCACCCTTTGCTGGTTTTAAAATAACAGTAATATGAAAAAATATATATATATAATCTGAATAGGAATAAAAAATAAAAGACCAAGAGCAGTGAATGGGTTGGAATACAATGGAAGCAGAAGAAGAAATATTAAAAGACTATGTGAAAGGAAAAAATGAAGAAAGAAACACATAAGTTTTGAGGAAGAGCAAGGTGAAGTTCATCTTAGCTGCTGGTGTTCACCTTCTGACTTCTTCCTGGATCTGTCTCTGGTTTTTCAGCTCAAGATCCCAGGGTAGGTCATCCAACTTCTGGAAACCCTGCCTGTATCTCCTTCACATGCCTCTAGAGGAAGCTTATGTTGCAATTGAGAGGGTGGGGCCTTTATGGCTCCCCTGGAAGGAACAGTTCAGTCTTCTGGGAAAACTGTGGGTGCATTCCCCTTGCCCCTACACCTCTTGCCTTAGTCTGTCCCAGCTTATTTCCAATAATGTAGTTTCTGATTGAATAGCTGTCTGTTTCATAGTGGGGGAGGGGGGCAATCTGTGTAAGAATGTCAGCTCTCTCCCATTTGGTGCAGATAGCAGCTCTGCATCCAACCATTATCTTTTGCGTATCTAGTTCATTTACTTTTATTATCTATTTAAATTATTATATGGGAGTGGAATCTACCCACACTGCTCCCTCCCTCTCCCCCTGGCCACCATGGATGAGAATAAGTCTTCCAAGACATGATCTGCTTGGGGAGGAAAAATGGCTGACCTCTCATAGGAGGACCCAGAACCTGTTCCTCAGTGGTCTTTTATTGGGTTTAATTTGCATAGGAATAGAGGGTGTATACATAAAGCTCCTCAAACATTGTCAGGCAGTAATGATCAAACATTAGATAACATTCAAAGAACTCTGAGGGCTTATTCTGAGTCAGGGTCAGATAGTTAAAGGGCGATAAAACTTTGGGGAACAAAGTCACTTCATGCTTAGACTCTTATCATTTAAATTGAGGCTATTAGCAAAGCTGGTTTCATAGGATTTTATGCATTCTTTCTTAGGCCTGATTGCCCTAGAGAACCTGCCCTTTCCAGAACACAGGCTGCACCCACCTCCAGCACTGTTTCAGGCTTAAGGTGTTTCTGGCTTAAATCAGGAAGGGGAAGGAAGGCAGCCAAAAGGTTAGGAGACTTCTTGCAGACAGAATGAGGACTCAGGCCATGTCAAAGCTGAGGGGTGAGGGCCCATTACCCCCTTTTTATATAGCCTCCCAAGTCCTTCCCTAAGGGCCACTTCATGACTGTGCCTGTCTTTGGTCATCCCTCCCTTGAGGAATCTTCTCCATCATTGGCTAACCAGTCATTCATGAGGGTAGGGTTGGGGGGCCGTGGCCAGGCAGGGTGAAGGGAAGTGGACAGAGGTGGTGCTCCTGCCAGGAGATAACTTTGTCTCCTAAGTGGCTTATGGTCTCAAGGTCTTTTTATTAAGCCTTAGCCACAATAGTTTAAAGATTTTATTTATTTATTTTTAGACAGAGGGGAAAGATGGGAAAGATGGGAAAGAGGGAGAGAAACATTAATGTGTGGTTGCCTCTCACATACCCCCTACTGGAAACCTGGCCCACAACCCAGGCCTGTGCCCCACAATGGGAATCAAACTGGTGACCCTTTAGTTCACAGGGTGGCACTCAATCCACTGAGCCACACCAGCCAGGGCTATGCTTTTATTTATTGAGTTTAGAGAGAGCTAGAGAAAGAATGGAGAGTGAGTGAGAGGCAGGGGAGGGGAGGGGGAGAGAGAGCAAGAGAGAGAGAGAGAGAGAGACAGAGAGACAGACAGAAAGAGAGAGAGAGAGAAATGTGTATTTATTGTTCCACTTATTTATTCATTTATTGGTTTATTCTTGAATGTGCCCTGACTGGAGATTGAACCCACAACCCTGGCCCATCAGGATGATGCTCTAACCAACTGAGCTACCTGGTCAGAGCCTAGTTCACTTACTTTTAATGTAATTACTGATATAGTCTCATTCATATATATGCCATCTTACTATTTGTTCCCATATGTCCTACTTATTTTTGTTTTCCTCTCCTTTGTTGCCTTATTTTGGATTAATTCATTCGTTTATTCCATCTCTCCCCATCCATTAGTTGCAATTTACATGGCCTGTTATTATTTCATTAATGGATTGTCTAGAGATTGTAACTTATATTAATTATTTATTATACACTAATACTTTATTCTTATCACTCCCCAGACAATGCTTTGATCTTACAATATTCAATCTCTATTTTCCTCCATTCTACTTTTTGTGTGTTATTGGTATTATTTAATTACATATATAGTTTATACCTAAAAAAAGACATTATTGCTTTTGCTTTGTTCTTTTATATTCTTCCACATAGTTAATGTTTCTTTTCCTTTTTATTCTTTCCTACATTTCTGTGATTCTACCTGAGATCATTTTCCTTCTACCTGAAGAATTCTCTTTAGTGTTTCTTCTACTGTAGATCTGCTGGTAGCAAATTTTCTTAGTTTTTGAATAGAAAAGTCTATTACAAAATCATTTTTAAAGGATATTTTTATAGAAATGGAATTCTGTGTTAACATTTTCTTTTCTTTCTATGGTTTAAAAGTGTTATTCATTGTTTTCTCACTTCCATTATTTCTATTGACAAGTGAATATCAGTGTTATTGGTACTCCTTTGAAAGTAATGTGTCCCCACTCCCACCCCACACATACCCTTGGCTGTTTTTAATATTTTCTCTTTGTTTTTTTTTTTTAATTTTTATTTTGGTAGCTTGAGTATGGTATGCCTAGATGCAGCCTTCTTTTTATTTATCCTGCTTGGGGGTCATAAAACTTCCACACTTTTGGAAAATTCTGTCTATATTTCTTCAGATATGGTTTCTGCCCACTTATTTTTTCTTCTCTCAAGACTCCAATTACACATACATTAGGTCTTTCCATTATTTCCCACAGAACTCTTATGTGCTTAGCTAAAATTTTTTTATCCTCACCTGTGGACATGCTTATTGATTTCAGAGAGAGGGGAAGGAAAGGAGAGAGAGGGAGAGGAACATTGATGTCAGAGAGAAACATTTAAGCCCTGGCTGGTGTAGCACAGTGGATTGAGCACGCGCCTGTGAATCACACGACTGCAGTTCGATTCCCAGTCAGGGCACATGTCTGGGTTGCAGGCCAGCTCCCAGCAGGGAACTCACAAGAGGCAACCATACATTGATATTTCTCTCCTTCTCTCCTTCCCTTCCCCTCTAAAGATAAATAAATTAAAAAATTAAAAAGAGATTGTTAGAATCAAGATTTTTTTAATAAAAAAAAAGAGAGAGAAACATTTATAGGTTGCCTCTTGCACAGGCCCTGACCAGGGACCAAACCTGCAACTTAGGTATGTGTTCTGACCAGGAATCAAACCCACAACCTTTCAGTTTATAAGACAATGCTCTAACAAACTAAGCCACACCAGCAAGGGCACACTTAGCTGTATTTTCCATACTTTTTATGTCCATCTTCAGCTTAGAGTTTTTATACTGACATTTTACAGTTCCATAAATTTGTTAAGTCTAGTTGTGGTCAACCTGAAATGGGAAAAGCCAGCATTTGTGCTGCCTGTCACTACCAGAACCAATAAGCAGAGACAGGGATTGAATCTTTATGGGCACTTTATTCAGAAGGCCAATGATCTGAAAAGATAGTGGGTTATGTACCCTAACAGACCTTTTTACATTTCATTTCAAACTGACCCCTTTTATAAGGAGGAGAAAAGCGGAGGTAAGGGGTCAGCTTGAGATGAGACGTTAACACAATCTTTTAGGATATATAATCTTCCATATTCTCAGATCACCAGCCATCTCAATAAAGCACCCATAAAGATTCAATGCCTGTTGCCCTGGCTGGTGAGGCTCAGTGGATTGAGTGCCAGACTGTAAACCAAAGGGTCACCAGTTAAATTCCCAGTCAGGTCACATGCCTGGGTTATGGGCCAGGTCCCCAGTGGAGAATGTGCAAGAGGCAACCACACACTGATGTGTCCCTCTCTTTCTGCCTCCCTTTCCTTCTCTCTAAAGATAAATAAGATCTTTTTCAAAAAAAGATTCAATGTCTGTCTCTAACTCATTGGTTCTGACACTCATTGCTAGTGACAGGCAGCATGAATGCTGACTTTTCTAGTTTCACCTGTAGAGAATTCTTACAAAAATATATCTGAGCCAAATAGAATATGCCTAGAAGATTTCAACAAACAGAAAAATGCTTCCTAGAGTGACACTTTGCAATTTTTTTATGCATTTACAAATTAAGGAAGATAAAAGTTGAAGGAAGCATGGTGGGGATTGGATTACAGGATAGTTGAGACTTTGTGGTCCCCTGGGGGTGGTCCCACCTGTGCTTCTGAAGGGTCTGAAAAAGAGGATTATTCTATTTCAAAGGTGTGTTAACCTAGGTGCACAAGAACAGTAGGCAGGGCTTACTTAAGGTATAGATAAAAATTTTACAAAAAGTTATATGCCTGGAATATGACTTGCCCAGTTTGGAATTTATGATCAGATCACCCCCTTTTTGATCCACATTGTATATATGTTTTTCCCTTTCGTTCCTGTTTCTTGACTTGCTTGATAATTTACTGTCAAATGCTGACCATTATGTTAAATTATAATGGCTCCAGGAGACATTATTCCTTCAGAGAGGGTTTACGATATTAAATCTCTAATGGAGTGGAGGGAGAATAGTCCAATCTGCACTGACCTTATTGGAATTGGGGTTGCTGTTTTTGTAAGGCTCTATCTCTACCTATGGTCTCCCCCATTTCTGGAATGTGGTCCTCCTAGGATCCCAAACGAGAATCTGGTGTGTTTACTAGGCTTCTTTCCTGGGTGGGTCCTGAACTACAATTTTTATCTCCTTAGTGTCATATTGCAAAAAAACAAAAAAAACCAAAAACCCTGCTGTCTTTCATAGGATTTCTATGTAACTTTATAATTTAGCAAGTGCTTCGAGAAGAAAAATGCATTAAGTCTCAGAATTACTTTTTTGTGTCTCCCTTCTATCATATACCTTGGCTCCTCCAATCCAAGTGATACAGAGAGATCTGAGGAGATCACTGGGAAGGAGTAGGGAGGTACTGTAGGAAGAGGTTGCCCAAGGCAATGGTAAACAGTCTTAAGACAGTAGAGGTGAGAAGCGGAATGCTTCCAGAGTACATGGAATTATGAGCAAGAAGATTTAAATTAAAAAGAGAGCAGAGGCTGGCTCTCAGGCTCTCTTCCTTGAGGATGCTTGGATGATCATGCTGCAGCTGCCTGCATTTCCTAAAGTATGGTATTTTGGATGGATTTTGGGTGGGAAGGAACTCCAGGCACAGCCTAGACGATGGCAGGGTTATTCTTCTTTTGGTGTTCTAGAGGGCAGGAGCTCAGAGGCAAGAGCCTGTCATTCTTCCAAAATTGTGTGGCTTTCGTATCTTACTGAAACCAGAAGACAGCATTCGTGCTGCCTGTCACTACCAGAACCAATAAGCAGAGACAAGGATTGAATCTTTATGGGCACTTTATTCAGATGGCCAGTGATCCAAGAAGATTCAGGTTATATACCCTGACAAACCATTTTACATTCCCTTTCAAACAACCCTTTTTACAAGGAGAAGAAAAGTGTAGGTAAAAGCGTTGGGGGATTCAAATGTTGGAAAATTTTTAGTTTCAGGTAATAGCTAATAAACTTAATAATCAATGCCTATAAAAAGCTATTGTTCCAAGAACTGAGGGTATGAAGCACCTTTACTCCAGACCATAAGCAGTTACACCTTTGTGCCTCAGAAGGACTGCAAGCAATCAAGATTGTACCTGAGCCACTGTACTCCAGGGTGAGACACCCACTGCCCAGGGCACTGCAGGACACAGATAAAGACCACTGCCCGGAACACAGATGAAAGAATGCAGCAGCTTTTTATCTGATTAATTTTTTCCCTGAATTCCAAACCCCATACCTACACTTTTCTTCTCCTTATAAAAAGGGTTGATTTGAAATGGAATTTAAGATGGTCTATTAGGATACAAACCCACCGTCTTCCCAGATCGCTGGTCTTCTGAATAAAGCACCCATGAAGATTCAATCCCTGTGTCTGCTTATTGGTTCTGGTAGTGACAGGCAACACAAACTCTGCCTTTTCTGGTTTCATATTTTGGTGACTCTGCCAAGACAGACTTTGGGACTCTCCTATAAGTCTGGGTATTTGGTGGGGAGTCCCATTGACTGCCTGGACTTGGGGGCCCCAGCATGTGGATTCGAGACTTCCTAGCAACTGCTAAATGATTTCACTTGGGGACTCTCCTCTGACTCTCAGTACTTCCCATCATTTTCATATTTGATTGAATCATTGCACTTTCTGGTTCAGTCTACAATCCTAGGTCATGACTCAGATCACTAGGAATTAAGGTGCCTCCTGGTTTACAGAGGTCTTTCTGGAAAAAGGGTATTTTCTTTTCTTTTTTTTTTTAACATAAATTGTTAGCATTTTCTTTCTTTTTTTTAAATATATTTTATTGATTATACCATTACAGTTGTTCTCTTCCCCCCCTTCATTCCCCTCCACCCTCACCCTCCCTCCCCCACCATTCTCCCCCCCCCCTTAGTTTATAACCACGTGTCTCAAGTTCTTTGGATTCTATATTTCCCCCACTATTCTCGCCCTCCCCCTATCTATTTTCTACCTACCCTCTATGCTATTTTCTGTGCCTTCTCCCCCCTTCTCCCCTTCCCACCCCCCTATTTCTAACCCTCCATGTGTTCTTCATTTCTATGGTTCCACTCCTGATCTAGCTGTCCTCTTGGTTTGCTTTTGTTTTAGGTGTGGTTGTTAATAACTGTGTGTTTGCTGTCCTTTCACTGTTCATATTTTTCATCTTCTTTTTCTTATATAAGTCCCTTTAGCATTTCATATAATAAGGGCTTGGTGATGATGAACTCCTTGAACTTGACCTTATCTGAGAAGCACTTTATCTGTCCTTCCATTCTAAATGAAAGTTTTGCTGGATAAAGCAATCTTGGCTGTAGGTCTTTGGATTTCATGACTTGGAATACTTCTTTCCAGCCCCTTCTTGCCTGTAAGGTCTCTTTTGAGAAATCCGCTGACAGTCTGATGGGTACTCCTTTGTAGGTGACTGTCCCCTTATCTCTTGCTAATTCTAGGATTCTCTCCTTCATTTTAATCTTGGCTAATGTAATTATGATGTGCCTTGGTGTGTTCCTTCTTGGGTCCAACTTGTTTGGGACTCTCTGAGCTTCCTGGATTTCCTGGAAGTCTATTTCCTTTGCCGGACTGGGGAAGTTCTCCTTTATTATTTGTTCAAATACATTTTCCACTCGTGGCTGTTCCTTTTTCCCTTCTGCTACCCCTATAATTTGGATGTTGGAATGTTTAAAGATATCCTGGAGGTTCCTAAGCCTCTCCTCATTTTTTTGAATTCTCATTTCTTCCTTCCTTTCTGGTGGGATGTTTTGTTCTTCCTTCTGGTCCATTCCATTGATGTGAGTCCCAGTTTCCTTTCCATCACTATTGGTTTCCTGTGCATTTCCCTTCATTTCAATTAGTTTAGCCTTCATTTGTTCCTCTAACTTGTGACTATAATCAACCAGTTCTGTGAGCATCCTTATCACCAGTATTTTGAACTGTGCATCTGAGAGGTTTGCTATTTCTCGGTCGCTTAGAGTTATTGGCTCTGGGGCTTTGAGTTCTTCTTGAGCCATATTTTGGACTGTTCATGCCTGTTCCATATGAGCAGAGCCCTAGGTGTTCACCAGAGCAGGGCCACTCAGTCGCTGGGTTGTGACGCTGTATGTGGGGGCGGGGTCAAAGGAAATCAATGGCGATCTCCTCTACCTCCTCCTGCCACCGGGCTGCCTGGTCCAGTGTGAATGTGTGACCTCGATCAGCCTGAGCCCCACCCTCACTGGGTTTACCGCTGGGGCCTGCATGGTTTGCTGCTGGGGCCTGCCGGGTCCGTCTCACTGCTCACACCTCTGCTGGTTTATCTGTGCGCAAGTGTGTGACCGGGGTCAGCCTGCCCCGCACCCTCACTGGGTCCGAGATGCTACCCCAGCTGCCTGTGTGCCTGGGTTGCGGGATCCTTGCTGCCCGACCCTGCTCCACTGCTGACTCTGCCCCTCTTACCAGTCCCGGTTGAATGGTTCATTGTTGTCGGACTTCCATATAGTTCAGTTTTCTNTTGAACGGTTAGATGTAGTCGGACTTCCGTATAATTCAATTTTCTGTCCTTTGGTTGTGTCTTTGTTTCTCCAAATCTTTGTTGTATTCAAACTTGGTTGTGGGAGAAGGCACAGTGTTTCCACCTATGCCTCCATCTTGGCAGAAGTCGAAAAAGGGTATTTTCTGATTTGGGACACAGAACTTTGGTGCAAGTTTTGGCTGATTAGTCATCCTACGCTTATAAAAAGAAAGTGTTTTTTATTGTGATATTGTTCAGCATATGTATTGTATACTCTAGACTCAGGAGAGTGCTGGCCACTGAATGGGTCTTTAAATCACTGTATCATACTATAACTAGAGTTGTTTTCTCAAAAATCAGGGAAGTGGGACAAAATGCCTTACCTAGAAACTTCCATGAGTTTATATAATAAGGATGCAGGATTAAAAGGAAACAGATTAATGATCTAGAGAAAAGGAAATTTGTCTGCGCAAGGTAACAGAGAGCTCAGGAAGATCTAGATATTCTGCCCATGCTGTGAGCATGGGCAGGGTTTCCACAGCCCTTCCCGCCCTGGGGGGGTCTTCCTCCCTACTCAGCTGAGGGAACTGGGAACGTGAGCCTGAATTGGTCTCCCCATCTCAAACCTGTTAGGAAACAAAATTCAGTAGAGGAAAAGCCCCTACCAGGGCTGGGCAATATCCTCTGTGAACACTTCCAGTGGTAGTAGGGCCAGAGGGCCAGCCCACTGGATACTAAGGGCATAAACTCCGTTTTCTACATCAGATCTGTTAAATAGGAGAAACTCTGAAAGGACCAGAGTATATCCCTTTACAGTGGATGAAGGAGTACATTCAGACTTTTGAGTCCCTGAAAGCACACCTGGGTACTACACCAGACTTGGAGCTTCCAAACCTACTAATGCCCCCTGAGTTATATGTTTATGATGGGCAGGGCATTGCCCCAGGTGTCCTCACCCAAATGCTTAGTAACATTCCACAATCCACTGCATATTTGTCAAACACACTAGATCACACTGTCCAGGGGTGGCCAGACTACTTAAGAGCTGTGACAGCCACCTGAAAGCTCTTACAGGAAGCTGAAAATTTTCCATGAGACAACCTTTCACCATTATGCACTCCACCAAGTGATGAGCTTACTGCATCAAAGGGGATGCAGATAAGCTCAGATACTGAGCTATTCTTCCTGACAATCCCATCTCACTCAAAAATTGTAAGTTAAATCCTGCCTCTGTTATCCCAGAGACTGACTAAGCTGTGCTAATATGTCTGTTCTGAGATAACTGATGAAGTTTATTCTAACAGAACTGATTTACAGGACCATCCTCTAGAAGAGGCAGACTGGATGGACTCTATATGCACATGTAAGTAGTTATATGGACAAAGGAAACATAAAAGCTGGGTATGCAGCTGTAATTCCTGAAGGGGTAGTAGAGGTCAAGGCCTTGCTGCCAGGAACCTCTGCTCAGAAAGTTGAATGGATTGCATTGCCAAGGACACTGGGATTGTCACATGAAGAGAGTAAATGTGTATAACTACTCAAGGTAAACTTTCCTAAATTTGCAATCATATGGTTCTATCAGGAAGGAAAAACAACCATTAATCTCCAATAAAATGGAGATTTAGTATGCAGCAGAAATTTTAAAATTATTAGAGGCTGTTCAGGTACCTTTACAGGTGGCAGTTACACACTGCCCAAGGTATCAGAAAGAAAACACTGAAATGGCTAGAGGAAACAATATGGCTGCTCCATCAGTGAAAGAGGCTGCTAAAGGAATGTTTATAATGCCTTTGGTACCTGTCCTAGACTTGTCAACAATTTGACCTTGAATTATTGACTGTAGACTTAGAGAAAGCTGAGAGCTTGAGTTTTGATAAAAAAGGAGCTGTTAGTGGATGAAGAAGGAATAAGAAAAGAGTTATACTGGTTTCCTGAATATTCAGTAGAGCCAGTCATGAATCATTTGCATGAGTCCACTCACTATGTAAGAAACTCATTAACCACATATGTTAAACTGTGGCTCACAAGTCCTGGAATTTCTAAAGCTACACAAAATGTTATTTCTAGATGTGTTGTATGCCAGAAGAACAACCCCAAGGCAGATCCTCATTTTAAAAAAGAAGAGAAACAATGCCAAGGACAGTGTCCATTTGAGGACTGGCAAATAGACTTTACCCAGATGCCAAGGGTCCAAGGGTGAAAATATTTCCTAGTGTTTCCTGACACCTTTTCAGGTTGGGTAGAAGCCTATCCTACTAGAACAGAGTAATCCTTGAGGTAGTGAAAGACTTACTGAAGGAAATAATTCCTCATTTTGGCCTACCCAACAGCATCCAGAGCAGTAATGGACTTCCTTTTGTTTCAGAAATTACACAGCTTAATAGGTTTTTGGAATCAAGTGGAGACTCCACATGGCATGAAGGTCTCTGGAAATGTAGAAATGATGAATGACACCTTCAAGAAAAATGGAGCCACCTGGCTGGTGTAGCTCAGTGGATTGAGCACAGGCCTGCGAACCAGTGGATCGCAGTTCAATTCCCAGTCAGGGCACATGCCTGGGTTGCAGGCCGGTTCCCTGCAGGCCAACTCCCAGCAGGGGGTGCACGAAAGGCAACCATACATTGATGTTTCTCTCCCTTTCTCCTTCCCCTCTAAAGATACATAAATAAATAAAATCTTTAAAAAAGAAAAATGGAGCCAAGTTGTGCCAAGAAACTCATCTCCATTGGCATTGAGCTTTACCTATTGCTCTTCTCAGGATAAGGATGGCTCCTCAAAGTGAGGTTCGGTTGAGTCTTTATGAAATTGTATACAGGTGACCATTTCAGGCTATGGATCAGGTGGCATACATACATATAGATCAAGAAGTGAAGGTAAAGCCCTGGCTGTTGAGGCTCGGTGAATTGAGCACCGACCTGTAAACTGAAGGGTCACCTGTTAGATTTTCAAACAGGGCACATGCCTGGGGTGCAGGCCAGCTCTCCAATCAGGGCATTCGAGAGGCAACCACACATTGCTGCTTCTCTCCCTCTCTTTCTCACTCCCTTCCCTTCGGTGTAAAAATAAATAAATAAATAGAATATTTTTTTAAAGTGAGGGCCCAGGCACGTCTACACCCAACTCCTTGGTGTGTGAACCAAGACTGTAGTGGCTACTTGAGTGAAATATCACAGTTAACACTACACATATATAAAGGACCTCCTATCTCCTCTCCATAGATTGGTACTTTAAATACCAGGGAATATACTCCTACTGTCTTAAACCATTTTGCCTTCCCCCGCCAACTGAACAGAAACAAACAATGAGAAGACAAAGAAACAATCGCCAAACAAAAGAAAAGGAGGAAGCCTCAAAAAGAATGCTAGATGAAATAGAAGCAAGTCAACTATCAGACAGTGAGTTCAAAGCAATGGTTATCAGAAAGCTCAATGAGCTCACAGAGAATTACTAAAAACTACAGGGAACCTAAAATGAACTCACTGCAAACTATATCAACATGAAAAAGGAAATAGAAACCATCAAAAAGGGCCAAGAGAAAATGAAGAATACAATTTCTGAACTGAAGAACACAGTATAAGGAATCAAAAGCAGGATTAATGAGGCAGAGGACTTCCGCCAAGATGGAGGCATAGGTGGAAACACTGTGCCTTCTCCCACAACCAAGTTTGGATAAACAATAAAATAACAGAAACAAGAATCACAAAAAAAAAATCCCATTTGATATACCACAAGAAAAATTAAGTACCCAGCAATAAACCTAATCAAGGAGGTAAAAGACCTATACTCAGAAAACTACACAACACTAAAGAAAAAATTAAGGAAGACACAATCAAATGGAAGCATGCACCATGCTCATGGACTGGAAGAATTAACGTCATCAAAATGTCCATACGACCCAAAGCAATTTATAGATTCAATGAACTTCCTATTAAAGTGCCAATGATATATTTCACAGATATAGAACAAACATTCCAAAAATTTATATGGAACAATAAATGACCCTGAATAGGTGCAGCAATTTTGAGAAAGAAGGACAAAGTAGGAGGGATCACAATATCTGATGTCAAACTGTATCACAAGGCAACTGTAATCAAGACAGCCTGGTACTGACATAAGAATAGGCACATAGATAAATGGAACAGAATAGAGGGTCCAGAAATAAAACCAAGTCTCTAAGGTCAATTAATACGAGACAAAGAGGGAAGAAGCATAAAATGGAGTAAAAATAGCCTCTTCAACAAATGGTGTTGGGAGATCTAGACAGCTACATGCAAAAAAAATGAAACTCAGGCTTCCACCAAGATGGAGGCATAGGTAGAAACACTGTGCCTTCTCCCACAACCAAGTTTGAATACAACAAAGGTTTAGTAAACAAAGACAGAGCCAAAGAACAGAAAACTGAACTATATGGAAGTCCGACAACAATGAACCATTCAACCGGGACTGGTAAGAGGGGCGGAGTCAGCAGTGGAGCAGGGTCGGGCAGCAAGGATCCCGCAACCCAGGCACACAGGCAGCTGGGGTAGCATCTCGGACCCAGTGAGGGTGCGGGGCAGGCTGACCCCGGTCACACACTTGCGCACAGATAAACCAGCAGAGGTGTGAGCAGTGAGACGGACCCGGCAGGCCCCAGCAGCAAACCATGCAGGCCCCAGTGGTGAACCCAGTGAGGGTGGGGCTCAGGCTGATCGAGGTCACACATTCACACTGGACCAGGCAGCCTGGCCGCAGGAGGAGGTAGAGGAGATCGCCATTGATTTCCTTTGACCCCGCCCCCACATACAGCGTCACAACCCAGCGACTGAGTGGCCCTGCTCTGGTGAACACCTAGGGCTCTGCTCATATGGAACANACCTTACAGGCAAGAAGGGGCTGGAAAGAAGTATTCCAAGTCATGAAATCCAAAGACCTACAGCCAAGATTGCTTTATCCAGCAAAACTTTCATTTAGAATGGAAGGACAGATAAAGTGCTTCTCAGACAAGGTCAAGTTCAAGGAGTTCATCATCAACAAGCCCTTATATGAAATGCTAAAGGGACTTATATAAGAAAGAGATGATGAAAAATATCAACAGTGAAAGGACAGCAAACACACAGTTATTAACAACCACACCTAAAACAAAAGCAAACCAAGAGGACAGCTAGATCAGGAGTGGAACCATAGAAATGAAGAACACATGGAGGGTTGGCAACAGGGGAGTGGAAGGAGGAGAAGGGGGGAGAAGGTTCAGAAAATAGATAGGGGGGAGGGCAAGAATAGTAGGGGAAATATAGAATCTAAGGAACTTGAGACACATGGTCATAAACTAAAGGGGGGGAATGGTGGGGGAGGGGGTGTGCAGGGTGGAGGGGAATGAAGGGGGGAATAGAACAACAACTGTAATGGTATAATCAATAAAATATATTTTAAAAAATTTTTAAAAATGAAACTCAATCACCAACTTACACTGTATGTATAAAATGAATTCAAGGTGGATAAAAGACTTAAGTATACATTGTGACACCATAAAAGTCCTAGAAGAAAACGCCGGCAGGAAAATCTCAGATATTACATGCAGCAACATCTTCACTGATTTGTCCCCTAAAGCAAGGAACATAAAGGAAAGAATAAAGAAATAAGACCTCATCAAATTAAAAAGCTTCTGCATGCCCAATGAAAACAGCATTAAAATGAAAAGAGAACCAACTATATAGGAAAACATATTTGCCAATGATACCTCAGACAAGGGTTTGATCTCCAAAATATATAAAGAACTCACATAACTTCACTGCAGAAAGACAAAAAAAATTAAAACATGGGCAAAGGATTTGAACAAACACTGCCTCAAGGAGGACATACAGAGGGCTCTGAGGCATATGAAAAGATGCTCAGCATCACTAGCCAGCAGAGAGATGCAAATTAAAACCACAATGAGATACCACTTCATACTGGTGAGAATGTCCATTATAAATAAAGCAACAAACAAAAACTGTTGGAGAGGATGTGGAGAAAAAAGATCCCTAGTGCACTGTTGGTGAGATTGCAGACTAGTACAACCACTATAGAAAACAGTATGGAATTTTCTCAAAAAGCTAAAAACAAATCTTCCTTTTGACCCAGTAATTCCACTGCTAGGATTATATCCTAAGAACCCTGAATCACCAAACCAAAAGAACCTGTGCATGCCAATGTTCATAGCAGCACAATTTACAATAGCCAAGTGCTAGAAGCAACCTAAGTGCCCATCAGTAAATGAGTGGGTCAAAAACTATGGTACATTTACACAACGGATTACTATGCAGCAGAGAAAAAGAAGGGGCTCCTACCATTTGTGACAGCCTGGATGGAACTGGAGAGCATTATGCTAAGTGAAAGAAGCCAGGTGGTGAGGGACAAATATCATATGATCTCACATTTAACTGGAACATAATCAACAAATTAAAAAAGCAAGCAAAATATAACCAGAGACATAGAAATTAATAACAATTTGACAGTAATCAGAGGGGAGGCTGGAGGGGATAATGAGGAGAAGGGTTTTCAGGAACTACTATAAAAGACACATGGACAAAATCAAGAGGAAGATGAAAGCAAGGGAGGGAGGTGGGTTTGGCTGGGGTGGGTGGGTGGGAGGGGGAAAATGCAGACAACTGTAATTGAACAATAAAATAATTATTTAAAAAAAGAAGTGAAGATAAAGAAAATGTACATTTAAGTCAGACCTTAGCTGTGATTAAGGACCTTGCTTGTAGTAGAGACCTCTCCTCTACAGGTTCACTACAGTACTTTGAGCCTGGGGCCAAGGTGCTACTCAAGACCTGGAAGACAGCCTCTCCACATAGCCAAATAGAAGTGGACTGAGCCTTTGGAATATACTCCTCACCACCTTCACTGTGGTAAAATACACCAGAGTAAAGAAATCATCAGAGGAACAATGGACCTCAAGAACACCTGAAAGTCATCTTTTGAAAACAAGGACTTATATTCATTACTTTTTGTTTAACCCTGTGTTATAGAGAACTTGTTCCTTTCAAATGAGATTAAAACATTTGGATATATTTAGCAAAAATGTTCTAAATATCTTTGAATTTTGTCTTGTAGGAGAAACTTATGTTGAACAAACTTTCACTACATGTCTTATAGTTGTTTCTATTTGTACTCCCCTGGAAAGCCTTTGAAATTATACTCTGTTTAAGCATATCAACAAGAAAATAGGGCCTTGGCTGGTGTGGCTCAGTGGATTGAGTGCTGGACTGTGAAGCAAAGGGTTGCAGGTTCGATTCCCAGTCAGGGTACATGCCTGGGTTGCCAGCCAGGTCCCACAAGGGGCAACCACACATTGATTTGCTCTCCCTCACTTTCTCTCTCCCTTCCCCTTTCTCTAAAAATAAATAAATAAAATATTTAAAAAGAAAAAGAAAATAGGAGTAGAGGCAAGATGGCAAAAAAAAAAAATAGGAGAAGAGGCAAGATGGCAAAAAAAGAAAATAGGAGAAGGAACAAGAGGAATGGAGGCCACACTAACTGCCTCACAGGACCAATCTGGAATTACAACTAAATTGTGGAGAAATCACCCAGAACAAACAACTGAACAAAAGCAAGAGAGAAGCTTTATAACCTTGGACAGAGAGAAGAATCATCTTCAGCACTAACTGACTGAATGACATTGAATGTAAACTGTAATTTAAAAAATTTAAATTAATTAAAATTAAAAAAGAAAATAACCTACTCCTATATTTATAATTGGGATCCTGTGGTAATTTTAAAGGATAGGGAAATGTTTTCCTTAAGAGTCACTAATGTAGCCCCAGTGGGAATGTGTGCAACTTTTGTAAATTGTACTAAAAATTGTTTTGTGCTTTATCATAGCTTGTGGCTAACAATGTGCCCCTTATGTGGGTCTGCAATTAAGTGTATTCCTAAACCTCCTACCAGATAATCTAATGCTAAGATGTGTGCTCAAGAACAAAATGAGTACTTCCATATGAAACTGATCTCACAGATACAAGATAGTTTAAGCTAACAGTAAGGGAATGATGGTGGACTTGAAAGTTGGAACATTTTAGTTTAAGTAATAGCTAATCAATCTATGTAAAAATCAATGTATGTAAAAAGCTATAGTTTTGGGAACTGAAGGTATGACCCACCTTGACTCCAAGAGACCATAAGCAGTTACATCTTTGTGCCTCAGAAGGACTGCAAGCAACTAAGATGGTATCTCAGCCATTGTACTCCAGGGTGAGACTTCCAACCCTTTCCTACCCCTTACCTACACTTCTCTTCTCCTTGTAAAAAGAGTTGGTTTAAAATGGAATTTAAGATGGTCTGTTAGGAATTTCAGGGGAAATAAGGGAGGGATTTAGAGGAACCTATATAAAGGACACATGGACAACAACTGAGAAGGTTGGAAATGGGAGGGAGGGGGGAGGATGGGGGTGGGATGGGATGGGAGCAATAGACAGAAAACTATACTTGAAAAATAATTAAATAAAAAAATTGGAAAAAAAAAAAAAGATGGTCTGTTAGGGTACAAACGTACCGTCTTCTTAGATAGACAGCCATCTGAATAAAGTGCCCATAAAGATTCAANTTCTCTTCTCCTTGTAAAAAGAGTTGGTTTAAAATGGAATTTAAGATGGTCTGTTAGGAATTTCAGGGGAAATAAGGGAGGGATTTAGAGGAACCTATATAAAGGATACATGGACAACAACTGAGAAGGTTGGAAATGGGAGGGAGGGGGGAGGATGGGGGGTGGGATGGGATGGGAGCAATAGACAGAAAACTATACTTGAAAAATAATTAAATAAAAAAATTGAAAAAAAAAAAAGATGGTCTGTTAGGGTACAAACGTACCGTCTTCTTAGATCGACAGCCATCTGAATAAAGTGCCCATAAAGATTCAATCCCTGTCTCTGCTTATTGGTTCTGGTAGGTGACAGGCAGCATGAATACTGGTTTTTCCAGTTTCAAAGGGTTTGGGACTCAGGAAAAAGGTTAATTGAATAAAAAAAATGCAGCATTCTTTCATCTGTGTCCTGAGTGGTGGTCTTTATCTGTGTGCTGGTCAGCAGATATCTCACCCTGAAATACAATGACTCAGGTACCATCTTGACTGCTTGCAATCCTCCTGAGGCATCAGAGTAGAAATGCTTATGGTCTTCTGGAGTCAAGTGGGTTATACCTTCAATTCCTGGAATAGTAGCTTTTTACATGCATTGATTACTAAGCTTATTAGCTATTACCTAAAATGAAAACTTTCTGGCTTTTAAGTCCCCCATCATCATGTTGTTTTAGTTCATAAATTAACCCTATAGAAATAATGTAATTAAAAACTAATAGGGGAAATGATAGGCGAACTCAGGTGTTGAAGAGTTTAGCCTTAATTGCAGCTTTTGAATAAAGACTCCTTTATCACCAGAACTTTGCCTCTGGAATTTTGCCTATAGGGTATCAGTGGGCAGCAGGACCCCACTTCTATTCCATAACATTTGCTGCCTTAACAAGCCCAATCTCCAATTTCTTATTTCTGAAGGTCCTGAGACCCTACTGCCTTTTCTGCCTAGGACAAAAACAGGGCCACATACTAAACCTGACAAGTTCAGGGGAGGCCTATGTTGTGGCCTTACAAATTCAGAGGCCAAAAGTAACCACATAAAATGGTCTGAAATTGAAACTTCCTAACTAAAAGCAGTCATGGCATGGTGGGTAATCAAGCTTGAGGCCATACTTTCCTGACAAAGGTTAATATTTACTTTAACTGAGCCTGACTATTATCTTTTTGCATCTAAGATAACATACCTTTGGAATGTCTGAGTAATTCCTTTTTTCAGACCTGTCAGGGCACAATCTCCCAACCAGAGAGCCAAGACCTCATTGTTTTCTTGTTCCCTGTCATACTGTTACAGAACAGACCCAGCGTGGGCAGGGTGAATGATATACTATTACCGAAAGGACTCCCCCTGTTTCTCCAGGGGTTCCCCCCCCCATGCTAGGATCGCTTTGCCCACCACCAGAGGAAAGACATCTCTCAATGCCAGAAACTGGTGAAAAGGAAAGGAATTACTTATTTTAAAGTATACAGATTTAGAGTAATGACTTAATATCTTCATTAAAATACTAAAGTTCTTTGGAATACCCACAAATGCACACAGTTCTTCCTTCTCCCCTTTGCCCAGCCCAGGGTACAAGGAAACGTAGCAACAGTCTGTGATTTGGGCTATTGGCATCATCAGCTGTGTCACCACCACAATCTCCAGCTAATCCAAGGCCATGTGGCTCCTTCTCATGTCCCACCAGCAAGAATCCTTTAACTCCTTTTCCTCCAGGTGAAGTCTCTCCTGCTGCCTAAGCCACGTGACAAAAGAGAGCACCCCAGAGCCACATGGTCCCAACCTCTGCCCAAGCCATGTGGTCCTCCCCTGGTATGGCTGCCACACCTGGGCTTAAATCCCAGCGCCAATCTTCTTCTGCAGCCCTGACTCCTCCCACAGTCAGTCACACCTGTCAGCATTCCTGTATTCTACCAGCTTTACTGGGCTGCCATAATAAGTCTGGGCAGGCATGGCTCCATGGCCTGGAGCCAATCATCTCCAAGTTCTCATGCAGGTGCTGTAACCAGGGGGATTTGTTTCCTAGCTGCATCCTAGGTTGAACTCTCTCTGATCCCACTGTCTCAAAGCATGGCCACAACTATTTAACGTATCTATGAAACCAGTTAAAGGCTATAGATATGTTAAATGACAATGTTAGGGGTTAGCTGCAAAGCTGTTGCTGTACAAAACAGCTCTCAATGGCACTGTTCCATGTGTCCCCATCCCTCAGCTCAGACTTGTGGGGGTGAGGACATCATATATATTTTTCTCTAATATTTCCTGGACACCCTGAGTTCTGGACCCCATTACAAATCCCTATTGGGACACCCCACCCCTTACCTGTGCCCTGTTACAATACCATCTCCAAGTGCTATAAATGTTTATTGTTAACTATCCTATACTCCCACCAATATAAAAGAAGTATTTGTCTCCTTTTTTACCCTCTATCCAATCCTGGAGATATCCCTAATTTGCTTTCTTTCATGTCCCTAATCTATCACCTGTCAACATTATAAACATTCAAACATTCAAGAAAATTTGTGAGTTTATTTGACAATTGCCAGGAAGCAAAATCTCAACAGATTTGAGGAAATGCTCCTGAAAATGGCAGTTTTACACCTGTTTTATACATTACAATCAAAAGAGAGGCATAAGTGGGTTACATGAAATCCAATGATGATAGATTAGGGAGTTGGAAGAAAGCAAAGCAGCGAAACATTTGGGATTGGATAAAAAGGTAAAATGATAGACATACACTTATTTTACAAAGATGGGTACAAGATAGTTAACAGTCAACAATTAACACAATAACAAAAACAATGAGGGGACTTGTGGTCTCTGCTCTGATGTGGGTTGTTGTGCCCCAGGGGTTTGGAAAAAGGGAAGTTACCTGGACGTTCCAAAGCCATTTTATCCCAGAAGCAAAGACAACAGACAGGCTTAGTTAAGGTAAAGATTGACTTTTGTCAGGGAAGATTCCAATCTAAGACATGACTGCCCACCGTGCTCTGCTTTTAGTGAGAAAATTTTAACTTCGGACCATCCTATGTGGTTACTTTAGGTCTCCAAGTTTGCAAGACTGTCATGCAGGCCTCCCCTGAGCTTGTTCAGGCTTAGCATATGGCCCTGAAACTGGACAAGACACTGGAGTTCGGGCTTCCTGTCACTACCAAATTCAATAAGCAGAGACAGGGACTGAATCTTTATGAGCGCTTTATTCAGATGACCAGCAATCTGAGAAGATGGTGGGTTCATACCCTAAAAAACCAGCTTGTCTTTTCTTTCCACGCCAAGGTTTTTATAGCAGGGAATAAACAAGGTGTGGTGAGGGGTTTTGAAATTCATGGAAACGTTAATTGGATTAGAAAAGAAAACTTCATCATTCTTGTCCTGTGCAGTGATCTTAAGCTGTGCCCTAGGCAATGATCTTTAGCTGTGCCCAAGGAGGTGGTCTTTACCTGTGTCCTGGGCAGTGGTCATCTCACCTTGGAGTACAATAGCTCAGATATCATCTCGAGTTGCTTGTGAGAGGTTTTCTTAGGCTCCACCAAGAAAGAAATGCCAATCAGCCATAAAATAGGCAATAAAGAGCTTTATTGGGGTTTGTGCACCCGGGTGAGGTTCCCTGGTCTGCAGGATTAGGCCGTGGAAGTCACTCCCAAGCAGGGAATGTAGTGGGGTTCTATTTTCATTGGCTCCCTGTGGGAGCTGGGGATTGGTGCCCTTTGAACACAGCAGCAATACAGCATTGGTGGTCTCTTCCTCGGACTCAAGTTACTGTGAGGATGTCTGTCTTGGCAAAGTCCAGCCGGAGCTTCCTCCTATCCCTGCCCACCCTAATATTCCGACCTCTTTGATAGGATAAGGGGCGTGGAGTTCCATCTGGCTGCTTCCTGCTGACAGAAGGGGCGTAGAGGGGAGGGCCTAGAGGTCAGCTGTTTCTAGTTCGCCAGGGAGGGGTAAGTATGTTTGTGTCTGAAGCAACATCTGGTGAAAAGTAACCCTGGAAGCTTTGCGAATTCTTTCCTGGAGGAATCTCAGGAAACAGGGGCCGAGCATTAATAGTATGCAGATTATCATGATTGGTCCTAGGACCAGGGCCAGGGTGGTAAAAAATAGGGAACGCCACCATGGGGTTATTTCAAGAGTGGTGGGGTCTTGGTGTAATTTTTCGCTGAGATTTTGTAAGGTCTTAACATTCTCTTCTACTATGCCACTCTCATTCACATAGAAGCAGCAGTGTTCCTGAGGGAAGAGACACATTCCCCCTCTTTCTGCTGTTAGTAGGTCTAGAGCTCTGCGGTTCTGGAGGGCAACCTGGGCTACCGAGGTTATCTGTCTCTGCAAGGATGCTAGAGAGATGGCTGAGGCATTAAGGGCCTGCTCCAACTCAGCCCATAACTGGCGAGTAGCTTGGAGACTGTGTGTTAGCCCAGCACTACCTACCCCAGTTGCTGCCAGGGTTGTGGTGAAGCTTAGACCTACTAACACTGGTGTTATTAGGCAGCTCATTTTCCAGTGTTTTCAACACTGGGCAGGAAGACAGCTCATTTTTCTTTATGCTTGGTTAGTTTGTCTCTGAGCTCTCCTTTTCCATAATACATAAGCTGTGGGGTCAGCACAGTTGGGAAGCAGGGGAAGGCTGAGGAGGAGTTAATGGTCCACAGCAGCGTTCCATTGCACCAGAATCTTCTATGGGCTGCGCTGACCACTTTCCTGAGGCAGGGGCCAGCTTAAGGCAGGAGAGGTTGCACCCACACTGGCTCATCCACCAGTTTCACTGCTGTGGGGGTGGTTAAACTAACAGTATGAGGCCCCATCCACTTGGGCTGGAGAGGTCCAGGTCAAAGTTCTTTGAGTAATACCTGGTCTCTAGGCTGTAGGAGAGTGACTGGGCCTGTCTCTGGACACCCCCCACAGGAGGAAGAACTCTGTCTACGTGTTCACAGAGAAGATGCCACAGGAGAGAGAGATAGGGCAGATACGAGGCCAGAGGAGGAATATATACTGGCAGGTTATGGTTAATAAGGAAAGGGCGGCCGTACAGCAGTTCGAAAGGGCTAAGTCCTGTTGGTAAGTTTGGTTAGGTGGGTTTTCAGGATACCATTAGGCCGTTCTACTTTTGTTGGGAACAAGGAAATTGAGAACTAGTAGTATGCTGAGGCCAAGGGAAACTAGAAAAGAACACTGAGAACAGGATGGAGTTGAGCAACCATCCGGCATAGTGCAAATATTCTCCCTTGGGCAAACTAGGTCAATTATAATCTATATAAGGACTTATTTTATAATTTTCCACTCAGACCCCACCCTGTTCCTGCGCGCAGGCTCTGTAAGCAAACAGCTAACTGCCACGTCTGCTTCTATGTAACGCTTGCTTGCTCGCCCCTATATAAGGACTTAGCTGTAAGCGCTAGGCGCAACTCTCGTTTGCAGCCCTTGTGGGTATTATGTCCTCGGACATCTTGAGAGTTCACCCCTGCACAGGTTAAACTTGGCCAATAAAGTAAGATCATAAACCCTGAAAGTCTCCGACATTTGTTCTCGTGGGTGGTGGATGCAACATTTGGAGGCCCCAGCGAGATCTCCCTTGGTGGAGTTTCAGTTCGGAGACCGAACAGGCAGCTCCAGCTGAGTAAGTATTTACCGAGGATCCTCTTTTGATTTCTGTACTCCAGAGCAAATAACCCTGAGGTAGTAGGTGGGACCCTGCCTGTGACCTACCCAGGGACTTTCAGAGGCGGGACGCTGCCCTCTGGAATTTGGTTTTGGTAATTTGGGTTGTGACTGGTCATGTTAGGTTTTCCTCCCCCCGCCCCTGTGCCGCGTCGCGCTGTGGATATTTCCCATTTGTATGCCAGGCACGTCAGACAATTCATGTTTTCGTGGAACTGTGTTGTTTGGTTGTTTGTTTGTGTGGTATGTTTCTTTTCCTTCGAAATCCCCAGTCTTTTCAAGATGGGACAACAGAAATCAGTGCCCGGTTCCCCACTTGACTGTCTCTTAAAGAACTTTTCTGATTTCCAGCAACGGGCCGAGACTACGGCGGGCCATCACTGGACCCTGAGTTCTTACAAACCTTGAGCCAATTAGAGTGGCCCACCTTTAATGTAGGGTGGCCCACAGAGAGCACTTTTGACCTCTCCACTTTGTTCGCAGTGCGAGCCACGGTATACAGGGTCTCCCACCCCGACCAATATCTGTACATAGATATCTGGGTAGATATTGCAACAGAAATGCCTGGGTACATTAGGAAATGTCTAAAGGGAATCATCGAGGCAGACGGGCAATCTGCCAAGCCGCGGGCGAAAATAAGGCAAGAGAAAAGGGATGCGGTAGCAGGGTCACTGCCCCAAAACCACCCCGAAACCAGCCCAGGCTATACCCAGTTTTGCCAGAACTGCCGGAGGATCATCTAGACACTGTAAATGCACCTGCTCCATACCCACATAGAGAGGAACCGGATTCCTCGCGCCGGGACATCGGTGGGTTCCTGAGCCCGTCACACACCCAGGGAGGCATACTTTATGGGGAGGGAATTTTGCCACCGGCGGGAGGCGCCGCCATTTTGCCTCTCTGGGAGGCACTGCCAGCACCAGATGCTCCTCTGCGGGCGCCTCCCCATCTAGTTTATGTGCCCTTTTCCACCAGTGACTTATATAATTGGAAACATCAGAATCCCCCGTTCTCTGAGAAACCCCAAGGGCTAATCTCCCTCCATAAAACCATATTCAGAACTCACCAGCCCACCTGGGATGACTGTCAACAGATTCTGCAAACTCTTCACTTCTGAGGAGAGAGATAGGATAATACGGGAAGCTGCAAGGGCGGTACTGGGGGAGAAGGGAGAGACTATGGCTGGGAGGAGGGAGATAGAAGACATTCTCCCTTCTCAGCCCCCGGCCTGGGACTCTAATACTACCAGGGGAAGGGATGCCCTCCTCCAGTATCGCCGGGGTCTGTTGAGGAGGCTCAAGGCAGCTGCGAGAAAACCTACCAACTTTAGTAAGGTCAGTGAAGTCATCCAGGGCAGAGAAGAATCCCCAGCAGCGTTTCTAGAAAGGCTTATGGAAGCATATAGGGTATATACACCCCTCAACCCCGAGGCAGAGGAAAATAGAAGATTAGTAAACATAGCTTTTGTAACTCAGGCAGCCTCAGATATTAGAAAGAAGCTTCAGAAGATAGAAGGATTTGAGGGAGAGAATAGGAGCAAGCTATTGGAGATAGCCCAGAAAGTTTATGTAAATAGGGATGACCCAGAAGTAGGCAGGGCAAAGGAAGTTGCCAAGATCCTGATTGCCACCCAGAAGCCTCCTCCCAAAGGAAAAGGGGGGCCACGAAAGGGCCAAGGGCGACAAATAGGCAAAGATCAATGTGCCTACTGTAAAGAAAAGGGGCACTGGAAGCGGGAGTGCCCAAAGCTGAAGGCTGACAGTCAAGGGCCGAAACAGGGCCCTGAAGTCTTACTCCAAACCTTAGACTGACGGGTCCAGGGTTCCATTCCCATCAGCTCCCAGGAGCCCATGGTCACCTTAACAGTCGAAGGTAGGCCAATAGACTTCCTGGTTGACACGGGAGCCACCTACTCAGTCCTAAAGCAACCACAGGGGCAAATCCAGAAGGCAACTACCAAGATAGTAGGGGCCACAGGTAAAGCAGAGGCCTACCCATGGGCTACTGCAAGAATAACTAACCTAGGCTGAGGCACCATTACCCACTCTTTCCTAGTCATTCCACACTGCCTTTACCAACTGCTCAGAAGAGATTTGTTGCAGAAGCTCCAAGCCACAATCACCTTCAGACGTGAGGAGAGCCCTTCGAAAAACAGGGACAAAGAGGTGGAGGGTCAGCTTAGAGATAACTGTCCCACTGTCTGAAGAGTACCTGCTTGCCACCATCCAAGGAGGTAAGGAGGATACAGCGGGGGTCCCGGATACCCTACTCACCAAGATACCTGGAGTGTGGGTGGAGACCAATCCACCAGGTTTGGCCACTCACCAACCACCTGTCCTGGTGCAACTGTTGAGCACCGCCAGCCCAGTTAGGATCAGGCAATATCCAGTTCCAGCACGAGCCAAACAGGGTATTGCACAACATTTGCAGCGCCTACTTGAGGCGGGGATACTCCGGGAGTGTCAGTCTGCCTGGAACACCCCTTTACTCCCTGTCCAGAAACCGGGGACCCACGATTACTGCCCGGTGCAAGACTTGCGGGAGGTGAATGCACGGGTAGAGACAATCCACCCCATGGTGCCTAACCCATATACCTTGCTGAGTTTGCTACCCCCAACTCACACCTATTATTCAGTCCTAGACTTGAAGGATGCTTTCTTCTGCATTCCGCTGGCACCCCAGAGCCAGGAGGTCTTTGCCTTTAAGTGGAATGACCCAGAGAATGGACTAGTAGGTCAGTTCACATGGACTAGACTACCACAAGGGTTCAAAAACTCCCCCACCATCTTTAATGAGGCTCTGAGCAAAGACTTGCAGGCTTTCCGCACGTCCCATCCATCAATAGTGCTGTTGCAATATGTGGATGACAATCTCATAGCTGCAAAGAGTGAAGAGGAGTGCGAGGTAGCTACTATGGTCTTGTTACAGGATCTCGGGCAAATGGGGTACCAGGTCTCCGCCAAGAAAGCCCAGATCGTGATGCAAACTGTAAGTTATCTGGGATATAACTTACAAGGAGGGCAGAGAACCCTATCTAGTCAATGGATCCAGGCGGTCCTACAGATCCCTGAGCCTACTACCAAGAGACAAGTACGAGAGTTCCTAGGTGCAGTGGGATATTGCAGGCTATGGATCTTAGGCTTTGCTGAGCTGGCCAGGCCCCTACACGAGTTGACTAGAGGAAAGGAAGAGCAATTTACATGGACTGATAAGGAGAAACAGGCATTCCAGGCCCTCAAGGAGGCATTAGTCGCCGCCCCAGCCCTGGCCCTGCCTGATCTGGCCAAGCCATTCCAGCTGTTTGTAGCTGAGAAGGGGGCAGTTGCCCTAGGGGTGCTTAGCCAAGAGCTTGGATCGTGGAAAAGGCCAGTAGCCTACCTGTCCAAGAAGCTCAACTCCGTGGCATCTGGATGGCCGACGTGCCTAAGGGCCCTCGCTGCCACCTCCATTTTAGTCAAAGAGGCCAGCAAATTGACCCTAGGACAAGACATATACGTAATTGGTGAACATTACGTAGAGCAAGTGCTTCAGGCACCTCCCAACAGATGGTTGTCCAATGCTCGACTGACACAGTACCAAGCTCAGTTGCTTAATCCACTGTCTGTCCAGTTCCTCAAGACAACGGCTCTAAATCCAGCGACCCTGTTGCCAGTGCCAGATTCTACTTTAGTTCACTGTTGCAAGCAGATCCTAGACACTGTGACTGGGTCCCTCCCGGACTTAAGAGATCAGGCATTTGAAAAGGTCAACCTGACTTTGTTCACTGACAGCAGCAGTTTCGTCAAGGACGGACAGCGATATGCAGGAGCAGCAGTGACTACAGAAGATAAAGTCCTATGGCAAAGGGTGTTGCCAGCAGGGACCTCTGCGCAGAGAGCTAAGTTAATCGGACTGACCAGGGCCTTACAGATGGCAGAGGGGAAAGTGGCCAATATCTATACTGACAGCCGCTACGCTTTTGCCACCGCTCACATACACGGGGCCATATATAAGGAGAGAGGCCTCTTGACTGTGGGGGGGGAAAGGACATTAAAAATCGAAGTGAGATTCTTGCCCTTCTAGATGCCATCTGGCTGCCCACCAAAGTTGCTATTATCCACTGTAAAGGACACCAGAAGGGGGATTCCCTATCATCAAAGGCAACCAACTGGCAGATTCAGCTGCCAAAGAAGCAGCCTCTGGACAATCAGAAAACCTCCTTCCCCTCCTTCTGCAACCTACCTTACCTCCTATCCCAAGCTACACACCAGAAGAAGAACAAGAAGGGATTCAGTTAAAAGGCCAGAAAAATCAGCAAGGATGGATAGAGTTACCTGATTCTAGGCTTTACCTACCTCAAGGAGTTATAAGGCAGATAGCAAAGGACATCCACACCAGCACCCACCTAGGACAAAATAAGTTAGAACAATTAATAAAGAAATATTACTTAGGCCCCAACATTAGGGATATCGTCCACTCAATTGTATCTAGATGCATTATTAGTGCTAAGGTAAACTCCCCAACTAAGAAGCTGCCTCCCTTAGTAAGGTATTGCGGGAAAGCCCCTGGGGAACTGTGGGAAGTAGATTTCACTGAAATGACTCCTGGGAAATCTGGCTATAAGTATTTATTAGTCCTAGTAGATATCTTTTCTGGGTGGGTGGAGGCATTCCCCACTCGAGGGGAGACAGCATCCACAGTATGCAAAATTCTACTAAGAGAAATTATACCCAGATATGGTATTCCCCTTGCCCTAGGATCAGATAATGGACCAGCATTTATCTCTAAGATATCACAAGAATTAGCCACTAAGTTAGGCATTAATTGGAAACTACACTGTATTTACCGACCCCAGAGTTCAGGACAAGTAGAAAGAATGCATAGGACTTTAAAGGAAACAATCATTAAACTGAAAGAGGAGACCGGTGAAAACTGGGTTGAGCTACTCCCTTTTGCCCTTTTTAGGACAAGATGTACTCCTTACCTTAAGAAATGGGCCCCCTGTGAAATTCTATTTGGGCAACCAATACCCCTTATACCCCAGTTGACCACCGAGGAATTAGAGATTTCTAACCACAATTTCCTCAAGTCCCTACAGGCTTTGCAACACATTCAGAGTGAAGTACGGGCCCTCCAATGGTCAATCCAGTCGGATAAGGTTGACGGCGCCAAATTACTAGAAGCACCAGAACCTGGACAGTGGGTATGGATTCTCAATCATAGGCAGGGCAGCCTGGAGCCACAATGGAATGGACCGTTCCAGGTGCTCCTAAGCACACCCACGGCTGTTAGGGTAGCTGAGAAACCCTACTGGATCCACCTCTCCCATGTGAAACCGGCCCATCCACCAGAGGAGGTACCTCGAAAATGGCAAGTCAAACAGAAACCGGAGGAGCCCCTAAAGCTTACTTTCTCCACTACTTAGGACTGATAGCTTTCTGCTATTTGCCTAGTAGCGGGTTAGAAGAGCAAGAATGGGTCTTAATTAGAACTGCTGGTGGCACAGTAATTGCTTCCAACTATACTTGGGTGGGGGGAAAATACTCCAATAACCCTAAAGGCTGACTTCTCTAAATTCTTTGATGATAAATTTTGTGAGTCTCCCGCAGCCGTAGCCGTTGTAAACTCCCTTTCTGATTGGCAACGCCTCTCAATCCCATTCACTCCATGTGATAACACGGTCAAGAACTACGCCCTTAGGTATGCTGCTCATTATGGATGCCCAGAACCACCTCAGAAAAGGTTTGCCCTTGTGGAACCTACAAGGATTTCTATTGTAGACAATGGGGTTGTGAGATCCTGGCCATAGACTGGAACCCTGGAGGTAGGAATGATAAACATATATCCCTTTTCCGAGATCGCAGCGGAAGACCAAATAATAAAGACTGTATGTTAGACAAATGCAATCCAACCATGTTAACAGTCCTAAACCCAGGAGACCCCGAATGGATCAAGGGTCGTACATGGGGGGTTAGACTTTACATGTCCAGGACTGACCCTGGAACCTTCTTCACCGTCAGAAAACTTTCTGCTAAAAACAGGCCACTCCTTAGAGGAGTGAGAAGTGGGCCGCCACCCAGGCCACCTAGGCCCCCTGTCAGCTCCCCAGCAGCGCCTGAGCGCCCACCCGGGCAGTGAGACAGACCCAGACCAGAGCGGAGCCACTGAGACTCCTACTGCTGACTCATTCCCGATCGAGCCAGAAGAGCAGAACCATAAGTTACCCTTCTATACTCCCAGCCTGTTACTAGAAAGGCCACACCACCAAGAGATTTATGCCCTAGATTTACTAAATAAAGTATTTCCATTCTTTAATAGCACACAGCCAGGTATTACAGAGTCTTGCTGGCTGTGCCTAAGTCCCAGACCTCCTTTCTATGTAGGGCTGGGGGCCAACACCTCAAGAGGAGGGGAACTGGCTCCCACCACAGTCACCCTCACGGGTATTCAAAACCAAGATCAGAATCAGATAAACGATTGTATTTCTGAAGAATCCCTCACCCTAGCAGAGTTCCATGGGAAGGGAACTTGCTACCTTCTAGCAGACTTCACCTTGGATAAATCCAATTATAGTGATTATTGCCTTAACCAAGAAACCCTGCCTGACACCCTAGAGAGCCCAGCAGTAACAAAGGCTCCTGAGGGACTACGGTTTATATGCACTCAGGACATTTTTAAGTGTATAGTCCCCACCCATCCTGAGCTTTGCATGAGCACTTATATCATTCCTCAAGTATATTTATATGGAGGAAACCCTGAATTCCTAGTTGCTTCTCCAAGGCGGGCTAAGCGGACCCCACTTCTCATCCCTATCCTGGCTACCAAAGGAATCGTAGGTTCTGCCGCTGTAGGAGCGGCATCACTCATTCAAGGGGAAGCCAACCTTAGACAGCTATCTCAAACCTTTTCAAAAGATATCTCCCTCCTCCAATATCAGGTAATATATTTAGAGCGCCAAGTAGACTCCCTTGCTGAAGTAGCCTTACAAATAGGAGAGGATTAGATCTCCTCTTCCCCCAGCAAGGTAGGTTATGTGCTACATTAGGGGAGGAATGTTGTTTTTATGCTAACCACTCTGGAGTAATTAGAGAAAATATCAAGACACTCACCAAAAGATTAAAGGATAGAGATAAAGAGGAGGAAAGTTCTAGTTGGTATGCCTCCATGTTCAAAACATCACCTTGGTTAACTACCCTTATATCTGCTATTGCTGGACCCCTCTTACTGCTCCTATTAGCGATCACCATAGGGCCTATCATCCTAAATAGAGTTCTTGCTTTTATCAAAGAGAGGATAGAAGCAGTCAAGTTAATGGTACTCTCCCAACCTTATACCATCATCCCAAATGATAAAGAGTCAAGGGTTTGACATACCCACAAGGAAAACGGGGGAATGTTGGAAACAAGGAAATTGAGAACTAGTAGTATGCTGAGGCCAAGGGAAACTAGAAAAGAACACTGAGAACAGGATGGAGTTGAGCAACCATCCGGCATAGTGCAAATGTTCTCCCTTGGGCAAACTAGGTCAATTATAATCTATATAAGGACTTATTTTATAATTTTCCATTCAGACCCCACCCTGTTCCTGCGCGCGGGCTCTGTAAGCAAACAGCTAACTGCTACGTCTGCTTCTATGTAACGCTTGCTTGCTCGCCCCTATATAAGGACTTAGCTGTAAGCGCTAGGCGCAACTCTCGTTTGCAGCCCTTGTGGGTATTATGTCCTCGGACATCTTGAGAGTTCACCCCTGCGCAGGTTAAACTTGGCCAATAAAGTAAGATCATAAACCCTGAAAGTCTCCGACATTTGTTCTCGCGGGTGGTGGATGCAACACTTTACGGGAAGACTGGGGATGATAAGGGATGTGCAGCTTCCCCTCGACGAATAGGAGGTGGAATTCCTGTAGACAGGAAGGGCTCAAGAGAGAGAGAGCTCAGTGGGATAGCAGGTTAGTAAGGCAATGAGAGGAAAATACATTAACAGGCCGGCTTAGAGTGAATTTGAGGGCTTCCTTTCCGGGTTCAGCCATGCTCCCTAATGCCCGGAGGCACAGCTGCCATCCACGTAGGGTAGGGTCAAGCTGTTTTGATATGTAGGCAGCTGGGTAGTATGTTGGGCCTACTGGTTTGGCTAAGACTCCCACTGCAATCCCCTGTCTCTTGTCTGTAAACAGACAGAAAGGATGAGAAGGATTGGGAAGACTCAGGAAGGGGGAAATGGGCGGAGCTGGAGGAGGAGTTGGGTTCTCCAACTGCGGGAGGATAAAGGAGGGGGAAGGGGTTAGGTTTTTCGCCTAGTAACTTGAGAACATCCTGTCTTAGGAGCAGAATAGGGCAGGAGGGTATGACAAGGAATGAATGGGAAAAGGGAAAGCCATCCAGACTGCAGCTAAGCGGGGGAGTTGGCCACTGGCTAAGACAGGGTCCTGTCAACTCCCATGACCAAGATCTGGGAAGGAGTAAGAGGTCCTGAAAAGGATGGTAAAACAGAGTAGGTAGCCCCTGTGTCTACTAGGAAAGAGATGGACTTACCCGCCACCTGTAGCTTTACCCTGGGCTCAGCGAGGATGATAGGGGTCTTGGAGTCTGGGCCTCTTCAATCACCTAGGAGTCTGAGAAGTTCCAGAGCGACCAGGGAAGAGTCCGCACCTTGATCAGCTGGTCCCCCATGTAGAGACACTGGGGATGAGCCTCTAAGGGGACAGGCATCCCTCCAGCGGCCAAGCTGCTGGCAATCGGGGCAAGGCTTCCTAGGTGGCCAGGGTTGAGGACAGTGGCAAGCCCCCAGTACCCTTTTTTGCCACACTTGAAACAGGCTCCCCGGTGGGGTGTTCTTTGGCCCAGACTTAGGCTTCACCTCCGTGCCAGTGTTTGTCGCTGGCCACAGGGCCGCTAGTATGGCCTGGGTTTGCAGGGCTACTTTTTGCTGTAGGTGAGCCTGGTGGGCAGCCTCAGCCTCTGCTTCCCGGTGAAAACCTTAAATGCCTTATTTACCAGATCTCAGATGGGGGTTTGGGGGCCATCCTCGGCCTTTTTCAGTTTCCTTCTAATATCTGGGGTTGACTGGGAGATAAAGTGAGTAGCTAAGACAGTGGCCCCAGCATTAGAAGTCGGGTCAAGGCGGGTATGGAGCACCATTGCCTCATTTAGTTTGTTGAGAAACAGTGCTTGATTTTTCCAGGGCCTTGGGTGACCTCTCTGAGCTTATCATAATTGACTGCTTTCTGGGCAGATTGGTGCATACTTGCTATCAGGCACTCAACCATTTTGTTGCAGTGTCTCTAATCCGCCTGCCCTAACTGGTAGGCCCAGCCTGGTTCTGCCTCTGCCACATCTTCAGCCTGTACTGGCATTAGAGGATTTGTGGTGTGGGTTTGGTCTGCATGAGCCCTAGCTGCAGTCTGGACGCAGTTGCGCTCTTCCGGGGTCATAGTGGAAGTTAAAATGATGTGCAGATCATGCCATGTGAGGTCATAAGCCTGGGTTAGGTACTGGAATCCCTTGATAAAATTGGTAGGGTTAGTGGAGAATGAGCCTATGCATTTTTCAATTGAAGAGAGGTCAGCTAGTGAAAAAGGAACATGGACCCGAACTACACCTGCTCCTGCCACTTCCCGGAGGGGCAAATGCGGGAGTCTAGGAGCTCTAGATTCAGGCGGGAGCGAGTAAGTGAGCTGACAGGGGAAGAAAGGTCTTCAGAGGGAGGGAGAGAATCTGGTTGAGAAGGGGGAGCCAGGACTGAAGTAGCTGATGGCAGGGACTGATAAGGAGGAGAAGAAGGAGGAGCAGCAAGGCCTTCAGGGGAAGGGGGAGAAACTGGTTGAGAAGGGAGGACCGGGGCCTGCAGTGGCTGCTAGCAGAGAGCTGATGAGGCGGAGGGGTAGCAAGGTCTTCAGGGGGATCAGAAAAGGGGGAGGAAGACTCTGGGGCAGCAGGCTGAGGAGGCTGGAGGGGGTCAGGTTTTCCTCAGAGTCAGGTTTCCCTCCTCCAAGGAGAACTTGCCAGGGAGCCGGGCGGGAGTGCAAAGCCCAAAAGCTCTGAATGTAGGGGACCTCAGACCATTTGCCAGTCCGTCTGCAAAAATTATTTAGGTCAGTAAGGGTAAGGAAATTAAAAGTGACTTTAGGAGGCCAGGTCTCACGATTATTGAGCTGATATAACGGCCAGGCTGTAGTGGATAGAAAAATCAGCCGTTTTCTCTTGAGGCCAAGATCAATTACTTTCGAATTTTTCAGAAGGCGCCCTTGAGGTGATTTAGGATCTGGCTTGGACTCCTGCCCCCAATTCCTGGTCCCATGTGGAGCAGCAGATGGGAATTGGCATCCCTCAACCCAATCTGCTGATCCAGTTGGGTAAAAATGAGGATCTAGGCCCAGGGATGTGTCCTCTGGTGCCTAGAGCCTCTCAGCAGAGGGAGAGCGAGCAGCCTCTCCCAGAAGGGTCACCCCGATGCAGTGCTGCGATTTGGTGGAGAGCAGTCTCTCCAGCAGGCGGGGCCCCGGAATCAGTGTTCAGGGACCAGAAACTTAAGGGCAAAGGCAATTACCCTGGTTCTTTGTCCAGACTGGTGGGGCGGCCATGAGGCTTTCTCAGGGAGTAGGGAGAGGAGCGGTCTTCAGCAGACAACAACTCCTCCCGGGTTTCAGCACCAAATGAGAGGTTTTCTTAGGCTCCACCAAGAAAGAAATGCCAATCAGCCATAAAATAGGCATTAAAGAACTTTATTGGGGTTTGTGCACCCGGGTGAGGTTCCCTGGTCTGCAGGATGAGGCCGTGGAAGTCACGCCCAAGCTGGGAATGTAGTGGGGTTTTATTTTCGTTGGCTCCCCATGGGAGCTGAGGATTGGTGCCCTCTGAACACAGCAGCAATACAGCATTGGTAGTCTCTTCCTTGGACTCAGGTTACTGTGAGGATGTCTGTCTTGGCAAAGTCCAGCCAGAGCTTCCTCCTATCCCCGCCCACCCTAACAACTTGTAGTCCTTCTGAGGAACAAAGGTGGAACTGCTTATTGTCTCCTCAAGTCAGGGTGGGTCATACCTTCAGTTCCTGGAACAAAAGCTTTTACATGCATTGATTACTAAGCTTATTAGCTATTACTTAAACTAAATTTTTCCAACTTTTAAGTCCCCTATCAGCCCCTTTTCATCCACACACCAATGAATTTCATGTAACCCTCCTTATGTCACATGTGGGCACATGTAACCATGTTTTCAGTGATCATGTACAAAGAATTGAACTGAACACTAAATTTATTAAGTGACAGTTCACTCCACAGAACATGGAAGTGGGTCAAATCCAAGCAGAAATTGACTGCAGGGCCTGGAGGGATTCTATTCCTATAGGGCAGATATTTCCTGACTAGTTTGGTGGGGTTTTATTGTGCATGGACAAGTAGTTATATTACTTTAAAGCTACTGCACATGTGGTCTCCCAAGATTTTCCTTGACTGGCCACCGGAGAAGGGGGTTGCACAGTCTTAATGTATTATAATGCTATTCTCATGAAGCTGGGATCATGTAGCATCTTCTGTGCGGTGCATTCCTGAGTCACCATGATTCAGCACTTTTCCAGAAAGCAGAAAAAATCTATCTTAGAACAGGGTCTCTGTCCTCCTGTATTGTTGTCCTTCATCTTAGCCCAAGGCACCTCTGGAGTTTCCTCCTTCCTGGACATCTCCTGCCTCACTTATTCCTCCTTCTGTGACTATATAAAATGAGGTGAAAAACTGCCATCCCCTGGAGCATTTTCCCAACCTGTTGAGATTTTACTTCACAGCAATTGTCAATTTGGCCCTAATAAACTCATAAAAATTCTTACTGGTTTGGATGTTTCTTACATTCACATGCCTTTTAGCCATGGCCCTCTGTTCAAGTGCTCAGTTTCTTAGCTACAATCAGCAAATTTCTTGCAGGGGGAAATGGTTCACAGAATGTCAGCTCACCTCATTGTATTTTCCTTCTTCTGAGATGATGACCCATCAAATGCTTTTCAACTTGGCAGCTCTCCAATAACTTAAAAAGAGGGGTTTTCTATATTTTATTCAGCTTTTCTAGTTGTTCTTGGCATGAACATAGTTTGCCTCATGCAGAAAAAATAATTATATTCTCAGAATTCTTTTCCCAGAAGAATTCTCAGTAGATAGTGATTTTATATAGGGACTCTGCTTACACAATCCTTGGGAAGGCTAATGAAATCAAAAGGTGAAAAGTTCCTTCTATCAATTAGCTATTTTTCCATTAATGGAGCATAACAAGCAATCACAATGTCTCAGTGTTCTACCAAAATGTGCATTTATTTCTCATGCATCTAGGGGTCAGCTGAGTGTGGGCTCATTTAAATTAGGCAAATCACCTTCAAGTGGTGGGTCTGGCCAGGGCTCAGGTCCTCCTCCAGGCCTGCTCCATGTTTGTTCATTCTGAGCACAGGCTGAAGAAGAAGCAGATCCCTGGAGGGAGTTCTTTTCATGGTGAAGGTGTCACAAGTAGGCACAGATAACCATGTTCTTGGTGATCAGGACAAAGAATTGAACCTAACACATATAGTTTGTAGCAAAGAATATGGGAGCAGGCCAACTCCAAGCAGAGACTGGCCTCATGGGCTGGAGGGATTCTATTCTTTTTTTTTTTTTAAGATAATGAATTTGTGTACTTTTTTAAAAAATATTTATTTATTTATTTATCTTTAGAGGGAAAGGAGAGAGGGAGAGAAACATCAATGTATGGTTGCCTTTTGTGCGTCCCCTGCTGGTAGTTAGCCTGCAAGGAACCGGCCTGAAACTCAGGCATGTGCCCTGACTGGGAATCGAACCGTGATTGTCTGGTTCGCAGGCCCACGCTCAATCCACTGAGCTATGCCAGCCAGGGCTGGATTCTATTCTTATAGGGCGGTCTTTCCTGGCTAGTTTTGGTGGGCTTTTATTGTGCATGTACAAATAGCTGTATTACTTTAAAGCTACTGTGCGTGTGGTCTCCCATGATTTTCCTGGATTGGCCACCGGAGGAGGGGTTGAACAATGTTGCCAAATGGACCCCCCTTCTCCTGGGGTCCCCCTGTATGAGGAAAGGCAAGGTTTGCCTTGCCCTCAGCCAGGCTATTAAAGCTCCCAATGTCAGAGATTGGTGAAAAGGAAAGGAATTATTTATTTAAAAGTTATACAGACTTAAGAGTAATGACTTAGTGTCTTCATTAAAATCCCAAGGTCCCTTAAAACACCCACAAACACACCCAGTCCTTCCTCCCCCTCTTTACCTGGTCCAGGGTACTGTATCTCAAGAAAAGCAATAGAGGTCCGTGGCTCAGGTAGCCCCCAGTTCTTCCCAGTAACCCATGCCTGGCTGGTAGGCCTCCCTTGGTTTCCAGCATCATCAACTATGTCACTGGGATCTCCAGTTCTTAATCCAAAACCACATGGCACCTTCTCATGGGCCACCAGCAAGAGTCCTTTCACCCCTTTCCTTCCTGCAGCTTCTCTCCTGCATTCTTCCAAACTGCAGAGAGCTCTGCATCGCTGCTTTATCTTGCTTTCTGGCTTCCTAAGCTGTGTGGCAAAGGGAGCCCCAAAGCTTTGTGGTTCTTCCTGTCATGTCTGCGGTGCCTGGGTTTAAACCCCTGCATGAATCTTCCCCTGCAGCCCAATTTCCAACTCCTCCCACAATCAGCTACACCTACCAGCATTCCCATATTTTTTCCCCAGCTTTTCTGGGCTGCCATAATAAGTCCAAGCAGATGTGGCCCTGTGGCATGGAGCCAATCATCTCCAAGCTCTTACACAGGCTGTGTAACCAGGGGGAGTTGCCTCCCAGTTACATCCTGGGTGGAAGTCACTCCCATCCCCCTGGTTCAAAGTATGGCCACAGCTATTTAATATATCTATGAAACCCATCAAAAACTATAGATCAAGCCCTGGCTGGTGTAGCTCAGTGGATTGAGCGCAGGCCTACGAACCAGACGATCTCAGTTCAATTCCCAGTCAGGGGGTTGCAGGCCAGTTCCCGGTAGGGGCCAGTTCCCAGCAGGGGATGCATGAGAAGCAACCATACATTGATGGTTCTCTTCCTCTCCCCGCCCCTTCCCCTGTAAAGATAAATAAATAACATTTTTTTTTAATTATAGATCAGTTAAATGACCATTCTGGAGGTTATCTAAAAAACTGTTGCTTTGCAAAAGAACTCTCAATGGCCCTGCTCTATATGTCCCATCCTCCAGTTCAGACTTGTGGGGGTGAAGACATCTCATATTTTTAATATTTCCTGGAAACCCTGAGTTCTGGACCCCATTACAAATCCTTTTTGGGGAGGACCCTGGTTGTACCCTCTCACAAAGGCAGAAGAGAAGCCAATACATTTCCCTCCCCCTGCCCCCAGCTTGTCTTATGTCACCTAATATCACATTGGCTGAAGCAAGTTACACAGTCAAGTTTAAAATCAATGGGCAGGAGATAAACTACGCCTTTTTTGTTAGACGAACTGCAAAGCTACATGGCAATGGACATAGCTACATGGAGGGGTAAAGAACTGAGGTGATAATTCAATGTACCATATCAATTTGGTGAGATAGGAATTCCAGGGGCCTGTTCCTGGCTATGTAATCACCAAGGAGACCTCACTACTATGCAGCTGCTGCCATGCCTAATAGCTACTGTCTACTGCAAACTTGTTATCCCATAGGGATGATGGGCTAGGATTTACACAGCCATTTGTCAACTATTTTTCAGATGCTTTTATTGTGGAATTCTTTGCCCAAATTAATATAAAAGCCTCAAGCATCCTGCTATCATAAATGTTGGAGACAAAGGAAGAAAAGGGTGATTTTTACCTTCTTTCTGCTTTCTAATTTCTTATTTGGCCAACTCAGTCTGGAAGCCTTTTTGTAAGAGTGTCTGGAAAATATAAGTTCCTGACTTCCATGTCTAGAAAATGTAATAAAGACTTTTAAAAGGGATGGGGACAATGCTGTGTGCCAACCCCCACTCTGGGGCCAACCTGAGTCACAGACACCTGAGATAAGAGATCCACACTGGAAGAAGGCTCTTGAAGAACCCACATGAGTACTCCAGCCTATTTTGTAGTACTAGTCACGTAAAACCTCTCCTGTACCTTAGGCTGTTTTCTTCCCATACTCCTGCCCTGCCCTTGCTAGGATGATCAGAAACTCTTATTAGCAAGTCAGAGAAGGAGAAATGAAAGTGCAAAGTGGAGGAGGAAGAAAATTGCTACCATTTTCTGTTGTGGACCTCATACAGTCACAAACCAGGGCGAGGTAGGAGTGAAGGGGCAGCTTAACTTTTAAATGAAGTTGGAAATTTAGACTGCTACATGAGATTGGACATTTTAAATACAGATATAAGTCTGTTTTGCAACTAGAAATTACAGGAAAGATTTATTGTTACCTAAGAGTAAACAAAGGAGTCAAGCAAGTTGCCCTAGATTTTCTCCAAAGGGCAGGGGAGACACTACCTGCTGAGCAGGTTTGAATGGGACACTGGGGGTGGGGATGGGGGGGAGGATGAAGTAGTTTACTGACTACATTCCATAAGCTTGATTCTTTCAACATATTGGATATATTTCTTAATTGAATTTAATATAGCATCATGAAGGTACATTACACTACCTGTCTATTGTGCTTTTCCTGGTTTTAAAGTACAGAATTTTTTACCCAAATCACTCTCCCACTCCTCATTTTTACATATTTCAGGAGGTATGTTTCTCAAAGTGAAATGAGTCTCAGGTTGTGAAGAAAGGAACCAGCTGTTGGAACTGTACTAGGTCTTTTAAAGACAGCTTGGTAAATCTGCACAGGGGCTCAGGAGAAAACTTTCCCACATTTAGAAATGAAGAAAAAAGAGCCCTGGCTGATGTGGCTCAGTGGATTGAGTGCTGGCCAGTGAACAAAGGGTTACCATTTCGATTCCCAGTGTAAGGGCACATGCCTGGGTTGCTGGCCAGGTCCCCAGTAGGGGGGACTGGAGAGGCAACCACACACTGATGTTTCTCTCTCTCTTTCTCCCTCCCTTCCCTTCCCCTCTCTCTAAAAATAAATAAAATCTAAAGACAAAGAATAAATGAAAAGTGACCCTTAGAGAAGGAATGTTGTTTCTCAGAGCCTCGGAGCTAGGAAGTGCTGAAGACTGAACTGTAATCAGATTCCAAGTGTCCAAAAATGGTGTCATTATTACATGTTCACTTCAAGTAATAGACACACTTCAACAAAATGATAGATGACATATAGTGCAGCCACATTCCCATAGCATGGGGTCTGTTTCAGGCCTTTCAGATAAGTCTCTGTTGTACACCCTTTAGTTGCTGGTGAGGCTTTCAAATTCACTTCCTCCCTCTCTCCCTTCCTCTCACTCCCTTCCTTCTTTCCCTTTCTTTGTTCCATTTTCCCTCCTTTTCTCCTTTCTGTCCCCTCTCCCTTCCTTTTGTCTGTGTAAATTATCTGCTAATCTCCAGTGGTGAAGAGGTGTAATCCTGCAAGTGACCAGATCTGATTCCTCTGGGGCCTTTGTTTTTGAAAACATGCTTTTATCAGTTTGTTGATTGACAAACCTGATTAAGACAAACTTCTAGGGGGTGGACGATCTTGAGGGAGGAGGAGCACCCATGCACAAGGGAATCAGAGGGCTGTCCACTTCAGGAGGGCTATGGGAATGTGACTGATAGGTCGGGTGTGGACGCAAGGTGGGTCCAAGGTGTGGGCCGGGCAGAGAGCCACTAGGTGTTCTCACGCCCGCGTGACTGATGTACAGCTACTGAAACCAGCAAGAAAGGCACCTGCCTCCCTCAGTGTCTCTCGCGCCCTCTACTGTTTAGCATCATGGTCACAGTGGAAGAGAGACGCTTTAGGGAATTCGTCTGTAAAGCACATATTGAAGGATGCATTTGGAGCTTCGAGGTAAGTTAAGCCAGGATTTGCATAATATTCCCTTGGGTCCCCTCCCAAGCACTATCTCTCCCTTCCCACCACACCAACCACTAACCTGGTTGTATAGCAAGCACTTGGCTTTTATCACCTAACAATGTAGCCTTAGAAGCTACAGGTTTTTTGGTTTGGTTAGAAGTTTACGTAGGGAATTAGAAAGCAAGTATTCTTTTGTGGGTGGCTTCCTTCACTCCACATGACGTTTTGAGATTCATTATATATTTTGGGGTATAAAACTGGAAATGGAGTTGTTGGGTCACAGGGGTTTGCATACCTTCCAATTTAGCAGATAAAGCCAAACTGTTCTCCAAAGTTGACGTACCCATTCACATCCTCACCAGCAGTGCATGAGTGTGTGTAGAGACCTCCTCAGGGATTGAACGTGTACATCCCTGACTGAGGTTGAACAATGTTTTCTATGTTAATTGGGCCCTCCTCCTTTGTGAAGTGCTTGTTCATGGATCTGACCTGTTTTTTCTACTGGGTTACTTGTAGGTTTCCTATTGATTTGTAGGAATTTCTTTCAATTTGATGTATTGCAAATGTTTTCTATCATTCTTTTTAGTTACTATTTTGCTAATATATTTTTAGTTGTTTTCCTACTTTATGGCTTTCTTTTAATGAACATATTTTTAATTTTAATGTAGTCAAATGAAGCAATCTTTTATATTAGTGCTTTGTGTGTCCAGTTTTTAAGAAGTTTTTTCTATACCTTGAGATCATGAAGATATTCTCCTGTTATTTTCAAGAAGCTTTATTATATTGCCTTTCACATATAGTTATAGAATGTACTAGAAGTAGACATTTGGATAAGTTTTAATATTGGGCTCATTTCTTTTTTCCCTATAAGGATATTCAATATTAATATATAGATTTTGTATTCCTTAGAAATTAGGGAAATTTTCCTAGTCATTCCATCAGATAAAAATAGTAACAAAGGAGAAAATAAAACCAGGCCCTAATTCCCCACCCAGGGTAACCACTATACCACTTTGGTAAGATTCATCCAGTTAGTATAATCACAACATTATATAAATTGTACTAAATATTATACAAATAAGGACAATCCCTTAGCTTCTCTAATGTCTGATTATACAGAGAATTGGTGACCTCTATGCTATGCTTATCTTAGCATGGGGTGAGTAAGAGGTAACAGGATGGAGAGAGGAGGTGCCATTTGGAGGGAGTTAAGGGGTTGAAGAGACCAGGCAGCTTGATCTCCATGACAAGAAACTGCACATACTTTATAAGAATGGTGAGCCCTCCAAAGAACCTTCATAACACTCCAGGAGTGTTGGATGCCTGATTGACAGAAGGCATTAGCAATCAGGACAGGCTGGAAAAGCAGAGGCTATCCGATGAGAGGACCACAGTGGGAGCCAAATTATAATAAGACTCTTGCCCCTTCTTCTTCTTTCCTCCCTGACTCAACTCATTGGAGGAGCTGGGCATCCGGGAACTGGGGATGGAGTGGGGAGAAGTTGTCTCAGTCCCAGTGTATGCCCTCCCTCCAGCTGCAAGAAGCTGCTGTAGGAGAAAAGAAGAGGTGACCATACCTTCTTTTCCACTTGGAAGCAGAGAGGTCAACCTTAGTATACTCTTTAACTGAATGGAAGTGTTTTGTTTGTTTTTTAAAATTATCCTCTCCCAAGGACATTTTTTCATTGCTTTTAGAGAGTGATGAAGGGAGAGAGGAAGAGAGAAAAAAACATTGCCCAAACAGGGAATGAATCTACAATGCAAGTTTGTGCCCTGAGAGGGAAATGAACCCACAACCCTTTGGTTATCAGATGATGTTCCAACCACTGAGCCACACTGGCCAGAGCTAGAATGAACATTTTTTAAAAAATACATTTTATCCATTATGCTATTACAGTTGTCCCATTTCTCCCCTTTATTCCCCTCTGCCCCTGTGTACCCCCTCCACCCCATTCTCCCCCATTCATGTCCATGGGTCATATATTTAAGTTCTTTGGCCTCTACATTTCCCATACTATTCTTAACCTTCCCCTATCTTCTACCTACCATTTCTGCCACTTGTTTTCTGTACCTTTCCCCTCCCTCTCCCCACCCACCCCCATGCTGATAACGCTCCATGTGATCTTCACTTCTGTGATTCTGTTCCAGTTCTAGTCATTTGCTTAGGGTTTTTTTGTTTTAGGTTCAGTTGTTAATAACTGTGAATTTGTTGTCATTTTACTGTTATTTTTAATTTTCTTTTTCTTAGATAAGTCCCTTTAACATTTCATATAATAAGGGCATGGTGATAAGGAGCTCTTTAAACTTGACCATATCTGGGAAGTACTTTATCTGTCCTACCATTCTAAATGACAGCTTTGCTGGGCAGAGTAATCTTGGGTGTAGATCCTTGCCTTTCATGACTTGGAATACTTCTTTCCAGCCTCATCTTGCCTGCAAAGTTTCTTTTGAGAAAACTGAAAGTCTTATGGGTAGTCCTTTGTAGGTAACTGTTTCCTTTTCTCTTCCTGCTTTTAAGATTCTCTCCTTATCATTAATCTTGGCTAATGTAATTATGATGTGCCTTGGTGTGTTCCTCCTTGGGTCCAACTTCTTTAGGATTCTCTGAGCTTCCTGGAAGTCTATTACCTTGCCAGATTGGGGATGTTCTCCTTCATTATTTTTTCAAATAAGTTTTTAATTTCTTGCTCTTCCTCTTCTGCTTCTGGCACCCCTATGATTCAGATGTTGGAACATTTAAAGATGTCCTGGAGGTTCTTAAACCTCTTTTTTTTTTTTGAATTCTTATGTCTTCATTCTATTCTCATTCAATGTTTCTTCCTTCCTTCTGGTCCACACCATTGATTTCAGGCTTGGTTTCCTTCCCATCACTGTTGGTTCCCTATACATTTTCCTTTATTTCACTTACTATAGCCTTCTTTTTTTCATCTAATTTGTGACCGTATTCAACCAGTTCTTTGAGCATCCTGATTACCAGTGTTTCAAACTGTGCATCTGATAGGTTGGCTATCACTTTGTTGCTTAGTTGTATTTTTTCTGGAGCTTTGATCTGTTTTTTCATTTGGGCCATTTTTTGTTTGTTTGTTTGTTTGAGCATACCTGTCACATTTAAGGGGCAGAGCTTTAGGTGTTCACCAAGGCAAGGCAACCCGCCATTGCATTGTGATGCTGTATGTGGGGGAGGGGGTTGAGAGGGAACAGTGCCGCTTGCTCTGCTCTCTGTAGGTTTTCAGTTACTTCCCCCGCTACCTACAATCAAATTGGGACCTTCTGGTGCTGATTCCCGGGTGGGTGGTTTTGTGTACGTTCTAGGACCCGTGGGTCTCCCCAACGAACTCTCCTTTGAGGCTGGGAGTTTGTTGCAATGCCACCTCAAGCCCCACAGGTGCTTTCAATCAGAGGTTTGAGGCTTTATTTCCCCACTGAAACTCTGGGTTGCACAGTCTGTCTTACTCCTCAGTTGTTCCTCCCTGTTTATCTGCACCTGAATGTGGGACTGCCCACTCTGCAATCCAACACCTCACCAGGTCTGCCAGCCACAGCCTTGCCTGTCCGGTCTTCCAGCTGCTGTCTTGCCAAGAGTCCTCTCCAAGCAGCTGCCCATCTCCACCCCTCCTAACGGATGAATATTTCTTCTTTAACTCCTTGGTTGTCTGACTTCCATACAGTCCAATTTTCTGTCAGTTCTGTTGTTTTTTGTTTTTAAATTTGTTGTTATCCTTTTGGTTGTGCAAGGAGGCACTGTGTCTATCTCCATCCTGGATGGAAATGAGGAATAAACTTCTTAATAACAAACCGAGTTCAAGACCTCTAAAGACAGAATGACAAATGATTGGTAATCCTCATTCCCTTTCACATATTTCTCCCCTTATTGACATTAAAACAAGGGCAAGTGTTAAACTCCTAGGAAAAGTGAACACTTTAGTCTAATCGTTCTGATTCATGACCTACACTGGACCACCTAGAAACCCTACAGAATGCAATTTGGCATTTAGAATGAAAGAATAGGGATGATTAGTTGTTCTGTTTCATTCTATAGTGTTCTGAGAAATTACAGATTTTTCTTCTACAAATGCTTTGCCATAGCCCACAGTCAACTATGCAGGTTGTGCTAACACTAGTCTTAAACAATTTAAGGCCTTGCATCACAGTAGTTTAGGGGAATTCTGGGGATGATGGTAATTTCTGAGCACTGTGAAAAAGCTATCCTATCAAAACTTTGTAAGGCTGTCTATTACTCTTGAATAACAACATATAAAATAAAAGCCCCCTTCTGCCCTGACTGGTGTGCTTCAGTGGGTTGGGCATCATCCTGTGAACTGAAAGAATGCAGGTTCAAATCCCGGTCAGGGCACATGCCTAGGTTGCGGGCCAGTTCCTCAACTGGGGGCGTGTGAGAGGAAATTGACTGATATTTTTCTGGCACATCAATGTTTCTGTCCCTCTCTTTCTCACTCCTTTTCTAAAAATAAATAAAATCTTTTTTAAAAAGCCCTCTTCTGATCAACTTCAAACCCCATGAAAGTGAATTTTAGAATATGAAGTATTATAGCAAATGTATCATTGAGATAGATTGATTTTAATAACAAACCATATTTGAAAGCCTGAATTACAATGGTAATTCAATTATTTGAAATTTGATGGAACTTGTCTGTGGTTTCCCAGAACCCCAGGGTTACACTTTATGATATCTCAGTCACGTCATCTGCAGCCACTAAGAAATGCAATTCAGTACTTAACACAACACTTCCACTACTTTGTAAGTTAAGATTTCTTCAGAAATGGCCTTGGCTAGGGAGTGTGGCTCAGCTGGTCAGAGCATCATCCCATAACTGAATTCAGAGTTGAGGCTTAGAGGATGTCCAGGTAGGACACATGCCTAAGTTTCAGATTCCATCCCTGGTCCAGGCACCTATAGTCCCAGGTCCAGGTGTGTACTGGAGGAAACCAATTGATGTTTCTCTCTCACATCTATGTTTCTCTTTCTTTCTTCCTCTATCCCTAAAAATGCAATGAAAAAAATGTCCTCAGGTGAAGATTCAAAAAAATGTCCTTCAGAAATATATTGTCTTTCTTGCAGTATCTTATGTCTCTCCTGTTCACTCTGGGGTGAGGGGTTATTCATTTTTCAGCCCCATTTGAGATGTACCATTTCCCCCAATAGGCTATACTATTGTATGTACATCACCTGTTTTTGTGGTGAAAACCTTTTATATTTAAATATAAGTATTTATATTTAAATATTTCCTCTCTGAAGCCTTCTTGCATCTCCCATTGCCGCGGACATGTTTGTGCCTGCCTCAGGCTCCCTTTTCATTAATGAAGGGTTACTTTCATCCTATGTGGTTTCAGCCCTTTCAGTCCCACTGTCCCACCCACCCCTGTATGCAGGGGGAGGGAAAGTAAACTAAGCAAATTCCATCAGAATCCTTCCATGAAATTTGCTGTGTGACACTAGCAAAGAGAGTCTCTTTCTATAATGAGGAAACTTTGGGGCTTCCTACAGTCATCTTTTATTCATGAGCACAGGTGGGAGAGATAGAGAAAAGACTGAAAGATGGAGGGAAGAAAGGACAAGAGAGAGGAAAAAAGAAACACAGGAAGGGGAAAGTACAGGGCAAGAGAAAAATGGGAGAAATAGAAGGGAAGGAAAAGAATCAGGGAGTTGAGGTAACCAGATGACAAAATTTAAGCCAGTAGATTCATCTGTGCCTTGAACTAGAACTATACTCAGCTACATGAAACAATATCTTGAGTTTTTGCTCAAGCTAGTGTGAGTTGGGTTTTTATCACTTGCAACCAAGGGTCCTAATAAACTCATTCTATTACCTTTTGTACCTTTCCCACACAGATTTAACCTCAGCACTATTATTACTATTATTTTGTTTATTTCTCCACCAGCTTGCCCATAAACTCACTGAAGGCAGGCCTTCTTATCTGTCTTTGTATTCCCAGTGCCTCACACATGGTATACTCTCAGCAAATGTCTGCAGGGTGGATCACGTGTACCACTTTGCCATCCAACTTGACGATTAGAAACCTACCCCAAATAAATAAATAAATAAATAAATAAATAAAAGAAATCCAATATGTAAGTGAAAATTTAGCACAGATCTCACTAGTGGGGAAAAAGATGAATACCTCTAATAACTGTTAGAGAAACTACACATTTGGAAAAGCTAAGTTAATATCAAGTACCAATGGTCCTCTGAGATGGGAGAACTAACCCTCTCAGCTGAACTATCAGGAGATGAAGAATGAAGTTTAGCTAAAATGCCCACCATAGGATTGCCAGATGTAGAACCACTAAATCTGCCAACACTGTTCAGCTACCCAATTGAGTTTTATGAACATGTATGGAGTAGGTAAAATATACTCACTTGTACATCTCAGATAAGGAATACAGCTAGAAGCTGAGGCTCCTCTGATTCCAATAAAATGGGTTGCAAATTCTGGAGATACATCAGATTCCTCAGAGCAAGAGGAAATTGTTTTCAGCATAAATAAAAGTTCCTGGAAATGTGTTAACCCATGACATATATACCAATGGCTATGAAGAGATATTGGTGTGACCTGGTGTTCTTTGTCTCACTTGAAACAAGCAGGGTGTCCAACCTACCACCTGTAGGCCGCATGCAGCCCAGGATGGCTATGAATGCAGGCCAATATAAAATCATAAATTTACTTAAAACATTATGAGATTTTTTGTGTGTGTGATTACATGCTGCAATGTATTTAATGTGTGGTCCAAGACAATTTTTCTTCTAATGTGGCCCAGAGACGCCAAAAGGTTGGATAGCCCTGGAAAGGCTTCTTCCTGATAGGATGTGAAGAGCCATCTATTCCAGAGGATTATATTTTGGTTGATGTAGGGATTAGGCACATCTTGGGGCCATAAAGGAGAGAAAGGAAAACTGAAAAGAATAGCTTTTGGTAGACTTACACTGATTATGCAGATTTTACATTAGAACTCCAAATTTGCTCCTACTGTGGTTATGTTTGAAAGCACATGGATTAGAGGACATCAGCTCTGGGCTTGAGTTTCATCACCAGTTGGATGAATTATCCAGCAGAGTCAACCATTTTGTTTGAATTCCCATATCTCTAGATACAAAATGGGACAATTCTTTCTCTAACCATCTTATTGGATGTTAGATAAAACCCTAAAAATCCTTATCTTTCCCACAAAATAACTCACTAAGTTTCTATACCACCTTTTTTTTTTTCGGTCAAAGATCCCTCTGAGGATTTATTGAAAAGTATGGACCTCTCTCCACTGAAAAATGAACTTTTGAGTGTGTCTGTACTCTCCCAAACGTTTTTGCATATTATTTTTTAGAGAATCACAAAACTCCTGAGGTTCATTTGTAGGGAAACCAAGTTTTTTTAAAAGCCTGAATTAGATAAAACAATTTCAATGAACCAAAAGAATTTAACAAAACACAGGCTTAGTAAAATATACTTGTTCATTTCATCATGAATTTAGTTGTTTTCAAGCAATACTATTAATCTATGAACTCTCAACATAATCTAAATATATAGGTTAAACATCACTACATAATTCCTCATTGGTGATTACCATTTCATATGAGCTTCTTCTACAATCATGATGATAAAACGAATTGCTAAATGTTTATTGGTAAGTAAATTCAGTAAGGCACTCAAATCCTAGAAGTGAACTATATAACTCCCTTCCTCCCTTTATATAATGAAACAAAACCTTGTTTCCTTCATTTTCAATGCTTCTTTATAAAAAGATATGCTTATCTTGAACTTGTCTAAACATGGGCTTATATGAACTAATCCATCATTACGTATAGTTATAATTAAGGAAACCACTTCATGCTGATAGTTTATTAAAATCAAAATAAGGGAAAACAGAGTTTGCGAGTAGAGCAGAAAAGCAATTCCTGGGGAAATGGTTTACATCTGCATCCCCAGTACTTAGTATAGTGACTGGAATGTAGCAAGGACTATATAAAGTGAACCTTTATTTCATAAGGTATGTATTGCCTTTATTACTAGATCATTTCTTGAAAAGAGCAATTTTCAACTGGTGTGTCATAAGAATTTTTAAAACACACAATACCTGACTATAATCGGGTGTATTGATCTCTTTTCTCTCAGATCATCAAACAAGCAAACAAACAAAAAATGACAGCCAACACAACAATAGCCATCTGGTGTGAATAAATCAAAATTATACCTATTTGTCAGATAGACAAAAACTAGAATTTTTTTGGTGTGTTGCAGAATTTTAGTAATTGGTTAACATGTGCCATTAATTGAAAAAGGTTGAAAATCACTGCCCTAGAAGCAAGAAAGGAAAAGACAAAAACAAATATCCTAACAATATTTTCTTGGAAAAAGTTTTAATTTATATATTTAGCTCTTTATAAAATGTATTTACTTAGCTCTTTATAAAAATACAGGGATGGGCAAAAGTAGGTTTATAGCTGTGAGTACATAAAATAGTTTATTCTTGTATTTTGCACAGGAACAACTGTAGGCCTACTTTTGCCCACCCCTGTATATTTAAAAATCCCAGGCAAAAGCCCTCTCATTCATTTGTTTCAAAAAACAAATCACTTCAGTGGTCTTCTTTAAAGTTCTTGCAGTTTCTTCATCTGGTTGCAGGGAAGGGCATAGGATGCATCCTTTACACCATCAGGAAAAAAATCCAGTAGGGAGAAATCTTGTTGCAATGGGTAGCTGTTTTCATCTAACACAAAGAGGCTCTGCACCTTCACTACACAAGGTGCACCACCGCCTGCCAGCAGGGAGTGGAACAAGTCTGCTGCAACCATGCCATAGGTGATCTCTGAGGAAGGGGCTGAGGAAGATGAAAACACATATACACAGCTCTTACTATCTTCCCAGTTGACAGAAACATATACTAAAGGGTTCATTGTTTCACTTGCTTTCTCAAGTCCCAATCTTACTTTAAATTTCTCCTGCTCTTCCTTCTCTTTCTAGTCATATGCTGTGGAAGTTACTCTAGAATGACGACATGCAATTCCTGCTGATCATGGAAGAAAGTCATAGATAACACACTATTCAAACTGACAGCATTGCTACTATGGTGTACCTATTGCTTCTTAAAACAATGGAAGAACTGAGCCCTGGCTGGTATAGCTCAGTGGATTGAACACGGGCCTGTGAACCAAAGGATCGCAGTTCAATTTCCAGTCAGGGCACATGCCTGGGTTGCAGGCCAGTTCCCAGCAAGGGACACACAAGAGGCAACCATACATTGATATTTCTCTCCCTCTCTCCTTCCCTTCCCCTCTAAAGATAAATAAATAAAATCTTTAAAAAAATGAAGAACTAAGATTAATTTTTCTTAAATTTAGCCTGAAAAAAAAAGGGTTTGTTCATTATCAGAAAAGTATTCTTAGGCTTCCAGTCAAGATGGAAGAATAGGTAAACACAGTACTGGCAACCTCCCATGACCACAATAATCTTACAACTAAACCACGAAACAACCATAATTGAGAACCACCTGAAATCTAGCTGAACAGAAACCCTGTAACTAATGATATAAGAAGCCACCTAGGGGCTGGTAGGAAGGGCAAAGAAACTCTAGAATGTGCTGGTCCCACACCCATATGTAGTGGTTAAAAATTAGGAGGGATACTTTGGCTGCAGAGGTCTCCTCTGAGGAGAGAGGGTTCCTAGCCCCATACCTGGCCCCAAGCCCAGGGTTCCAGTGCCAGGAAGAGACAACCCCATAACTTCTGGCTGCTAAAACCAACAGGGATTGTGGCTGAGGGAGATGGACGACTTCTAGAGTCAGAGATGTTCCTCTTTAAGGGCCAACACAAGGACTTACTTGGACTAACTCCCTCTGAGTTCAAGCACTGGGGCCACAGCTCAAAAGGCACCAGGGACATATGGAGAGAAGCTGAACTCTATGGCATCAGGGCAAGAACTGGAGAGGCAGCTTTCTCTCAGACAGAAGTGCTGGAAGATACCACTGTTTCTTTTCTGAGCCTTCCCCCCAAAAAGCTGGCAGGTGGATGAAACAGCCGAGTCTGCATCAATATGACTAGCACTGTTAGTCCCACTCAACTTGAAGGATCACCCAAGCTATTTCCAGTGGCTTTTCCATACAAATGGCCTGTCTTGGTGCAGGTTTCAGACTTTCCTAAAATCTCTCAAACAAGCAGCATCAGGCCTTGAGTGTCCTGTATCTCTTGCTAAGTGGTCCCAGGCCCAGCATTAGTGGCAGATGGCCTTGGTTCACAGCCTGGCCTCTTCTGGGCACCTCCAATGCCAGCACAAGTTGAAGCCACCTACAGATTGATTTGTGACTCAGTCTGGGTGGTCCTAGACAGAACACAAGTGGGTGCTAACCTTGGCCTGCACCCTCTCAGGAGGCCCGAGAGTCAGTGTACCCAGTGGAAAGCTTCAGACCATATTGAAGCACCACCACCCAACCATCTCCATGAGCAACACATTCATGAAGGTGAACACAGCAGGCATCATAGCTCCACTGAAGTCCTGCTCTGTGGAGTGGACCCCTGCACAGCTGATCCTCCATGGTGGTCATAGCCAGTTCTTGAAGCTAATAAGCTTACGGGTAAATCCCTCCAATTAATGTGCCAACAGCAATCAAGGCTTGACTCAATAGAAGAGTAAACATAGACCACACAGTGGACACACCTGGAGTGCCCAGCTTGGGTGAATAGGAAACTGTGCCACTGGACTCCACAGACACCTACAACATTAGGCCACTCTACCAAGCCTGGGAGATGTAGCAGCTTTACCTAATACATAGAAACAAACACATGGAGGATGCCAAAATGAGGAGACAAAGAAATATGGCCCAAATGAAAGAAGAGAACAAAACTTCAGAATAAGAACTAAACAAAATGAAGACAAGGAATCTATTAGATGCAGAATTCAAAACACTGGTTATAGGGATGCTCAATGAATCTACAAGAGGAGTAGATGAACTTAGATGAACTTAGATGAACCACAAAAGCATCTAAAAGGACATAGAAACTATAAATGAGAAACAGTCAGACATGAAGGATATGCTAACTAAAATGAAGAATAATTTACAGGGAATCAATAGTAGAGCAGATCAAGTCAAGAATCAAATCAGAGATGTGAAATATAAGGAAGCAAAAATATCCAATCAGAACAACAACAAGAAAATTTTTTTTTTAAATTAGGGCAGTGTAAGGAGTCTTTGGGACAACTTCAAATGTACCAATATTCATATCATAGGGGTCCAGAAGGTGAAGACAGCAAAAATTGAAAACCTATTTGAAAAATAACAACAGAAAATTTCCATAACCCAGTGAAGGAAATAGATAAAAAAGACCAAGAAGTGCATAGAATCCCAAACAAGATGAACCCAAAGAGGCTCACACCAAGGCACACCATCATTAAAATGCCAAAGGTTAAAGACAAAGAGGATTTGAAAAGCAGCAAGAAAAAAGCAATTAGAGCCCTGGCTGGGTAGTTCAGCTGGTTAAAGCATTGTCCTGATATGCCAAGATTGTATATTCAATTCCCAGTCACGGCACATAGAAGAGTCAGCCAATGAATGCATAGATAAATGGAACAACAAATCAATGTCTGTCTCTCTCTCTCTCAAAATAAAGAAATAAATAAAAATTAAAAGAGAGAGAGGGAAAGAAAGGGAAAAGAAAAGCAATTAATTATTTGCAGGGGAGCTCCCATAAGACTGTTAGCTGATTTCTCAAGAGAAACTTTGCAGGCCAGAAGGAACTAGCAAGAAATATTCACAATGATGAAAAAAGAAGGATCTACAACCAAGATTACAATATCCAGAAAAGTTATTATTTATTTTCAATAGGATTGAAGGAAGATAAAGAGCTTGTCAAACCAGAAAAAGTTAAGAGTTCATCACCACAAAATCAGTATTATATAAAATGTTAAAGGGTCTTCTTTAACCGTGCAGAGGTCACAGATGATCTGAGAGATACAAACTCTTTTCTTAAATATTGTTATATATATATCAGGTGCACAGGTTCAAGATCATGACTACCTGTTAGTCATGTCTGTACATGACTAACACAAACTGAAGGAAATTCTAATGATAACACAGATACAGTCCCCTCAACAAGCAGAAAAAGCAAAAGATGCATTAGGTGCTACGTATCCAAAACGAGTTGCATATCAATATATTATTTTAAGTGTTGTGAAGAATATTTATGCCTCGAACATAGCAATATTGTTTGCAATGACTGTTACAAACATTTTGTAAAGCCAACTATTGAAGATTCTGATTAACTAATGTTAAAGACATTTTTGTTGTATTTTTTAGCAATATCCCTGTTTTTGTTATTTGAAAAGAAAAATTTATATTGTTTTTATATTTTTGTTTAATAATTTCTAGATTGTGACTAAAATAAATAAAAATCGTGTATTTTATTATGTAAGTATAATAAATGCAAATTTTCAGTGTTTTTAATTTTTTTCATATTTAGTACATACCAGTAATGAATGTATCTTTTGAGTTCGTGAGACCTATGCTGTATTTTTTTTACTACAACCTCTGCAGGGTTAAGGAAAAGAAGAAGAAAAAAGACAAAAAATATGAACAATAGAATGGCAATACATAAATCTCTATCAACAACTGAATCTAAAAAATAAAAACAAACAAGCAGAACAGAAACAAACTCATAGATACAGAGAACATTTTGACAATTGCCAGATGGGATGAGGGTTAATGATATGGGTAAAAAGAAGTGAAGGGAGCCCTGACTGGTGAGGCTCAGTGGAATGAGTGTGGGCCTAGAAACCGAAAGATAGCCAGTTCAATTCCCAGTCAGGACACAAGCCTGGGTTGTTGGCCAGGTCCCCAGTTGGAGGCAGGCAAGAGGCAACTAATCGATGTATCTCTTGCACATCATTGTTTCTCTCCCTCTCTTTCTCTCTTCCTTCCCTTCTCCCTAAAAATAAATCAATAGAATCTTTTTTAAAAAGAAGTGAAGGGATTAAGAAGTACAAAGTGGTTGTTACAGAATAGTCACAGGGATAAAAAGTACAGCATAGGAAATATAGTCAATATTCTAATAACTATGTATGGTGTCAAATGGATGTGATATTGAGATGATCACTAAGTTATATAATGTTTAACTACCGGAGTGTACACCTGAAACGAATATAGTAGGTATGTCAACTGTAACTGAAAAATAAAAAATGCTTAAAAAAATAATTTGACAAGTATTAAAAATGAGAGAGAGAGAGAGAGAGAGAAATACCCATAACTTCTGGCAAAGAAAACCAGTGGGGATGGTGGCTAAGTAAATAGGGGGCTGCTAGAGTCACAAGCATTCCTCTTAAAGGGGCCCACACACGGACTTACTTGGACTTACTCTGAGCTCCAGTACTGGGGCAGCAGCTTGAAAAGCCCCAGGAACGTTCAGGGAGGAAATGAATGGACTGGCTTTCAGGCAAGGGCTTGGAGGGGCTGCTTTCACCCACACAGCTATATTGGTAGAGGCCAGTGTTTCTTTGCTGAATCCTCACCCTGTAGGTGTAGCTAGCTCTACATCTGAATCTACATCAACTAGGCTAACACCGTTCACCCTGCCCTGGTGATTCCCTGAGACCCTACCAACTCAAGCTACTTCCCATGGCTTTTCTGTACAAATTGCCTATTTTGGCTCATACTATGAACTATCCTAAAATCTCTCAAAAGGTTTACAAACCCCAAACAAGCAGCATCTGGCTTCAGCGTACCACAGATCTCTTGCCTTTAAGTGGCACCAGGTATGGCACTACCGGCCATACTGTTCATGGCTTGGTCTTTCCCAGGCACCTCCAAGCCCAGCACTATCAGTAGCTATCTGCAGATCATTTTGTAGCTCACACTGGGTAACACCAGGCAGGGTACAGGCAGTGACTGGCCTTGACCTGAACCTCTGGGAGGCCCCCAGAGCCAGCACACCCAGTGGCCAGCTTCAGATCATGCTGAAGTACTACAAAATCACCTCTATGAGCAACACATTCAAGTTGTCAAACTCACCAAGCACCAGAGCCCTGCTGAAGCAAGTTCTGTTCTGTGGGGTTGGCCTCTGCACAGTAGCATCCCTACTAGAGTCAAGGCTGGTCCTCTTAGCTGATCACCCTGAGGGGTCTATGCCAACAGCAATCAATACTCAACTACAACAGGAGGGTGCACACAGTCCACATATGAAACACAGCAGGAGCACCAGCTCAAGTGACTCGAGAGGTTGCACAATTGGGCCTTATAGGACACCTACTACATAAAGCCAACCTACCAAGATTAAGAGACTCAGCAGATCTACCTAATGCATAGAAACAAACACAGAGAGGTAGCCAAAATGAGGAGACAAAGAAACATGTCCTAAATAAAAGAACAGGAAAAGTCTCCAGAGGAAGAATTACATGGAATAGATGTAAGCAAACTTACCAGACATAGAGTTCAAAATAATGGTTATAAGGATGCTCAGGAACTTAACAAGAACTTCAAAAGCATAAAAAAAGGACATAGAAACCATAAAAAAGAATCAGTCAAAACTGAAGACTACAATAACTAAAATGAAGAATACACTAGAAAGAATCGACAGATTAGCTGAAGCAGATGTTTGAATCAGTGATTTGGAAGACAGGAGAAAACACCCAATCAAAGGAGCAAAAAGAAAAAAAATTAAATGAGGATAATATAAAAGACCTCAGGGACATCAAGCATAACAACATCTGCATCATAGGGTACCAGAAAGAAAAGAAAAAGGGAGCAAGAATTTAAAACCTACTTGAATAAATAATAACTGAAAACTTCCCTAACCTGGTGAAGAAAAAAAGGCAAACAGTCCAGGAAGCACAGAGTACCAAATAAGATGAACCCAGAGAGGCCCACACCAAGACACATTATTAAAATGGCATTTGTTACCCACATGTATGTGGGAAAATAATTTTCAACAAAGGAACCAACAACACATTGAATAAAAGAAACTCCCTTAAGCAAATGCTGCTAGGAAAATTGGAAAGCCACATGCAAAAGAATGAAACCAGAGTACTGTTTGTCCCCATATACAAAAATTAACTCAAAATGGACCAAAGACCTAAATGTAAGACTGGGAACAGCCGTGGTTGGTGTGGCTCAGTGGACTGAATGCCAGCATGCAAATTGAAAGATCACTGGTTCAATTCCTGGTCAGGGAACATGCCTGGGTTGCGAGCCAGGTCCCCAGTTGGGGGCATGCAAGAGGCAGCTAATTGATGTTTCTCTACCTCTCTTCCCCTCTCTCTAAAAATAAATAAATAAAATCTAAAAAAAGGACCAGAAACAGTATTTTATACAGAAGAAAACAAAGGTACTAAATCTATGGACCTTAGTCTTAGTAAGGGTTTTATGAATGAGAACCTAAGGCAAGGAAGGCTAAAATAAATTAATGGGACCATATCAAATTTAAAATCTTCTGCGCCAAAAAAAATCACCAACAAAACTAAAAGGCAACCAATGAAATGGGAGAAGATATTTGAAAGAGGTTAATATCCAGTATGTAAGGGACTTGTAAAACTCAACACAAAGCAAACAAACAATCCATTAAAAAATGGGCAGAGGACCTGAACAAACATTTCTCTCAAGAAGATACTAGAGGGGACCCCACAAAAAAATGGAATTATCTTCTGGAGGGCAGATCATTGTAATACAGGCTTCCCCTGGTAGGTTAGTGTTCTAAAAACACATCTGTATCAGTGTACCAGCTGGTGTTGTTTTGAAAGGCTGTGTTTGGTTCAGTGAATTTTTTTGAAGATTCTTCCAATGACTTTGCCCATTTCACAGTGGGTGATTTATGAGTACTCCTGCCCACACCACATTGAATATTCAACAGTTTTTGACCAAAAAATGGTATGACCCCCACACCCCACCCTCCCTATTCACCCAATCTCATGCCTAGTGGCTTTTTAAAAATTTCTCTAAATGAAAAAAATCCCCAAAGGGAAACATTTTGCTGATGCGGAAGAGGTGAAACACTCTTCCACATGTCAGAAATGACAGAAGCACTAACAGACATCAAAATCGATGAGTTCAAAAACTTTTTTGAGCAGTGGGAAAAAATATCTTTTTTTTAAAGACTTTATTTATCTTTTAGAGGGGAAGGGAAGGAGAGAGGGAGAGAAATATCAATGTATGGTTACCTCTGGTGTAACCCTGCCTGGAACTGGCCTGCAACACAGGCATGTGCCCTAATTGGGAATCAAACCGTGATTGTGTGGTTCACAGGCCCATGCTCAATCCACTGAGCTACACCAGCCAGGGCAGAAAAAAATATCTGGATAAATGTATTGCATCAAATGGGGAGTACTTTGATGACTGAAGTTTAAACATGTAAAAATAAATATACAACTTTTTATAAATAAATTCCAAGTTTTTGGGGGGTCCCCCTCATACACATGGTCAACAGATATATGAAAAGATGCTCAACTTCACCAGCTATTAGGGAATTCAAATGAAAACTACAATGAGATACCATCTGACACCTATTAGAATGGTTATAATCAACAAGACAAGTCATAACAAGTGTGCGAGAGGTTGTATGAAATAAGGAACCCTCATTCACTGCTGGTAGGAATGTCAACTCATACAGCCACCATGGAAAACAGTATGGAAGCTCCTCCACAAATTAAGGTTGAGCTACCATATGACCCAGCAACCTTTCTTCTGCTTATCTCCCCCAAAATTCAAAAACATTTATTTGTGAAGATACATGCACCCCTATTGCCACTGCAGTATTATTCATATTGGCCAAAACATGAAAACAACTAAAATGTCCTTCATTGGATAATTGGATAAAGAAGATGTACTACATATATACAATGGAATACTATCCATCTCAAAGAAAAGATGAAATACTGCCATTCACACAACATAGATGGATCTTGAAAATATCATGCTAAGTTAAATAAGTCAGACATAAAAGTTAAGAACCATATAATTTCACTCATGTAAGATATAAAACTGAAATCAACAAATGAACAAACAACAAATGGGCAAAAACTAATAAATAAGAGAAATGGACAAAAACTCATAAGCACAAACAACAGTATGGTGGTTAGCAGAGGGAAGGGGGATGAGTAAAGAGTAAAGAGGGCCTAACATACAGGGGTGGGGAAAAGTAGGTTTATAATTGTAAGTATGCTGTTCCATTGAGTTCATAAAGCTACTGTGATAATCATAACCTGCATGTCTTTTTCCATATGAACAACTGTAAACCTACTTTTGCTCACCCTTAGTAACAGAAGATTTGACTTTGGGTGGTGGGCACACAATGCAATATACAGATGATATATCATAGAATTATACATTTGAAACCTATATATAATATCTTTTAAAAAAGCTTTTATTTATTTATTTTTAGAGAAAAGGGAGGGGGAGATAGAGAGAAGGAGAGAAACATCACGTGTGAGAGAAACATTGACCAGTTGCCTCTTACACTGCCCCAACCCGGGATCAGGCCCACAACCCAGGCCTTGACTGGAATCAAACCAGTGGCTGTTTGCTTTACAGGATGATACCAAACTAACTGAGCCATGAGGCCAGGGTGAAATCTACGTGATTTTATTAACCAAATGTCACCCCAATAAATTTCATTTTAAATAAAATAAAAATAATAAAATGATAAAGGTTAAAAATAGAGAATCCTAATAACAGCAAGAAAAAGCAGTGCCTTTCTCACAAGGCAGTTCCCACAAGACTGTCTGCTGTTTTCTCAACAGAAACTTTGCAGGTTAGAAGGAATTAGCACAAAATTTAAAATGATAAAAAGCAAGGACTTAACCAAGATTATCTACCCAGCAAAGCTTCATTTAGAATCAAAGGACAGCTAAAGTGCCTCCCAGACAAGAAAAAGGTAAAGGAGTTCATCACTACCAAACCAGCATTACAAGAAATGTTAAAAGGTCTTCTTTAAGAAAAAGAAGACGCCCTGGCTGGTGTAGCTCAGTGGATTGAGCGCGGGCCTGTAAACCACCTGATCGCGGTTCGATTCCCAGCCAGGGCACATGCCTGGCTTGCAGGCCAGTTCCCAGCATGGGGACACATGAGAAGCAACCATACATTGGTATTTCTCTCCCTCTCTTCTTCCCTTCCCCTCTAAAAATAAATAAATAAATAAATACTTTAAAAAAGAAGAAAAATATAAAAATACAAATAATAAAATGGCAAAACATTCACATCTATCAACAATTACTTTAAATGCAAATGGCATAAATGCTCCACAGGTGTTTGAATGGATAAGGAAATGAATGGATAAGGAAATAAGATCCTTACACATGAAGTCTTATTAGAAACTTCAGACCTGGCTGGTATAGCTCAGTGGACTGAGCATGGGCTTAGGAACCAAAGGGTCGCTGGTTCAATTTCCAGTTGAGACACATGCCTGTTGTGGGCCAGATCCCCAGTTGGGGACACATGAGGGGTAACCACACATTGATTTTTCTCTCCTTCTCTTTCTCCTTCCCTACCCCTCTCTAAAAAAAATAAATACAATCTTTAAAAAAAAGAAACTTCAGATAAAGACACACACAAACAGAAAGTAAAGGGATGGAAAAAATATTTCATGAAAATGGAAACAAACAAAAATGCTGGGGTAGCATTACTTATTATCAGACAAATACACTTTAAAACAAAGGCTAGGACCCAGCAATTCCATAATTGGTTATTTATCTGAAAAAACCCAAAACACTAAATCAAAAAGATATATACATCCATATGCTCATTACAGCATTATTTACAATAGCAGCATTATTTACAATAACCATGATATGGAATCAACCTAAGTGTTGCATCAGTAGATGAATATATGAGAAGTGGTGCATATATACAATGGAATATGACTCAGCCATAAAAAAAGACTGAAATTTTGCCATCTGCAACAACATGAATGGACCTAGAGGGTATTGTGCTAAGAAAAATAAGTCAGACAGAGAAAGACAAATGCACTACAATTTACTTACAAGTGGAATCTAAAAAACAAAATAAACAGCAGAGTACAAACAGACTCATAGATAAACATACCATTTTGACACTTGTCAGATGGGAGAGAGTCGGAGGGAAGAGAAAAGGAGTAACAGTACAAATTGGTAGTAACAAAATAGTCATGGGGATGTAAAGTACAGCATAAGGAATATAGTCAATAATATTGTAATAACTATGTATGGCATCAGATTAATTCTAGTTTTATTGGGATGATCACTTAGTAAGCTACATAAATGTCTAATCATTGGCTGTACGCTTGCAACTAATGTAGTATTGTATGTCAATTGTAATTGAAAAAATTTCTTTTAAAAAGTACTCTTATATTAACCAATCTACAGTTCTTATAGTTGTATAGACATATATTTATTGTTTAGATAACAGAGTCTTGACTCAGTTACTTAATGAATATCAAATCTTAATAATATAGAAATACTAAAATTATAGACAGAAATGTCATTATATTTTGCATTTGTCCTATATTCTTCCTCTTATTTTTTAGGACATCTAATCAAGTTATTTAGCAGGCTGCTCAATGCTAGACTCAAGGCACTATTGACTATGCTCAAACTGTACCAGTTCCCTGACCAACAACACTTGGCTTTCTTGGATTGGGTGTATGACTCCTGGAGAGCCAATGACATATTTTTTGAGGTGTGAAAATTCTTCATAATAATTAAAGATTTTTGTATTTTCAATTTGATAAGCTAAAAAATCAAGGTTGATGATAGTCTGAATGGTCTGATAACCACTTTATAATCGGTTCCCACATTTTCACTGTGGTTACAATTTATTAAATGTCAAGATATATGACTTAAATTATCTTAGGAATAAGCAATAAAGATATATACTTGATGTGAGAATGACAGTTCTCTGATAAATAAAGACTAATTGACACTGTTCAAAAACTGACAAGACCAAAAATGCAATAAAGAACATTGAGAAAAGTAATAAAAACAGTCAAGAGAATGAGAATTAATAAAGAAATCAAATAAAAAGAACAGAGACTTTCGATTAGATGTAGAAAGCTGGAAAGAGCATGGCTCCTGCCTTAACAATCATTCAAAAAAGCTGAATAAACTATGAAATCAATTTTTTTAACCAGTAAGAGAGTCAAGGTTATGCAGTAGCCCAAAAAGGGGGGAAAACACACCCAAAAACTGAAATATAAGGAGAGATAAAAACAGGAGCACAGGCTTACCTGGGGCAGAGCTCAGAAAAAAAGTCCACACAAGCAAGGAAGAATGTGCTCACATTTTTAATGAATTGCTAAAAGCCAAGGGGAGTTTGCACCCTCACAGGCTATTCTCTACAAGGCACTCACAAGCCTGGACAAAAGGTAAGACATCAAAGAAAGCTTCACTGGTAAAAGCCTGGAGAAGGGGAGATGCTACCACTAAAAAAGGCACAGAACACCACACAAGACCATTCTCTTAAGGAACAAAAACCTTAAACTTCTGGAGGAAAGATGAAAAGTCCTATTGCTCAAGGGTATTGATGAAGACCCACAGAAGACTGAGAAAAGGTAAAAGAAACACCCTGCTGTCCCCTGGAGAGAGGCAGAAAATCACTGTGGATCAAGACCATTCGTGGTGCACTATTGCTGGGAGAGAGGTAGGATCATGAAAGATAAAGATACAAGGCAGAGCTGGGCTGCCTTGGCAGGAGGGGAAGGGACACTAAGAAAGCACCATGCCCAAGACTCAGTGACACAGGGTTGGACCAGAATCAGAAACTCACTCCCTACCTCAACATAATAAAGGCCATATATGACAAACCCATAGCTGAATTCATACTCAGCGGCAAAAACTAAAAGCATTTCCCCTAAGACCAGAAATAAGACTAAGATGTCTGCTTTCACCAGTGTTATACTCAACATAATACTGTAAATTCTAGCTACAGCAATCAGATTAGAAGAAGAAATAAACGGCATCCAAATTGGGAAAAAAGGAATAAAACTATCATTATTAGCAGATGACGTGATACTGTACATAGAAAACACCAAAGACTATACCAAAGAACTACTAACCTAATAAACGAATTTGGGAAAGTAGCAGGATACAAAATTAATATTCAGAAATTGGTGACATTTTCATACATCAATAGTGAACTATCAGAGAAAGAAATTAAGAAAACAAATCATTCACTATTGCAGGAAATAAAAAAGGTACCTAAGAATAAATTGAACCAAGGAGGTAAAAAGAACTGTACTTGAAAAAATTATAGGATACTGGAAAAAATGAGGAAGACACAACTAAATGGAAATACATACTGTGTTTATGAATTGAAAGAATTAGCATCATTAAAACGTCCTTACTACCCAAAGCAATCTACAGATTCAATGCATGTCCTATTAAAATACCAATGACATATTTCACAGATGTAGTACAAATATTTCAAAAATTTATGTGGAATTAAAAAAAGACCCTAACTAGCCTCAGAAATCTTGAGAAAAAAAGAACAAAGTGGAAGTTATCATACTACCCAATGTTATCAAAACATTGTTATCCAAACAGCCTGGTACAGGCATAAAAACAGGCATATAGATCAATGGAACAGAAGGGAGAGCCCAGAAATAAACCCATGCCTTAATGGTCAATTAATGTTTGACAAAGTAGGCAAGAAAACACAATGGAGTAAAGATAGCCTCTTCAATAAATTGTGGTGGGAAAATTGGACAGCTGTATGCAAAAAATGAAACTAGACCACCAACTTACACCATACACAAGAATAAATTCAAAATGCATAATATACTTACATTTTATGTTTTGGAAAAAAAGACTTAAATTTAAGTCACAAAACCATAAAAATTCTAGAAGAAAACATAGGCAGTAAAATCTCAGGCATCTCTTATAGCAATATTTTTGCAAACAGGGCAATGAAAACAAAGTAAAAATAAACAAATGGGAGTACGCCAAAATAAAACCTTTTGCATGGAAGAAGAAACCATTAACAAAATGAAAAGGCAATCCACTGAAAGGAAAAACATTGACCAATGACACATCTGATAAGGTTAAGGTGTTAATTTTCAAAATATATAAAGACCTTATACAACTCAATACCATGAAGACAATGTAAAAATGGGCAAAGGATATGAACAGACACTTCTCCAAAGAGGACACACAGATAGCCAGTACACATCTGAAAAGATGCTCAATATCAATATCAAAGAGATGCAAATTAAAACCACAATGAAACATCACCCCATGCCTATCATCAATAAATTAACAAAGTGTTTGTTTGGCAAGGATGTGGAGAAAAGGAAAGCCTCAAGCACTTTTGCTGGGAATGCAGACCGGTGCAACCACTGTGGAAAACAGCATGAAGCTTCCTCAAAAAATTAAAAATAGAACTACCTTTTTATTTATTTATTTACTTTTAAGATTTTATTTACTTAATTTTAGAGAGAGGAGAAGGGAGAGAAGAAGAGATGGAGAGAAATACCAATATATGGTTGCCTCTTGCACGCTCCCCACTGGGGACCTGGCCTGCAACCTAGGCATGCGCCCTGACTGGAAATCAAACTGGCAACCCTTTGGTTCGCAGGCCAGTGCTCAATCCACAGAGCCATATAAGCCAGGACTACGTTTTTTTAAAGATGTTATTCATTAATTTTCAGAGAGAGGGGAAGGAAGGGAGAGAGGGAAAGAAACATCAATGTGTAGCTGCCTCTCATGCACTTCCCCTTACTAGGGACCTGGCCCGCAACCCAGGCATGTGCCCTGACTGGGTATGAAATGGGGACCCCTTGGTTGGCATTCAAACCATTGAGCCACACCAGCCAGGGCAAAAAATAGAACTATCTTTTGACCCAGTGATCCCACTTCTGGGAATATGTCTGAAGAAACCTGAAACACCAGTTCAAAAGAATATATATACCTCTATATTCCTTGCAGTGCTATTTATAATAGCCATGATCTAGAAACAACCTAAATGGCCATAAATAGATGAGTGGATAAAAAAGCTGTGGTACACAATGGCATACTACACAGCAGTTAAACAAAAAAGAAAATCTTACTTTTTTGCAACAGCATGGATAAACCTAGAAAGTATTATGCTAAGTGAAATAATCCAATCAGAGAAAGATAAATACCATATGATCTCACTTATATGTAGAATCTAATGGACAAACTAATTTAACAAACAAAATAGAAACAGAAGCATAAGTACATGGAACAGACTTTGGGGGCTGGATGAAAACAGGTGAGGAGATGAAGTAAAAAATATGTATTATACATAGACATGGACAACAGTATGGTGATAGCTAGAGGGAATGGGGGTGGGAGGAGGTACAAGTGGGCAAAGGGGTGATAAAATGGGGACAGAAAGAGACTTGACTTCGGGTGATGAGCGGATGATGTATGATGCAGATAGTTTTATTGAGTTGTACACTTGAAACCTGTATGGTTTTATTAATCAATGCCATCCCAATAAATTCAATTTAAAAAAAAAAAGAAAGAAAAGAAACTCACTCCTGCTCCTACAGCCAGGCTGGGAAACACCAAATGACAACGAAGAGAGTGTGTACAAATTGGGGAGGTGCAAGAACATGAAGAGAAACTCTCTCCGAGGCCCAGGTACAGACTGAAGGATTAAAGCTGATGATGGTAGAACAGGAATATTGAAAACTAGCAAACCACTCCCCACCACAAACACCAGGTAATACTAGAGGAATTTAAAGCCAGTGGTGACCTGAAGGTAATGATAGCAATAACAAACTTGAATCCAACTCATCGTCTGATAAGGCTCACTCTACTCTGCCCACTCCCCTGCTCCCAGTGAAGGACTAGGAAAACAGACATTCCCATTTCCAGGTGAAAAAAATTGTTTGCTTCAGTCTGCATTGTTTTACATGTAATGTTCAGCATTCAAGCAAAAATTACTAGACACACAAGAAAAAAATCCACTATTAAGAAAGAGAGCAATCAATAAAACCAGATTACCTCATCTGTTTAGCGATTCTGAGACTAATGAGGAAAGGTATAAAATTTAATATCTGGCAATTTATCTTCATTTTGTTGTTAGCCGCTGACTACACCTAGCATCATAGCTAAAGATATATAAATCCACTCAACTGACAGTACACTATCTTTATATATATAGTGTTATATAGTCATTTACTTAACTATTATTAAGTATGAACACTAAGGTACTAACAATATGGTGGTTTACCAGGGGATGAGGATAAGGGGAGATGAAGATATAGGGAATCAAATATATGGTTATGAAAAGAGACTAGACTTTGGGTGGTGAACATACAATGCAACATACAGATGATATATTAGGAAATTACACACCTGAAATTTATATAACATTATTAACCAATGTTACCCCAATAAATTTTTAAAAGATTTTACTTATTTATTTTTAAAAAGAGGGGAAGAGAAGGAGAGAAACATCAATGTGTGGTTGCCTCTCATGAGCCCTCTACTGGGGGCCTGGCCCACAACCCAGGCATGTGCTCTGACTGGGAATCAAATTGGCAGCCTGTTGGTTTGCAGGCCTGCACTCAATCCACTGAGTTATACTCGCCAGGTAATAACTTTAATTAAAAGAAAAAACTAAGATATTTTTTTAGGCGAGGTAAGATGGCAGTGACATAGATGGAATTATGTCTCCTGGATGGAACACCTAGCCGATCTTCTGAGGAACAGAGTGAACTACCAATGTATCCCAGCTTATATGAAGGTTGGAAGCCAAAACTGTAGAGGACATTGAAAAATCAGATGGTAAGGAGAATGCTTTGGGACAATAAGGTCCCTGGGACCAGCACGGGAACCAGGACAGCTGCAGCCCCAGGCCCTGTGATTGCCAGGACTGCCACAGGATTCTTGGGAGAGAACCAGGTCAACAGCTCCCTCTGTGCCAAACAGGGAGATTTAAGCAGGACCAGGATGGACCTGGATGCTTGAAGTCACTGGGGGGAATAAGGATGAAGTAGCAAACACACAGGGGCGGTGTGCACACGCAGAGACTGTAGACGCTGGTTGGGAGGAGTTGGGCCATGACAGACCTTAACCCAGATTGTCTCTGGTCTGGTTGGAGAGTTGGGCTGTATGAGAGGCCAATAGCTTGTCTGGAGCTATAGGCTTGGCTTGAACAGGAGCAATTTAAAACTAAAGAAAAAAGAAAAAAAAAGAACTCTGTGGCTGTTTAGGGAATTCTCCTGCAAAAGCCACCCCTCCCTCCCCTGGCTGCCTTCCACAGCCTCAGCCATGGGCCTGCCTCTGCTGCCAGAACCCAGGCTGTGCCCCTTCCCTGCCGCCAGCGGAGGTGGCAGAGGTGCCCAACCATGCCTGCAACCCCAGTGGTGTGTGACTGAACCAGCCACCCCAGCCCCCACCACAGCAGAGGCCTGTCAGTGCCCAAGAAGGCCACCCCAAGACTGCACTCCAGCTGCAGCCACAGAGGCCACGGGCTCATGCCCCCCACTCTGGGGGCAAAGCGTGCCTTACCCTGCCATACACAGGCACCATCTGCCAGACCCCACTGCCCCAGCTGCAGCAACAGAGGAGGCGTGCACCCAAGTCCACCTCTACAGTCACGGAGGTGCCCCCACCCTGCGGGCCAAACCAGCTTGCCAACATAAAGGCAGAGGTGCCCCCGACAGAGGAGAGCAGCAGGGCTCATGGAGACAGTAGTCCCCAGAAAGACTTAACTCAGTGAGGAAGCCAAACTACCCTAAAGAGACTCTGAGAGTCCCTAGCATCTAGGATACCGAAGAGTGAGAAGGTGGTTTGTGAGTAGCCCCTAACTGGCACACTTCAAGGACAGCACAAGTGGTGGACTGAAGGCATAGGCCTGACTCGAAAGGACACTGTGGGCCAGGCAGCAAACTGAGGATCTGGGCTGGAAGCTAGGCAATGGTGAAGGGTGTGGTTCAGACCTGGTCCCCATCCACACAAAACCACAGGAAGGAAGAAAAGAGAAACCTATTCGCCACTCAGCCTGCTGCAGCCAGGAAGACCAGCAGAACTGGCGTGGCCAGTCTAAAGCCAGCTAGAGGACATTTTTTCCCCTTCTTCCTTCCTTCCTTCCTTCCTTTCTTTCTTTCTTTCTCTCTCTCTCTCTCTCTCTCTCTCTCTCTCTCTCTCTCTCTTTTTTGTGCCCCAACAGTGAGGCAATGAAACCTGGAGGTATAAAAGGACCAGAGTGAGACCCAAAGAGGGGTCAGTCATCCCAACAACTGAAACAGTGAGACAAATTCCACTTTGGTATTCCAGAGAATGGGTAAGTCATTGTTGATTTGTATTATTTTTATTTTCTCATTATTTTTACTCCTTTTATTTTATTAGTATTTTTATTTTTCTTCTTTCTGTTTGTTTAGTTTTATTTGTTTTGTTTCTTTAATTGCATTGTTTGACTGGTTTTCCTTGTTCTCTCTTTCATAGTTTATTTTAATTTTCCTTCTTTCACTTCACTTAATGTTCCAATAGCACACTATTCTAGGTCATATTCTTCCTATTCTTGCTATTCAGATAACACAGATTCTGTCATATTATTGTTGCTCCATTACTATTGTAAATAATTGCTTTTCCATACAATTGTAAATACTACACAGCACCTCTCCCAGATCTTAGCTCACTTCACTGTTTCTGGAACTTTATTATTACTATTGTGGTTAACTAACTGTCTCATAAACTACACCTATTTTCTATTCTTTACTCTCACTATATCTCATAATCTGACCTCCCACAAGCTCACTGTTGTCTGGATCCAACTCACAGTCCTTCCCCCACCAACAAGAGTCTTCTTTTTTTCCCACCCTGTCTTAAAAGTGACTAGTTGGATGAAATATCACAATTAATGTGATACTTATCCAAAAGATATCCTAACTCTTCTCTATGTGTTGGTAATTTATGTCCCATAAAATATACTCCCACTGTCTTAAATCCATTTTGCCATCTCCATCCAACTGATCACAAAAAAAAAGTAGGGGGGAGCTGTGAAAAACAGTATACCTGCTGGAAGAGAGAAACCAAAAAGAAAGAAGCCACTAACAGATAAAAATGAAAGAAGGTGAAAGAGTGGAAGCCATACTAACTTTCACCCAGGACCAATCTGGAAGTACAAGTAAAAGGTGGAGAAATTAACCAGAACAAACAACTGAAAAAGAGCAAGAGGGAAGCCTCAAAACCTCAGATAGACAGAAGAACCAGCGTGAACACCTGTCTACACATGCACAACAGAATAAAAGACGTGGCAGACAGAGTGACCCTCAGTTAACCAGCTAGAGAGAAGGAGCCACCAAAGAGAGACCCAATAACAATCAAAATCCAAAGACATCCAGAGAGCCAAGACAATTGACAGCTCAAGACCAGCAAGCTCAGGAGATCAAGTAGATGGCACTACTGAACATCACAGGTCTCCTATGACAGAAGTTCACACCATGTACCAAGGGAGTCAGAACAGATCAATTTAAGAAGCAGAGGCTACAGGAAAAGTCTCACAAAAAATGGGAAGACAAATAACCGATCCAAAATGAAAGGAAAGGAGGAAGCCTCAGAAAGAATGCTAAATGAAAGGAGGCAAGTCAACTATCAGATAGTGAGTTCAAAGCAATGGCTATCAGAAAGCTCAATGAGCTCACAGAGAATTACTAAAAACTACAGGGAACCTAAACTGAACTCACTGCAAACTATAACAACATGAAAAAGGAAATAGAAACCATCAAAAAGGGCCAAGAGAAAATGAAGAATACAATTTCTGAACTGAAGAACACATTATAAGGAATCAAAAGCAGGATTAATGAGGCAGAAAATTGGATCAATGAGCTGGAGCATAAGGTAGAAAAAAACACCCAGAAAGAACAGGAAAAGAAAAAGAGACTCAGAGAGAATGAAGACGTGTTAAAAGAAATGCAGGACAACATGAAATGGAATAATATCTGTATAATAGAGGTACCAGAAGAAGAAGAACAGCAAGGGATAGAAAACCTGTTTGAAAAAGTAATGATGGAAAACTTCCCTAATTTGATGAGAGAAAAAGTCACACAAATCCAGAAACACAGAGTCCCAATCAAGAGGAACCCAAAGAGGCCCACTTCAAGACACATCATAGTTAAAATGGCAAAATTCCAAGACAAAGACAGAATCCTAAAGGCAACAAGGGAAAAACAGGAAGTAACATACACAGGAGCCCCAGTAAGATAAGCAGCTGACTTCTCAATTGAAACACTACCAGCCAAAATGAAATGGCAAGAAATATTCCAACTAATGAAAACCGAGGTCCTGCAAATGAGACCACACTACCCAGTAAGGCTCTCAATTGAAATGGAAGGCCAAATAAGGAGCTTTCCAGACGCCCCCCCCCAAAAAAAAACTCAAAGAACATACCTCCTCCAAACCAGCTCTGCAAGACATGCTACAGGGTCTGCTTTAAGAACAGGAAGAAAAACAGTGAGAGAAAGAATACCAGAGGTATGAAAAAATGGCAATGAAAAAGTACCTATCAATAATAACCTTAAACATAAATGGATTAAATCTCCCAATCAAAAGACACAGAATAGTAGAATGGATAAGAAAGCAAGACCCACACACATGCTGTTTACAAGAGACCCAGCTCAGAACAAAGGACCTACACAGACTGAAAGTGAAGGGTGGGAAACAAATATCTAAGCAAATGGGCAGGAAACAAAGGCCAAGGTAACAATACTCATATCAAACAAAATATACTTCAAAAAAACAACCACAAAAAGATACTCCGAAAATTACTTCATAATACTCAAGGGAAGAATCCATCAAGAAGATACAAACGTTGTAAATATATATGCACCCAACATAGGAGCACCCAAATATATACAGAAAATCTTGAAGGACTTTAAGAAAGATATTGACAGCAACTCAGTTGTACTAGGGGATTCTAACACCCCACTGTCAGAAATAGATAGATCTTCCAAACAAAATATCAACAAAGATATTGTGGCATTGAACAATGCCCTACATCAAATGGACTTAACTGATGTATACAGAGCGTCTTTCCACATGCACATGGAACATTTTCAGGAACAGACCACATGACAGGACACAAAACAAGCCTCAACAAATTCAAGAAAACGGAAATCATATCAAGCATTTTCTCAGACCACAAGAGAGTGAAACTAGAAACCAACCTCAAGGTAAAAAACCAAAAACACTCAAACTTGTAGAAACTGAATAGCATGCTACTAAACAATGAATGGGTCAAGAATGAGATTAAGGAAGAAATCAAAAAATATCTGGAAAAAAATGAAAATGAATGCACAACAATCTAAAACTTATGGGACACAGCATAGGAAGTTCTGAGAGGGAAGTTCATAGTGACACAGGCCTACCTAAAAAACATAGAAACATTTCATATAAACAACCTAACCCTGCACCTACAAGAACTGGGGTAAAACAAAGACAGCCCAGAGCTAGTAGAAGGAAAGAAATAACCAAGATCAGAGCAGAGTTAAATGACTTAGAGACTAAAAGCACAATTCTAAGAATCAATAAATTCAGGAGCTGTTTCTTTGAAAAGATAAAGAAAACCAACAAGCCTTTAAGCAGACTCATCAAGAAAAAAAGAGAGGACCCAAATAAACACAATCAGAAATGAAAGAGGAGAAATTACATCTGATACCACAGAAATACAAAGGATTGTAAGAAATTACTATGAAGAACAATATTCCAAGAAATTTGAAAACCTAGGTGAATTGGACACATTTCTAGAAAAATGTAATCTTCCAAAACTGAATGAAGAAGAAGCAGAAAGTGTGAACAGACCAATAGCAGGAGACAAAACTGAAGCAGCAATAAAAAAACTCCTGACACAAAAAAGCCCTGAACCAGACAGTTTCACAGGAGAATTTTACAAAGCATTTAATGAAGAGCTAACCCTTATCCTTCACAGATTATTCCAGAAAATCCAAGAAGATGGAAGACTCTCAAATGAAGAGTCTTTTTATGAAGCCAGCATTATCCTAATCCCAAAACCAGATAAAGACACACAAAGAAAGAAAACTTCAGGCCAGTATCACCAATGATGTAGATACTAAAATCTACATGAAAATACTGGCAAACTGCATCCAGCAATATATGAAAAAGATCATACACCATGATCAAGTGGGATTTATCCCAGGGATGCAAGGATGGAACAATATTCACAAATCAGTAAATGTAATACATCACATAAACAAAATGAAAGACCAAGACCACATGATCAAATCAATAGATGCAGAAAAAGCATTTGACAAGGTATAACACGCATTTATGATAAAAACACTTAATTAAGTGAAAATAGAGGAAATGTTTCTCAACATAATAAAGGCCATATACTATAGTCATACAGCCAACATACTCAATGGGCAAAAACCTAAGAGCTTTGCCACTAAGATCAGGAAGAAGACAAGGTTGTCCACTTTCACTACTTCTATTCAATATAGTATTGGAAGTTTTAGCCATAGCAATCAGACAAGAAAAGGAAATAAAAGGCATCCAAATTGGAAAGGAGGAATCAAAACTGTCATTGTTTGCAGATGGCATGATAGTGTACATAGAAAATCCTACAGACTCTACCCAAAAACTGCTCGACCTAATAAATGAATTTGGCAAAACAGCAGGATACAAAGTCAATATCCAGAAATCACACACATTTTTGTATATTAACAATGAAACAGCAGAAGCAGAAATCAAGAAAAAAATCCCATTCGATATAGCAAAAACAAAAATAAAATACCTAGCAATAAACCTAATCAAGGAGGTAAAAGACATATACTCAGAAAACTACACAACACTGAAGAAAGAAATCAAGGAAGACAGAAACAAATGGAAACATATAATGTGTTCATGGATTGGAAAAATTAACATCATCAAAATGTCCATACTACCCAAAGCAATTTATAGATTCAATGCACTCCCTATTAAAGTACCAATGACATATTCCACAGAAATAGAAGAAACATTTCAAAAATGTATATGGAACCATAAATGACCCTGAATAGCAGCTGCAATTTTGAGAAAGAAGGGCAAAGTAGGAGGGTTCACAATACCTGCATCAAACTGTATTATAAGGCAACTGTAATCAAAACAGACTGGTACTGGCATAAGAACAGACACATAAATCAATGGAACAGAACAGAGCCCAGAAATAAACCCAAGTCTCTAAAGGCAATTAATATTCAACAAAGGGGCAGTAAAATAAAATGGAGTAAAAATAGCCTCTTCAACAAATGGTGTTGGGAGAAATGGACAGCTACATGCACAAAAATGAAACTTGATCACCAACTACGCCATACATGTAAAATAAACTCACGGTGGATAAAAGACAAATATAAGTCATGACACCATAAAAGTCCTACAGGAAAACACTGGCAGGAAAACCTCAGACATTACATACAGCAATATTTTCACTGATTTGTCCCCTAAAGCAAGGAACATAAAGAAAAGAATAAACAAAATAGGACCTCATCAAAATAAAAAAGCTTCTGCATGGCCAGAGAAAACAACATTAAAATGAAAAGAGAATCAACTATATAGAAAAAAAACATATTTGCCCATGATACCTACGACAACAGTTTGATCTCCAACATATATAAAGAACTCACACAACTCCACTCCAGGAAGACAAACAACCCAAATAAAAAATAGGCAAAAGACTTGAACAGACAGTTCTCTAAGGAGAACACACAGAGAGCCCTGAGGGATATGAAAAGATGCTCAGCATCACTAGCCACCAAAGATATGCAAATTAAAACCACAATGAAATACCACTTCACACCAGTCAGAATAGCCATCATAAACAACTCAGTAAAAAAGTGTTGGAGAGGATGTGGAGAAAAGGGAACCCTAGTGCACTGTTGGTGGGAATACAGATTGGTACAGTCACTGTGGAAAACGTTATAGAATTTCCTCAGAAAACTAAAAATGGAACTGCCTTTCAACCCAGGAATTCCACTGCTGGGATTATACCCTAAGAACCCTGAAACACCAATCCTAAAGAACCTATGTATACCGGTGTTCATAGCAGCACAATTGACAATAGCCAAGTGCTGGAAGCAACCTAAGTGTCCATCAGTAAATGAATGGATCAAAAAACTGTGGTACATTTACACGATGGAATACTATGCAGCAGAGAGAAAGAGGAGCCTCTACCCTTTGTAATGGCATGGATGGAACTGGGGAACATTGTGCTAAGTGAAATAAGCTAGGTGGTAGGGAACAAATACCATACGATCTCAGCTTTAACTGGAATCTAATCAAGAAAACAAACAAGCAAGCAAAATATAACCAGAGAAACTGAAATTAAGAACAATCTGATAGTAACCAGAGAAGATAATGGGTGGAAGAGGGGAAGGGTTTTCAGGAACAACTATAAAGGACACATGGACAAAATCAAGGGTGCATGGAAGCAAGGGAGGGATGTGTGTTTGGCTGAGGTTGGCAGGGAGTAGTGGGGAGTAAATGCAGACAACTGTAATTGAACAATAAAATAATCTTTAAAAAAAACTAAGATCTTCGTGTTTTTTGTGTACCAATTGACACTTCAGAGTAAGAAGAGATTAAGTGCTTGCTTCCCCCTATTTGTGTGCTGAGACAGGTGTAGAGCAATTAAGCCTTAATTTATAGTTGAGTGTTCATTCTATTCGAACATACACTCTATAGTTCTGAAATCAGTGGTTTTTTCCAAGAACAGCCTCTCCAATGACCTGTTGGTATCTCACCTATAACTCTGCTGAGCCCATCACAAGAAATGTTTAGAAGAATCTTCTCTATCAGCTTTGATCCCACATGGATGCAAACCTTGTGGATTCCATCAACTATGGTCATTGAAGCTGGCCTACAAAAGAGTATATAGCACATGACCTTTAAAAGATTTTCCCATTTTAAAGATGCATAAATAAAATACAATTTCAAAAATCACTGGGTTTTTACACAGGGTTAATTTTAATTTCTAAAACAATGTTTCAGAATATCCTAAAAATAAGAGAAGGGCTTTTTAAAAAAGGGTTTCACTGGGGGAGGAGGTGGGCAGGGCTGGGAATGTAAGACAGAAAACTGTACTTGAACAATAATTAAAGAAAAAAGGGTTTCAAATTATAAAGTAATAAATTAGATTTATTTAAAATTCATTTTAAAATTTCAGATTGTACTATAAGAAAACATTATTTTACACTTTGTGTAAATTATTTTTTGAAATAAAATAAAGATGATAACTACATATTTCATAATCACAACTTCAAGTTATTTTTTCCAATGGACTCTTTGCTATCAAAAACAGTCTTCGGCATGTCACTAAATAGGGAAGCAGATAAATAATTTTAAGTACATCATGCAATGGTATATACTATGTGGTGCTAAAAAGAATGAGGAAGATTTAAAAGTGCTATTATGGAAGGCACACCATGATACACTCTCAGGAACAAATAATATGAATGAACTATGAATAGTTGAATATAGTATTATGCTACATAGTTTTAAAGAACGGGTTATAAATATACTTGTATCAGAATAATAAATTACTGAGAATATGCAAAAACTTCTAACAAGCATGGAAGTAACATTGATGGTAGAGCGGGTAGATAGGGAAGAAGAACTTTACTACTGGTTTTAGTACTTCCTCTATAGTTTGCATTTTACCATGATATGTCTTACCTTTTAAAAAATTAAATTAAAAAAATGTTTAATAATTCATTTTTAAAAATAAATTGAGAGCAGAATTTAGAAACAGGCTCATGAATACAGGGAAATTTAGTGTAATAGATAAAACAACGCTGATTTTTCCCTCCAAAAGTCGACTGCACCCTTTACCCAGGTCCTTTCCTCTTCTTCACTCTACAGTCTTGCCCTAGGCTATCTCACTTACTCCATTCTTTATTTTTTTTTAAATTATATATATACACATATACATACTGAACCTTGACTTATAAATGCCAAGATTATGGATATACCAACCATATATATGGTTGATATATATTCAGTATATATATTCAGTATCTACTATGTATTATATAGTATATATACTATATATATTATATATACTATATAATATATATATATTATATATATTAATATATATATAATAAAGATATATATTATCTTCAGTATCTACTATGTACAAGAAACTATGCTAAGCAGTGGGTACTATAAAATAAAAACAGCAAAATGGAGTTAAGGTTGTCAAGTAGGCAATCTAAAACGGAACCTGGAGACTTCCAGGAAACTGAGCTAAAACAGCCCTTCTATGTGAAACTGAACTTTTGAACTGGACTAAAGCACAAAACAACTCTATCATGATACAATTCCTAGAACTGGTCCTGTATCACTAAACTATTAAGAAATAAAACAAGTGGAACCCAATCAACAAAACAAGCAAGCAAATTATCCAGAGACAGTGAAATGAAGAACAAATTGACAGTAACCAGAGGGAAGGTGGGGGGGTGGTTAGAGGGGGAGAAGGGGAGGAGTTTTCAGGAACATGTATAAAGGACACATGGACAACACCAAAGGCGGGTAGGATCAAGGATGGGAGGTGGGGATGGCTGGGGTTGGGCAGGGGGAGTGACAGGGGAAACGAAGAGAACTGTATTTAAACAACAATTAAAAAATGTAAAAAAGAAAAACATTTTCACCTAGCAAAAGACATAACCAATTAATCATATAGCATAGTCTGCTTGCCAACACCAGTCACAGCTCTTTCAAAACAATTTGTGTAATCCCTTTAGAGCCCTGCTTTTTCTGTCTTTATGAACTCTGTCCCTTTCTTTCCCTTCTAAGAACACTTTTGGTTTTCTACCCCAGTATGTGTCTACAAAACTGCAATTTAGACTTCCTAAAAGTCCCCCAAACAAACCTTTTGTTTGCCTTGCTGTTCTTGGTCAAAGAAGCATAGTAGTGTATGCTGTATGATTGACAGCATACACTAGTGAACAAGACAGATCTGGTTCCTTCACTTGAGGAACTTAAGCATTTAGTGAGATAAAAAGATAATAAGCTTTTTGACAATGATGCCAGATTGTTCAATGGGATCATAATAGTCTTTTCAACAAATAATGCTGAGACAACTGAATATTCACATACAAAAGAATTAACTTGGGCCCTGGCTGGCATAGCTCAGTGGATTGAGTGTGGGCCTGAGAATCAAAGGAATCGAACAGAAGGATTATGGTTTGATTCCCAGTCAGGGCACATGCCTGGGTTGCAGGCCATTTCCCAGCAGGGGACGCATGAGAGGCAACCACACATTGATATTTCTCTCCCTCTCTTCTTCCCTTCCCCTCTAAAGATAAATAAATATAATCTTTTTTAAAAAAAGAATTAAGTTGGACTCCTTCCTTACACCATAGATAAAAATTAAAAATAAATCACAGACCTATATGTAACAGTTAAAACTATACAATTCTTAGAAGAAAATATAGGAGTAAATCTCTATGATCTTGGCTTATAAATGATACATTTTTAAGATATACCAACCAAAACCAAAAGAAAAAAGATAATAAAAAGTGTTGGCAAGGATGTGAAGAAACTACAACCCTTATACATTGCTGATAAGAATGTAAAATTGTGCAGCAGTTTTGAAAAAGTTTGGCAGTTTCTCAAAAGGTAAATATAGAGTTACCACATGCCCCAGCAATTCTACTTTCCAGTGCATACCCAAGAAAAATGAAAACATATACCCATGCAATAATTTGCACATGAATGATCACATCAGTATTATTTATAATAGTCAAAAAGTGGGAACAAGCCAAAAGCTGACTTGGATGGAAGAAGGAATGAAATGAGAAGTGACTGCTGAAGGGGCTTTGAGGGCAGGGGTGATTAAAATGTCCAAAACAGCCCTGAGTGCTATTTTGTAAAGGCATGCAATTTATAAGTTAAAAAAAAATTACCCATGAATGTGAACACTTATTATTTGAAATCAATGTGTTTTTCACTGAATTGGTTAGCCATTTTATCATAGCACTTTTGGGATCCTTATTTTTCTAATGTGAATTTGGGAAAATTGAAGTACAGAAAGGTACGACACCTTAGTAGCTTCCACAACTCAAAGATTAGATCATATAATACTTTCAACCTTTAAATTCCAAATATTTGTTAATGTGGGGGACTGAGTTTCTTCATTTAGATCTTGGTTGAAAGTGTAAACCAAGTAAAAATTTTCTTCAGTATAGCTTCTTCAAGACAATAAGCTCTCCCAATTATCACTTTTAAAACTTCTGTTATGATTTTAATCACTCAGGGGAAATTCTGTACTCTTGTATTAGCTCTAATTAGTTCTTATTAGAAAGTAAGAGCTGATATATGTAATTTCGGGGTCATTTCCAGTCCTACAAAAATAATTATTTTCCATCTGATTGGTTTGTTTAGTTGCCTTACCTGTAGTATATTTTCTTCATATTACATGGCAAGCAGCTAAAACATTGTTTGTAGATCTTGTTCTCATCTGTTTCTAGTTCCAATCCACATTTTGCACAACCAGTATACGTAATGTTGGGAAGAGAAGAGAAAATGCTCTTCAGAGAACTATGAGCATTTATAACTATTTTCTGATCTGCTGTAATATTAAACACTAGCTCTAAAATCTCAGCTTTGATTAGAATCACTCCTACAAAAGATAGAAAAAAATGTTATAAATTATAGGACCAAAATTATAATTTACAAATATGGCTAATTATGTACTTAATTTACAGTTTCTTATTGTGAAGAATACATCCAAGATCTTGTTCTTGGTCTTCTCTTCTTCACTCTTCCTAAATAATCTCACTCACTTATGGTTTCATTATTGACCCTAGAATGTAAACGGTGGTTTGCCAGCAATTTAGAGTAAAGATTTAATTGGCTAATTTGGCTGAACAGGTGATATTTTCTTTCTTCTTCTGTCCTCTGGAATCATACAAAATAAGTTTAATTCTTTTAGCAGAAATCCCTTCCAACACTTGAAACTAGTTAACGTCTCTTCTCTCCTTATCCTCTCTTCTGTCTCTTTAAAGTTATTTTTAATTTTTGATTACAGAGAGAGAGACAGAGAATGAGAGAGACAGACAGAGAGAGAGACATCGAATTGCTATTCCACTTAACTGAGCATTCATTGGTTGATTCTTGTATATGCCCTGACCTGGGATCAAACCTACAACCTTAGTGTATGGGATGATGCTCTAACCAACTGAGCTACCCAGCCAGGGTCCCTTCTGTCTTTTTAAGTGATCATCATCAAAAGCCAAATAGGAGGTAAGTTATCCTTCTATTCTCAATTTTGTCTAAAAATCATATACCACTAGCTTAACCTCTTTTTTAAACTTTCTTTTTCAATTTCCTGCCCAACATCATCATATTCTGGGTGTTGATGATACAGCCACATGAGCACTGAGAGTTCTCATTTACTAAATGTGTGACTTACCACGAACCCCAAACACACTCATTCTCTACTCACTGGCTCACGCACTCACCTGTTAAAAAAAGAAAAGAAAGAAAGAAAAACTGAGTATCTATTATCTGCCAGACACTCTTTTTTTTTTTCTAATTCATCTTTGGCTTATTGTGTACTAGTGAGATATATGAGTTTATCTGAGCATTTCCTCTCTTCCTCTCCATATTCAGTTTAAAGCCATTTAAAAAAAATTTTAAAGCCTTTATTTAAGCATTTGTTCTTTAACCATCTAGCAGGCAGTACACTCTAGGTCAAGAACTCATCACTCTGGTGTCCAATTCTCTTTTCTGGTTATCTCTTTGAGAGTCCCATTAATGGTGATTTCCTATTTCTAAGTCCTTCAGTTTGCTTTAGTCTTTTACTGCCTAAATATTGTTTCATCATGTCTGCTGATTATGTCATATATCCCATCTCATATGAATTACAAGAGTGTATATCGGTCAGCATATCTAATAAACTATAGCACAGACTCTCCTTCACACCTTTTCACATACATGTTGAATCATTAAGAAACTACTTAATGAAAGAATTTAGTAATCTTAGAAGAGTGTTAATAACTCCTCTAACATTTTATAAATTTAGACACCTCTTTTAAGAAATTTAAAGCTCATAACAAACAAGGACTCTGCTTTCAAGGGAATTACAGCCTGCTGGGCACTGATATTCTGCTGATGACAGGATGAGGTGCTGAGTGAGCATCTTCATTTCTTTACAAGGAGTCAGGAAAAACTTATCACTCTCTTGCTTTTGTTAATCTTTGTTAAAAGAGCAAAACTTCTTAGAAAATTCTGCCATATTGTTCTCGCTTTCTCCTTCCTTTTATTTAACTACGAAATAGTTAGGCTAGGAAAATAGGCTAGGAAAAACTTCCTTTACTTCCATGTGCTCTGATAGATACTATGATAGACATAAACAAGGACAGAAACTATGAAGTCAGCCCTCATAGTTGAAAATAAAGAAAATGAAAATGGCTCAAAGGTCCTCTCTGAACACAACCTACCAGGGACTGATTGTAACAATACAAAGTTTTTGCATGGTTTCCCAATAGGGAGCACAGCTCCAGGGTTTCCAAGAATACTCCCAATTACCAGTCTCATCCCCCTCTATTGGTGAGACTCTATATCCTTGGTGCCATTAATCATCAGCACTGTGACCACTTATTTTGTTGATATTTTTTATTTGAAAATCTAATTCTAGGTCATTAGTCCCAGGAGGTAACTGTTTTATGTAAGCAGTAGATAAGAGAGTTGACTTCTGCGTGATACCAAATTGAATGGAGTTCCTCGACTGCCTATGGCATCTTTCTTGCAGTGATCAGCTCCATAAGCTTGTGGGGACTTGGGAGGTGGGGAGACAGGAGAGGCACACAAGTATGAAACTGTTTTAGGAACTAATGTGAAACTACAACATTACCCAAGATTTTACCAGTATGTATAAATCTAGAGTCTTCTGTGGCCACATGCAACTTACTTCCATTTTTGAAAGGTGTATAAAAGTGTAACAGTACAAAAATTGTAAACTTTCGCCCTGGTTGGTGTAGCTCAGTGGATTGAGCATGGGCCCATAAAGCAAAGGATTGCAGTTCGATTCCCAGTCAGGGCACATGCCTGGGTTGCAGGCCAGTTCCCAGCAGGGGACGCACAAAAGGCAACCATACATTGATATTTCTCTCCTTCTCTTCCCTTCTAAAGATAAATAAAATCTTTAAAAATAATAATAATAAAATAAAACATTAAAAATTGTAAATTTTCTATTATTTATCTTCTAGAAATGTTAGTTTTAAATGAACTATTAGTATTAATAAACATTTCAATGCACATATGAGTATATAGTGTTCTTCTCTGAGAATAAATCTACATATTCCATTAAAAGTTGGGATTTTTTAGAGGTGTTATTATCTTTGTTTTCTACTTTCACTCTCTTTAACTTAGTTTTATGATGCTAATCATATCTTATAAAATATATATACATACCTATGTAAATGAACACAACCTATAAAATTTTAATCTGGTATTTGGCCCATGTAGTGCAAGAAACTAGATTCACACTCCCACCTTGTGATACAAAACATCCCACAAATATTTGGTCTTTGCCCCTAGTCCTGGACTCCAAAATCCCTTAGAATCTCCAGCGTGATAAGTGTATCTTTTGTATGCGATTGACATGACTGGTGACTGGGGGCCCATAGGTAGCTTCAGGATGGAGACTAGTCACCAGAAAGACTACAGCATGAGGTTGAAACTTTTGGCTCTACCCTACAAACTGAAAGTTTTAGTTAATCACCAATGGTCAATAATTTAATCAATTGTGCCTACAGGATGAATCCTTGATTAAGATCCTTAAATAACAGAGTTGAGGGAGCACATAAGGGTGCTGGGAGATTGGTGCAACTGAAGAGGTGCATCTGTGCATGGAGCGGAAGCTCCATGTCCCTTCACCCATAACTTGCCCTGTGCATCTTTTCCATTTGGCCTTTCCTAAGTTGTATCCTTTATAATAAACTGCTAAGTGTAAATCAAAAGTGTTCCTGAAGTCTATGAGCAGGTCTAGTAAATTACTGAACCTGAAAGGAGGGTATGTTGTAGGAATGCCCAACTTTGTAGTTAGTATATGGGTAACATCTGGACTACATCTTGACTGAAAGAACTCCATCTCAGAGGCCTAACTGTGATTCCTTGCTTTCAGTAAAATTCCATAACCTAACCACATCCTTAAAGGAAAGAATGTATGATGATAACATCCTTTCTCAACATCATATTCTGCAATAGCTTTTTTGTCAATTAAATAGTAACTAAAATGTGTGCACAAGCATTATTTTTCAGGCCCTTTGAGTGGTCTACTGACCATGGGAAACATCTTGTGACTACCCAGGGATAAACTGCCTCCCGATGATGATTGTGGGACAACTGACCTCATCCTTATTCCCAAGCCCTACACCCACCCCAAGGCCCCTGTATAAGCTACCCACAAGAACTTCTTGGGGAGCTCAACTTTTCTTTTCTGGTGAGCTCCCTTGTACACAAGCTCTCTTCATAAATTCTATATGGTTGATCTTGTACTGAGTTTTTTGCTCACCTCTATGACATGGAGATTCAAGAACCTGGCATTGAAGGTTTGGTAACATAGCCAAGTCAGAATATGTCCAGGATACAACACAAAAGTGCGGGTATCCTGGGTACCAGTACTTGTGACTGGCATATGAAGCAAGGATAGTCTTGGGGGGTTGAGCTCTTAAACCCGTGGAGTCTGACACCAATTCTGGGTATGGTCAGTGTCTGGGAGTGTCAAAATTGAATTGTGGGACATCCAGTTGGTTTCCAGAGATTTGGAGAACTGGTTGTTGGTATGGGAAAATAAAATACATACATTCAGTGTCAGAAGTATTGCATATAAAAACAGTTCAGATATTTGAAACAACTAAAAAACTAAACAAGTGTATGAAAATATTCTCAAGACCTTGGATATCAGGCAACAGAGTACAGTGATCTTTAAGAGACTGAGCCCAGTGACTGTCTCAGCCTATAGACATGCGAGTTTCCTGGCTGCAGTGCAGGTAATGGGAACCCAGCAGAACCTGATGGTTTCCTTGAGTTCAGAGGAGAAAGAACTTTTATCTGGAAGGCTAATGTTGCTAGAGTTCTTAGGGCAGGGTAGTAGACAGACGGGAGCTACAAAAAGAGAAAGCTACAGAGGGTCCCCCTAGAGATTTCACCTGAGTATCTGTGACCAGAGGTCAAGGAAAGAACCATCTGAAAGGATTATTGGGAACAATTCCCTGAAGCTTGCACAAAGCCAGGAAAAATGCATTTTCCCACCAGCTACAGTGGGAAGTCTCATAATCCATAGGGCATTAAATAGAGAACTCAGAAGCTGTACTTAGAGGGAAATTTATGGCACTAAACACCTACCTACATTGGAAAAAAAAGTAAAAGTCTCATATCAATGATCTTAGTAAAATCTAAGAAAGCAGAAGAAAGAAAATAATAATGATCAGACCGGATATTGATGAAGTAGAAAACAGGAAAATAGGGGGGAAATCAATTTGAAAAGGTCAATAAAATCAATAAACCTCTAGCCAAATTAACCAGGAAAAAATAGGTAGAAAACATAAATTAGCAATATCAGCCCTGGCTGGTGTAGCTCAGTGGACTGAACGTGGGCCTGCGAACCACACGATCACGGTTCGCTTCCCAATCGGGGCACATGCCTGGGTTGCAGGCCAGTTTCCAGCAGGGGACTCACGAGAGGCAACCATACATTGATATTTCTCTCCTTCTCTCCTTCCCTTCCTCCCTAAAGATAAATGAATAAAATCTTAAAAAAAAATCTGTTAAAGGGGGAAAAAAAAACAACAACTAGCAATATCACCCTGACCAGTATGGCTCAGATGGCTGGGTACCATACTGCAAAGCAAAAGGTCACTGGTTCAATCTCCAGTCAGGGTACCTACCTAGGTTGCGTGCTGGAGTTTGGTCCCTCATTGTGGCATATGGGTGAAGCAACCGATAGATATTTCTCTCCTACATCAATGTTTCTTTCCCTCTCTTCCTCCTACCTTGCCCTCTCTCTAAAAATAAATAAATAAAATCTTAAAACTAGAAAAATCTTATGTATATAAAAATCTTACCTGAACATTTATCTTCCAAGTGTGTTGCTAAATCTGTTAGCTTCACAAAAGAGGTCATGCTTTTTTGAAATTTTGCTTTAAACATAATTGCTCTTTCATCGTCATCAAACAGGCACTCACAGGATGACCAAGGTGTTGTATGCAATTCTAGGTTTTCTAGGATGCAATTGCGCTGAACGAAAAGATATTTAAATTCCCAAATATAATCTTAAACAAACAAATAAAAACAAAAAGTTATCAAAAAGGAAATAATTTTGGCTCAGAATCAGATTAAACAGATTAACCTAATTTAATCAGTTAAATATAATTTTTATCACACTAAGGAATTTGGGTATAAAGGGACAAAATATGAATATATTAAGGCAACAGTAAAGATGCCAGAGATAATTTTAATAAAATTTTTTCTAAAGATTTCTTGGTCTCCTAAATAGTCACAATTTATTATAACCAACTGCTTTTCAGAGTGGCAAATTTTCATTTTGATATCTATAGGCAAAGATGACATAATAAGCACACAGAAATGGATACAGGTCTGCCATATTCAATATCTCCAGTTGACTTTCAACACCTTAGTTTTCTTGCATAGGTATCTTTTCCCCACACAAAAAGGCATTTAGATACAGTTGTACAAATTTTTAATTCCCTCAGTAATAGTTCTAATTCTTAAAACTACATTAGCGCAGACCTTCTTGCCTAATAACCATATTCTATATTAACAAATTTAAATTCAAACCTGTAATAAAACGGAGGTCTCTTACCACTAAGCTTTCAATAATAAAATATTAACTAAACTAAAATATTTTTAGTTTTGCTTACTTCAAGTCAATATCTAATTCACATGCCCTCACCCACTTCCTTATTTTCTTCATTTGACAGGGTTTTTTATTTCCAGCAAATTTTAGAACAAGTCATTATTCTGTATAAATATTGCATCATTAGGAAGTATTAAAGCATCTGCATTCTACATTGCTGCTTAAAACCAATCAATGTTTTTAAAATAGTTTTGTCGTCTTATTACAAAATACACAGATAAACTAAGTAAATAAATAAACAGCAGCCATAATCTCAATACCCCAAAATAAAGTTAACATTTGTTTTCAATGTTTCATTTTTACTTAACATGTCAAATATATTTTTACATGTTATTATTACTCCACATTATTTAAAAATCTGCATAATATTCCATTGCATGGGTAGGCCAAAACCTTTAAAATTATTATTATAGCAATACTCTATTTTGGAGCTTGTTGGGTTTTTCTACTTTTCACTATTACAAATAGTAGTACCAGGATAAATATACTTTTAGCTACATTCTAACACATAGTCATGATGAATTTCTATAAGTGTGATTATTAGGCCAAAGGTATTCCAAATTCTAAGGTTTTCACATGGATTGTCCTCAAGAAAGGATTTGCCTAAATTGCATTTTCGACAGCTTATGAGAGTGACTGTCTCTTCATATCTTCTCTATTAATTTCTTAAGAAACAAATCATCTATCATTTTGCGTGTGTTCAGTTACTTAAGTAAAATTTTCTTGTATTTACTGGTCATTTCTTCTTTGAGGACTTGCCTGTTCATGTATCTGTTGTCCAATCACACTCACAGATATTTAACTTTTGCATATAGCATTATTATCTGACAAAATGTAACTTTTCTCTGGTTTCTCACTTGTATTTTAAGTTTGTATACAGTGATTTTTATGTTAATATACAGTATAGTAGATTTTGTTGCTGCATGTTATTTAACCTCCTAACACTGGATTTCAAGTAAGTTTGCTTTATTTTCTTCTACTACTCATTCTTTCTTTTTTAAAAAAACCACATATGAATCTCAAACTGATCTCTAATTTATTTGGGCACAACTACTAAGTATAAATTTGATTTTTTCTCAAATTATTAGCTAGATATCCCAAAGATTGTGTAAAAAGAAAAAAGTTCACTTTTACTTTCTAATTATAACATGTTTATTGTATAATATTTAGATAAAGAAAAGGGAATTAATAGGTGATAAAGACTGGCTATGCTTTAATAAGCTGGAAAAGGAACCCTCATAGGTTTGAACTTTTTCATACTAAAGTGTTTAAAAAATAAATGCAGATTCACAAACGCACAAAATTAAAACTAAAGGTGAGATGAAAAAATAAAAACCTTACAGTATCATACAGAGGTAGCCACAGCTAACATTTTTGTATCTATATCTCCAGTTTTTAAGTGTAAGTACATATTTATAGATCCACTTTTATTAAAATAGTATTCTACTACACATAAAGTTTTATCACCTACTTTTTAAATTAAGTAATATATCATATACATCTCTCCAGGCTAGTGAACATACATCTATTTGGTAGTGAATACCTTTGTGTGCCAACCCAGAACACAAACCGCCTGCTTTAACTGTTCCCACACCCTCTGCAATAAGCTCGGGCATTCCTAGCTCTACTTTTCAAACCAGTTCCCCAGGCTACAGGTGAATGAATCAAATTCCATCTGGGCAATCAGATTCTCTTTGCTGGGAATTTGGAAATGCTACTGACCTCTTAAAAATATCCAGTTGGCCAAAAAGTTCATTTGTTTTTTTCCGTAAGATGGCTCTAGCAGAACTTAGTTGTCTTTAAGTTCATTCAAAACAATTCTTTAGACCATACTGTGACAGCTGTCGTATCAGTATGCATTAAAAAAAACTTACCAAAACTGGCAAATATTAGTGTAGCCATTTTAATACTGAAGAAGAAAATACACACTTTTGTTATATTATGCTTTATTATTTCAAGAAAAGTAAAAAACATAAATGAAATGCAAAAAAAGATCTGTGCAGTGTATGGAGAAGGTGATGTGACAGGTGGAGTGTGTCAAAATTGGTTTACGAAGTTTCGTGCTGGAGATTTCTTGCTGAATGATTCTTAATGGTCAAGTAGACCAGCTGAAGTTGAGTTCTAGTTCTAACTACAAGCCCTCAGTGCCTAAGTTCAAATATAATTTCTTAATATACCCAGGGATTGCAAAACCTGCATGTGCATGCATTTTTTAACTTTACAATTATCTTCTTATTACTTGAAATGATCACTATTTCCACCTCAAATGTCAGTCTCTTTCTCCCTTTTTAAAAAAATATATTTTATTGATTACAGCATTACAGTTCTCCTATTCCCCCCCTTCATTCCCCTCCACCCTGCACACCCCCCCACCATTACCCCCCTTTACTTTATGTTCACGTGTCACAAGTTCTTTAGATTCTATATTTCCCATACTATTCTATTCTTGCCCTCCCTCCTATCTATTTTCTACCTACCATCTATGCTACTTATTCTCTGTACCTTCTCCCCGCTTCTCCTCCTCCCACTCCCCTGTTGATAACCCTCCATGTGATCTCCATTTCTATGGTTCTGCTCCTGATCTAGCTGTCCTCTTAGTTTGCTTTTGTTTTAGGTGTGGTTGTTAATAACTGTGAGTTTGCTGTCCTTTCACTGTTCATATTCTTCGTCTTCTTTTTCTCAGATAAGTTCCTTTAACATGTCATATAATAAGAGCTTGGTGATGATGAACTCCTTGAATTTGACCTTATCTGAGAAACACTTTATCTGCCTTTCCATTGTAAATGAAAGCTTTGCTGGATAGAGCAATCTTGGATGTAGGTCTTGGGATTTCATGACTTGGAATACTTCTTTCCAGCCCCTTCTTGCCTATAAGGTGTCTTTTGAGAAATCCACTGACAGTCTGCTAGGAACTCCTTTGTAGGTGACTGTCCCCTTATCTCTTGCTACTTCTAGAATTCTCTCCTTCATTTTAATCTTGGCTAATGTAATTATGATGTGCCTTGGTGTGTTCCTTCTTGGGTCCACCTTCTTTGGGACCCTCTGAGCTTCCTGGATTTCCTGGAAGTCTATTTCCTTTGCCAGACTGGGGAAGTTCTCCTTTATTAGTTGTTCAAATAAGTTTTCCACTCATGGCTGTTCCTCTTCCCCTTCTGGTACCCCTATAATTCGGATATTGGAACATTTAAAGATGTCCTAGAGGTTCCTAAGCCTCTCCTCATTTTTTTGAATTCTTGTTTCTTCATTCTTTTCTGCTTGGTTGTTTCTTTCTTCCTTCTGGTCCACTCATTTATTTGAGTCCCAGTTTCCTTTCCATCACTGTTGGTTTCCTGTGCATTTCCCTTCATTTCAATTAGTTTAGCCTTCATTTGTTCCTCTAATTTGTGACTAAAATCAACCAGTTCTGTGAGCATCCTGATCACCAGTATTTTGAATTGTACATCTGATAGGTAGGCTATTTCTTGGTTGCTTAGAGTAATTGGCTCTGGGGCTTTGAATTCTTCTTGAGCCATGATGTTTTGGTCAGGTTGTGCCTATTATGTATGAGGGGCGGAGCCTTAGGTGTTCACCAGGGTGGGGCAACCCAGGTTGCTGGGTTGTGACACTGTATGTGGGGGCAGGGTCAGAGAGGGGCAATGGCGGTCTTGTCTGCTGCTTCCCACCTCTGGGGCCTGCACTGTCCATCTCACCGCTTGCTCCTTTGCCTAATTTATCTGCGCGTGAATGTGTGACCATGGTCAGCCTGCCACCTTGCGCCCTCACTGGGTCTGCCTGTCGCAACCCCACACCTAGGACCTGCCAACCACTGCCCACATGCCTGGGTCCGTCTCGCTAAGTTTTCCTGCGTAACCCCTCTCTGCCAGTTGCTGGCTCTGTCCCTCTTACCGGTCTGGCCGAATGGTTAGTTGTTGTTGGACTTCCATACAGTTCAATTTTCTGTGTTTTGGTTGTGTTTTTGTTACTAAAACTTTGTTGTCTTTAAACTTGGTTGTGCGAGGAGGCACAGTGTTTCCACATACACCTCCATCTTGGCCGGAAGACCAATCTCTTTCTCCTTAACAGTGTAAATTTTTAAAGGTTCTCTGAGCTATTTTATTCTTCTTCCATTCATCACATAGAAAATATTTACTAGTGCAGGCATAGTGCTAATGGTGATACAATGGTAAACAAGTCAGTCATAAAATTTATAATTTGATAAGAAAATTAGTTAATTATTATGCAAGCCAATAGGCAAGTTAATCCTAACTGTGTTATGTGGTACAAATAGAATACAAAAAATGATCTGATAGAGAGCAGTTACATATTTACATGTGGGAGGCCTGCCAAAGGATACTCAATTGGAGCTGAGAGATGAAGGAGCCATACCCATGGGAGAGTTGGGGGGAAAAGCACTCTAGGTAGAGGAAATATGTAAATTCAAGATACTGAAGCAGGGAAAGGATTGCCATGTTTAAGTAACAGAAAAGAGTCACATGCAGTTAGGCTAGTAAGTCTGAGGGATAATGGTATTTAAACAAATTGTGATACATTTCTGTATGTGAATCATGAATTAAGAGGTGAATGGGAGAAAAAAGCCAGAATCACACTTCTGGTCAAGACAGCAATGTAGTTATATGCAGTATTCGCATCCTTCCACAACCATATCAAAGCTACAACTAAACTACAGAACACTCATCATTCAGAACTGTCTGAAATTAGGTGAATAGAAGTCTAACAACAGACAGAGGTTTAAAGAACTTGTGCAAGGTGGCACAGGTGGTTTCAATCCCCAGTTGGGACACTTGTGGGAGGCAGCCAATTGATGTTTCTCTCTCACATTGATATCTCATTCATATTCTCTCTCTCTCTCCTTTTCTCTAAAACCAGTAAGCATACTCTTGGGTGAGGAATTTAAAAAAAAAAAAAGCCACACCAAGCCTGATAGGAAGGGTAGACACACATAACAGGCTCCCACACCCATGTGTGGCAAATCAAAATCAAGGGAGGTATCTCAGCTGCAGAGAGTCCCCCTAAAAAGTGAGGGGTCATAGCCCCACACCAGGCTCCTCAGCCCAGTGTTCCAGCGCCTGGAATAGAGAGGCCCAAGAAACAGGGCCTCTATAGTAGACAGTTTCAGACCACACTGAAGCACTACCCAACCACCTCCACAGCTACACACTCAAGGGGTAGACTCAGCAGGCACAGAGCCCCACTGAAATAAGCCCTGCTCCATGGAGTGGGCCCCTGGGCAGCTTACCCTCCAGGGTGATCACAGCCAGTACTCAAACTAATCAGCCTGGGGATAAATCCCTCCCACTGCCCTGTTGACAGGAATCAAGGCTCAACTACAACAGAAGGGTATACACAGCCCACATGACGGTGGGGGGTGCACTTGGAATGCCCAGCTTGGATGATCAGGGAGGCTGTGCCACTAGACACAGGACATCTACTACATTAGACCATTCTACCAAATACACAGAAACAAACACAAAGAGGCTGTCAACATGAGAAAATAGAGAACAGGAATAAAAAACTGAACAAAATGGAGACAAGTAACCTACTAGATGCAGAATTCAAAACACTGGTTATAAGGATGATCAATGACACTTTTGCCCCATAGCCAACACTTTTAAGCGACCAAGAAATAGCCAACCCATAAGATGCACAGTTCAAAATACTGGTGATCAGGATGCTCACAGAACTGGTTGATTTTAGTCACAAATTAGAGGAACATATGAAGGCTAAACTAATTGAAATGAAGGGAAATGCACAGGAAACCAACAGTGATGGATAGGAAACTGGGACTCAAATAAATGAGTGGACCAGAAGGAAGAAAGAAACAACCAAGCAGAAAAGAATGAAGAAACAAGAATTCAAAAAAATGAGGAGAGGCTCAGGAACCTCCAGGACATCTTTAAATGTTCCAATATCCGAATTATAGGGGTACCAGAAGGGGAAGAGGAACAGCCATGAGTGGAAAACTTATTTGAACAACTAATAAAGGAGAACTTCCCCAGTCTGGCAAAGGAAATAGACTTCCAGGAAATCCAGCAAGCTCAGAGAGTCCCAAAGAAGTTGGACCCAAGAAGGTACACACCAAGGCACATCATAATTACATTAGCCAAGATTAAAATGAAGGAGAGAATTCTAGAAGTAGCAAGAGATAAGGGGACAGTCACCTACAAAGGAGTTCCTAGCAGATTGTCAGTGGATTTCTCAAAAGACACCTTACAGGCAAGAAGGGGCTGGAAAGAAGTATTCCAAGTCATGAAATCCAAAGACCTACAGCCAAGATTGCTTTATCCAGCAAAGCTTTCATTTACAATGGAAAGGCAGATGAAGTGATTCTTAGATAAGGTCAAATTCAAGGAGTTCATCATCACCAAGCCCTTATTATATGACATGTTAAAGGAACTTATCTGAGAAAAAGAAGATAAAAATACGTACAGTGAAAGGACAGCAAACTCACAGTTATTAACAACCACACCTAAAACAAAAGCAAACTAAGAGGACAGCTAGATCAGGAGCAGAACCATAGAAATGGAGATCACATGGAGGGTTATCAACAGGGGAGTGGGAGGAGGAGAAGCGGGGAGAAGGTACAGAGAATAAGTAGCATACATGGTAGGTAAAAAATAGGGGGAGGGCAAGAATAGTATGGGAAATATAGAATCTAAAGAACTTGTGACACATGAACATAAAGTAAAGGGGGGGTAATGGTGGGGGGGTGTGCAGGGTGGAGGGGAATGAAGAGGGGGAATGGGACAACTGTAATGGCATAATCAATAAAATATATTTAAAGAAACAGTAGAGTGGATGAAGCCTCTGGGATAACTTCAAGCATACAACATTTGCATCACTGGTGTGCTAGAGGAGTAGAGAGTAAGCAAAAAATTGAAAACCTATTTAAAAAATAAACCAAATTTAAAAATAATGAGAGGAAACTCCACTAACAGGATAAAGGAAACATACATACAAGTTCAGAAAGTCCAGGATCCCAAACAAGATGAACCCAAAGAGGACCAAGCCAAGACATACCATAAATTAAATTATTATTCTTTATTGATGTTTTTAGAAAGAAGGAGAGAGAGAACCATCAATTTGTTGTTCCATGTATTTATGCATTCACTGGTTGCTTCCTGTATGTGCCCTTGTGAAAGGATAGTAAAAAGCTAGGAAAACTCCAGAGCAAGTGGAATGAGGAAACTGAGACAAGAAAATGAAGGCCAAACAGTTTGAGCAAATTACAGCCATTTGGTGAATCACAAGACTTTATCTCCCCTAACCAGGGACACTTGAGAGTAAATGGTTTATACCTCTCCTCCCCAACCAAAGAATACATTGCTCAAATCACCCTGGTCTGGGAAACAGGGCATACAGACCCAATTAATGCCTTTTGTGCCTGCTAAACCGAAGAACAAATGAAGTCAGGGACTAAATAACAAAAACCCATTAAAAGCCAAGCAGACCCAAGATAAAAGTAGAACAGTATAGCAGACCAAAGAATATTCCCAATCCCCACCCCTGGTGTACACATTTTGACCTGTCAGCATATTAAAAATGCACCTTCAAAACTGATGAATATTCTACTGAAACCCTCCCGTAAGATTATCACTCACAGAAGAAAGATTAAAAGCCCTCAGGACAAAGACTCAGGGTAGGCATTTTTTAAAAAAATGTCTGAATGAATTTCAAACCTCCATGTATAACTATGATTTTGCATTAAGTATAACCACAGATACTGGGATTACTTGCATTTACTCTGAGCTTAATTAGTAATGTCATGACAGTACTTTATTACAATGTTATTTTTTAAGTGTTAAACTTCTATTAAATTATTTCAGGATGATATTGCTTTGGAATAGCATTTAGTTCTGAATAGCTTATTATATGTGTTCGCAGTACTTCTTAAGAACTGTAATTTAGGTCTCCAATCCACCCTCATTATGACACAAATTGTGACCAATGCTTGCTACATATGAGACATAGCAAATGTGAACTTGGAATTTCTTGTTATTCTTCCCCAAAACATCAACTCTGCTATCTTCAGTATTCAATAATGACTGAATCAATAATTATTCAATATAATTCTTTCTGATTATATCATCTAAATGTGAATTTTTTAAATCCTTGGGACACGGTAAAATCAGTGCCCAATACAAAGGAAGGTTAATAGAGAATGCTTCAATAAATAATAAATAAATAGAATGCTAACAATTTTTTATATATTTTATTGATCACACCATTACAGTTGTTCCATTCCCCCCTTCATTCCCCTCCACCTGCACACTCCCTCCCCCACCATTCTCCCCCCTTAGTTTATAACCACGTATCTCAAGTTCTTTAGATTCTATATTTCCCCCACTATTCTTGCCCTCCCCCTATCTATTTTCTACCTACTGTCTATGCTATTTTCTGTACCTTCTCCCCCCTTCTCCTCCTCCCACTCCCCTGTTGCTAACCCTCCATGTGTTCTTCATTTCTATGGTTCCACTCCTGATCTAGCTGTCCTCTAGGTTTGCTTTTGTTTTAGGTGCGGTTGTTAATAACTGTGAGTTTGCTGTCCTTTCACTGTTCATATTCTTCGTCTTCTTTTTCTTATATAAGTCCCTTTAACATTTCATATAATAAGGGCTTGGTGATGATGAACTCCTTGAATTTGACCTTATCTGAGAAGCACTTTATCAGTCCTTCCATTCTAAATGAAAGCTTTGCTGGATAAAGCAATCTGGCTGTAGGTCTTGGGATTTCATGACTTGGAATACTTCTTTCCAGCCCCTTCTTGCCTATAAGGTGTCTTTTGAGAAATCCACTGACAGTCTGCTGGGAACTCCTTTGTAGGTGACTATCCCCTTATCTCTTGCTGCTTCTAGGATTCTCTCCTTCATTTTAATCTTGGCTAATGTAATTATGATGTGCCTTGGTGTGTTCCTTCTTGGGTCCAACTTCTTTGGGACCCTCTGAGCTTCCTGGATTTCCTGGAAGTCTATTTCCTTTGCCAGACTGGGGAAGTTCTCCTTTATTAGTTGTTCAAATAAGTTTTCCACTCATGGCTGTTCCTCTTCCCCTTCTGGTACCCCTATAATTCGGATATTGGAACATTTAAAGATGTTCTAGAGGTTCCTAAGCCTCTCCTCATTTTTTTGAATTCTCATTTCTTCATTCCTTTCTGGTGGGATGTTTCGTTCTTCCTTCTGGTCCATTCCATTGATTTGAGTCCCAGTTTCCTTTCCATCGCTATTGGTTTCCTGTGCATTTCCCTTCATTTCAATTAGTTTAGCCTTCATATGTTCCTCTAATTTGTGACTATAATCAACCAGTTTTGTGAGCATCCTGATAAACAGTGTCTTGAACTGTGTGTCTGAGAGGCTGGCAATCTCTTGGTTGCTTAGAGTTATTGGCTCTGTGACTTTGAGTTCTTCTTGCGCCATCTTTTGGGCTGTTCGTGCCTGTTACGTATCAGGATAGGAGCCCTAGGTGTTCACCAGAGCAGGGCAACTCAGTCGCTGGGTTGTGCCACTGGATGTGGGGGCAGGGTCAAAGAGGAGCAATGGTGTCCTGTCTGTCGCCTCCTGCTGACACCACAGGTGGTGCAGCTGCCACGGTCACCGGGGCCCTCGCATTTCATCCCACTGCACACGAGTGTGCCACCGCCGTCAGCCCTCCACCACTGGGTTTGCCCTCTGGGGCCTGTGTGATCCGTCTCACCATGCGCGAATGCGCGACCGCGGTCAGTCTTCCCCGCACCCCTACTGGTTCCGGGCTACCTGCGTGCATAGGTAGGGGGATCCTTCCTGCCTGACCCTGCTCCTCTGCTGACCCCGCCCCTCTTACCATCCCTGTTGAATGGTTCGTTGTTGTTGGACTTCCGTATAATTCAATTTTCTGTTCTTTGGCTGTGTCTTTGTTCTCCAAACATTTGTTGTATTCAAACTTGGTTGTGGGAGAAGGCACAGTGTTTCCACCTATGCCTCCATCTTGGCAGAAGTCCAGAATGCTAACAATTTTTAAAAGTAGAAACCACTTACTTAAACGCCCATTTGAAATTGGTATTCCCATTTTTAAAAGAATAGTCTTAAGGTATTGAGGTGAATATTAAAACTTAAAAATGATGGTTATTAATAAAGTATGCCAATGTAAACAAAGAACAGCTACATCTTAATTTCAGGATTCATAAAATCTCAATATTAAACTAAATACCATAGAATTATCTTGAGACAACTATCACTTCTCTTTTATCAACCAAACAGCTATTCATTTTAAAAGAATATTTATAGTAAGGATGGAGTAGTCTGCTTTGCTATTTAGAATTGGAATACCTTTTACCTACATCTGATCATCATGCACTAGACTCATGCTTCTGACTATGGAAATGGTGGTCAGGGATGATGGTTAGTCCATCACTGACAAATCTGTCAGATTTCTCAACCAAACAAATATTTGTCCCTCTTCGATCCTAACATAAAAGTCAAAAATTGGACTTATCTCAAATCCCAGTAATAGGGTGTTAATGATTAAGAGAGACAATGTGACAGATTCTATCTTTAGGTAACTATTTTGTAGGTAGAAGTTCAAGAAGAAACATTAACTCTTTCAGATAAAAAAGAATGGAACACACACTTAATCTCTGAATGAATTTAGCAGGGTAAAATAATTTATAAGCCACTAATTATATCTTTGTTACAATTAAAGGATGTCATAATGTCAAAAAGAAAATATACTATTTAATTGAATAATAAATTCCATTTCATTCAATACATCATAAATTATTAAGTTATGCTTTAAAGAAAAATGTAATCATGGGTCATATTTTAACCATAAACATTCTATGGATGGCTAACAGTCTAAACATTTAAAATAACTAGAATAAAAACCTGGAACACAATAATTTACTAAACAGTAACACTGTAATTTGAAAGAGTTAATGCAATTACCCTAATGCCTGCCTTATAACCAGAGGGAAGTTTATTTATCAGGGTACTTTGTCTGAATAAAAATTGAACAAGTTTCTCCAGAATTAAATGTTTAAAGAACATTATCTGAAGGAGGTAAGATCTTTGCTAAAATGGTAAAGTAGCATACCTGGGAATAAATGGAAGCTTTTATTTTACCACAATTAACTTTATTTATTGACTTCTTTTAAGAGTATATTCACCTGACTGGTGTAGCTCAGTAGAATGAGTGTGGGCCTGTGCACCAAAGAATGGAGGTTTGATTCCCTGTCAGGGCACATGCCTGGGTTGCAGGCCAGTTCCCAACAGGGGACACAAAAGAGGCAACCATACATTAATATTTCTCTCCCTCTCTCCTTCCCTTCCCCTCTAAAGATAAACAAATAAAAATCTTTTTAAAAAAAGAGAGTACATTCATTAAAGCTGGGGCAAGAACAGGAAGGGCTGAAGGCAGAAGCAACAGAAGAGAGCCTAAGTAAGTGGTGCTCTGCTTTGGCTCTCCAGAAACCTTATGGGGAAAAAAATGAACCAAGGTGGAGCTACTGTCGGCTCACTGAAAAGTCAGAGAAAAGGGGGCTTTGGATACTGGTACAGGGGGTTAGCCAGGGAAGAGCTGCTGCTGAATATTGCTGTCCTGGTTACAAATCTCAAGGGGTTCCTTTGAATTTCAGAGAGAAAAGTAAAGATGCACACCTGAGAGGGAACAAAGGTGCGGGCGTGCTCAAGAGAGCACCCACTGTAGAGGACTTTTTAGATTACTTACTTGCTTACAGGAGGTATAAAATTATAATGGAAGACATTTTCTATTATAATAGAAGAATATTTAATCATGATCTCTTATTTTTCAAATCTAATATAAATCTCTTAAAAGTCTCTTTGTCTTAGGCTCATAAGCATTAACCATTTACCTAACTATAAACAGATTAAATGCTTTTTGCCTTATTTACCTTTCTTCCTTTGAAGTTGGGGATACCAGGCTGCTCCATGACCCCATAATACAAGCACATAATGTTGACCTTTGGCCTGTTCCACTGTTAACATAACTTTCCTTTGCTTCTCTCCTCTATAACTATACAATGCCTCTGGAAAAGAAAAAGAAATATTTTATTTACTCTATCACATGTGATACTATATTTTAATGTCTAATGATAAAGATACAATGATAAACAAATTGTACACTAAGGTCTTGTATCTTAATTATTTTATAATCTAAAATTAAGGAGGCGCCCAAAATGATTACCTGTCAGTACAGTGGTATCAACGACTCTTAGTACTGCATGGACTAACACGTCAGGTTGAAGCTGCTCCAATTCTACAAATTCTATACTGCTCATTTTCTGAGGCTGCCTCTGAGGAAGATCTCTGAGATAGGAATGTTTTGAAGATACATATGCCAGTAAGTCTTGAAGTACAACACCACTGACTATACTGGAATCTAAAAGAAAAAAACAACACACATGTACCAAAGATGGCAAAATTACATTTTCTTACAACACTGTATTTTCTTACAACTACATTTTATGCTGTAAAGTATATTAAATACAAAAAAAGATTTCATTTCTCAAAACACGTAGCTTATTCTTAACAGTTTATATGCAAAAATAAGCTTGATATTTTTAACCAAGAAACAGAATTATGTACTATCTCCAAAAATCTTGCCTTATTCCCTAACTTCTCTATCTTGTTATCAATAATTTTTTCACGAATTAACCTAGACCAACATTTCAGTTATTTTTTTGACTCCTCCATTAGCCTGTTGTATCTAATTGGTTCCCTAATCTCTGATTTGATCACATCTTCCCCCAACTATCCATTGCCATTCTTCCTCAAGACTTAGTGCCCTGACTGGTGTGGCTCAGCGGGTTGAGTGCCAGCCTATGAACCAAAAGAAAAGGTCACCAGTTCGATTCTGAGTCAGGCCACGTGCCTGGGTTGCAGGCCAGGTCCCCATAGGGGGCGTGTGACAGGCAACTGATCAATGTATCTCTCACACACTGATGCTTCTCTTCCTCTCTTTCTCTCTCCCTTCCCCTCTCTCTAAAAGTAGATAAATAGAAAAAAATCTTTTTAAAAAGCCACTTAGCATATCATATCTGAAATACTCTAAAAGTCACTTAACTGACTCTTTCCCTGAACATGACTTATTCTTTTCCACTTGTAAGCCTTGGTCCTCACCATTTTCACTGGCTGCAATGCTGTCATCCTTCTTGCTACCTATCCAAATACTGCACAGAATAACCACCATATGCCCCCAGAAACTTCTTTTATCCCTCTCATTTGGCATTTGCATATGTGATACATTGTAATATTCCTCTTGATTGTTAGATCAGTTATTTAATCTATCAGTCATTATGCAATTTAGATGTTTTTCTCTTTCCAGTCTCCAATTTTTTCTAGTTTTTTATTCAGATAATTTTAATACAATAAAACACACATTTTAAATGTACAAATTGATAAGTTTTGCTGATCAAATTCTAATATTTCTGAAGGAAAGGGAGGTATACATGACTGATTGTATACAGTTGAATACATGACTGATTGCTGACCAAATAAGATCTTAGCAAAAACACTTAAGTACTTTTTAGAAAGCAAAGACTATGAACTAATTTCAGTAGGAAAAAAACAAATGACTCTTCTTTCCTTCCTTCAGTAACATTCTTATCCTAATGTATTTTTTATGCCACACTAAAGCCTCATTATTCACTCACTCATCAGTAGATCATCCATATGACAGGCATTATACCAAGTGCTAGAGATACAAAAACATATCATGATGCCAACAATGAAGGCATTATCAACCGAGTTAATAACAAACATTGGGGCCCTGGCTGGTGTAGTTCAGTGGATTGAGCATGGGCCTGAGAACCAGAGAATTGCGGTTTGATTCCCAGTCAGGGCACATGCCTGTGTTGGGGCCAGTTCCTGGCAGGGGACACACGATACATTGTGTGTCCTCAGCAGAGGCAACCATACATTGATATTTCTCTCCCTCTCTCCTTCCCTTCCCCTCTAAAATAAATAAAATATTTTTTTTAAAAAAAGCAAAGCAGGGGGCAGGGGAAAGGTGGAAGAAACTAGGTTGTGCCCTGGCTGCTGTGGCTCAGTGGACTGACTCCTGGCCTGAGAACCAAATGGTCAGTTGGTCGATTCCTAGTCAGGGCACATGCCTGGGTTTCCGGCCAGGTCCCCAGTGGGGGGGATGTGAGAGGCGATAGATGTTTGCCTCTCCCTCTTCCTTCCCCTCTGTCTAAAAATAAACTCTTTAAAAAAAACTAAACAAAAAAATAAATAAATAATTTTAAAAAACCCCATTGGGATTAAACTATAAAAGATATATCTAACCATTACTAAGAACACACAAAAAGAAACTCCCAGAAAAGTTGGAAGAGGCTTTCTTGAGAAAATATTTCACCAAGGTTTTAGAAAAATGTTTAGTTTTCTAAGTAGTAATTAGGCGTGGGAATATATTTCCAGGCAATGAGAAGGGATTTGTAATCCTTTAGGTACAATAGATGCATAGTCTGATAAAGCATACTGACCCATTATCAGAATAGTATTTTTTAAATACATTTTATTGATTATGCTATTAGAGCTGTCCTATTTTTACCTCCCCTTTAGTCCCCTACTCCCTGTACACCCACTCCCACCAACAATCCCCCACCTTAGCTCATGTCAGTGGGTCATACATTTAAATTCTTTGGCTTCTCCATTTCCCATACTATTTTTAAACTCCCCCTGTCTATTTTGTACCTAACACTTATGCGTCTTATTTCCTGTACCTTTGCCCCCATTTCACCCCTTCCTGGCTGATAACACTCCATGTGATCTCCACTTCTGTGATTCTGTTCCTGTTCTAGTTGTTTACTTAGTTTTGTTTTTGTTTTGGGGGTGTTTTTTTTTTGGTTCAGTTGTTGATAGTTGTGAGTCTCTTGTCATTTTACTGTTCCTATTTTTGATCATTTCTTTTTTTCAATAGCTCCCTTTAACACTTCATATAATAAGAGCTTGGTGATGATGAACTCCTTCAACTTGACCTTATCTGGAAAGCACTTTTTCTGCCTTTCCATTCTAAGTGATAGCTTTGCTGGATAGAGTAATCTTGGGTGTAGGTCCTTGCCTTTCATGACTTGAAATACTTCTTTCTAGGCCCTTCTTACCTGCAAGGTTTCTTTTGAGAAATCAGCTGAAAGTGTTATGGGAACTCCTTTGTAGGTATCTGTCACCTTTTCTCTTCCTGCTTTTAAGATTCTCTCATCTTTATGTTAGCTGTATTTTTCCTGGAGCTTTGATCTATTCTTTCACTTGGGCCTCTTTTTTTTTTTTTTTGGTCTCAGCAAGCCTGTTATGTAGTAAGGGGCAGAGCCTTGGTATTTCCCAGGGCGGGGCAATCCATCTTGCTGCTTTGTGATACTGTATGTGGGGAGGGGTTTGAGAGGGAACAATACTGCTTGCTTAGCTCTCCACCAGCTTTCAGTCACTTCTCCTACTACTCACAAGCAAATTGGGTCTTTCTGGTGCTGATTCCCATGTGGGTGGGCTTGTGTACATTCTAGGACCTTGTGGGTCTCTCCAATGAACTCTCCTATGAGGCCGGGAGTTTCTCCTGCCATCTAACCCCCCCGCTGGTATTTTCAGTCAGAGTTTTTGAGACTTTATTTCCCTGCACTGAAACCCTGGGTTGCTCAGTCTTTCTCACTCCCCATTGTTCCTCCCAGTTTATCCCCACACAAATGTGGTACTTCCTCCTCAGCTAGCTGCCACCTTGCCAGGAGTCCTCTCCACCCTACCTGCCTATCTCAGCCCCACCTACTGGTCTGGATGAATGTTTCTTTTTTAACTCCTTGGCTGTCAGACTTCCACACAGTCTAATTTTCTGTATTTTTTGTTTTAAAATTTGTTGTTGTCCTTCTTTTGCTTGTGTGAGTGTGCAAAGTGTATCTACCTACACCTCCATATTGGCCAGAAGTCCCCCAGAACAGTATTTTTATAACAGCTTTATTGAGCTATAATTAACCTACATGAAATTCACCCTTTTAAATTGTACAATTCAGTGTTTTTAGTATTTCACAAAGTTTTGCAACTATTACCATTAACTAATTTTAGAATATTTTAATGACAGAATAGTATTTTAAATGCACAAAATGAAATAGTATTACCAAACCAACTATATGGACATATTGTAATCAAAGTATTTTAAAACCATGAAATAATATATGTGCCTCATTAATACATTAAATAACAAGAGGGAACAGAATATTTAACATTAGTATAATCTCAAAGAATGCCAAAGTATCATGGGATAGATGATATTCAAGTTATCTTCAACAACTGTAATGTGATCTGAAAATCTATGTTTTTTCCATTGGTGACCAAGTCACCAGAACTGCTAATATTATGATACCTTGTTGCCTTATTCACAATGGAAAAATAATAATTTTCAGTTAGCAATTAGTGAAAATTAAGACATAATGTCTTCCTCTCAATTTTATGGACTATTTAATGTACAGGAATCAATTTTCACAAAAGAGATACTGGCAGAACCTTTAGGAGGCTGGTGACCATCCATCACGACATGAAGAGCACTGGGAACCAAGCAAGGCTGCAGGAAGAAGGAAAGGGTAATAGATTTGTGAAACAGTTCAGAGGTAGGATTCAAGAAATAATTAGAGGTGAAGGGTAAAGAAAGGATGAAAGATGACATCAAGATTTCTAAAAGAGTTGAATGGATAAATCAAAAAATGTTTTAACATTTTTAAAACTTGATACATGACATCTATTCTAATTAAGATCACTCAATATCCAAGTGAATTTTATTAACAATGGTGATATCACTAATAAAGATAGTAAGCATAATAGAAAAGAATGTGAACAGTATGAAACATGAACGAGAAAAAGAGAGGTAGAGTGGAGATAAGGATATCAAACATATTACAGCAAAATCCAAGTCTAAATATCTCCTTCCAAAACTCCAATTTATTCCACAAATCTCCTGATTCCTCTTTCACCATATTTCTAGCACATCTGGAATCAGAAGAGCTGGGTTCAAATTCTCACTTTCTCAGAGGGGCTGCCAGCCAAGATGGAGGCATAGGTAGACACACTTTCCCTCCTCATACAACCAAAAAAAAGGATAACAACAAATGTCAAAACAAAAAATAACGAGAACTGCCAGGAAATCAAACTGTATGGAAGTCTAACAACCAAGAAGTTAAAGAAGACACATTCATTCAGAGTAGTAAGAGGGGCAGAGACAGGCACCTGGTATAGAGAGGATGTGTGGCAACATAGCAGGGAGAGGACCAGATGAGAGGGAGTGGGGAGACAAAGACTGGTAAACAGGGAGGTCCCACGTTTCTGTACAGATAACCAGGAGGAACAACTGGGGAGCAAGACAAACTACACAACCAAGGTTCCAGCACAGGGAAAGAAAGCCTCAAAACCTCTAGAACTAGAGGACTTCCGGCCAAGAGGGAGGTATAAGTAGACACACTGTGCCTCCTCACAGAACCAAAATAAAGATGACAACAATTTAAAAACAAGAAACAACCAGTACTGACAGAAAACTGAACTGTATGGAAGTGCGACAACCAAAAAGTTAAAGTACACACATTCAACCAGACCAGTAGGAGGGAGAGAGTCAGGCAGCTGGGCAGAGAGGGACTGAGGCAAAGCGGTGGGTGGTGGACCCCAGGCACATAAGGCAGCAGCCAGTAGACCCTGTGAGGAGGTGGATTATTGAGGGGCACAGTGCACAAAGCAGCTGGCAGACCAGGAGATCCCAAACACATGTACAGATAAACCAGGCAAAACTGGGGAGTGAGACAAACTGCTCAACCCAGGGTCCCAGTGCGGGAAAATGAAGCCTCAAAACACCCATTGAAAACACCTGTGGGGGTTGAGGTGGAAGCAGGAGAAACTCCCAGCCTCACAGTAGAGTTCACTGGAGAGACCAACAGGGTCCTCGAATGTACACAAACCCACCCACATGGGAATCGGCACCAGAAGGGCCCACTTTGCTTGTGGGAAGCAGGGGAAGTGACTGAAATCTGACAGAGGGAGCAAGCGCCATTGTTCCCTCTTGGACTCCTACACCACATATAGCATCACAACCCAGAAACTGGGTTGCCCTTCCCAGGTAAACACTTAAGGTTCTGCCCCTCACTACATAACAGGCATGTCAAGATAAAAAAAGATGGCCCAAATGAAAGAACAAATCAAAGCTCCAGAAAAAATACAACTAAGCAACGAAGAGATAGCCAACCTATGAGATGCACAGTTCAAAATAATGATCAGGATGCTCACAGAATTGGTTGAATTTGCTCACAAATTAGACAAAAAAAATGAAGGCTACACTAAGTGAAATAAAGGAAAATGTACAAAGAACCAATAGTGATGGGAAGGAAACCAAGCCTGAAATCAATGGTGTGGACCAGAAGGAAGAAAAAAAGAACCAAACATAAAAGAATAAAGAAACAGGAATTCAGAAAAATGAGGAAAGGCTTAGGAACCTCCAGGACATCTTTAAATGTTCCAACATCTGAATTATAAGGGTACCAGAAGGAGAAGAGGAAGAGCAACAAGTGGAAAACTTGTCTGAACAAATAATAAAGGAGAACTTCCCCAGTCTGGCAAAGGAAATAGACTTCTAGGAAGTCCAGGAAGCTCAGAGAGACCCAAAGAAGTTGGACCCAAGGAAGCACACACCAAGGCACATCATAATTACATTAGCCAAGATTAAAATGAAGGAAAGAATCCTAAAAGCAGCAAGAGATAAGGAGACAGTTACCTATAATAAGTTCCCATAAGACTGTCAGCTGATTTCTCAAAAGAGACCTTACAGGCAAGAAGGGACTGGAAAGAAGTAGTCCAAGTCATGAAAGGCAAGGACCTACATCCAAGATGACTCTATCCAGCAAAACTATCATTTAGAATGGAAAGGCAGATAAAGTGCTTCTCAGACAAGGTCAAGTTCAAGGAGTTCATCATCACCAAGTCCTTATTATATGAAATGAAAAAGAAGATAAAAAACATGTACAGTGAAATGACAGCAAACTCACAATTATTAACATCCACACCTAAAACAAAAACAAAAACAGATTAAGCAAACTAGAATAGGAACAGAACCACAGAAATGGACATCACATGGAGGGTTAGCAACAGGGGAGTGGAAGGAGGAGAGAGGGGGAGAAGGTACAGAGAATAAGTAGCATAGAAGTTAGGTAAAAAATAGACAGGGGGGGTAAGAATAGTATGGGAAATGTAGAAGCTAAAGAACTTATAAGTATGATACATGCACATGAACTAAAGGAGGGAATGTGAGTGGGAGGGGGTGTGTATGGTAAAGGAGAGTGAAGGGGGAAAATGGAACAACTGTAATAGCATAATCAATAAAATATATATTTTTAAAAACCTCTAGCACTAAAAACCTGTGGGGGGTTAGCACTGGGAGGAAATCCCAGCCTCACGGAGAGTTCCTTAGAGAGACTCACAGGGTCCTAGAATGTACACAAAACTGCCTACCCAGGAATCAGCACCAGAAAGGCCGAATTTGTTGGGGATAGTGGAGGAAGTGACTGAAAGCCAGCCAAGAGCCAAGCAAGTGGCATTTTTCCCTCTCCAATGCCTACCCCACATACAGTGACACAAAGCAGTGCCATAGGTTGTTCCACGCTGGTGAACACCTAAGGCTCTGCCTCTTTCTATGTAACAGCTGTGCCAAGACAAGGAAATATGGACCTAATGAAAGAACATATCAAAGCTCCAAATATATAACTAAGTGATGAAGAGACAGCCAATCTATCACATGCAGAATTCAAAACAATGGTTATCAGGATGCTCACAGAAGTGATTGAGTATGGTCACAAGCTGGGAGGAAAAAGTGAAAGATATGCAAAGTGAAATAAAGGAAAACATACAGGGAACCAACAGTGAAGGGAAGGAGAAACCAGGACTCAAATCAACCTTTTGAAGTAGAAGGGAGAAATAAACATTCAACCACAATGAAGAAACAAGAATTTAAAAAAGATGAGGAGAGGGTTAGGAACCTCTGAGACAACTTTAACCATTCCAACATCCAAACCATAAGGGTGCCAGAAGGAAAAATGGAAGAGTAAGAAATTAAAAACTTATTTGAAAACATAATGAAGGAGAATTTCCCCAATCTGGCAAAGGAAATAGACTTCCAGGAAGTCCAAGAAGCACAGAGAGTCCCAAACAAGCTGGACCCAAGGAAGCACACACCAAGGCACATCATAATTACATTAGCCAAGATTAAAATGAAGGAGAGAATCCTAGAATCAGCAAGAGATAAGGAGACAGTTACCTACAAAGGAGTTCCCATAAGACTTTCAGCTGATTTCTCAAAAGAAACCTTGCAGGCAAGAAGGGGCTGGAAAGAAGTATTTCACATCCTAAAAGGCAAGGACCTACATCCAAGATTACTCTATCCAGCAAAGATATCACTTAGAATGGAAAGGTAGAAAAAGTGCTTCCTAGATAAGGTCAAGTTGAAGGAGTTCATCACCAAGACCTTATTATATGAAATGTTAAAAGGGAATTATTGAAGAAAAGGAAATGATCAAAAATAGGAACAGTAAAATGACAAGAAATTCACAATTATCAACAACTGAAGCAAAAAAAAAAAAGCAAAACCAAACTAACCAAACTAGAACAGGAACAGAATCACTGAAATGTAGATCACATGGAGTGTTATCAGCAGGCAAGGGGAGAATGGGGGAAACAGTACAGAGAATAAGAAGCATAAATGGTAGATACAAAACAGGGGGAGGTTAAGAATAGTATAGAAAATGAAGAAGCCAAAGAATTTATATGTATGACCCATGGACATGAACTTAGGAGGGTAATGCTGTGAGTGAGGGGTACAGGGAAGAGGGAAATAAGGGGGAGAAAAAACAATGGGACAAATGTAATAGCATAATCAATAAGATATGCTTAAAAATAAATTTGGGGGTGGTGTGGCAGGGTGAAAATGGCAACAAATGTACTTGAACACCAATAAAAATCAATAAATAAATACAAACAAAATTTTATTTTTCTGTACTAAAAGTTACCAGTCTTAATTTTTACTTTTTTGGATTCTGAATAATAGTAAGAAAGCCTTTTTCTTCACAAACATTAAAGAGGCAGTCATTTCAGCCCTGGCTGGTGTAGCTCAGTGGATTGAGCGCGGGACTGTGAACCAGAGTATCGCGGTTCGATTCCCAGTCAGGGCACATGCCTGGGTTGCAGGCCAGTTCCCAGCAGGGGAAGGATAAGAGGCAACCATACATTGATATTTCTCTCCCTCTCTCCTTCCCTTCCCCTCTAAAAATAAATAAAATCTTTAAAAAAAAAAGAGGCAATCATTTGTTTCTTTCTATTAGTTGTATGGTTTTATTTTTTATATTAGATTTTGAATACATTTGGAGTTTATTCTTGTATTTGTTGTGAGATATGGATCTAATTTTGTCTTTTTCTAAATGGCTATCCAGTTGCCTCAGCATCGTTCATTAAAAAAATTAACCTTTACCTCAGTAATTTCAGATGCCATCTTTCATATACTAAATTATACGTGTTGGGTTGGCCAAAAAGTTCATTTGGTTCTTTCCATGCAATGGCTCTAGTAGCACTTACTTGTCTTTAACTTCATTGGAAACAATTTTGTTAGACTGTTTTGTGACAGCTTTCATATCAGGGTTTTTAAAAAAACTTAAGTTTTTAAAAAAACTTATCAAAACTGGAGAATTTTTGTGAAGTCATTTCAATATTGAAGAGGGAAGAATATATACAACCTTTTCAGCAGATTACGCTTTATTATTTCAAGAAAAGTAAAAATGCAACTAAAACTCAAAAACAAGATTTCTGCAGTGTATGAAGAAGTATCTGTGACTGACTGAATGTGTTAAAAGTGGTTTACAAATTTTCATGCTGGAGATTTCTTGCTGGACAATGAATGCTCCATGGTCAGGTAGACCAGTTGAAGTTGACAGCAATCAAATCGAGACATTAAGTGAAAACAATCAACACTATATCACATGGGAGATAGCTGACATATTCGAAATATCCAAATCAATAAAGTTATTGGTGAAAATGAAAAATGCGTGTTTTATTTTACAAGAAAAACCATACAGACTTTTTGGGCAACCCAATATGTAGGTCTAATTCTAATCCTTTTATTCTTCTGAATAATTTTTAAAATATTTTATTTAATTATTTTTAGAGGAAGGGCAAGGGAAGGTAAAAGAAACATCAGTTGGTTGCCTCTCACACACCCCTAACTGGAGACCTGACCTGCAACCCAGGCATGTGCCCCAACTAGGAATTGAACTGGTGACCCTTTGGTTCACAGGCCTGCGCTCAATCCACTGAGCCACACCAGTCTGGGCTAAACATTTTTTATTAATATTCAAATACAGTTTTCTTCATTTTCCCACCACCACTTTCCCTCATGATCCTTCTATTCTATTCCACTGGTCTATCATCTATTCATGCACCAGTATTCACACTGTTTTAACTGTAGAGGCTTTATAGTTATGTTTTAATGACTAATAAGCTAGTCCCTCACAGCTTTTCTTTTTCAGTGTTCTCCTAGCTATTCTTGCATATTAGTTTTTCCATATGAATGTCAGTATAAACTTGTATATGCCATACATAGCTTGTTGGTTTTATTGTTGGTTGGTATTTTATCAAATTTATAAACTAACTCATGGAGAACAGATATCATTATAATCCTGAGTCATCTTATCCAAGAATTGAGAATATTGTCTTTCCATGTTTTTACACATTTATTTCTCTTTGGAGTGTTTAAAATTTCTCCTCATATAGGTTGCTAATTTCTTTATTCTGAAGTACCTTCTTTAGTGCTATGATAAATGATTTTTCCTGTCTATTATGCCCACTCTTTCATGTTTGTATATATGAAGGCTACTGATTTTTTTTAACATTAAGTTTTTTATCCTGTTACACCAGTGGATTCTTTCATTGTTTGGATTGGTTTTAACTTTGATTCCCTGATGTTTTCCAGAGATGTTATCAGAGCATTTGTAGAAAGACATAGTTTTCATTATTCTTCACCCACTTACTTAGATGCCCCTTCTTGTCTAATTGGATTGGTTAATACCTCTGGTATAACAAGGAGCAACAGCAAAGACAGTGGACAGCCTTATCTTGTTCCGGATTTTAATGGAAATGTCTCTAATGTTTCTCCATTACATAAGATACTGGCATCAGGATTAAATATTTCTATTTTATCGATACAGTATCAATTATATTATAATTGTATTGATACTGTATTTATTAATACTGAAAGAGAAAGTATCCCTCAATAGCTATTTCCTGGAGTGCTTTTTATAATAAATGGGTGTTGGCTATTGTCAAGAGGTTTCTCAATATCTACAGAGACAATCATATAATTTTTCCATAGATGCATGGATATGGTATCTGATATCCAGGGATCCCCTAATATTAAACAAATCTTCCATTCCTGAAATAAATCTCCCTTGGTCATTATTTCCCAAATGTGGTATTAGATTTCATTTGCCAATATTCTGTTTAGATTTTTTGCATCAATGATCATGTACAATACTGATTTATATTTATCTGTAATGCCTTTATTTGGTTTAGGTGTCAGGGTTGTGCTTGCTTTATAAAAGAAATTAGGTTTTGTAGACCGCTCTGCCTGGTTTTAGGAATTGTATCTGTACCCCTTGTGGCTAAGGGCGAGGGATTATCTCTGGAATGTGAGGGGCAGAAGACAAGGCTTGTCTCTGGTAGCAAATGCTGCCTCAGTTTCCTCTCCCTGCCCCCAAAGCTTGGTCAGAAGTCAATGATGGGTAAGACCCCTCACTGTGGGGGGCAACCTAAGCCAGACTTGATCACTTGGGAGGCCTTCATGGAAGGACTGGGCGGGGGGGGGGGGGGCTGCAACAAAGAGCAATGGACTCTCACCCCTCAGCTTTGACATAGCCTGATTCCCCATGTTCTCTGGGAGAAGTGCTTCCTGGCTCTAGTCCCCTAAAGCCTGAATACCCGATGGGGAGAGGTGCAGCTCCTTGCCTTGCTGGAAGGTGTCCTGGAGAACAATCTGGCATCACAAAGACTTCCTGATAAACCTATGAAATCTGCTCTGCTAAGAGTGCTTTCATTCATGTTAAGGGATGAGCAGGAAACCCTAAAACTCTGTTCCTGACAGACTCTGACTCATACTGAGCCTTCAGATTTCTTTGAAATGTTATTTACTGTTTGATCCTTGCTGCCCTGTATTCCTATGTATTACAACCCAATAAAAGCCCCTGGAGGAAGGAGCTCAATGCCTTTTTCCCCTGAGAAACTGACCATTGCTGACAGCCTTTTTCCTCTGGGTAAATGGCCGCTTCTCCTCCCCAAGCAGATCACATCATGTCTCAGTTATGATTACTCTCATCCGTGGCGGCTGGGGGGACTTGTGAGGAAAGTTGCCCCCACAATTAGGGAGTTCCTCTTTTAACACTCTAGAATAATTCATAGAACACTGAAACTATCTGGTCTTTGAAGGTCTGGTATAATTCTTCTCTGAAACTAGCAGGGCCTGGAACATTCTTGTATGTTCCTTAATAACTTCATCTATTTCTTCTTTAGAAACTGAACTATTTAAGCTTTCTATCTTTAAAGGGAATAATTTTGGCAATCTGTAATTCCATAGAAAATTATATACCTAGATTTCTCAAATTTGCATAAAATTCTGAAAGTAGCCTCTCATTGCTTTTTTATTTTTTATTATATTTTATTGATTATGCTATTATAGTTGTCCTGATTTTTAACTTCTTCCATTACCTCCTTGTTATTTATTCTTTATATTTGTGCTTTTTGCCTTTTTTAAAGATTTATTTATTCAAGATCAGAGTAGAATTAAACGACAGACTAAAAGAACAGTTCTAAGGATCAATGAATCCAGGAGCTGGTTCTTTGAAAAGATAAACAAAATCAACAAGCCTTTAAGCAGACTCATCAAGAAAAAAAGGGAAAGGATCCAAATATGCAAAATCAAAAATGAAGAAAAGAGATTACAACTGATACAACAGAAATACAAAGGATTGTAAGAAATTACTACTATGAACTATATACCAAGAACTTTGAAAACCTAGGTGAACTGGACAAATTTCTAGAAAAATACAATCTTCCAAAACTGAATGAAGACGAAGGAGAAAGCCTGAAAAGACTAAAAACAGCTGACAAAATTGAAGCAGTAATTTAAAAATTCCTGGCACACAAAAGCCCTGGACTGGACAGTTTCACAGGAGAATTTTACAAAATATTTAAGGAAGAGCTAACCCCTATCCTTCACAGACCACTCCAAAAAATCTGAGAAGAGGGAAGACTCCCATACTGTTTTTATGAAGCCAGCATCATCCTAATCCCAAAACCAGATAAAGACACAACAAAGAAAGAAAACTTCAGGCGAATATCCCTGATGAAACAGATACTAAAATCCTCAAAAAATATATTGGCAAACAGCATCCAGCAATAAATTTAAAAGATCATACACCATAATCAAGTGGGGTTCATCCCAGGATGTAAGGATGGTACAATATTTACAAATCAATAAACATAATACAGCACATAAACAAAAGCAAAGACAAAAACTACATGACCATATCAACAGATGTGGGGAAAAGCATTTGACAAGGTATAACACCCAGCATGATAAAAATAGTCAGCAAAGTGGGAGTAAAGGGAGAATTCCTCAACATAATAAAGACCATGTATGAGAGACCTATAGCCAACATCATATTCAACTGGCAAAAACGAAAATCTTTCCCACTGAGATCAGGAACAAGACAAGGATGTCCACTTTCAGAACTTCTATTCAACATAGTATTGGAAGTCCTAGCCACAGCAATCAGATAAGAAAAGGAAATAATATGCATCCTAATTGAAAAGGAGGAAGCAAATCTGTCACTATTTGAAGATGGCATGATAGTGGACATAGAAAATCCTACAGATTCCACCAAAAATTACTCAAAATAAATAAATTTGGCAAAGCAGTGGGATACAAAGTCAATATTCAGAAATCAAAGGCATTTTGTACACCAATAATTAAATATCAGAAACAGAAATCAGGGAAAATATCTCATTTGATATAGCAACCAGGTAAATAAAGTATCTAGGAATAAATCTAACCAAGGAGGTAAAAGACATGTACTCAGAAAACTATACAACACTTAAGAAAGAAATTAAGGAAGACACAAACAAATGGAAGCATATAATGTGTTCATAGATTGGAAAAATTAACATCATCAAAATGTTCATACTACCCAAAGCAATTTATAGATTCAACCCAATCAAAGTACCAATGACATATTTCACAGACATGGAACAAACACTTCAAAAATTTATATGGAACCATAAATGACTTCAAGTAGCTGCAGCAATTTTGAGAAAGAAAAAAAAAAGTAGGAGGGATAACAATACCTGATATCAAACTGTATTACAAGGCCACAGTAATCAAAACAGCCTGGTACTGGCATAAGAACAAACACATAGACAGAACAGAGAGCCCAGAAATAAACCCAAGTCTCTATGGTCAATTAATATTCAACAAAGGAGGCAGAAGTATAAAATGGAGTAAAAATAGCATCTTCAACAAATAGTGTTGGGAGATCTGGACAGCTACATGCAGAAAAATGAAACTCAATCACCAACTTACACCATACACAAATTAAACTCAAGATGGATAAAAGACTTAAATATAAGTCATGATGCAATAAAAATTCTAGAGGAGAACATGGGGGTGGAATCTCAGATATTCCACATACCAATATTTTCATTGATTTGTCCCCTAAAGCAAGGGACATAAAGGAAAGAATAAATAAATGGGACCTCATCAAAATAAAAAGTTTCCTAATGGCTAAAGAAAAGAGCATTAAAATGAAAAGAGAACCAAATATATGGGAAAACATATTTGCCAATGATACCTCAGACAAGGGTTTGATCCTCAAAATATATAAACAAGTCACGGGACTCTACTCCAGGAACACAAACAACTCAATTAAAAAATGGGCAAAAGACTTAAACAGACATTCCTCCGAGGAAGACATACAGAGGGCTGAGAGACATATGAAAAGATGCTCAGCATCACTAGCCATCAGAGAGATGCAAATTAAAACCACAATGAAATACCATTTCACACCAGTTAGAATGACCATTGTAAACAAATCAACAAACAAGTTTGGAGAGGATGTGGAGAAAAGGGAACCCTACTGCACTGTTGGTGAGAATGTAGACTGATGTAGCCACTATAGAAAACATTATGGAATTTCCTCAGAAAACTAAAAGTGGAAGTGCCTTCCAACCTGACAATTCCACTGCTGGGATTATACCCTAAGAACCCTGAAATGCCAATCCAAAAGAACCTATGCACCCCAATGTTCATAGCAGCATAATTGACAATAGCCAAGTGCTGGAAGCAACCTAAGTGCCCATCAGTAAATTAATAGATAAAAAAACTATGGCACATTTATACAATGGAATACTACACAGCACAAAAAAAGAAAGAGAGAGCTCCTACCCTTTGGGTCAGCATAGATGGAACTGGAGAACATCATGCTAAAAAGGTAGGTAAAATCATCATCATAAAATAAGGTAGGTCATGAAAGAAATACCATTTGATCTCACCTATAAGTGGAACCTAATCAACAAAACAAACAAGCAAGCAAAATATAACCAGAGACAGTGAAATTAAGATCAAACTAACAGTAACCAGAGAGGAGATGGGAGGGAATAAAAGAGCAAAAAGGCGTAGGGTTTTTCAGGAACATGTATAAAGGACACATAGACAACACCAAAGTGGGAGAAGGGGGTAGGATGGAGGGTGAGATGTGGGATGGCTGGGGTGAGGGGAAATGGAGACAACTGTACTTTAATGACGATAAAAAAAATTAATAAAAAATAAGATTTATTTATTTATTTTTAGGCAGAGGGAAAGGGCGGAAGAGAGTGAGAGAAACATCAATGTGTGGTTGCCTCTCGCATGCTCCAAACTAGGGACCTGGCCTGCAACCCAGACGTGTATGTACCCTGACTGAGAATTGAATCAGCAACCCTTTGGTTCACAGGCTGCTACTCAATCCACTAAGCCACACCAGCCAGAATATACCTTTTTTAATCGATCAAATGTACTAGCTGGTTCATCTATTTTGTAATTTTTGGAAACAGGATTTTGATTATATTTATTATTTTGTAATTCTCATTGTTATTAATTTCTGCTTTTATCTCTATTATTTCATTCTCTGTGATTTCTTTGGTTTACTTTGTTGTTCCTTTACTGGTTTCTGAGCTTGGACTTTAATTCATTTATTTTTATTCTTTCATTTTTGTTGGTACAGTGTTTAGATAATAAATTTTTCTCTGATAATAGCCTTAAATGCATCCCATGAATTCTGACATGTAGACTTTTCATTGTTATTACTTCTTAAAAATTCTTTATCCAGTTTGTATTCCCCTTTCACCTAGAACTTAATAGGCTTTAAAATTTCCAGATAAAGGACCTCATTTTTCTTGTTGTTGTTAATAAATTCTAGTTTTACATTTGATCAGCATGTTTGTAATAATTTTACTTTACAAAAGTTACTCATATTTTGTTTGTGACCTTGTAGTCTCAATTTTTCTGAAAGTATGGTGGGTGCATAACAAGAGTATGTATTATTAGAGTGTAGAGTTCAATTTATATCCATGAGAAATACCCTCCCTATTCACTACCCTATTTCCATCATTTATCTCCATTAGTTATATTCAGTTAGAACTTGTACCATTAAAAAGGTAAATTAGGACCAGAGAGGAGAGGGGAGGAAATTTTGGGGAAAAAGGGTTTACAGGAACAAGTATAAATGACACAAGGACAAAAACTAAGGGGGGTGGAAATGGGAAGGAGGTGGGGAGCACTGGGGCGGTGAGCTGGGATGGGAGTAAAAGACAGAAAACTGTACTTGAACAACAATTTAAATAAATAAGTAAATAAAATGCAAATTAAAACCACAGTTAGATATCACTGAACACCGATGANCAAGAGTATGTATTATTAGAGTGTAGAGTTCAATTTATATCCATGAGAAATACCCTCCCTATTCACTACCCTATTTCCATCATTTATCTCCATTAGTTATATTCTGTTAGAACTTGTACCATTAAAAAGGTAAATTAGGACCGGAGAGGAGAGGGGAGGAAATTTCGGGGGAAAAAGGGTTTACAGGAACAAGTATAAATGACACAAGGACAAAAACTAAGGGGGGTGGAAATGGGAAGGAGGTGGGGAGCACTGGGGGCGGTGAGCTGGGATGGGAGTAAAAGACAGAAAAATGTACTTGAACAACAATTTAAATAAATAAGTAAATAAAATGCAAATTAAAACCACAGTTAGATATCACTGAACACCGATGAGAACAGTTAAAATAAAAAATAGAATAATATCTTGGCTGAGTGGTTCAGTGGAGAATCATCCAGTACAACAAAAGGTTACCAGTTCTATCCCCAGCTGGGTGTGTATGGGAGGCAAGTGATCGAGGTTTTTCTCTTATATCTATGTTTCTCTCACTTCCCCTCTCTCTAAAATCAATAATATCCTAGGTGAGGATTTTTTTTTAAAAGATAAATCCAAATGCTGCAAAGATGTTGAGAAACTGGAAGAAGATACGCTGTTAGTAAAAATTTTAAATGGTACAGCCACTCTAGAAAATAGTTTGTCAGTGTCTTATAAAACTAAACATGTACTTACCATACAGTACAGCAACTGCACTTTTAGACATTTATGCCAGAGAAATGAAAATTTATGTTCACACAAAAACCTGTATACAAATTTCACAGCTGCATTATTAATAATAGCCCACACAGGGAAACAACACAAATGTCCTTCAGCAGCCGAACACTTAAACTCTAGTAGATCCATACAATGGAATGCTAGTCAGCATTGAAAAGAAATAATTATTGATATAAGCAACAATTTAGATGGATATCAGGGCATTATGCTTAGTGAAAATAAGGCAACCTCAAAAGATTACATTTAGATAACATCATTTCACTTACAAAGCATTTACATGACTCTATTTATATAATACTCTCAAGATGACAAAGTTAAGATGAAGACCAAATTAGTAGTTCTCAGAAGGCAAATGGGGATTGGAGCAGAGGCAGTGATGACTATTAAGGAGGTAGCATAAAAAAGTTCCTTTGTAGTGATGGAACAGTTCACTACTCTTATAAATTTGTGGTGTTTCCACGAATTTATACATGGAATCAAACTTCACAGAACTACACACACATACACACACACACACACACAGCGCATATAAACACAGAATAAGGTCTGTGGGATAGTTAACAGTATCATAGCAATGTCACTTTCCTGATACTGATAGTGTACTAAAGTTATATAAGATGTCACCATTGGGGAAGCTGGTGAAGGGCTCTGGAAACTTTATGCATTATTTTTGTAATCTCTTGTGAGTCTTTTTTCAAAATTTCAAAATTAAAGATTTGTCAAATAATAAAGTAAGTGACTATTATCTCTATGCTACTATATAATTCTGACACATATTCCTATGGGTTTTTTTTCCACACCACCAAGTAGTTCACTCAGATCTGACACTATCTACCTAGAGACAGCATCAGATCCCAGAAGTTCAGGGATCAGTTCCACAGGACAATCCCTCCTCACTCCCCCATTTCAGTCACCAATCGTAAGTCCAGACTGTCACCATGCTAGATTACAGGTTCCCACAACCCCCTCCTCAGACTCAATTAATCTGCTGGAAGGGCTCACAAAACTCAGAGAAACATCTTCTTACACTTACTATAAAAGATATTATAAAGGGGCACAGGGCTTCCACATCCTCCCTGGTCACAACACTCTCCTAAATCTCCACATGTTCGACAACCTGGAAGCTCTCCAAACTCTGTTCGTCTGGGTTTTCATTACACAGGCATGATTGATTAACAGGAGATTAATTCAATCTCCAGTCCTTTTCTCCTACAAGGAGAGGTGCTGAAATTTCCAACCAGCCCCCATCCTTAAGGAGGATGTCACTTCTAAATGTCACTTCATTAATATTAACTCAGGTGTGGTTGAATGGGATTCATTTTGAATATCAATACACCTTTATCACTCTAATTACCTAAAAAATTCCAAGACTTTTAGAAGCTCTGTGGAAATAGGGCAAAGACCAAATAAGTATATATTTCATATTATGAATCCCATTAATGTGGGCTCTCTCTGAGACACACCTCTGCTTTTCTTCCCTCTTAGGCATGCATCTTTATTTTTCTCTTCTAAATTTAAGGGTCCCCACCACACTTGCAACCATGGGAGCAACAGGTAGTGGCAACTCGTCCTGGGATTACCCCCTTGAACCCTTCTCCAAATCCAGCTTTTCTCTAACTTTTCAGGGAGCTAACAGCAGCCCTGCCTTGGCTCACTTCTGCCACTGTAGCTTTTACTTCTCAGCGAGTCCACACAGCCCAGCATGGCTGACTTCTTTCCTCTAAACGTTTCTAGCAGAGCACCACCTAGGCTCTCTCCTATTGTTTCTTCTACCCTAAGCCCTTCCTTTGTTTCACTGCCCTCAGTACTCTCATAATAAAAAAGTACTCTCATAATAAAAAAAATCCATTCCAATAACAGAGCTAATAATTCTAAAATTTATGTCTTCATTTCAAACTTTTCCTCTGTATTTTGGACTTTGTTTCCAATCCATACATGACATCTTCACTGGATGCCTCAGGGATATCTAAAACCTAACATGCCTAAGACAGAACCCTTATTTTTCCCCATGAACCTACTACCTCTCAGTCTTTCCTAATAAAGGCTACCTAGTTACTTAAACCAGAAACCCAGTAGTAGTAGATTGCTACTCTTCCTTCCTCTCCAAATCCACAGCATCAGAAATTCCTGTTAACTCTATTCACAGCTACATCTGAAATTCAACCATTTCTCATGATCTACACTAGCCTCCTATTATCTCTCAACTTGAACTATCATAAATTAGTAACTTTGAATCCACTCCATGACCAGCCCTTCACAACCACAACCATAATATTCTATTATCTTAGGCCTTAGTTATTTACCTTAATAGCATTCATTATCACCTGCAAATATTTTATATACCTGTCTGTCTTCCACACACAGGCACTTGAGCTCCACAAAGGCAGGTACCAGATATATGTTGTTCACAGTGCCTCAATGCCAACAGTTAATACAAACATATTGTATAGATGAAGAACTCAATTTTAGTTATTTCATGAGAATATGTCAGTGCTGATTTTCTGCTCAGTTACCTAGGATACAGGGGAACACTGCCCTTTCCAAACAACATTGTTGTTGTTCTAGTTGTTATCATTCTATTCTGTTTACTCTGCCTTTCTTTGATAATTCTTATTGTTCAGCGGTTGGAATTCCATACTTTATCTTCTTGTTTGCTAATTAATCTCTTGTATAATCTTATACACACTGATAGCTATTTGCCTGATATTATTCCAGTATTTTATAAAATGTATTTTGCTTATTACTTCTCCTACTAATATTACTATATTGTTATTATATTATATGCAGGTTCAACACCTTATATTCATTCTTTCATTTAATCTTCACAAACAACCCTATAAGTTATGTATGTATTTTTATTTCTTTCACCAATGAGGATAAAGAGATATAATGAGGTCAAGTAACTTTCCTAAAAACACTGACTTTAGAAGTTCTAGGACTAGGATTCAAATTTGGTCTGTCTGATTCCAGAGACTATAACTACCAGTTTATACTGTCTACCTTACTTTATTGTCTTTTTCTTTTTCAATTTCTTGGAGAAAAAGATAGCTGCTGGTTTCTTCATTCAACAGCTTATTTTAAAGATGCAAAAATGAATGTCAGAAAAGAAAGGTAGTTTTTCCTAGCAACGGCAGGTGGGCGAACAAGGATTCAAACTCCTACCTACCTGACTATCACTCATGCTTTTTTCATTGCCTAAAGGTTTCTTAATCAGAGGCTCAGAAATTCTAGTGAACTTTATAGGTCCATGCAAAATTTTGTTTCTATCTATTTAAGTCCATTTTTTCGGGAGAAATGGCTCTTAGCATCTAAAGAGGTCTATGACTCCCTAAAAGGTTAAGAAGCACCACTATACTGACTCTCTGAGAAAATGAAACATAAACCCCAATATTTCTTTAAATACATATGATTTACAATGTACAAGTTTGTTTTTATAAATTCTATTTCATTCTTACTAAAGAAAATAAAGCAATACTTTCCAGTAACTTAGAAAACATTTTATAAAATTACTATTTTAACTCTGCTTTTAAAAAATGTGTGTATATGCTTTAAATACTAAGATATTATTATATATAAAATGTGCCTTACATTCTTCAGGCTGGACAGATGAATAACTCCCAAGATTTAATAGCTGACTGGTAAATGTTGATTGTAGTATTGTCTCACCAACCCAATGACCTTCATGAACAATAACATCTAGAAAAAGGGGAAAAGTTCTGATCATGCCATAAGTTCCTTCATACTGTGGTCAACTTACCAATCATAACAAATATGCATTCCTCCCACATACCAAGCAACCAAAGTTCAAGTATGTTAAATGATTTAATTCCAGACTTTCTCACTTTCAAACCCTTTTACCCATTTATCTACAACTGCCTAATGAACATTCTTTTTGTAGGGCGGGGCAGGGGGAGGGTGGGTAAACAAGGCAGCAGGAGACCTGGTCTCAGGACTATCAAGGGACATTCTTGACTGAGTATTCTATTGGCTCCTCAAACTCAGGATGGCTAAATCCTAGCCAGGCAAATTAAAAGATGAGATCATCCTGAACTTTTACTTCTCCCCGACTTTGTTATCAGCCCTCTACTTTTTTAAAAATTTATTTAAAAAATTTTTTTTATTGTTCAAGTACAGTTGTCTTTATTTTCCCCTCACCCTCAAACCTACCCCCTTTGGCTTTGTCCATATGTCCTTTCTATATGTTCCCTGATGATCCTTCCCCTATTATCCCTCTTCCCCCTCCCTCCTGTTACTGTCAGTTTGTTCTTTATTTCAATGTCTCTGGTTATATTTTGCTTGCTTGTTTTTTTTGTTGATTAGGTTCCACTTATAGGTGAGATCATATGGTATTTATCTTTCACCAACTGGCTTATTTCACTTAGGATGAGCCCAAAGAGGCCTACTCTAACCCTCTACTTTTGACTCTGCTTCTTGAATCTGCTCACAGTCCTGCCACTGCTACTGTTTACATCATACACCTTGCAGGCAGTTTTACACCCAGGAAGGCAAATACTGAGCAAAAGGGCTGCCCAGTGAGCACTGAATCAGAGCAAAAGGAGTTAGATGAACTGACTTGCCAGTAAATAAGATGACATTGACAGTGTCTCTTTATTAGAGACAGCACTTTACAATCTTACACAATTACCAAGGTATATTAACTAAAGTTCTCATTTCCCCAGCAAAACATTTGTAGATCCTACTAATGGTTATCTTGATGTTTTCTTTTTCTAAGCTTCTAAGGCTGACCCTATACTTCTTTTCTATCACATTCTTTCTTTAGAGGTGTTATTAAGCTTAATTTCCTCTCAGTCTGAGATTCATCCTTAAAATGACTGGTATCTCTGCTCTACCATACCATGTACTGATTTGAAGTCAATAAAGAACTGCAACAATGCCCTGGCCAGGTATCTCAGATGGTTAGAACATCCTACCAATATACCAAGGGTATGGGTTCTATCCCTGATCAAGGCATATACAAGAATCAACCAATAAATGCATCAATAAGGGGAAGAACAAATTGATGTTTCTCTAAAAGAAAATAAATTTTTAAAAAGAAATGTAACAAATATTAAATTTCTTATGTCAGGTGAAAAAGCAGGTTAAAAACTATATGGTCTTTAGGATTACAACTATATAGTAAGGGTATGGACTCTGCAGTCTAGGTGAAATCCTGGCTTTGTCACTTCCTAGATGTACAACATTGGACAAATTGCATTTCTGGGTTTCAGTTTCTTCAAACTAAAAAATGTGAATAACAACCAGTACCTTCCTCACATAGTTGTAAAGAGTTGATACACATGTAAAGTCTAAAACAGGGTTTGACACACAGTAAATTCCCAATAAATATCAGCTTTTATATATGTATGTACACAAATTTTAAGAAGTATAGGTAAAATAACTGGTAACACTTCAAAACTCTAATGGTGGTTATATGAGGTTGGTATGATATATGAGGAGTTACCCTTTCCATATTTCCAAATGTGATTCATATAATTTCAATAATTTAAAAATGCCATAGATATCCTATATGTGTTCCCCCAATAAGAACATAATATGCACAGCATCACTAGGGATTAAGCAAAGTAGCAGAAACATTGTCCTTTCATCATAAAACTGTTAATATAGTTAAAGAAAGGGGCTAAAAATAAGACACACATAAACAAAACCGTAAGAAAACAAAGAAAGAGCCTGATGATATGACCTAAATGCTAGTATAATAAATGAGTAGGAGGAGCAACCAGGGAAAGCTTCTGAGGAAGAAGGTGAGTGGAAATGAGGGACAGAACTAAGAAGGCTGGAACACAGGCCCAGAAATGGCAATGGAGGGTGAGGAGGCCAATATGGGTGTTATAAAGGGGCCAGTCATGGTGGAGCTTAGAGAGGCAAATGGTAAAGAAAGAGTCCTCAAGTAGGAGGGAAAAAGCTTAGTTTTATAAACTAAATTACCACTATACCGCAACAACCTTACCTGTAAGTAAAATTATATCTCCAAGAAACAATGTAAGTGCCCAAAATGCTGCAGTCCTCCACAGAAAAACTTTCTTTTTAATTTCTGACTGGTCAATTATCACAATTGTTGCTAAAGGCACTTTAGAGCCAGAATTTGGTCCAGATTTTATATTTATTTCTTTCACATGACATGGAGATAATACCATGACTAAACAATTATACTTCTGACTTTTAGAATTACAATTTTTTATTAATGATGTTTTTTTAATACCCTTAAATTCAGACACACTCCTCTGGTCTCTTGTAGTAGGATCTCCTGCATTAGAAACCAACTTAATTTTTTTAGAAGTTTGGAGGACTTTAAGATGGCCCAGTTTATCTTCAGAGATCCAATTTCTTTTAACAGAAGTTTTGTGGAAAGCATTTATTTGGGAGCACAGTATTCCTGAGCTGTATGACTCAATACATATCTCATTTGATGGCAGTTTATCTTCAAAATTGAAAAGTTCTTGAGATCTCATATTTCCTTCAAAGCCTTTATCAGAGTTTATGTGAATGTGACTACTCCTTGTTTCAGGAAAAACAGGACTAAAAACTTCAAGGGAATATGCTTGGTTTTGTCTACTTTCATATCTTTCTACAAAAGCATCATCAGGCTGAATCAAATTATCTTCAGTTATTTTTATTTCCCCAAGACTTGCTCCTGATCCAATCTCCATGTTTAACATCCCTTTATTTATAGAATTACCTTCTTTATACTTCTTTTGAGCTAAAAAAGCTAGTTGGCTGGAGGTCATTATACTAAGAAATTCAGTATCAGTAGATACTTTAAGGTCTGAGGCCTTCCTAAGGTCTGCTCCTTCAGACCTTGGCTTATCTACTGTGTTAGAGGAATTCTTTTCCAGCCATTCGTTTTGTATTTCTTGATGTTCTGTTGGTACACATGTTGTGTCAATAGCTCCTGACCCTATATTAATCTGTTCAGTACTACAGACTAAATCCAATATAGCTGCACACTTATGGTCTAACTCAAAGGAACTTTTTTGGACATTTTGACCACATATTCTAGAATGTGTGGTTACACTAGAATTTGCACTCATAGTTAATTGATCTTTATGCTGTTCAACTGTGATTTTCTTATTTTCACTGAAAAGCTTTTGATACTTTTTTTCTTCAGTTAAATGCTGCACTCTGCCCTTACATGCACATAGTTGGACATCAGAGTTAGTTTTATCACTCATCCGTAAGGGATGACTCTTCTGGAATTTTAGAGTCTGTGTTTCACAAACACAATATATAAAGTCATCTTTCACATGAACAGATCTATTCATTGAGTTTGCTGAGAAATGTTCATTAGGAAGATCTGGAGGGCCAGTAGTTCCTCGGACTTGAAAATCTTCAAGATTTTCATTCTTGCATTTTTCATTCTTCAGATGTAAAGAATGTTGATTGTATAAAAGCTGAATTTTTTCCCAGGGATTAGCACTGGACATTAAAGAAGTTGGTTCCTGTGATACTGTCATTTTCAATGGGCCAACTGGAGCACCCCAAAAAATGTGGACTTCAGATCCTCTACTCATGGTTTCTGAAAAAAATGAAAAATCTAAAATGAGTACTTCATCAGTGAGTATTTATAACTTGAAATTAACTTTAAAATATACCAAAAGCAGCCTTGGCTGGTGTGGCTCAGTGGATTGAGCGTGGGCCTGCGAACCACACGATCACAGTTCAATTCCCAGTCAGGGCACATGCCTGGGATGCAGGCCAGTTCCCAACAGGGGACGCACGAGAGGCAACCATACATTGATATTTCTCTCCCTCTCTCCTTCTTTTCCCCTCTAAAGACAAATAAATAAAATCTTAAAATATATATATACCAAAGCAAATGTAATATAAACTATTAATCAAAAACATCATTAAGAGAGTTGATTTATATTGGTACTCCATTTAATCATAAAATACATAAAAATATAAGAAATCATAAAGATAAATCAAAATATCCAGAAAAATGCTCATGTAAAGACTCTATGTAATGAAAAATTAGAAAGAGGAAGAAGATAGTGGCGGAGTAGGTGAAAATTACAATCACCTCCTCCCAGGTGTAAACTGGAATTACAACTAAAATATAGAACAACCCAACAGAATAATCGATCTTAATAACCAAGTGAAGACTAACTAAAGAAAAGTCTTATAATCAAAGATTTATAGAAGAAGCCACATCAAGACTGGGAGAAAGGGCAAAAAGGGCTGGCCCCACTACAATGGGCCAACTAAGAATGCACAGAGCTATCTGAGTTGCAAAGGTCTCCCCTGAGGCATGTGAGGTCTCAGCCCCACTCAGGGTCCCCAGCTGGAAGCAACAGAAGCAGAAGAGGTATCCACATAACATCTGACTATAAAAATCAGCAGAGATTCTGTCCCCCAGGAAGAGTCAGTAGTCTGTTAGAAACCCAGTTGCCCTCTTAAAGGGCCAGCACACAAAATCTTACTCACAGCCACTCACCCTTGGTTCTGGTAAAGGGAGAGCAGCTCAAAGTGAACTGGAGGCCTGTGAAAACTGATTGGGTTGTGTGGATCCAGGAAGAGATCTGGGGTCCCTGTGCTGAGAGTCTCTCACACACCGTCCACAGACACCATTTTTCCTGGGTCAAGCATACTGTGTCAACCTGGGGTAACTGCACAGACCCCACCCTCCAGGCCCCCTTTGCCCTATCCATCCAAGCTCACACACTGCAGAGGGATCTGCTCCCTGGACCTGGGGTGTAGACTTTCTTGGGGGGAATCTTGAGGACAAACTCCGGGAAGATCACAACTAAACTTGTGTCACTTTGTCGCAAAGGCCCTTTCCCCTCCTCCTACAGTGTGCCTCAGCAGGAGGTGCCTCAAGTGGTGACCCACCCCCATACACACACACAAGCCAGAGCAGTAGCAGCAGATGGCCCCACTCCACAGAGAGAGATCCACTAGCCTTAGCAGGACAGAACCATAAGTTCCAACCTACTCTCCCAACTCCTTCTGACCCACCCTGCTAAGTCTGAAATATTCAGTGGGCTGTGGCCAACATAGTGTGTCACCTCCCCCCACCCAGCAGAATACTCTCCAGGAGCTATGAACAGACTCTGGGAAAAACTTAAGTGTGTGGCTCTTGGGCAGGGCCATTTTCCCCTTGCATGACAGACTACTGCCACCACTCCTGTGCAGAACCCTCTACTCACATGGCCAAATCTTAGGCTATTTGGGCCTGATAAACACTGCTGGTCTCACCTTAATGCAGCAATTCTCAACATTTTTTCATCTCATGGTACACATAAACCAATTACTATAATTCTGCGGCACACCAAAAAATATTTTATAATTTTGGTTGATTCGACAAAAAAACAGTATAATTTTGATTTATTCACGCCAGATGGCTATAGTCATGTTGGCTGTTATAATGTTTTTATTTGACAATCTAAGGGAAAAGAGGTCAGTGACCTTGACTGAATAGTCAGGTATTGCATTTTAAAAAAATTTTTTATGGGCTTTATTTGGAGACTGTTGAGGAAAGAGGGGGAGGAGCTAAGACTGGTGGATATATGGGGGGAGGGACTTCTCAACTTGCTTTTTAATTTAGTACATGTTTCCTGGAGGTTAGGATGAGTGAGAACAGCTGTAGAACTGAGAAGAGAGGAAAAGGAAAGGATATGCAGTGGTCACTTTCATTAGGGAAGGAAGCCATGACCAGGATATAGAGACTAGGGGAGGGAGACTCAACCAAGGTCACTGATTGATGCCAGCTTCCCCAACCTTCCTGCCCTATCCCAGCTCCTGGCCCAGATGTCTGTCCTGCTAGTTCCCTCAACTTCCTGTGGAGAGGAAGAGGATAAAGATGAACGTATGAAATGGTGAGACCCTGTGCCTCCAGGTCCCTTGCCTAGGAGAACTACTCACTCAGCCTATCCTGAAATCCCAGCCAGAGTCAGGAAGTCAGGACAGCAGGGTACAGGCAGGGGAACGACTGTACCCTTCACAACCCCTTCTGACACTCTGCCCCTCCCCAACTTCTCACCTGAGGTTGCAGCTCTTGGCTCAATCTTTGTGTATTTCGCCTTCACTCCCATTCTCCCCATCTGGCAATCCTGCCAGCTGAGTAAATTGTAGTTCCTGTTTGAGTCAGCACAGGACACGTACCTGTGGCCATTGCCAAGAGATGTCACTGTGGCCACATGAAAGACATCCCTGACACTGTGATCAGAGGACCACTCAGAGGATGTGGAGGAGCACTCCACATAGGACATGGTGGAGTGGAGTCTTAGAGGAAAACATAGGCAGGAAAATCTCAGCTATTTCACGCAGCAGTAGTTTCACTGATTTGTCCTCTAAAGCAAGGGACATAAAGGAAGGAATAAATAAATGGGACCTCATCAAATTAAAAAGCTTCTGCATGGCTAAAGAAAACAGCATTATAATGAAAAGAGAACCAACTACATAGGAAAACATATTTGCCAATGATACCTCAGACAAGGGTTCGATTTCCAAAATATATAAAGAACTCATACCACTCCACTCCAGGAAGACAAAAAAATCCCAATTAAAAAAAAATTGGCAAAAGACTCAAACAGACAGTTCTCCAAGGAGGACACACAGATGGCCCAGAGACATATGAAAAGATGCTCAACATCACTAGCCATCAGAGAGAAGCAAATTAAAACCACAATGAAATACCACTTCACACCAGTGAGAATGACCATTATAAACAAATGAACAAACAAGTGTTGGAGAAGTTATGGAGAAAAGGGAACCCTAGTGCACTGTTGGTGGGAATGCAGACTGGTGCAGCCACTATGAAAAACAGTATGGAATTTCCTCATAAAAGTAAAAATGGAACTGCCCTCCAACCCAGGAATTCCACTGCTGGGATTATACCCTAAGAACCCTGAAACACCAATCCAAAAGACCCTATGTATGCCAGTGTTCACAGCAGCAAAATTGACAATAGCCAAGTGCTGGAAGCAGCCTAAATGCCCGTCAGTAAATTAATGGATAAAAAAACTATGGTATATTTACACAATGGAAAACTATGCAACAGAGAGAAAGAAAGAGCTCCCACTCTTTGCAACAGCATGGATGGAATTAGAGAGCATTATGCTAGGTGAAATAAGCCAGGTGATGAGGGAAAAATACCATGTGATCTCACCTTTAACTGAAAACTAAGCAACAACAAAAAAAAGCAAGCAAAATACAACGAGAGACATTGAAATTAAGAACAAATTAACAGTAACCAGAGGGTAGGTGGGAGGGGATAATGGAGGTAAAGGTTTTCAGAAACAACTATAAAGGACACATGAAGAAGACCAATGCTGGGGAGTAGAAGCAAGGGAGGGAGCAGGGTTTGGCTGGGGTGATGGGACTGGTGGGAAGAAAATGCAGACAATTGTAATTGAACAACAATAAAATAATTATTTAAAAATAAAGAAATAAAAATAATAGCAAAAAAATCCATCAATACATTAAAAAGATCATACACCACAATCAAGTAGGATTTATACCTGGGATGCAAAGTTGGTACAATATCCACAAATCATTTAATGTGATACACCACATAAACAAAATGAAGGTTAAAAATGACATGATCATATCAGTAGATGCAGAAAAAGCATTTGATAAAATCCACCACCACGTTATGAAAAAACTCTGAGCAAAGTAGAAATAGAGGGAACATACCTCAATATAATAAAAGCCATATATGACAAACCCATAGGCAACATCATACTCAACGGGAAAAAACTACAAGTATTTCCCTTAAGATCAGCATCAAGAAAGAGATGTCCACTTTTACCACTTTTTTAAAAGATGTTATTTATTTATTTTTAGACAGAGGAAAAAGGAGAAAGAGAAACATCAATGTGTGGTTGCCTCTCGTGCGCCCTCTACTGAGAACCTGGCCTGCAACCCAGGCATGTGCCCAGACTGGGAATTGAACCGGCCACCCTTTGTTTTGCAGGTCAGGGCTCAATCCACTGAGCCACACCAGCCAGCGCCACTTTTACCACTCTTATTCATTCAAATAGTACTGAAGTCCTAGCTATACCTATCAGACAAGGAGAATAAATAAGATTCATTATTTGCAGATCACACAATACTGTATATAGTGAACTCTAAAGATTCCATCAAAAAATTACCGGAACTGATAAATGAATTCAGTAAAGTAGCAGAATACAAAATTAATATTCAGAAACCAGTTGCATTTTTATACACCAATAATAAACTATCAGAAAGGGAAACTAAAAATAATCCTATTTATATAGCATAAAAAATAGTAAAGAATACATTTAATCAAGAAGATAAAAGATCTGTACTCAGAAAATTATTTGGCACCAAAAAAAGAAATTGATCAAGATACAAATAAATGGGAACATACACCATGTTCATGGACAGAAAGAATTAACATCATTAAAGTATCCATAGTACCCAAAGCAATCTATATTCAACACTAGTAATATCAAAATACCAATGGCATATTTTGCAGAACTAGATCAAATGGGCCAAACATTTACATGAAAGCACAGACACACAAAAAATCCCAAGGAAAAAGAACAAAGTTGGAGGAATCATGCTACCCAATATCTATCTATACTGTAAGGCCATAGTAATTAAAATAGCATGGTATAGGCATAAAAATAAACATATGGATCAATGAAACAGAATAGAGCCCCCAAACAAACCCATGACTCAATTAATATATGACAAAGCAAGAAAAATATACAATGGCATAAAGATGATCTGTTCAATAAATAGTGATGGGTAAATTGGACAGACACTTGTAAAAAATTAAACCAGACCAACTTCTTACACCATATCAATAATTAAATAGATTAAAGAGTTAAATATAAGACTTGAAACCATAAAAATCCTAGAAGAAAACACTGGCAGAAAAATCTCTGACATTTCTCTTAGCAATATTTCTTATTTCCTTGGGCAAGGGAAATAAAAGGAAAAACAAACAAATGAGACTATATCAAACTAAAAAGTTTTTGCAGAGTAAAGGAAATCATCAACAAAACAAAAGACAACCTACTAAGTAGGAGAACATATTCACCAATAATACATATGATAACGAGTTAATACTCAAAATTTATCAAGAGCTGATAGTGCTCAACACCAAAAAGACAATCTAATTTTAAAAATGGGCAGAGGACCTGAACAGACACTTCACCAAAGAAGACATATGATGGCCAACAGACATATGAAAAGATGCTCAAGGTCCAAACTGAGTAGACCAATCACATGAGAAATGCAAATTAAAACCACAGTGAGATATCACCTCACACCTGTCAGAATGACTATTGTCAAAAAGTCCACAAATGGCAACTATTGGCAAGGAAGTGGAGAAAAGGGAACACCTGAGCACTGTTGGTGAGAAAGCAAACTGATTCAACCAGTATAGAAAACAGTATGAAGTTTCCTCAAAAAATTAAAAATAAAATGGCCTTATGAACCAGTGATTCCACTTCTGGGGATTTATCTGAAGAAACTGAAAATACTACTTCAAAAGAATACAGGGTGGAGTAAAAGTTGGTTTACAGTTGTTCATATGTTAAATAATACAATTAATAATAATACAAGAATAAATTCTGTTTCATGTACTCACAACTGTAAGTCTACTTTTGACCTACCTTTAAATATGAAGTATGTCTATGTTCATTGATGCATTATTTAAATAGCCAAGCTCTCACTGGTGTGGCTCAGTGGACTGAGTGCCAGCTTGTGAACGAACCAAAAGGTCATTGGTTCGATTCCCAGTCAGGGCACATGCCTGGGCTGTAGACCAGGTACTCAGTATGGGGCACTCAAGAGGCAAACAGACATTGATGCTTCTTGCCCTCTCTTTCTCCTTCCCTCTCTTCTCTAAAAATAAATAAATAAAATATTTTAAAAAATAAAATAGCCAAGATATGGAAGCAACTAGTGCCCATCAATAAACAAATGGATAAGAAAACTGTGATACAAATATACAATGGAATATTACTTGGCCATTAAAGAAAGAAGGAGATCTGCCCTGGCTGGTTTAGATCAGTGGACTGAGCACCAGCCTGCAAACCAAAGAGTTGCTGGTTTGATACTCAACCAGGACATATGCCTGGGTTGTGGGCCAGGTCCCCTTTGGAAGGCACATGAGAGGCAACCACATATTGATGTTTTTCTCCCCCTCTTTCTCCCTCCCTTCCTCTCTGTCTAAAAATAAATAAATAAAATCTTTCTCTGGAAAAAAAAAAGAGAAGGCAATCTTACCATTTGCAACAGCATTGATGGATCTAGAGCACAGGTGGCAAACACAAGGCCCTCTGGCCAAATCCAGCCCTCCACCTTGTTTTATCCCACCCGGCACTTTGTTTCTACCTGGCAGCAGATCCAAGCTCTCAACTGTTAAGGAGTAGTTACATTTATACAGTCCTAAAATTAGATTCAGCCTTTTGAAGGCAACTGCAAGTCTGATGTGGCCCCTGGTGAAAATGAGTTTGACACCCCTGATGTAGAGGGCATTATGCCCACTGAAATAAGTTAGTAGATAAAGACTGATTTCACTTATATGTGGAATCCAAAGAACAAAATAAACAAAATTGAAATAGACTCATACACATAAAAAACAGACTGGTGGTTGTCTGAGGGGAGAAGGAATTAGGGGACTGGGTCAGAGAAGTGAAGGGATTAAGAAATACAGAATGGTAGTTACAAAATATCAATAGTAACAAAATATCAATGGTAATGGGGTTGTAAAGTACAGCACAGGAAATATAGTCAATAATATGGGATAACTATGTACGGTGTTGGCTGAATATTAAAAATATCTAGGGAAACACTATACAAAGTATGTGATTACTTAATCACTGAGCTGAAACCAATACAAAAGAAAACTGAAATTAAATTGTAAAGAAAAGAGATAATGAAAAGAAAAAATAAATTAAATTAGATACTATTAAAATTCTTTAAGAAAAATAAAGCTAAACATACTAACTCAGATAAGTAAAAAAATTCTTAGTATGCTCATTTCTTGTTGTTGTATAAATTTGTACCATTTAAATAACAAGTTAGTAGAGAAGGAAAAAAAGGCATTTGTTTAATTATCTTATAGTCATTTTTTAATTTCCTGGGTTTTTTACTACATAGATCATTTCAGTAAATTTAGGGCCTCCTACATTCAACTGTGAATTCAATTTCCAAGACCAAAAGAGAAGGTTCAAACCAGAAGGGAAAGAAAATAAAAAACTGAGGCTCTCTTCAAAATGTACAAGTGACGATATTATCTATTTTCACTCCAATTCATTAGCATAGTCATTAATTGCTCCCATATTTGTAAATCTTCTCTAAAACACAAATATAAAGATTAAGAATCATCATTTTGTAGTATATGGATAAAAGAAACTCATAATTTAAACCTTCTTCATTAACTGTGGCACTTGATATATAAACATCATACTTACTGAGATAAAAACAATCATACCATTATTTACTTGATAATAACTGATTTTCAAAAAGTATATGTTAAATAAATCTATTTAGAGTTTCCTGGGAAATTCTTTTAACAGTACTACAGGGACAAAAGGACAGATAATGTTCTTGGCCTAAAGGAACTGTCAGCCTGGCTTTAAAAAAATGAAAAGGGCCCTGGCTGGTGTGGCTCAGTGGACTGAGCATGGGCCTGCAAACCAGAAGATCAAGGTTTGATTCCCAGTTAGGGCACATGCCCAGGTTGGAGGCCAGTTCCCAGCAGGGGATGCATGAAAGGGAACTATACACTGATATTTCTCTCCTTCTCTCCTTCCCTTCCCTTCTAAAGATAAGTAAATAAATAAAAATCTTTAAAAAAAGGAAAAAAATAGTGAATGTTTAAGAATAATGTAATAAATTAAATTATAAACAGGAAACGATAATCCATTGAGGAAGAATGCTTCTATGGAAGGCAAGTATTGTGGCTAAGAGCATTAAAGCAAAAGAAATATCATCTGTAAAGACAGAGTTATGAAAGACCATGACATAATGAAGGGCTTTTGATTAGAGTACAGGGTCCTTATAAAAGATAAGGACCAATTTCCAATCATGAAGGGAGGAACAAGCAAAAGAATGTCAGCTATAATTCCCAGTCACTCATCATTCCTTGAAGATTTGCTCATTGTCACCTCTTCCAAATCTAAATCTTGTGATTTCAATATCAATGTGGATGATTCTTCCAATATCCTGGCTTTTTGGCTCCATGACCTCCTCTCTTCCACTATTCTATTCTTCACCTTAACCTCAGATATCCATTCTCGTAGTTATATACACTACCATTACCTGTGACTGCACACCATTCCCTAATTTCATTTTAGCTTTCAACTCTCTAACCACTTCCTGTCTTCCAACTTACTCCCTCTAAATGTAGAACTCAAACAACTCTTTGACTGCATAGGAACTACAATAAAAACACTGTTGGTACCACATTTTAAAAGCCTCAGTTTTGCTCATTATCATTAAGCCAGCACTGCAACAAGATGCACACGCTGGGCCCCGCTGTGGCTCGAATGCCTACTGCTTTCAGAAGCCCACTGTGGCAAAGGCAACTACCCGCCAAGTAGAAAAGGAAGAATAACTAGAGTTCTGGGGCTAAACAATGAAACACCACAGGCAATTGTCACATGAGGCACTTCAAAATTGTATACTGAAGATTCAGGCATGGATTCCGTAAAGAATCAAAACCTAAACCCAAGAGGGCAGCTATCGCAGAATCCAGCTCATCTTAAAAATTTCAATGACTAGTCATGCAGTAAATGTGGGCTGGTTGGTTTGTTTGTTTTAACAAAGCCTCATTCTTCACTTCCCTCTTTAACCAGCTTAGATTCCATGGTCTATTATTGTAATCACTGCCTATTATACATTTCTAATTCTATTGCTCTCCTCTCCAAAGTATTTGCCCAGCTAAACTCAAAACACTGGTTGAATCATCACCTACTCTGCACCTATTGCCCAATGGCTGGAGCAACCAGGAAAAATTATTCACAATCATCTGGAAACTAGTCTCATTTTAAGTTCTTTACCACTAACCTCAAGGTGCCACCTAGCAATCCTATCTTTATCCATTCACTCTCCAAGATAACTCTTTTATACCCTTTCACTACTTAAATCTCCAGCATCTCCTCATCTGTCCTCCAGTTCAGCAGGTGACCATGATACCATTTTCATCTACAAACTCACAAAAACAAATCTACTCACCTCTATCATACCCATATACTTTGTTTACCTTCATATTACTATGGATGAATTGCTCATGCTCAGTGAAGAAGAGATAGAGGCCATCTCTTCTTCACTGAGACATAAGATTTTATTCCCTCTTTCCCACTCAGACTCCAAAAATTCTCCCTTTTTCTCTACATCACTATTTTTTTCTCTACATCACTAATTTCTTCTCTGTACTGAAGCACTCCCATCAATGTGACAAATGTTGTTATTTTTTCTCATGCACCACTTTTGGTGCATTCCTCACCTATTGCACCACTTTTCCACACCCCTCTACAGTGAAATTTTTTGAAAGAAAAACTGTCTCCTTGTATATTCCCTCTGCTCCAATTCCCTCTTAAATCCACTCCAATCAAGCTTTGGTCCAAACCACTCCACTGAAACAGCATATTTCAAGGCCTCCAATACTCCTCCACATTGTGATCAGTCAACTCTCTATTTTAAGCCTGAGTAAGCAATTGACAAGGCTGATCACCCCTTCCTTCATGAAACACTTTTGATTTGGCATTAGGGACATTATATTCTCTGGATTCTCACCCTACCTCACCAACTCCTCATCTCAACTTCTTGCTCAAAGGGCCCTGTATTTGGATCTCTCTCTGTAGTTACTCCCTAGGTAATTTCACCACTCTCAGGGCTCTAAATGTTTTCTATATGCTAATAACTACCACATGTATGTCTCTACCACAACCACTCCTCTGAACTTCTAACTCCTTATCAAAACTTTTACTTATTCCTCCTTGCCACAAAAGTCTAATAGGCATCTACACAGAAAAGAGTTAAGAGAACCTGAGATTACTGTTCTTAAAAAGGCCTGGTTATAAAGTGGACCCTTGGCTGGCATCTGTGAACTTAGATTTCAGGAGGGTTTGCACCTTTCCTTGGTAAGAACAGCACACTGTGCCTAAACTATCGATGTAAAACAGCTATGATGACCACATGCTTAGCTTCTGAGAGACTGGAATTTTGGTACATACAAGCAGGGGTGGCTATGTTGACCTGTACTCCTCTGAGAAATGGCTGATTGTAGTTCTGGGGTAGAAAATGTACAAGATGAACATAAAATATCTCATCATACCAGGAAGCAAGACTACTAGGACTATCAAAGACTACTAGGATTGTGTCAACAGAACTCAGGAGTCAACTTAAAGAGGCTCCCACTGGTCCAAGTTGGACAACCTGAGCATCAGTGAGAATGATTACTGTATGAATTGGAACACATCAAATATGTTTAAATCCATGAGTTCACAGGATAACTAAAACAAACTCACTCAATGATCCCCTTTAGAGGATACTGCCTGACTAAGTAACTGTTTTAAAAGTTGGTGAATGAAATGAAAGAAAATGTATTCTTTTTTCATTTACAGTATACAAGATGATCAATTATTTGATGAGAGGAAATCTCCTTTACAGAGATATTCTGCTAATAAGCCAAAAAAAAGGACTGATAGAATAGCACGAAATCCTAATAAATTAGTGGATTTTCTAATCAATGATCATTAATGGCTGCTAACACCTCAAGGTAGATGTTAAAAGGGAGAGTGGAATCTGTAGATTGAAACCAATTATAAGAAATGGACCTTATTCAGATCCTGATTTGAATACACAAATACCGACATAAGACAATCAAGGAAAATGAAACTTTGATATTCTATTACATTAAGAGATTGCTATTTTTTAGTGGGACATTAGTGAACCTATGTATGAAAGAGTCACGTGCTGGCAATGCATAATGAGTATTTGCAGATAAAACGGTGTGGCATTTCAAGTTTCTTTAGAACACTGGGAGAGAAAGAGGGAGTGAGGGTATAGATGAAGTAAGATGGGCCATGTGTTATTAGCTGTTGAGGCAGAGTAACAGAACACACAGAGATTCACTGTACTAACCACTCTACTGTTATATATGTTTTAAGTGTCTTAAAATATGTCTTCTGTTTTTGTTGTTATTTTTAAGAAATACTGTTTCACTCCCACAGGACTGGGAAGAGAGATAAGCAGTCTAACGATATCCCAGGTTGGGGAACTCTTCACTCCTACTAGAACAGTACATTGGTATAATACTTTAAAAATCAATTTGGTAAAGCTAAGGATGCACACGCCACAGCATTCCACTTCCAAGTTTCTGCCCTGGAGAACTCTTATACATACATACATGCAAGAAAACATGTACAATAATGATCATGACTTTTTATGCAAAAAATTTAGAACCTAAATATCCACGATTTATTCCATAAATCATGGAATATTCAAAGACTATTGTATGGAAGCAAAAATGCATGACCAAGAGTTATATGTCAACATGGATACAACTTATAAATATAACTTTAAGGATATACTTCTTTCACTTTAAGTGAAAGAAGTAATTTGAAGGATATATAACTTATGATATCAATATACTGACTTTTAAAATGAGCCTGAGAAAAAAATACCAAATTCAGGATTGTACTTAACTTTGTGAGGGAGATATAGGAATGTACTGAATATGTTTTTTTTTAAACTAGGCACAGTTATAGAGGTGTTCCTATATTGTTTTAAATATAATATATATATATTTTTTAAGATTTTATTTATTTATTTATCTTTAGAGGGGAAGGAGAGAGGGAGAGAAACATCAATGTATGTTTGCCTTTTGTGCGTCCCCTGCTGGTAGTTAGCCTGCAAGGAACCGGCCTGCAACCCAGGCATGTGCCCTGACTGTGAATCGAACTGCGATCATCTGGTTCGCAGGCCCGCATTCAATCCACTGAGCTACGCCAGCCAGGGCTAAATATAATATTTTTAAATCCTAGAATAAAAAACATTGAGAAGTAACATTAAGGATTAATTTTTTAATTTCTATATTTGATTTTCTAATTTAATTTTATTTTAATTAATGTTCAAGTACAGTTTTCTGCCTTTTATTCCCATCCCAACCCAACCCCAGCACTCCTCCCTACCTCCCTCCTGTTTCCACACCCCCCCTAGTTTTTGTCCATGTGTCCTTTATACTTGTTCCTGTAAACCTTTCCCCTTTTACCCTGAAATTGATTATAATGAATAATGAATATGCACTATTTTTATAATAATCAAATCTTTCTGTTTGGTAATTCAGGCTTTTCTTCCACAATAAGCAAACTAAATATGATGTTCCAATAGTTATATAACGATGGACCTAAATCAAACATTGCAGAATAAGAGTTGAGAACAACAATGGCAGCTGTTAATGTATCAGCAGCTAAACTAAAGATATACTGCAATGTTCAAACAGTTAACAACAGGGAATTATTACCAAGGAAACAAAATTATAGTAAGATTTGATCCATAATAAATCAAAGAGGACTAAGCATCATTAATTGCTATAACCACACATCCCACCATCATCATTTAATCCTCATAGAAAGAATAACTTGCATATGGAATATTGGTATATTACATCTAATTAACATTTTACTATTCACATGTCATTATTAGGTTGTCCACTAGAGGGCACCAAAGAACACAGCAAAAATCTTTGAGTTCGAAAGATGAGCAAGAATACTTAGACATATTCAAATTAAATGCATAAAGTTACTATGAAAATAAAATCCCCATCTTTAATTTTTGGGTTTCTCTCCAATGGTTTTTTCCTTTAGCTTTAAGTCTTTAAAAACAAAAATAAACCCCCAAAACTCTTACATCATTTTTTGTTCTCACTTCCCATTTATTTTTCGACCCACTTAAACAGGGCTCTTATGCCAATCATTTTGCTAGGATGCTTTTTACTATGGGCACCAATGACCTGTAGCAGCTAAATCCAAAGGTCAGTTTTCAACCCTTCTCTGACTGCCTACCACTTGAATCTTGTTCAGCAAACCCTCTTTCTTGAAACGTTATACTTTTTTTTGAATCTCAGAAACCATCAAATTGGAATTCTCTTCTACTTAAAGACAAGTAATTATTGGTTTATTCATTCAATCATTCATATAACAAATATTTACTCAATACTATGGCCCAGGCATTGTGGTAGATACTGGGAATTCAACAATAACGACAAGGAGCTTTAACATTCTAATTCAAGAAATAAAAGGACAATTAAAAATAGTAAGATTAAGCTACCACGGTATTAAATGCAGGGATGTCCCTAGAAGGGAGAAGGATGGGGCAACTCAACCAGATTTGAATAGGCTCTTTGGATTCTGGTTAGGGACAAAATGTTAAAACTAAATTTAAACATTCAGGAAAAAGGTAAACTACAGCCCCTGAGTCATCCGTATGTCCCACACCAACACAGGATCCTGAAAAGCAACCTAAATTGCCTTACCCAAGGAACAGGCCTGCTACAGTTAATCCCCAAAATGTTTAATGTGAGTTTAAGACACTCACTCACTGTTTCTGTGTCCTCACTTAACATTTTCTCCTAAATGTCCTGCAATCTGACTTCTATTTCTCATCTCTACTAAGACAACAGTGAAATCCAAACTGTCAAATGAGCACTCACAGTACTTGACTACTCATATTGTGAAACTCCCTTTCCTGAGTTTCCAGAACACGCCTGTTTCCTAACAAGTCCTCTACCTCTCTGATTTTTATTTCTCTCTTCTTTCTTGGGCCATCTGGTCTTCTCATTCCACACAACTTTGCAGAATTTTATCCAAACCCATTCATTTAACTACTAAATATCCAATTATGCTTTATACCAATCTATAATTTAACCAAACACTCTCCCTAAGAGCAAACATATTCCTAATATTATGTTTAACACAATCACAGTAGATTAAAAAAGGCAGTGCTCTATTTAGCCTCTTTCTTTTTTTATTTTTTATTTTTATAAGAGTTTATTTAAGCCAAATGGACAACATATACTGGGAAGCAAGATCTCAAATATTCCTTAGCATCTTTCTTGAAAGACAAATCAAAAAAAAAAAAAAGAAAGAAAGAAAAATCTGCTAAATGACCTTATATACAGATTAGGTTACAGAGAGTCCTTGGATTCAAGTTTGGAATAGTTTATGATTATGAGAACAGCCCATAAAGCTGCAGATTCCCCAAATTCAGAGCACTAATTGCCCTCTAGGCAGGGGAAGATGGAACATAACAGGGGTGGCACAAAACAGCCTTGAGAGTTCAGGGAAGACCTACCAGTATAAGGATGTCTGAAACAACTCAAAGTTCTATAAAACACAGGTTATTTGCATATAATAATTACTTCAGCAGGCCTTTGCTTATTTCACTAAATATTTACCCCTGTAAGCATGGGACTCCAACCCCCAACAAAAAAAAATTGAGTAGAAAGTATAGTCTTCTTAATTCAAAACAAAGAAAAATTTAAAAAGTATTCACACCTAAGGCTGCTGCTACTAAATCCTCTAATTTATAGGAGTTGTGAGCATGTGAGCAGGGCAGGATAGAGGTAGGATACATTGAGGGCAGGGGGAAACAAAATTATCAGAGCAAAGACACACAGACTAGAGAGTTAAGTCGCGGACAACTGGTAAATTTCAATGATTCTAGATATGTTTTGGATGTACTCAGAGGGTTAAAGCTCATTAAGATACCAAATCAAACTTGAAAGCACATATCCATTACCATAGTTAATAATTATACAATTTCTCAATCTGCACAAGGCCATTTCAGTCAGAAAGACCAATACAACCATAACCCTTTATATTTACAGAGTCTGATAAATGGGTCAAAGATTTATAAAACAGGATGAACTATATCAGCAGGTTTGTCTTTGCAGAACACTGCAACTGAAAATGCTTACTACAAAATGTATACAGTTATATGAGAGTGCTTTCTCCATCTTACTACCAAACTAAAAAACTCAGTTGTATGCCTTTCCATTCTACTTTACCCCAAACATTAAGCATCATAAAGTTACTCAATAGCATCAAAGTATAATATAAAAAGGCAGCATAGGATTATAATTTAAAATATGGGTTTTGGAGTAACAGAGACATCAGTAAGAACCCTATTTTGCAACTTACTAAAAATATAAATTTAAAATTGTGGAAGCTGATGAAAATTACAATGGGTTCATTATATCTATTCTTTTTCTGTAGATTTTGCAAACATCCATATTAAAAAGTTAAATTTCATTACCTGTCAAGTGAGGATGTAAGTTTCTTTATCTGTCAAATGAGAATAACATCACTATCTGACAGTGTTTGCGAAATGGGCACAGAGTAATTACTCAAAAAATGTTAAGAGTGTTAAGTCTCAGAAACTCTAACCAGAGGGTAAGAGGGGTAAGGAGAGGTAGAAGAGGGTATTGGGGCGGTGGGGGTGGGGAGAAGTAAATGGTAATGGAAAGAGACTTGACTTGGTGTGGTGAGCCCACAGTACAATATACAGATGATATATTACAGAACTGCACACCTGAAACCCATATAATTTTATTAACCAATGTGACTCCAATCAATTCAATAAAAAAGAAAAAAAGAAATATTACACACACATACTTGGTGACGCACACAAAAAAACCAACCCACTGTATTTCCTTCAAGTTTTTGTTTTTAATGTGTATTTTTATAGTTGTAACCATCAAAACTGAAATAACTTTGTATTTTCCTTGAATCCACATATGGTCACCTATAATCTATAGTCTTCCTAATCATTTTTAATGCTAGCTTAATATTTTATAATGAACCCAATGTAGTTAACCATTACTCTCTAATACACTAATTTGTTCTAAACTGTCACTATTATAGCCATTGCTGCAATAAATTATTTGGGGCATTAATTTTCAATTATTTTTGTGATAAACTCCCAAGAATAGAATTATTGGGATAAAGATATGTACACTGTTATGCCTCTTAATATTATTTGAGCCATATTTTGGCTCAAGTGTTGTTTGCAGAAGAACTGGACACTTTAGAATGCCCCCAAACAATGGCTGAGACTCCTAGTTTTACCACACTTTATTAGTGTTAGGTCGAAGTCACTCGAGAAACCAGACAGATGCAGCAGGCTAAGGAACAGGGTTTATTAGCAGGGAATGAGAGGAAAAGTGGAGGCAACCTAGGGAGGTTGGGACTTGCAGGTTTGGGAGTGTGGAGTGGAGAAACTGGAACCAATCAAAGGAGGTTAAGACTTGTGGGGGAAAGTGGAGAAAGTGCGGCCAACCTAGGGAGGTTGGGGAGCCAACCAAGGAAGGTTAAAGACTCACTCAGTTGTATTTAGGGCAAGGTTTTTAAGTGCAAAAACCCATGAAGGGTAACTGGTTGGGGTGTCAGAGTCTGATTGGCTAGAGCTGGTTGCTGGGTGCCATTTCTGCCATTTCTGCTATACATCTTGTCAGGCTCAAGTTAAAGCTGCATCCTGTTATGCCGGATCTGCCAACCCCAGACCCCAATCTTAGTCGAGCCTCTGTCTGTCCTGAGTAGAGTCAGCGGGCAATTTCCTAGGCAGACATTTTCCCAGGCTACAGTTTCCCATGGTGTAGTTTCCCACCTGGTGATTTTCCATTCTTCCTAGGCCTACCTACGTCTTTCAGTTAGCATCTTAAAAAGTAATTTCACTGATTAGTAATGGTACAGAGATTCTTTATTATTGTTTCATTTTTTACTTCCAAATTGAAAAACAGTGAATTTTAAATTACATTTGGATTAGTATCCTTAATATATGAGGAGTATGCAACCACGTACACATGCAGACATATTGTACAAAGTAATAGAAAACTATGTTAAGAAAACAAGCAGGTATATATCACAGAAAAAATATGTAGATGAAAGACTGAAAACAACCATCCTCCTAATAAAATGAAAAAAAATTATAAATTAATGAGAAAACATTTCTACCTATCAAACTAGCAAAAATTCATTTAAAAGATACAGGAGTGCAGGAAAATGACTTCCACTGTTAGGAGATGAAACTAGCAAAATCTTTCTGGAGGGCAATATGACAACGTATGTCAAAAATCTTAACATTCTGCATCCTTCTGTCTCCACATTATACTTATAGGAATTTGACATAAAGTAAAGAATAGTATATATACTCTCAGGGATTTATCTAGAAGGATATTCATAGAAGTATTGTGTAAAATGTTCAAGTTAAGAAAATGTACATTGATTGTGGGCTACTTGAATAAATTATGGCACACCCATAAACAAGGGCAGTGTATAGCCATTTAAAATCAAGGAGAATATAAAATATCACACAAAATATTTTCTCCAATATACTAATATGTAAAACAAGGAGACTACAGAAAATTATGTAGGCAAAGATTTCATTTTCTTTCTTAAAAAACAGTATTCACTTTACCACTATTTACCTTGAAGTTAAAACCATTTCCTGTCATATAAGAAAAATGTGTGTTCTCTATAACAACTGATACAAATGGTGTTAAAAAAGAAATCATCTTTTATATGTTTTATTGACTATGCCATTACAGTTATTCTAATTCCCCCTTCATTCCCCTCCACCCAGCACACCCCTCCCCCACTATTCACCCCCCCTTTAGTTTATACCCACACGTCTGTCTCAAGTTCTTTAGAGTCTGTATTTCCCCGACTATACTTGCCCCGCCCCCTATCTATTTTCTACCTACCATTTATGCTACTTATTCTCTGTAACTTCTCCCCCCTTCGCCTCCTCCCACTGCCCTGTTGCTAACCCTCCATGTGGTCTTCATTTCTATGGTTCCACTGCTGATCTAGCTGTCCTCTTAAGTTTGCTTTTGTTTTAGGTGTGGTTGTTAATAACTGTGAGTTTGCTGTCCTTTCACTGTTCATATTTTTTATCCTCTTTTTCTTAGATAAGTCCCTTTAACATTTCATATAATAAGGGCTTGGTGATGATGAACTCCTTGAATTTGACTGTATCTGAGAAGCACTTTATCTGCCCTTCCATTCTAAATTAAAGCTTTGCTGGATAAAGCAATCTTGGTTGTAGGTCTTTGGATTTCATGACTTGGAATACTTCTTTCCAGCCCCTTCTTGCCTGTAAGGTCTCTTTTGAGAAATCAGCTGACAGTCTGATGGGAACTCCTTTGTAGGTGACTGTCCCCTTATCTCTTGCTGCTTCTAGGATTCTCTCCTTCATTTTAATCTTGGCTAATGTAATTATGATGTGCCTTGGTGTGTTCCTTCTTGGGTCCAACTTGTTTGGGACCCTCTGAGCTTCCTGGATTTCCTGGAAGTATATTTCCTTTGCCAAACTGGGGAAGATCTCCTTTATTATTTTTTCAAATTTAAGTTTTCCACTCGTGGCTGTTCCTTTATAATTCAGATATTGGAGCGTTTAAAGATGTCCTGAAGGTTCCCAGGCCTCTCCTCATTTTTTTGAATTATTGTTTCTTCATATTTTTCTGTTTGGTTGTTTCTTTCTTCCTTCTGGTCCACTCCATTGATTTGAGTCCCAGTTTCCTTTCCATCACTATTGGTTTCCTGTGTACTTCCCTTCATTTCAATTAGTTTAGCCTTCATTTGTTCCTTTAATTTGTGACTAAAATTGACCAGTTCTGTGAGCATACTGATCACCAGTGTTTTGAACTGTGCATCTGATAGGTTGGCTATTTCTTGGTCACTTAGAGTTATTGGCTCTGGGGCTTTGAGTTCTTCTTGAGCCATATTTTGGTCTGTTCACACCTGTTACATATGAGGAGTGGAGCCCCAGGTGTTCACTTGGGCAGGGTAACTCAGTCACTGGGTTGTGACGCTGTATGTGGGGGCGGGGTCAGGGAGGAGCAATGGCGGTACCCTCTGCTGCTTCCCAACGCTGGGGCCTGCGCAGTCTGTCTCACTGCTTGCTCCTTCGCTGGTTTATCTGCGCACGCTAATGTGTGACTGTGGTCAGCCTGCTGCCTTGTGCCCTCACTGGGTCCACCTGTTGCTACCCCACACCTGGGATCCGCCCACAGCTGCCTGCGTACCTGGGTCGGGAGATCTTTCCTGCCAGACCTCACTCCGCTGCTGGCTCCACCCCTCTTACCAGTCCAGTTGAACGGTTTGTTGTTGTCGGACTTACAACTATACAACAAAATTGTATAGTTCAATTTTCTGTGTTTTGGCTGCATTTTTTGTTACTGAAATTGTGTTGACTTTAAACTTGGTTGGGAAAGGAGGCACAGTGTTTCCGCCTATCCCTCCATCTTGGTGGAAGTCACACAATCTCAATTTAATCAATATAGTTTGTTATCTTATTTCATTGTGCTAAGAAATAGCATGGAGTGCCAATAAACTGTAAGATATATATTCATGATAAGTTTTACATTTTTTACTGTTGATTTTTAGAGAGAAGAAAGGAGAAGGAAAAACATTGATCTGCTGTTCTACCCACTGATGCATTCATCAGTTTGATGCTTTTATGTGCCCTGACTGGAGATGCAACCTGAAACCTAAGCTTCCTGGCCAGGAGTAAAATTCTTTACTCATAAGATTTAATAATATCAGGACTTCCAGCCAAGATGGAGGCATAGGTAGATACACTGAGCCTCCATGCACAACCAAAAAAAGGTCAACAACAAATTTAAAAACAAAAAACAACCAGAACTGACAGAAAATTGAACTGTATGGAAATCCAACTGACAACCAAGGAGTTAAAGAATCATTCATCCACACAGGTAGGCAGGCAAGGCTGCAGCTGGTGGGCAAGGCTGAGGCTCATGGACAGGCGGCAGATGGTGAACTGGGTGGTCCCACATTCACCCGTAGATAAACTGGGAGGAGTAACTGGGGAGCGAGAGAAGACTGCACAACCCAGGGTTCCAGTTTGGAGAAATAAAGCCTCAAACCTCTGATTGAAAACACCTGTGGAGGTTGAGGTGGCAGTGGGAGAAACTCCCAGCCTCACAGGAGAGTTCATTGGAGAGACCCACAGGTCCTAGAACGTACACAAACCCACCCACCTGGGAACTGATGCAGACCCCGGCTCATGGGGTCTTCAACATTGTGGATGAGACTACAAATTCACACGGACTACCGAGTCCTGTGGAGGAAAAGGGACAGTGTGGCTTCTCTCTCAAGAGGAGAAAAAGCCTTGGCCCTTGCCTTGACAAGCATTTATTGCTTTTCTGGTCACATTACATACTGGTCCTCATTTACTATGCACAGGTTTGCTTTAGGTGGTTACCTTTTACAGAAAACAAAGGAGAGGATGCTTCTAATCACATCACAGAAGAATATTTGCAAACTCAAAGGGAAAAGTGGTTGAACTGGTAACACTCCGTACTGGGGAGGTTTAGCACAGACTTTAGGAAGTTACAGTAAGCACTTTCTGCATCAATTCAGGGTGAGGGAGTTTTAGCAAAAGCAGGTCTCACAGCAGTATAGGTACAATGCAGGTCTGATTCCCCACAGGAGAACCTATCCATGGGCATGGGTCCTGTGCATCTCTGAGTGGGAGCTGGGCCCACGCCATGCAGAACGGTCTCCTATATTTCCCTCGCTGTTTTTAGTTAGGACCACTATAGATTCCACAAACCTTGTTACTTGCTGGTTTCTCACACAACCGTGAGAAAATAATTTGCAAATGCATCAAAATACACAGAGGATTATTATAATCAGTAAGCAACCAGCAGTTCCAAAGCCCACATTCTCAGAATAAGCCCATCGATCATTGTGAGGCAGTAATGATCAAATAGATAACATTCAAAGAACTCTGAGGACCTATTTTGAGTCAGAGTCAAATAGATAAAGGGCCATAAACCTTTCGGGAAACAAACTCAAGGCCTGTGCAGACCCTTATCAGAAAATTGAGAACATTCTTAGCAAAGTAGGTTTCACAAAATTTTATGTATGCTTTGTTACACCTGATCACCCTGGGGAACCCGCCCTTTCCAGCACAGGGCCATACCCACTTCTGGCATTGTTTCAGGCTTAGGCCAAGCAGGGGAAGTAAGGTGGCCAAGAGATTAGGAGACTTCTTGCAGACAGAATGAGGACTCAAGGCTATGTCAAAGCCGAGGGGCGAGAGTCCATCAACCCCTTTTTCTATAGCCCCCCAAGTCCTTCCCTGAGGCCCCCTCGTGATTGTGCCTGTCTTAAGTCATCCCTCCCTTGAGGAATCTTACCCATCACTGGCTAACTGATCATGCACTGGGGACCAGGCAAGGTGAAGTAAAGTGGGCAGAGGTGGTGCTCCTCCCAGGGAGATAAGCTTTGTCTCCTCAGTGGCTTAGGGTCCCAAGGTCTGTCACTCAGCCTTAGCTATGGGGGGGGTTACAGCTTCTGAAACCAGGCAGGGTGGTTCCCAACATCTAATCTCCCCCTTTTTTGTTTGTGAATGCAATTGTAGTTGTTAAATCTGTGAAACCTACTATTTGCTGTTCCTGAATGCAATCTTGAGCAAACAACCTCCACAGACATCACAAAGCAGAAATAAGGATTAACAAAAGGAGGCATCCATCCAAGGGCTACCATGACACAAACTTGTGAATTCAGTTCATTGAGCCAGTTTTTAGGGTTCAGCCATTGTATATTGTGGAAGGTCTGGAACACTTTTTCTTCAGTATGGCCTTTGCTCGAGCATTAAGAGCCTTGATGCCCCGCCATGTGGTGGGGACACGCCTAAAGGGAACGTTGTAAAAACACCCACAAGCCGATCTCTGCGGTACAACCCCCAACTAGATCTAGGCTTCGGAGAAAGAGTAAAGTTTGCCCTTTAATCAGCTTTAAAAACATCAACTAGTTACAGAACAATTTACAAGTATCTCAGCAAATTCTTTCTTTTAAGCCGCCTCTTACGGTCCGTGAAGTTTTGCCTTTTCCCACCGTCCATCGGCATAAGGATTTAAAGGTGCAGATGGAGAAAAAGCATGTTTCATAGGAGTCTAGGTACAATGCAGGCCTGATTTCCCACAGGAGAACCTATCCGTGGGCATGGGTCCTGTGCCTCTCCCAGTAGGAGCTGGGCCCACACCATGCAGAATAGTCTCCTATAGGGAATCAGCACCAGAAGAGCTCAATTTGCTTGTGGGTAGTGAGGGAAGTGACTGAAAACCGGCAGAGAACAGAGCAAGTGGCACTATTCCCTCTTAGACCCCTGCCCCACAAACAGCATCAGAACACAGCAATGTGGGTTGTCCTGCCCTGGTGAACACCTAAGGCTCTGCCCCTATGTAATAGGCACGCCAAGACAAAAAAAAAAAAAAGTGGCCCAAATGAAAGAACAAATCAAAGCTCCAGAAAAAATACAGCTGAGGAAGAGATAGCCAACCTATCAGATGCACAGTTCAAAACACTGGTAATCAGGATGCTCACAGAAATGGTTAAATATGGTTGCAAATTAGATGAAAAAATGAAGGCTACGCTAAGTGAAATAAAGGAAAATGTACAGGGAACCGACAGTGATAGAAAGAAAACCAGGACTCACATCAACCACTTGGAACAAAAGGAAGAAATAAACAATAAACATTCGACCAGAACAGAATGAAGAAACAAGAATTCAAAAAAAATGAGGAGAGGCTTAGGAACCTACAGGACATCTTTAAACGCTCCAATATCTGAATCATAGGGGCACCAGGAGGAGAAGAGGAAGAACAAGAAATTGAAACCTTATTTGAAAAAAATAATAAAGGAGAACTTCCCTAGTCTGGCAAAGGAAATAGACTTCCAGGAAGTCCAGGAAGCTCAGAGAGTCTCAAACAAGTTGGACCCAAGGAAGCACACACCAAGGCACGTCATAATTACATTAGCTAAGATTAAAGATGAGGAGAGAATCTTAAAAGCAGGAAGAGAGAAGGAGACAGTAAACTACAAAGGAGTTCCCATCAGACTGTCAGTTGATTTCTCAAAAGAGACTTTACAGGCAACAAGGAGCTGGAAAGAAGTATTCCAGGTCATGAAAGGCAAGGACCTACATCCAAGATTGCTGTATCCAGCAAAGCTTTCATTTAGAATGGAAGGGCAGATAAAGTGCTTCCCAGATAAGGTCAAGTTAAGGGAGTTCATCATCACCAAGCCCTTATTATATGAAATGTTAAAGAGATTTATCTAAGAAAAAGAAGATAAAAAATATGAACAGTAAAATGACAACAAACTCACAATGATTAATACCCAAATCTAAAACAAAAACAAACTAAGCAAACAACTAGAACAGGAACAGATTCACAAAATGGAGATCACATGGAGGGTTTTCAGCAGAAGAGTGGGGGGAGGAGAAAGGAGGAAAAGTACAGAGAATAAGTAGCATAAATGGTAGGTAGAAAATAGACAGGAGGTGGTTAAGAATAGTATAGGAAATGTAGAAGCCAAAGAACTTATATGTATGACCCATGGACATGAACTAAAGGGGGGGAATGTGGATGAGGGGGTATGCAGGGCAGAGGGGAATAAAGGGGGGGAAATGGGACAACTGTAATAGCATAATCAATAAAATATATTTTTTAAAAAGAATTACTAATATCAGCATATACAGGTGCCCACTTTTCTGCATCTTAAAATTGAATATAATGCAAATGAGAGAATATTGACTGGAGCACTTACAAAATATAGAATTCTTCGTAAATGCAAGGAGATACCCAAGATGGTACCCTAGGTAAACGTGGCTCACCTCCTCCTTGCACAACCATATCAAAGTTACAACTAAACTATAGAACAACCATTGCTGAGAACCAGCAGAAATCAAGCTGAATAGAGGTTCTGCACTGACAGAATTAAAGAAATCACCATATCCATCCAGATTGGTAGGAGGGGTGAAGATGCAGAGGTAGAATGGGTGGTCCCAAACCCACGTGTGGTGGATAATGAGTAGGAGGAATATCTCGGGCGCAGAGGTCCCAGCCCCATACCAGGGCATCCAGCCCAGGGTTCCAGTGCCAATAAGATAAATCCCCCTGCCTTCTGGCTATAAAAACCACTGGAGATTGAGTCAATGGAAGAAACTGCTAAATTCCCAGGCAATTCCTCTTAAAGGGCCCATACATACTGATTAAAACTCACTCTCTCAGCTCCAGCACCAGGGCAGACAGCCTGAAAGGCACCAGTGGCATACAGGCAGGAACTGAAGTGTCTGGCATCAGCAGAAGAGCTGGAGGGCAGCTTTCCCTAAGACAGAACTGCTGGCGAAGACCACTGCTCCTTTTTTGAGCCCTTCCCCTACAAAGACACGGAGCACAGCAGGCACCATATCTAAGACTCCATCAACCTGGCTCACACTGTTTGCCCCACCCTGGTGATTCTCTGAGACTCTGCCCTACCAAACTTTACAGGCTCACCCAGGCAGTTAACAGTGGCTTTTCCATATGAATGATTTTTCGTGACACTGCTTCTGAGCTTCCTAAATCCAAACAAGGAGAAACTCACCTCCTGAGCCCCCATACCTTGCTAAGTGGCCCCAGGCCCAGCACTAGCAGCAGCTGGCCTGGATTCACATTCTGTCCCTACTGGGGCACCTCCAATCCCAGCACAAGCAGCAGCCTGCTGAAGATTGCTTATAGCTTATGCCAAGTGGCCCCAAACAGAACACAAACAGGCATCAGAGCCCTGCTGTAGTAAGCACTGCTCTGTGGAGTGGGCCCTGCAGGGCTGACCCTCCAGAGGGCAGAGATTGGTGGTCAGTGGTCACAGCCAGCCCTTGTAGCTGACTGGCCTGACAACAGTAATCAAATTTCAACTACTAATAAAGGGTGTACTCAGCCCACACAAAGGGTGTACCTCGAGTACCCAGCTTGGGTGATAGGGGAGGCTGTGCCACTGGATCCTATAGGACACCTACTATATTAGGCCATGCTACCAAGACAGGGAGTCATAGCAGCTCTACCTGAATACAAAGAAACAAACATAGGTGTTGTAGACGGCTCTGCCTGGTTTTAGGAATTGTTATCTGTATCCCTTGTGGCTAAGGGCAAGGGGTTATCTCTGGAATGTGAGCCGCAGGAGACAAAGCCTGTCTCTGGTAGCAAATGCTGCCTCAGTTTCCCCTCCCTGCCCCCAAAGCTTGGTCAGAAGTCAATGATGGGTAAGACCCTTCACAGTGGGGGGCAACCTAAGCCAGACTGGATAACTCGGGAGGCCTTCATGCCTTCATGGAAGGACTCAGGGGGCTGCAACAAAGAGCAATGGACACTTGCCCCCCAGCTTTGACAAAACCCGAGTCCCCATGTTCTTTGGAAGAAGCACTTCCTGGCTCTAATTCCCTTAAGCCTGAATTCCTAATGGAGAGAGGTGCAGCTCCTTGCCTTGCTACAGCGTGTCCTGGGGAAAATCTGGAATCACAAAGACTTCCTGATAAACCTGTGAAATCTGCTCTGCTAAGAGTGCTTTCATTCATATGATAAGGGTCCGAAAGGAAATGAGTATGTCTCCCAAAGTTTCTGCAGCTCTCTTCCTGACAGACACTGACTCAGACTCTGAAGCCCTCGGATAGCTTTGAAATGTTATCTACTGTTTGATCCTTGCCTCCCTGTATTCCTGTGTATTACAACCCAATAAAAGGCTATGGAGCAGGGGGCTCCGGGCCTTTTGCAGGCCTTTGTCTCCCTGGAGAAACTGGCCACAGCCCACTCCTCCTCCCTAAGCAGATCTGTCATGACTCGGCCATTATTCACTCTACGTCCGTGGCACCTGGGGGGGGGGGGGGGACGGGGGGGCGACTCGAGAGAGAAGTTGCCCCCACACATAGGGAGGCTGCCAAAATAAGATGACAAAAAAACATGGTCAAAATGAAAGAACAAAACAAAATTCCAGAAAAATAACTAAACAAAATGGAGATAAGCAATCTTTTGAATGCAGAGCTCAAGATAATGGTTATAAGGATGCTCAAGGAACTTAGCAAGGACCTCAACAGCATAAAAAAGATCCAGTCAGAAATGAAGGATACACTAATTGAAATAAAGAACAATTTACAGGGAATCAACAGTAGATGAAGTACAGTAGATGAAGTACAGTACAGTAGATGAAGCTGAGAATCAAATAAATGATTTGGAACACAAGGAAGCAAAAAACAACCAATCAGAACAGCAAGAAGAAAAGAGTCCCAAAACATAAGGATAGTATAAGGAGACTGGCACAACTTCAAACACTCCAACACTGACAGTATAGTGTAACAGGGTGCAGCCAGGGGGGCCCCAAATAGGGATTTGTAATGGGGTCCAAAACTCAGGGTGTCCAGGAAATATTTATGTGTGTGTGTGTGTGTGTGTGTGTAGTCCTCACCCCCACAAGTCTGAACTGGGGGATAGGACACATGGAACAGGGCCATTGAGAGCTGTTTTACATAGCAATAGTTTTGCAGCTAAACTCTGGTATGGTCATTTAACATATCTATAACTTTCAACTGGTTTCATGGATATGTTAAATAGCTGTGGTCATGCTTTGAGCTAGGGAGATGGGAGTGACTTCCACCCAAGTTGTAACTAGTAGGCAACTCCCTCTGGTTACAGCACCTGCATGTGAGAGAAAAAAAGGAAGGTTGGGGCCCACATGACTTTGGGAGTAGTTACAGACCACATAGCTTTGGCGAAATTTGGGACTGTGAAGCTTTGGGGTCCTCCCTTTTGCCACAGGGCTTAGGAAACAGGAGAGACCTTGCTAGGAAGAAAAGGGATGAAAGGACTCTTGCTGGTGGGCCATGGAAGGTGCCACATGGTTTTGGATTAACTAGAGACCGTGGTGGCAACACAGCTGATGGTGCCAGGAACTGAGGGGCTGCCTGAGCCATGGATTTCTACTTCTTTTCCTGAGATACAGTACCCCTGACTGGGCAAAGGGAGAAGGAAGGACTGTGTGCATTTGTGGGTATTCTAAAAGACTTTACTATTTTAATGAGGACATTAAGTCATTACTCTAAGTCTGTATAACTTTTTGAATAAATAATTCCTTTCCTTTTCACCAATCTCTGGCATTCACAGACATCTTTCTGTGGCAGTGGGCAAGGCAAACCTTGTACAGCAGGGGAGACCCCCAGAGCAGAAGGGGGGGTCAGTTTGGTAATAGTATATAATTCACCCTCCTGGGTCTGTTCTGTAACAACAGTGCTGCCAGAAGGAGAAGAGAAAAAGCAAGAAACTGGAAATCTGTTTGAAAAAAATGAAAGAAAACTTCCCTAATTTGGTGAAGGAAATAGACATAGAGGTGCCAGAAGCATAGAGGTCCCTGTTTGAGAGTCCTAAACAGGATGGACACAAAGAGGCCCATGCCAAGACTCATCATAATTGAAATGCCAAAGATTAAAGAGAAAAATCTTAAAAGCATCACGAGAAAAGGCAGATAGTTACCTACAAGGAAGTTCCCATAAGTCTGTGAGCTGATTTTTTAAAAGAAACTTTGCAGGCTAGAAAGGGTTGGTAAAGAATAATCAAAGTGATGAAAAGGAAGATTACTACCAAGATTACTCATCCAACAAAGCTATCTTTTAGAATGGAAGGGCTGATAAAGAGCTTCCCAGAAAAGAAAAAGATAAAGGAGTTCATCATCACTAACCCTTTATTATATGAAATTTAAAGAGACCTATTTAAGAAAAAGATCAAAATTATGAACAATAAAATGACAATAAATACATATCTATCAATACATATTGATACATATCAATACATTTTTAGGTTCAGTTTTTGATCATTGCTTGTTTGCTTAGTTTGTTTTTTAGATTCGGTTTTTGATCATTGCCAAACTGAATCTAAAAAACAAACTAAGCAAACAAGCAAACAAGCAATGATCAAAAACTGAATCTAAAAAACAAACTAAGCAAACAAGCAGAACAGAAACAGAATGACAGATATGGAGAACAGTTTGGCAGCCAGACTGCAGTGGGGGAGGAGTTGGAGGGATAGGTGAAAAGGCTAAGTGATTAAAAAGCACAAATTGGTAGTTACAGGATAGTCATGAAGATGCAAAGTACAGTATAGGAAATGGAGAAGTCAAAAGAACTTATATGCACAATCCATGGACATGAACAAAAGTGTGGGGGCTGCCTGAAGGAGTGAGAGGTGTTGAGTTGGGGTGAGAGCAAAGGAAAAAAAAATGGGACAACTGCAATAGCTAATCAATGAAATATAATTTAAAAAGACAACATAATTAAAAAAGAATTACTAATAGTGGCACTTTCCCTCTCAGGAGCATACCCACACCTTTCTTCCCTCCTAGGTGAGCATCTCCTAAACTCTAATAGACCCCATGAGACTTGTAACCAAGGGAGAAATAGGCAGCAGCAGCTTATCCCAGGCTAACACCCTGAATCTGTCCTCAAGGCCCCGTTTTCTCTGATTAGCACTGAGCTAACAGCAGCCCTACAGTGACTCACTTCTGTTACTGTGACTTACTCCTCAGAAAACCAAAGCAGACCTGCCTAGTCTCTCTCATTACTTCTTCTATCCTAAGCCCTTTCTTGTTTCACTGTCCCCAGCTTTAAAAAAAGTCCTCAAAATTAAAAAAAAATTACTAATATTTACTAAATTATACTAAATTTCCTACCTAAAATGATAGAACACTGCCACATTTTATGTGACTTATGAAAATACTTTATTTATTTATTTTTAGACAAAAGGAAGGGGAGAAACATCAATGTGTGGTTCCCCCCTACTAGGGACCTTGCCCACAACCCAGGCATGTGGACTGACTAGGAATCAAACTGGTGACCCTTTGGTTCAGAGGCCAGGGGTCAATCCACTGAGCCACACCAGCCAGGGTGCAATAGTGTGGTTTTCAAGTGAGATACCTATAATCATGTTCTCATCACCACGTGAGGTAATACATTGCCGTGAACCTCTTAGTCCTGCTTGCAGTACAGTGGGAATTTCTCCCTCCCACCTCCTATTTGAGGCATTTGTCTCCTCCTAGTAAAGTCCAAGCATTTAAACAGGAACTGAACCTTAATGTAGCTGCTTTTTTTGCTTTAAGAACAGGGTAACCATACATTCTGATTTGCTCAGAACAGTTCTAGTTTAAGTATGTAATCTGGTATCCTGTATAGTCAGTTTCCCTTTTCATTCTCAAAAGTGTCTAGGTTTGGAGATAAATTCTATAGTCACCCTAGTTAAGAACCATATAAATACATGAATAAATGTTCTATTAGTAAAAAGTGTGTCTTCCAATACATTTTATCAATAACATTTATCAGTAACAGGGACAATGTAAGAGTTAAAGGAAAAAACTGTTCGGTTTCCCTACAAAATTTTAAAATAGTAAATGCAATTAGGTTGAATTGTACCTCAAATCTTAACATATATTTGGGACTCTCACAACAAAGATAAGAATAAATGACATAGAAATAAAGTATTAAGCTGTTTGGCAACTAAAAGGAATAAAACAGAGTTTGACTGTCAGGTTCTGGATAATAAAGCTGTGGCTATTGGCATAAAGCCTCTTGGATCCCATTTTCCTACAAAATGTCTCAGATAGTGAAATGTCAACTTGCCCAAGGCTCACCCTTTCTAAAAAAGGTGGAATAAGAAATCCTAAAGTACAACACTTCACTTCCTCTTCCCCATACCATGTAATATCATAAGGACCAAACTATCAATCATGATCTCATAAGCATTAAGGAGGGTTCCAAGGGTCTGTCTACCAACCTCTCTTCTTACTCTCATCTCCATCTACATCCTAAAAAAAGATGAAAAACAAAACAAAGGATATCAAGGGGAGAAAAAGGCAACTAAGTCCTGACATTCCTTTGTAAAGTTATATTCCTCTCAACAAATGCCAATTCCTTCCTTCCAATTCATCAGACATCCTCACTGATTGATTTTTTTCATACTTCCAATTTGTTATCAATCTTTTCAGATCAACCTTAAAATTCGCTCAGAATCTGACCAGTTTTCTCCACCTTCATCTGTTACTTTTCTGGTTCAAACTGGTTTCCGTTCTTCCCCTCCTGCCAGGTAAAAAACCTGAGGTTTACAGAAGTTAAGGCAATTGCCCAAGTCACATAGTCTGCAGGTAGTGGAGCAAGACTAAAATGCAGAAAAGCAAACTACAGAGCCTAAGTTCTTAACCATGGTACCATACTGCCTCTCTGGTTTTCTGTCTTTGCACTGTTGTGGAGCTAGAATTCAAATTAGATGCCTGCCGTTGACTCATAAGATACACAATAAGCACTGACTTATCTAGAGAAGTATGAAAAACACAAAAATTCAATATAAAGGGCCATCATTATCAAAGAATTACTAGAAAAGTTCACTATATACTTAATAAAGCGGTGAATAATAAATGGCTTTTAGGAGAACATCTCTCTTTTAAACCCCTTGCTTCCTTCATACCTGATACATTCTTCTTCCTCCCTCCCTCCCTTTCTCTTTCTTTCGCTTTTAATCACTTGGCAATGACATACTGAGCTTCCAAAAATTAAATATTCAATATAAAATCCTGTTGCTTAGCAAGTTCAGGAATTAAACAAACTGCAGATTGACAGAGCTACCTTACTGACCTAAACCTTACCACTTTCTTTCTTTCACCTTTAGTATCCCCAAGTATACCTCAGCACCATGGCACAGGTATTGTTCTTTCAGCCTTAAATATTCTTTCCCTAGGTCCTTGTTTACCAGTTTTTGAATTTTGAGATATAGCCCTGGCTGCTGTGGCTCAGTGGACTGAGTGCTAGTCTGTGAACCAAAGGGTCACTACCAGTTGGATTCCTAGTCAGGGCATATGCCTGGGTGCCCTGACTAGGAATCCAACTGGTAGTGACCCTTTGGTAAGGGGCTTTTGAGAGGCAACTACACATTGATGTTCCTCTCCCACTCTTTGTCCCTCCCTTCCCCTTTAAAATAAATTTAAAAACCTTTAAAAAATAAAATACACATTGAGATATAATTAAACATTCAATAATATGCACAGTTCTTAAGAGCTCTGTTCAATGACTACCAATAATTGTCTACACTCATGTAAGCATCACCCAAGATACAGGTAATTTCCATGGACCTTAGGAAGTTCTCTTTCTAAACAGGTTCTCTCCCCGTCCAACCAACAATTATTTAGGAAGTTCTCTGTCTCTTTCTAAACAGGTTCTCTCCCCGTCCAACCAACAATTATTTTCTGATTGCTATCACTTTGGAAGAGTTTTGCTTTTTTTTCTTGGACTTTATATGAACAATACAGTAAAATGCTCATTTACATCTAGTTTCTTTTGACACAATGGTTTTGAGATTCATCTGTGCTGTTGGTTGTATTGGCTGTGAGTACTGTAAATATGTCACAATTTTTCAATCAATTTTTCCTATAAATGGACATTTCATTTGTTTCCAATTTTTGGCTATTGTGAATAACACTACTATGAATATTCTTGAATTCATAATTTTGTGCATGTTTTCATTTCTCTTCATTAAATGTCTACAAGTAGAATTGCCAAGTCACAGGATATGTTTAACTTCATTAGAAACTGCCAATTAGTCCTCCAAAGTACCTGTACCATTTTGCTTACCCACCAGCAATGTGAGTTCTACTTGCATCACATTATCCCCATTTTGTAACTTCAGTCTTTCTCTTGTTAGTCATTCTAGAGAGTGTTAAATGGTATCTCACTCTGAGTTGACTTCACATTTCCCTGCTAAGTGAAGTTTAGTACCTTTGCTAATGTGTACTGGCCATCAGTATAGCCTCTCTTTTTAAAAATTACTTTATTCTTGTTCAATTACAGTTGTCTGCATTTTCTCCCCACCACTCCCCCCACTCCAGCCAAACCCACCTCCCTCCCTTGCTTCCACCCTTCCCCTTGGTTTTGTCCATGTGTCCTTTATAGTAGTTCCTGAAAACCCTTCTCCCCACGGTCCCCTCCCTCCTCCCCTCTGGCTATTGTTAGATTGTTCTTAATTTCAATGTCTCTGGTTATACTTTGTGTGCTGTTTTCTTCTGTTGATTATAGTACATTTACACAATGGAATTCTACGTAGCAGTGAGAAAGAAGGAGCTACTACCCTTTGCAACTGCATGGGTTGAACTGGAGAGCATTATGCTGAGTGAAATAAGTCTGGCTGTGAGACAGTATAGCTTCTTTTGGCAAATGTCCGTTCAAGTCTTTGTCTCATTACATTAGCAGGTTATGCCTCTTTTCCTCATTTTGCTATTGAGTAATTGCAGTTCTTTAAATACACTAGATACAAGTCATTTGACAAACAAATATGCTGGAAATATTGTTTTCCCTCTCTATACTTACCTGCTCATTTTCTTAGTGGTTTCTTTTAAAGTACAATAATGTTAATTTAGATAAGGTCCAATTTATTATTTTTTTCTTTTATGTATCTTTTTTCTCTTAGTGTCTTAACCAAGAAATCTTTGAATACTTCATAAAGATATCAGGTTACTAGATCCTTTTTCTTTCTTTTTTCCAGAAGGTATGGAGGTTTTAAATGTGTCTGCAAATTCTTTGATACTCCTCCCTTTATGAGGTGAGACTTAATTCCTCTACTCCTAAATGTGGGCTGAAGTAATGAATAAAATATGGTGGAAGTGATGGCATGTGACTCCCAAGACTTTGCAATAAAGACAAAGGACCTTCCTCCTTGTGCTCACTCTTGGATCACTCACTCTAAGGGAAGACAACTGCCATTATGAGGACACTCAGGCAGCCCTAGTGACAGGCTCACTTGGCTCCTGTCAACAGCCAGTGAAGAGCTGATGTTTCTGGGGATTCTCCAGCTGCAACCAAGCCATCAGATGATTGCACCTCTTGCTAATTCTTGACTACAACCACATGAGAGACTATGCACCAGAATTACCTACCTAAGTTCCTCCTGAGATCCAGACACAGGGTAGCTATAATGTAATAAATGTTTGTTGCTTCAAGCCACTAAGTATTGACAATTTGTCATAAAGTAAGAGATAATATAGAAATTGTATGGTTTTTGCTTTTGCATTATATATATATCAATCATTGCAAATTTGTTTCTGCATATGGAGTTGAGGTAGTAGTTGTTTTCCTTATAGATATCATGTAGCAGCAATGTTTGTCTTTCTCCCACTGGATTGTTTGACACTTAGGTAGAAAAATGTAAGTCCATTTCTGAGCTCTTTATTATATACTACTGATCTACATATGTCTATCCTTATGCAATACACTATACTATCTTGATTACTGTAGCTTTATGGAAAATCCTGATATCAGGAAACAAAAGGTCTCCAACTCTGTTTTTCCAAATTATTTTGTCTATTCCTTTTTTATTGTATCTTTTCCATTACCATTTATCCCCACTGTGACCCCTTCCATTTCTACCCACCACCCTACCCACTGCAATCACCACACTGTTGTCCATGTCCATGCGTTTGTTCTTTCTCCCCCTGCGCTGCTTTATGGCTATGCTTAAGTGCTTTGCATTTCAGTAAGTTCATAGAATCAGTTGTTCTGTTTGTTCCAAAAATGCCTACTAGGATGTTAATGAATCTACACATCAGTTTGAAGAGAATTCTATCTTAACAATGCTGAGTCTTCAAACCCATGAACATGGTATATAACCATTCATCTAAGTTTTTTTTTAACTTACATAAGCAACATTCTGTACCTTTCCATGTTGAGAGCACAGCCTTAGTTAGATTTATTCATAGGTATTTGATGTATTTTTAAAGATTTTATTTATTTATTTATTTATTTATTTTGAGAGACAGAAAGAGAGGAAGAGAAACCTCAATGTTCGAGAGATACATCAATCAGTTGCCTCTTGCACGCCCCTAACCAGGGACCTGAACTGAGACCTAAGCACCTGTCCTGATTGGGAATCAAACTCTCAATCTTTCAGTTCACAGGCCAGTGCTCAACCCACTGAACAACATCAGCCAGGGCACTTAATGTATTTTTTAATACTTGGAAATGATAGGTTTTATTTCTGTTTTCAAATTGTTTATTGCTTGTATAAAGAAGTACAAATGATTTTTGCATATTGACTTTGCTAAATTCACTTATGAGAATTTGTTTTTTGTAGATTCCACGGGGTTTTCTTTTTTTAAAAGATTTATTTATTTTTAGAGAAGGGAAAGGGAGGGAGAAAGAGAGGGAGAGAAACATCAATAGGTTTCCACATCCACATCCCCAACTGGGGACAGATAGAGCTTCCCAGACAAGAAAAAGCTTAAGGAGTTCATCACCACTTAGCCAGTATTATATGAAACGTTAAAGGGTCTTTAAGAAAATAAAAAATATGAACAATAAAATGGCAATAAATACATATTTATCAACAACTAAATCTAAAAAAAACCAAAATAAATGAACAAAGAGAACAGAAACAGAATCATAGATACAGAGAACATTTTGATGGTTGCCAGGTGGTAGGGAGATTGGGGGCTATGGGTGAAAAAGGTGAAGGGATTATTAAGTACAAATTGGTTGTCACAGAATAGTCATGGCGGTGTAAAGTACAGCATAGAGAATACAGTTTGTAATATTATAACAACTATGTATGGTGTCAGGTGGGTGAATATTCATCAGGATGATTACTTAGTAGTTATGTAATGTACAATCAGTGTAGTGTACACTCGAAACTAATATAATAATGTACATCAACTGTAATTAAAATAGAAATGATATTAAAACTATCCTTCTTCATCATAGAAAAAAAGTTAATTTTGACAATACCTTAAGGAGACCAATTGAGATATACATAAAATTTGTAAGCATGAGTCTCACACCCTTTGTACCACCACTCCTATGTATTCAAGTAGGTTCTGATAAAATAGAATTCACCACTGGCTCCAAGATCTTCTATCAAGCCTTTTTCCACCTTCCTTGGCTTCTTCCTTGAACTTCTGCATGCAGTACAGGAAAGTCATCATTGCCTGGTTAAACTTCTCATACAAAAGAGCATTCTGCCTCCTGTTATAGAACAAGAGCAGCTCAATTGGGTCCTCTGTTAAAGACTTCAGATAGAAATGCCACAGGGTATGAGGTGATATCTCTGAAACTCCAGACCAACTGTGTTAGTAGCAGAAAGGTTGTGAGCCCCCAGGCTGCATTAATCTTATTCTAGCACAAGGGAACAGTAGGGAGGCAGCCCAATCTGAAGTTACTGATGATGGTCAAGGGGTCATCATGGCAGATCTCAAATGCTGACCTGAAGGTGTTAGTTTTCTTCAGTCAGGTTAACTGGGTCTCAATGTACCACAGCCAGTTTTCCACATTCCTTAGTTCACCATGCAGTTCCAATTATTGCCACTGCAGTTCACTGTAGTCCCTATGGTACTGCCTTTCCTGTTGGTCCAGTGTCTCAGTCTCTGCCTAGGCTGCCTTCAGAGCCACATCTGCGCTTTCTCAATTCTTCTTCACCTTCTCCAGCTTCTGGAACAGTCTCACTTCATGTCCTTCAGACTCTGCAGTATCTCCCTCTTGTCCTCATTTATTCTCTCCCTGATCTCCAAACATGGTTTCTTTTGTCTTTAGCTCATGAAACATTTTTTAGCATTTCTTGGAAGTCCAGGTCTGTTAAAAACAAATTCTTCATTTTTTAATCTGTCTAAAAATATGTTTTGTTTTTATTAAAGCTATTTCTGCTGGATATGGAATTCTAGTTTGGTGAGGTTTTCCTCTTTTTTATCCTCACCAGAGGACATTATTTTTATTTTTTTAGAGGAAGAGAGAGAAACATCAGTCAGTTGCTTCCCACTGCACCTGGACCAGGCATCAAACCCACAACCTTCTGGTTATGAGATAACATTCCAACAAAGTGAGCAACACTAGCCAGGGTGGTGTTTTTTCTTTCATTAATTTTATAAATGTCATTCCATTGTCTCTAAGCATCTATTTTTTTTTCTGGTAAAAAGTTAGCCTTAATTCAAATTGTTAGTCCCACGTATTGAATGTGTTCTTCTGTCACTTGTAAGTTTGCTCTTTAGTTTTCAGCAGTTTGATAATGATTTGTCCTAGGTCTGAGATTTTTTATTTGTTGGTTTGTTTTTATTTTGTTTTGCATTTAATGTGCTTGGGGCTTGTTGAACTTCCTGAATTTGTGAGTTTATCAATTTTACAAGTTCTTAACTACTGTATCCTCAAACATGGCTTCAGCCACATTTTTTCCTGTATATATAATTACATGGATGTTAGACTATTTACTATTATCCCACAAATCTGGTAGCTCTTATCTAACTCTCCCCTATACTTTGTAATGTTTATCAATTTAAATATGTTCTATCAACCTTTCTTCACATTCATTGATCTTTTCTTGACATGTTAAGAAGCTGTTAAGCCTATGTAATACTTTCTTCGTTTCCAATATTGTATTTTTCATTTATAAAACTTCAATTTGATTCTTTGGTATAGTTTCCATGATTCTACTAAAAATCCCATCTTTTCATTCATTTTGTCCACTTTACTATTAGATTTGCGTATTTTCATTGCTATCTTTAAATCCCCGACTGATAATTCTACTATCTGTATTACCTTTGGCTCTTCCTCTACTAATTGCTTCCTCTCTTGACCTTTGGTCACATTTTCTTTCATCTTGTTAATTTATTTATTATTAGCCAACATTTTCTACAAAAATACCTTAGCAACTGAAATAAGTAATACTTCACTCCTATAAATAGATAGGACCCTTCTGACAGACCACTAGAATGGGGTCTAAATCAATCTCATCTGTAATTAAACTGGGTCTGGACTTTGATGCAGCTTGAACTTGATGCAGTTCATCACTGGATTCAAATATTTTGAGGATGGAAATCAGGACTTTCACTTTAGCAGGGTCTGGGATCTGAGCCCAGGTAGGATTCTAGAGATCTGCCTGTGCTTCACAGCTAAATTACCAGTTTTCAAAACTGTGGGAGTACTTTACATGTATACTGGAACTAAATAATTAAGTAAATAGATGGCAGATGGTGTGAGACAGCTTTCTCATTATTGAAATAGGAGTTTACAGATAAGCAAGGGGAAAAAGTCATAATGATTTATGTGGTAATGGATTAGAGTTGAATACCTCAGCAAGAATTCACATTTAGCAAAATATAGACATAAAAATATTTACAGGTACATGCATATACTAATCTGTGCATATACATATATATCTTCTGACTGTAAGCTAAGAGAACCTACAACCAACAATACCACAGTAGCATCAAGAACATCTAGCACCAAGATCTTGGTTTCCCTATTCTCCAATACAAAGAACCAAGGCTCTTTGGAGAAATGGCCAATTGGTGAAGGAAATACACAAAATGGACTTTGAGCATTATGTAGCACAAAAAAGTAAGCAAGTGTGCTCTCTCTCTCTCACACACACACTAATGAGGGTATGTCAAAGATACACAGGAGCCTATTGAAAGAGCCCTGAATGACCAAATTTCAACCATTTCACCAACAAAATAAAATAGTAATTGTATTATAACCTCAAATATAAAGTAAATACCCATGAGTCAATACTGCTTTGAACAATGATTGAATAAATAAAAACACATGAGGAAGAGGAGACAAATCTCCCACACAGAACTTCAAATAATTTTGTAGATACTCTGCCTTCAAGGAGGGGGAACATAACTACCCACTCCTTAAGTGTGAGCTATACATAAGTGACTTTCTTCCATAGAGTACAGTATAGAAAGAGAGAAAAAAAGAGTAACTTTAGTCCTGGCCAAGTGGCTCAGTTGGTTGAAGCATTGTTCCATACACCAAAAGGTTGTGGGTTCAATTGTCAGGGACTTACCTAGGTTGTGGGTTCAATCACCAGTTGGGGCATGTATGTGAGGCAATCAATCAATGTTTCTTTCTCACAACAATGTTTCCCTTTCTCTCCCTGTCTCTGTCTCTTTCTCTTGCTCCCTCTCTCCCCATCTCTCTCTAAAATCAATAAACATAACCAGAGATGAGGATTAGGAAACAAGAGCAACTTTACAGGTGAGAAACTTGACAAATACCATCCTGATCAGGTGATCTAGGTCAACATCAACACTGATTATTCATGTTGATAATCTACTCTTAATATATTAAAAATGGCACTTAACCTCTGTGGTCTTCCCCTGAAAAACTGAAAACTCCAATCTAATCATGAGAAAAATACCAATAGGGGTACATTCTATAAATTGCCTGAACAATTCTCTTCAAAACTATCAAAGTCATCAAAAACAAGGGAAGTGTGAGAAACTCATAGCCAAGAGGAACTTAAGGAGACATGTGGAACTCTGGATGGGATCCTGAAACAGGAAAAGGCCATTAGGTAAAAACAAAGGATATGTGCATAAAGTATGCACTTCAGCTAAAAATAATGTAACAATATTAGTTCAATACTTATAACAAATGCAGCAAACTAATATAGTCGTTAATAGCGGGAAACTAGATATAGGGTATATGGGATCTCTGTACTATCTTTGCCATTTTCTTATAAACATAAAACTATTCTAAACAAATTAAGTTTACTTTTTTAAAAAAAGAAAAACTGGAGCTCTCTCTGTGCTTTAAGTATGACTTACAGGTTTTTCATTTGCTAGAGAATTCTCTTCACTTTCTAGCCCCATACCTCCAGTGCTCTTTCATCCCTCCTCCCAGCCTTCCTTTTGCAGGACAACCTCCCTACATTATGTGAAGGCCTGGAATGAATTGGAAGAGTTTCTCTTACCTCTCCTGCCCTGTCCCCAATCCTTGGTGATTAAATGCACAGAATGACAGAGTGTGGGGTAGGGATCATCTCCAGCACCTTCCTGGTTGCAGCCTTCCATAAGTGAAGGCCTCCAGTGCCTCTGGTATGTTACTGTTAGCTGTCCTGCTCTGCTCCTTCACCCTTCTTCAACCCTGTTTTCCGCGTATGGTGGATGTGCATTTGCGGGAAGTTCCTGTGCCTCAAGGATGACCTCTGTCACCTCTACTTCCCTGTCAGGCTTGTGGCTTACTTTCTCTGAGCATTCAGTAAAGACTCACACATAAGACCTGGATGGTGAGTGCAGACTTGCTCTTTGGTGGAGGGAGAACTGGGGTTATTCATGATTTTAGCTGGCCAGACCAGCCCAAGTATGGCAATTTCAAGTCTGTTGAAAGTTTGGCTGGTTTCTTCTTTCCCCATCTATAGCCAATCCCTCTTCTATGGGTTGTTCTATCCCAGGGCAGCTGTGGGTTTCTTCTCTGCTATGAAGGTTTCAGAGCATTTTTCAGTTTAGTTCATTTAGGTTTCCTTATGTCCTCAGCTCTTTGACAGATTTTTTAAAAATGACCCTTATTTGGCTTCTAATGGTTTTCAGGGTGAGAATGACACTATCTTAACAACTCTGTACATCTGAAGAAGAAACAGAATTCTCTCACCAGACTTTTGATGGTTCAGTCATCCCTGTACATAAGGTCTCTGCTCAAACATCACCTCTTCAAAACTGCATACCCTAATCACCCCATCTAAAAAGTTTCCTTTTTTCAGAAGGACCTAAAATACCATCCTTCCAAATAACCAGAGTAGTAAACATGAATGACAATATTTCTGTCAATATTACACCACAGCCATAGAATATACAAGCATTCAAGGGGAAAAATATACTTAGAGGGAAAGAACTATATTTGCAAATCCTATATCTGAAGATTATCTAGTATCTAGAATATATGAAGAAATCTCAGAACAACAAAAAGACAAACAATCCAATTTAAAAATGAGCAAAGCAGTTGACATTTCTCCAAAAGAGATATTCAGAGGTCAACAAGAGCATGAAAAGATGCTCAATGTCATTAGTCACTAAGGAAATATGAATGAAAACCACAATGAGATACAAGTATACACCAACTGGAATGGCTCTAATAAAAAATTTTCAAAGAAAATAACAAATGCTGGCAAGGATGTGGAGAAATTGAAACTCTTGAGCACTGCTGGTGGAAATGTAAAATGGGGTAGCTGCTGTGGAAAACAGTTGAACACTTCCTCAGTAAGTGAAACACAGAGTTACCACAGCAATTTCACTCTTAAGTACATATCCATTTGAGATCTTGTCCTGTGGCATATTTGTACAATTTGGTATGATGAAGTACTTTCACAGTATACTCAAATAAACTCACATTGATGCAAATAAACTTGTATAACAAAAAAATTTTTAAAGAATTGAAACAAGTATTCAAACAAAAATTTGTACACAGATGTTCACAGGAATACTATTTACAATAGCTGAAAAGTGTAAATAACTCAAAGGTACATCAACTGGTGATTGAATAAACAAAATGTAGTATCACCACATAATGGAAATTAGCCATAAGGAGTACTGAGTTGTGCTACATCACAGATGGAACTCAAAAACATTATGCTAAGTGAAAATATGTGACTCAAATACCACATATTGTGTGATTCCATTAGATAAAATATCCAGACTAGACAAATCCATGGAGACAGAAAGCAGATCAGTGGTTGCCAGAGGCTGGGGAAAAGAAGGAATAGGGAATGACTGCTTAATGGATACAGGCTTTCTTTTTGGAATGATGATGAAGTTCTGGAACTTTTTTTTTTAGTGAATTTTTTTGCATTAGTATTTATGGGTTTTTTAAAGATTTTACTTAGTTTTAGAGAGAAGCGAAGAGAGAGGGAAAGAGAGGAAGAGAAACAACAATGTGTGGTTGCCTCTGATGCACCCCCAACCAGGGACCTGGCCTGCAACCCAGGCATGTGCCCTGATTGGCCAGTGCTCAATCTACTGAGTCACGCCAGCCAGGGCAAGTTCTGGAACTACTGTAGATAGCGGTGACGGTTGCACAACATTGTGAATGTACTTAATGATGCTAAATCATACACTTTAAAATGATTAACAAATTTTGTATTTATTTCACAAGTAAAAGAAATAAATATATAAATAAAAGAAAGCTTAAACACAAAAAATCCAGAACTACATTCCAAGTAAAAATAAAAGATTAAACATACATTTAATTTCATTCCTTCTCAAAACTGTGCTAAAATGCCAAGAAGGTATTTTTAGGGCATAAACAAAATTGTGGCCCTGACTGGTGTGACCCAGTGGTTTGAGCAGCAGCCCTTGAACCAAAGGGTCACCCATCAGTTTGATTCCCAGTCAGGGCACAAGCTTGGGTTGCAGGCCAGGTCCCCAGTAGAGGGTACCCGAGAGGCAATCACACATTGATGTTTCTCTTCCTCTCTCTCCCCCACCCTTCTCCACTCTCTAAAAATAAATAAATGAATAAATTTTTTTTAAAGTTGAAGACTGAAAAGCATATGGTAACTAACACAAGAACCAAGAAAGATGAATCCTAAATCTGCAATGTGGAAAGCCAAAACCAATCTGAATTAGTCCACAGAATTCTCAAAAGGCTCAAGAATTGGAAATAGATAGTACCTCCAAAAACAGCAGTACTTAGAAAGAATTACCATTTGCAGCTGTCATTATAAGCGCAGGCCTGGCTGGTTCCTTCAGAGGGAGGGGCTGTGAAGGCAGTGCACCATAGGAAGGCACACTGGGATCTGGGGTATCCTGTAAACTCCAACCAGCTCCCCAGGATGTGCCAGTACCATGTCCAGAATGGGGAAGTAGGCTGAGGGCTATGGCATCCCCAGGCTTCCTGATGGAGGGTCCTGTAGCCCCATCACTTCCCACTATCCCAGACAGTCAGTGAGTACCAGAAAGTATCCCCCATTGGCCAAGATGGGGTAGGGGTAGGTTCTACACCCCATTGGGCCAAAAGCTAGCCAGATGAATGGACAAGGCCCAAGGGTGGGAAAAGCGAGCAAGATAATTGGACAGAAAAAAAAAGCCCTACCTTCCCTATCGCTGTTAAGAACCCCAGGCTTGAGCAGGAATAGGGATAGTCTTTGAGATGGTAGTCCACCTTTCTCCCTGAATAAGCCTCTTTCCTTTTGCACCAGTCTCATAAGTTTTGTTTCCACTGCACCAAACAAATGGCTTCATCTCTAAATTTCTTCCATTACACATGGCTTACTAGGTGTCTGTCAACAAGACAAAATTACACAGGGTAATTCTCTGAAGAGGATTCCTAAACAGAGGAACAGAAAGCACATTGTGGGAAGAAAGAGTCAATGAAACCAGTGGGATTAAGTAAACACACACACACATATATACTTCCCTCACTTAGCTCCCAGAGAATGAGTTAGCGCACACCAGTCAGGAGATTAAAAGACTCTTGTCTTTTTGGAAAGGGAAAAGAAAGGAAAAGCAGATATCAAGGACTCCCTAATAAATGGCAAAGTTAGGTCACCCTACACTGAACCTATAGTCAATGAGTATCAATGATGTACTCAAAGCTTCCAATCAACTTTTGGAATCAACTTCCAATCCTGGCCACACCTAAGAAAAATGAAAGTCTAGTCAAGATAACTCAACATCTGTAAAACAGAAAAGAAAACACAGAGGAGAAAAATCAATGAAATAATTCTGGAAAATATCCCAGAATTAAGCAATGTTAAGTTTACTGTTTGAAAACCCAGAATGCACAAAATAATGAATTTTAAAAATACATCCATAATAAAGCATATCTTTTGAAATTTCAAGACAGAGGAAATCAAGAGTAGATAGTACAAGTTTCCAGACATGAATAAATAGGTAACAACAGATGAAAAATCAGAATGATTTTAAACTTTTCAGCAGCCACAGTGTACACTGGATGAAACTGTAAAATCATAAAAATTCTGAAGAAAAGCAATTCCCAATCTGAATTATACACAGAAAGGTCAAACTATTAACCAAGGTTAAGAGGAAAATACAGGCATCTTCAGAAATGCAATATATTGCCCACACAGGGTTGCTCAGTTGGTTAGAGTATCATTCCTCTACACCGAGGTTGAGGGTTTGGTCTCCAGTCAAGGCACATAGAAGAATCAACCAATGAATGCATAAATAAGTGGAAGAACAAAATATCGATGTTTCTCTATCTCTTTCCATCCCTCTTTCTCTCTTTCCCTCCCTCCCTCCAAAATAAATGAATAAGTAAATGCAAGGTATCAAATAATCTGCCTCCCACTCACCCTTTCTACAACAAAATGTGGGAGTAAACCAAGAAGAGGAAGACATAGGGAAGAAGAAACAGAAGATCCAACACAGGGGAAAAGAATTCTGAGGACACAGAAACCACTCCAGATTGGAGCACGTTGCCTGGGAAGCACTTCAACTTGATGACACTGACAAAACAAATGATGTGAAGGAAAATAGGAAATCTGGGCAGTTAGTAGGAAATCTTGAGTTTAGTTAGTGATAAGAACACAGAAAACCATATAAACAAAGTCCTAAACTGACAACTCAGTAACATCAATTCAAATGTTACTTGAAAATCACAGGAAAATATGAAACAGCTAAGAATTGAGAATGGATACCTCTGAGAAGGGGAAATAAGATGAGGACTGAGAATTACTCTGTATGAACAATTTCTAACTACTTAACTCATTAAACTCTAACTTTTAAAAAAATGAAGATGTTACAAAATGTGGAAGATAGAGATATAAAGTATGTAAGGATTTCCCAAGGATATAAAACCTACCTTGAAAACTAACTCTGATCTCTCAAAACTAAGAACTCTAACAAAGTTGTCCTACACAGCAAAAAAATGACAAAATAATGAGTTTGGGGAGGAGAAGCAAGAAAGAAGCAATATTATTCTTACACTACCATAATTCTTGCCAAAAATATTATATCAATAGCAGAAATCCTCAGGTTTCTGCTTCAGTTCCTCAATCTGTAAAGGTCACATGGCTGTTGTGAAGCTTAATGAGATAACAAATACAAAGTGCTTATAGCAATGTTGCATACAAATATTACTACAGTTAATACTTTATCTTAAATAACTGAATTTTATATCAAATCATTCAATTATCACAATACTAAAAAAAAAAACACGTATACTTATCTTGTCTACTCAAACATAAGACCTCTCTCTAACCCTTTCATATATGTCTCCTAAAAGTGGGGTAGGAAGAAAAATTGTCTGATTATCCATCAGAAACAGAAATAACAATCAATGAAAGTTGTTTATACAAATGGTTGTCACATACTAAAGAATTGACTGCAACTGAAAAACTGCTCAGGCCACCTTCTTTCTTTTCTACTTTGTAGTTGATTAGGATCAATAAGCAATGCAGCAATTAGAACTGAAAATTTTGTATCAATTATACATTAACTCACTAATGTTGAGGCAAGCATTTCTCCATTTCATAATAGGTAAAGTTTCAAACTTATTCACAGGTTGTGTTCTCCAAGTTCAGTTATACTTTAATTATAAGAATCAAAATTATGCAGTAACTTTGGCTGGTGTGGCTCAGTGGATTGAATGCCTACTTCTGAATTAAAGGGTTGCTTGTTCAGTTCCTACTCAGAGTACATGCCTGGATTGCAGGCCAAGTCTACAGCTAGGGGTGCACAAGAGGCAACCACATGTTGATGTTTCTCTCTCTTTCTTTCTCTCTCCCTTCCCCTTTCTCTAAAAATAAAGATATAAAATCTTTTCAAAATTATGAAATAAAATGGATATTCTGGGCAATAAAAAAAGGCCAACTTAATCCATAAGTACATAAGAACCATAAAGAAAGAAAGAAATGTAACAACAATCAGTAACTTTCAACCACTTCTTGTTTAAATTATATTTTATTGATTATGATATTACAGTGGCCCTAATTTTCCCTTTGTCCCCCTCCACCGAGCACTCCCCACTCTCTCGGGCATCCCCCCCGCCATTATTGCTAATATCCACGGGTCCAGTGTATAAGTTCCTAGGATACTCCATTTCCTACACTGTGTTTTACATCCCCATGGCTATTTTGTAACTACCTATTTGTACTTCTCATTTTTAAATATATTTTATTGATTATACTATTACAGTTGTCCCATTTCCCCCCCCCTTTACTTAACTCACCCCCCTCCCGTAAGTATTCTGCCCCCCCCATTAGTTCATGCCTATGGGTCATACATATGTCTTTTGGCTTCTCCATTTCCTATACTATTCTTAACCTCTCCCTGTCTACTTAGTACCTACCATTTATGCTACTTATTCCCTACACGTTTTCCCCCCATTTTCCCCCTCCCCATCCCTCCATGTGATCTCCATTTCTGTGAATCTGTTCCTGTTTTACTTGTTTGCTTAGTTCATTTTTGTTTTTTAGGTTCAGCTGTTGATAGTTGTGAGTTTGTTGTCATTTTACTGTTCATAGTTTTAAATCTTCTTTTTCTTAGATAAATCACTTTAACATTTCATATAATGAGGGCTTGGTGATGATGAACTCCTTGAACTTGCCCTTATCTGAGAAGCACTTTATCTGCCCTTCATTCTAAATGATAGCTTTGCTGGATAGAGTAATCCTGGATGTAGGTCCTTGCCTTTCATGACTTTGAATACTTCTTTCCAGTCCCTTCTTGCCTGCAAGGTTTCTTTTGAGAAATCAGATGATAGTCCTATGGGAACTCCTTTGTAGGTAACTGTCTCCTTTTCTCTTGCTGCTTTTAAGATTTTCTCGTTATCTTTAATCTTAGCTAATATAATTATGATGTACCTTGGTGTGTGCTTCCTTGGGTCTAACTTTTTTGGAACTCTGTGAGCTTCCTGGAAGTCTATTTCCTTTGCCAGATTAGAAATATTTTCCTTCATTATGTTTTCAAACTTATTATTTCCTTCAATAAGTTTTCAATTTCTTGCTCTTCCCCTTCTGCTTCTGGCACTGATGATTCAGATGTTGGAACATTTAAAGTGGTCCTGGAGGTTCCTAAGCCTCTCCTCACTTTTTTGAATTCTTGTTTCTTCATTCTGTTCTGGTTGAATGTGTATTTCTTCCTTCTGGTCCAAACCATTGATTTGAGTCCTGGTTTCCTTCCCCTTACTGTTGGTTTCCTGTACATTCTCATTTATTTCACTTTTAATAGCCTTGACTCTTTCCTCTATTTTGTGACCATACTCAACCATTTCTGTGAGCATCCTAATTACCAGTGTTTTTGAACTCTGCACCTGATAAGCTGGCTATCTCTTCATTGCTTAGTTCTATTTTTTCTGGAGCTTTGATCTGTTCTTTTATTTAGGCCATATATTTTTGTCTCTGCACACCTGCTATGTAGTAAGGGGTGGAGCCTTAGGGTTTGCCAGGGCAGGGGTAACCATCTTGCTGCATTGTGGCACTGTATGTGGGGTAGGTGTCCAAGAGGGAACAATTGCACTTGCTCAGCTCTTCCTGGCTATCAGTCATTTCCTCCACTACCCACAATCAAATTGAGCCCTTCTGGTGCTGATTCCCAGGTTGGTGGGTTTATGTACATTCTAGGACCCTGTTGGTCTCTCCAATGAGCTCTCCTGTGAGACTGGGAGTTTCTCCTGCCACCTCAACCCCCACAGATTTTCTCAGTCAAAGGTTTTGAGGCTTTATTTCCCCGCACTGAAACTCTGGGCTGCGTAGTCTGTCTTACTCCCCACTCACCAGTGGGAGTTTATCAGCATGCAAATGTGGGACTGCCCACTCTGCCACCCACTGCCTCACTAGCCCAGGTCATCCAGCTACGGTCTTGCCACTAATCCTCTCTTCCTTGGCTGCTTGTCTCTGTCCTTCCTATCAGTCTGGATGAGTATTTCTTTAACTCCTTGGTTGTTGGACTTCCATACTGTTTGATTTTCTGGCAGTTGTGGTTGTTTATTGTTTTTAAATTTGTCATTGTCCTCCTTTTGGTTTTGTGAGGAGGCACAGTGTATCTACCTACACCTCCATCTTGGCCAGAAGAGCATATTTGTACTACTTAGTACTGCTCATTCCCCTCACCACTTCATCTATTCCCTCACATACCCAATCCATCTGGCAACCACCAAAATGCTTTCCATATACATGAATCTGACTCTGTTCTTCTTGTTTACTTAGTTTTTTTATATTCAACTGTTGATAAATATTTATTGCCATTTTATTCTTTATAGAGTTGGCCTTCTTTTTCTTAAATAAGTCCCATTAACACTTCATATAATAATGGTTTGGTCATCATGAAGTCCTTTAGTTTTTTTCTCATCTAGGAAGCTTATTATCTGCCCTTCAATTCTAAATGACATCTTTGCTGGGTAAAGCAATCATGGCTATAGATGCCTGCCTTCCATGACTTTGAATATTTCTTTCCAATCCCTTCTAGCCTGCAAAGTTTGAGAAATGAGCTGACAGTTTTATGGGAACTCTCCTGTAGCTAAGAAACTGCTTTTCTCTTGCTGTTTTTAAGATTCTCTCTTTATGTTTAAACTTTGGCATTTCACCTTATTTATTTTTAGAGAGAGGGGAGAGAGAAATAAAGTGAGAGAACACCAGTGTATAGTTAGTTCTCATACGCCCCCAACTGGGGACCTGACCTGCAACCCAGGCATGTACTCTCACTTAGAATCAAACTGGCAAACTTTGTTTTGCAGGCCAGCACTCAATCCACTGAGCCACACCAGCTAGGGCTAACCTTTGGCATTTTATGTGTCTTGGAGTAGGCCTCTTTGAAACACTCTTATTTAGGACTCTCTGTGCTTCCTGGATTTGCATCTCTATTTTCCTCACCAAATTAGGGTACTTTTATTTCATTATTTTCCAAATACACCTACAATTTCTTGTTTTCTCTTCCCCTTCCCACAGCCCTATGATGTGAATGTTGGGATGCTTGAGGCTATCCAAAGGCTGCTTACACTATCCTCATTTTTTGGATCCTTTTTTCTTCTGTTTTTTGTTTGTTTGTTTCTTGTGCTTTGTTTTGCTTCCCTATGTTCCAAATCATCTACTTGATTCTCAGCTTCATTCACTGTACTTTTTTTTCCCTGTAAATTATTCTTTATTTCAATTAGTGTCTTTTCTTTCTGACTGGATCTTTTTTATGCCATTGAGGTGCTCGCTAAGTTCCTTGAGCACCCTCATAACCATTGTTTTGAACTCTGCATCTGAATAACTGCTTATCTCCATTTTGTTTAGATCTTTTCCTGGAGTTTTGATAGGTGCTTTCATTTGGGCCATGTTTCTTTGTCCCCTCCTTTTGGCAACCTCCCTGTGTTTATGTGTACTAGGTAAAGTTGCTATGACTTCCTGTCTTGGTGACATGGCCTAATGTAGTCAGTGTCCTGTAGGGCCCAGTGGCACAGCCTCCCCTATAACCCAAACTGGGTGAAGTGCACCCTTCACGTTAGCTGAGTACACCCTCCTCTTGCAGTTGTGCATTTGTTGCAGTTGGAAGATCAATGGGAGGAATTTCCCCAGGCAAGTCAATTGCAAGGATAAGTTGTGACCACTGACCACCAACCTCCAACCTCTGCAGAGGATCAGGTACGCAGGGACAAGGTGATGGTGCTCCAATGTGATCTGTAACTGTTCACTGGGTGCGTAGTCCCTGGGGTTTCCTAGGTAGTGCAAGCCAAGGTCAGTCCCCACCTGTGGTTTGCCTGGGACCACAATGTCTGAACTATAATGCAATTTGTGATGACTGCTACTTGTGCTAGGCTTAGAGATTCCTGAGCAAAGCCAAGGTGTGAATATAGGTTAGTTCCATGCCTGCAGCCACTTAGCAAGAGACACAGGGACTAGGGGCTCATGGTGGCAGGCCATTGCTTGTTCAATAGAATTTAGGAAGTTGTGAAGCATGAGCCAAGTCCAGTCATTCACATGGAAAAGTCATTGTTAACACCTTGGGTAGGCCTGCAAATTGGGTGGGACAGTTTCTCAGGATCTCCAGGGTGGGGCAAATAGTATTAGCTAGGTTGATGGAGTCTCAGATATGGCACCTTCCTGCTATCCCTGTGGAGTGCTCATAAAAGAGAAAATGGCCTCTGCCTCCCTGAGTGACTAAGAGAAAGCTGTCTCCTTGCTCTCACCGTAATGCCAGACACTCCAGTTCCTCTCTGTCTGCCATCTTACAAGCTGCTACCCAGGTGCTGGAGGTAAGAGGGAGTATATCTGACTAAGTCCATGTGTGGGTTCTTTAAAGAAACTGCTTCAGTTTCCAGCCTAGTTTCTTCCATAAACTTAATTCCCCACAGGTTTTTGCAGCTAGAAGTTATTGGGACTTATCTTCCTGGCACTGGAACCCTGGCCTAGGGAGCCTGATGTGGGGCCTGGACTCCTCACTCCCAAGATACCCCTTCTGAATTTTTATCCCCCATACATGGATATGGAACTAGCCTGTTCTACATCTCTGCCCCTTTTACCAGTCTGGATGGTTGTGGTGTCTTTAATTCCATAGTTGTCATACTTCCATTCAACTCAATTTCTGGTGGTTCTGAGTGATTGTTACTCAATAATTTAGTTGTAATTTTGATGTCGTTGTGTGAGGAGGCAAGCTATGTTTGCCTATACTGCCATCTTGACTAGGAGCTCCACCACTTCTTTTGTTCTCTCACATCTAACAAAATAATACCTATTTGAAATTAAAATTATATTATATATTGTTTTTCATTAATTATATTTTACTGTTTGTGCTATTAGAGTTGTCCCAACTTTTCCTCCTTTGCTCTCTCCACCCAGCCCCTCACCACTCCCTCAGATGATCCATACACATTTGTCCATGCCCATGGTCATAAAGATTTGTTTTTTTAGCTGCATTATTCCCAATGCTGTACTTTACATCCCCATGACTGTTCTGTAACTACCAATTTGTATGTCTTTTTTTTTTAAGATTTTATGTATTATTTTTAGAGGAAGGGTAACGGAGGAAGACAGAAAGAAACATCCATGTGTGGTTACCTCTTGCTCACCTTTCACAGGGCACCTGGCCTGGAACCCAGGCATGTGCCCTGAAAATTGAACCAGCAACCCTTTGGTTCTCAGTCCACAACTCCATTACTGAGCCACACCAGCCAGGGCCAATTTGTACTTTTACTCCTTTCACTTCTATCACCCATTCTTCCAACCCCCTCCCATCCACAAACCATCAAAATATTCTCTGTATCTATGATTCGGTTTCTGCTTTGCTTCTTTATTCTTCTTTTTGTGTTCAATTGTTCATAAATATGTAATTATTGCCATTTTATTTTTCATATTTTTTTATCTTCTGCTTAAAGAAGACACCTTAACATTGCATATAATACTGGTTTAGTGGTGATACACCCCTTTAGCTTTTTCTTGTCTGAGAAGCTCTTTATCTGTCCTTCAATTATAAATGATAGCTTCACTGGGTACAGTAATCTTGGTTGTAGGACTTGGCTTTACATCACTTTGAATATTTCTTGCCAATCCATCTGGCTTTGCAAAGTTTAGGTTGAGAAGTCAGCTTGCAGGCTTATGGGAGCTTCTTTTAGGTAACTAACTGCTTGTCTCTTGCTGCTTGTAAGATTCTCTCTTTATCTTTTAACCTTTGGCATTATAATTATGATGTGTCTCATGTGGGCTTCTTTGAGTTCATCTTATTTGGGACTGTCTGAGCTTCCTGGACTTCTATGTCTATTTCCTTCAAGTTAGGGAAGTTTTCTTTCAGTATTCTTTCAGATATAAATAGGTTTTAAATTTCTTGCTCTGTTTCTTTTTCTTCCAGCACTCCCATGATGCTAATTCTGGTATACTTGAGGTTGTCCCAGAGGCTCCTTACACAATCCTCATTTGAAGTGGGGTGTGGATTCTTTTTTCTTCTTTCTGCCCTGATTGGGTATTTTCTGCTTGCTTATATTTTAAGTCATTGACTTGATTATCAGCTTCATCCACACTACTGTTGATTCTCTGTAAGTTGTTCTTTATTTCAATTAATGTATCTTTCATTTCTCATTGGATCTTTTCTATGCTACTGAGATTCTAAGTTCATGAGGATTCTTATAACCAGTGATTTAACTCTGTGTCTAGTTGATTGCTTGTCTTCATTTTGTGTAGTTCTTTATCTGGAGTTTTCTTATTCTTACATTTGGGTCATGTTTCTTTGTCTCATTTTGGCAGCCTCCCTGTGGTTTGTTTTTATGTATTGTTTAGAGCTGATACATCTCCAGGCTTAACAAAGTGGCCTAATATAGTGGGTATCCTATAGAGTACAATGGCATAACCTTCCCTGTCACCCAAGCAGGGTACTTGAGGTGTGGCCATTATGTGAGCTCTGTACACCCTCCTGTTGTAATTGAGTTTTGACTACTGTTGGCATGTCCAAGTTCAGCCACCACCTATGTTCTTTCTGGAGCCACCCAGTATAGGCTACAAAGCAATTTTCTCATGAGTACTACTTATGTGGGGCTTGGAGTTGCCCAAACAAGGCCAAGCTGTGAACCAAGGCTGGCTGCTGCTAGTGCTGGTTCTGGGCCCACTTGGTGAGAGGCTTGCTAAGGCCAGATGCTGCTTGTTTGAGAGAATTTAAGAAAATCTGGAGCATAAGCCAAGTCAAGCCATTCCTATGGCAAAGTGTTGGAAACAACTAGGGTAAGACTGAAAATGGGGTGGGGTGGGGCCTGAGAATCATCAGGGTAGGGTGGACAGTATGAGCTATGTTGATGGAGACTCAGATATGGCACTAGCTGCTGGCTCTGTTGTGAGGAGGGCTCATCAAAGGACCAATGGCCTCTGCCAGCACTTCTGTCTGGGAGAAGCCTTTCTCCCAGCTCTCATCCTGCTGTAGGACAATTCAGTTCCTCCCCCAATGTCTCTGCTACCTTTCAATCTGCTGCCCCCATGCTACAGGTCAGAAGGAGTGAGTCCAAAAATTCCATGCTCAGGCCCTTTAAAAAATTGTCTGGGACTCCAGTATTTTCTGTTTTCCACAACCTTATTTCCACTTGATTTTACAACCAGAAGTTATGGGGATTTATCTTCCTGACACTGGAACCCTGGCTGGGGGCCTGGTATTCCTTCCAATTTTTATCTACCACATGGAACACAAAGTTAGGATTACAAATCAAATTCAGTCCATCAATAAATATTTACTAAGTGTTTACTCTGTATCAAAGCTGTAAGAGACACTTAGAATAAAATAGTAGACCCTTTTCAGGTACCTCAGTTGGTTAGTGTGTCATCCCTATATGCCAAGGTTGCGGGTTAAAGTTACAGTCAGGGCACATATAAAAATCAACCAATGGCCAGCCAAGATGGGGGTGTAGGTGGAAACACTACCTTATCACACAACCAAATTTAAGTACAACAAATATTTAGAAACAAAAACACAACCAGAACAGACAAGAAATTGAACTGTACCAAAGTCCGACAACAACGAACCATTCATCCACACCACTGAGAGAGGCGTAGTCGGTGGCAAGCCTAGGAGGTCCCAGTGGTGGTTGGCAACAAGGATACAAGGAGGAAACCAGAAAACCCAGTAAGGTGCAGAAGGTGGTTGGCTGACCACGAACACACATTCGTGCGCAGATAAGCCAGGGAAAAATATGGGCAGTGAGAAAAACCACACAACCCAGGGCCCCAGCAAAGGGAAATAAAGCCTAAAACCATTGACTGAAAAAACCTGCAGTGGTTGAGGTTCCAGGAGAGACTCCCAGCCTCACAGGAGTGTTCGTGGGACAGACCCACAGAGTCCTAGAACATACACAAGCCCACCCACCCGGAACCAGCACCAGAAGGGCCCAATTTGCTTCTGAGATGTGGCAGAGGGAACCAAAATCCAAGAGACAGCGTGGAACAAACGCCATTGCTCCCTCTCGACCCCGCCCCCACATACAGCATCACAACCCAGCGACTGAGTTGCCCTGCTCTGGTGAACACTTAGGGCTCCAATCCTGATACGTAACAGGCACAAACAGTTCAAAAGATGGCTCAAGAAGAACTCAAAGCAGTTCTTAACTCTCAGCGACTGAGAAATTGCCAGCCTCTCAAAAGCACAATCCAAGACACTGTTTATCAGGATGCTCACAGAACTGGTTGATTATAGTCACAAGTTAGAGGGACATATGAAGGCTAAACTAATTGAAATGAAGGGAAATGCACAGGAAACCAATAGTGATGGAAAGGAAACTGGGACTCAAATCAATGGAATGGACCAGAAGGAAGAACAAAACATCCCACCAGAAAGGAATGAAGAAATGAGAATTCAAAAAAATGAGGAGAGGCTTAGGAACCTCCAGGACATCTTTAAACGTTCCAACATCCGGATTATAGGGGTACCAGAAGGGGGAAAGAAACAGCCACGAGTGGAAAACTTATTTGAACAAATAATAAAGGAGAACTTCCCCAGTCTGGCAAAGGAAATAGACTTCCAGGAAATCCAGGAAGCTCAGAGAGTCCCAAAGAAGTTGGACCCAAGAAGGAACACACCAAGGCACATCATAATTACATTAGCCAAGACTAAAATGAAGGAGAGAATCCTAGAAGCAGCAAGGGATAAGGGGACAGTCACCTACAAAGGAGTACCCATCAGACTGTCAGCGGATTTCTCAAAAGAGACCTTACAGGCAAGAAGGGGCTGGAAAGAAGTATTCCAAGTCATGAAATCCAAAGACCTACAGCCAAGATTGCTTTATCCAGCAAAGCTTTCATTTAGAATGGAAGGACAGATAAAGTGCTTCTCAGATAAGGTCAAATTCAAGGAGTTCATCATCACCAAGCCCTTATTATATGAAATGTTAAAGGGACTTATCTAAGAAAAAGAAGATGAAAAATATGAACAGTGAAAGGACAGCAAACTCACAGTTATTAACAACCACACCTAAAACAAAAGCAAACCTAGAGGACAGCTAGATCAGCAGTGGAAGCATAGAAATGAAGAACACATGGAGGGTAAGCAACAGGGGAGTGGGAGGAGGAGAAGGGGGGAGAAGGCACAGAAAATAGCATAGATGGTAGGTAGAAAATAGGGGGGGAGGGCAAGAATAGTGGGGGAAATATAGAATCTAAAGAACTTGAGATACGTGGTTATAAACTAAGGGGGGGGGAGAATGGTGGGGGAGGGAGTGTGCAGGTGGAGGGGAATGAAGGGGAAGAAATGGGACAACTGTAATGGCATAATCAATAAAATATATTTTTTTAAAAATCAACCAATGAATACATAAGTAAGTAGACCAAAAAGTCCATGTTTCTCTGTTTCTCTCTCCTCGCCCCCAATTCCTCTTTCTCTTCAAAATCAATAAATTTAAAAAATTAAAAAGGTAATAATTGATATCTCCCTCATAAAATTCAAAATAAACCTTTTATTTATTTATTTTTTTGCTTAGGGAGTGAGTCATCGTAAAATTGAAAACTCACCATAGACTTTTTTTATTTTAAACATTTTATTGTTTATGCTATAACAGTTTTCCCTATTTTCCTCCTTTGCCCCCCTCTACCCAGTCTGTACCCTATTCATATATTCAAATCCCCTACCTCTGTCCATGTCCATGGCTCCTTATATGTTCTCCGACTAATCCCTTCACTTTCTTTCAATCAGTCCCTGCCTTCTGTCTCCCCTCTTATAGCCATCAGTCTATTCCGTGATTCAATGCCTCTGGTTCTATTTTACTCATGAGTTTATTTTGCTCATTAGATTCCTCTTGTAAGTGAGGGGATAGTGCTATTTGTGTTTCACTAACCAGCTTATTTCACTAGTAAAACACCCTCTAGTTCCATTCATGCTGTCTAAAAGGTAGAGATTCCTTCATTTCTGCTGCATAGTATTCCATTCTGTTGATATACCACATTTTTTATCCACTCATCTACTGATGGGCACTAAGGCTATTTCCAAAGCATAGCTATTTTAAACAGCACTGCTATGAACATGGGGGTGCATAAATTCTTTTGGATTGGTGTTTCGAGATTCTTTAGGTATATTCCCAGCAATGGAATCACTGGATCAAAAGGCAGTTCCATTTCTAGTTTTTGAGGAAATACTGTTTTCCACAGTGGCTGCACCAGTCTGCATTACCACGAACAATGCACCAGGGTTCCCTATTCTTCACATCTTCACCAACATGTGTTTGTTGATTTACTAATAATAGTCATTTTAGCAGGTAGAGTATACCATTGTGGTTTTAATTTGCATCTCTCTGATGGCTAGTGATGTTGAACATTTTTTCATATGTCTATGGACCATCTTTATGTCCTCCTTGAGCAAGTGTCTATTCAGGTCCTTTACCCATTCTTTAATGGGACTGTTTGTCTTCCTGGTATTCAGTTGTTATCAGCTCTTTATATGTTTTAGAGACTAAACCCCTGTCTGATGTATTGTTGGCAAATATGTTCTCCCACGAAGTTGGTTCCCTTATTATTTTGATGGTTTCTTTAGCTGTGCAAAGCTTTTTAACTTGATGTACTCCCATTTGTTTATTTTTTCCATTATTTCCCTTATTCTAGGAGATACATCAGCAAAAAGACTGCTATATGAGATAGCTGTAATTTTACTACCTATATTTTCCTCTAGTATTTTTATAGTATCATGACTACATTTAGGTCTTTTATCCATTTTGAGTTTATTCTGGTGTATGGTGTGAGATAGTATTCTAATTTCATTTTTTTGCACATACCAGTCCAGTTCTCCCAACATCATTTATTATAGAGACTGTCTTTATTCCATTGTATGTTCTTGCCTCCTTTGTCAAATATTAATTGACCATAAAGACATGGGATTATTTCTGGACTCTTTATTCTATTCCATTGATCTATGTATCTGTTTTCATGCCAGCACCAAACTGTTTTGATTAAAGTGGCCATACACCATATTTCTAGGACTATAAGATTCACTGAACCATAAGACGCACCTAGGTTTCAGAGGAGAAAAATAGGAAAACAATTTTTGAAGCAAAAAAATGTGGTAAAATATTTAATAACCTGTGACCCCGGCTCCACTGCCACCCCCACCCCATGTACCAGGTAAGGTACATTTGGACTATAAGATGCACCCCCATTGTCCTCCCAAATTTGCGGAGGAGTGCATCTTATAGTCTGAAAAATATGGTAGTATAGTTTGATAGCAAGTATTGTGATCCCTCCAACTTTGTTCTTCTTTCTCAATATTCCTGAGGCTATTCAGGGTCTTTTCTGGCTCCATATAAATTTTTTGAATATTTGTTCTAGTTCTATGAAATATGCCATTGGTATTGTTAGGAATTGCATCGAATTTATAGATTGCTTTAGGTAGCATGGATATTTTAATGACGTTTATTATTCCAATCCATGACCAAGGTATAGGTTTCCAATTATTTGTAACTTCCTCAGTTTCTTTCTTCAGTGTCCTAAAACTTCCTGAATACAGGTCTTTTACCTCCTTGATTCCCTCTTTTATTCCTACATACTTTATTTTTTTTGGTTGCAGTAATAAATGGGATTGTTTTCTTATTGTAAGTGATGATTCATGCTTTGATTATACGTACTACTGCCCATAAACCCAAAAGTTGATTGGCATGAAAAACTAACAAACATCCAGTGGTAAATGTGAAAATACAAGATCTGTCCAGAAAAAAGTCCGACCATTGTTAATATAACAAGAATAGTTTGTGCAACATCAATGTAACCTGGCAGCCAAGGAAAGTAGACTGGAATGCACATGTGTGAACAATGATGACTTCACTGTACTAATCAGTAGGGGCAGTTGATGCTGTGAGTGAGCATGTGTATTGTGTAGCCATCACATTCAAATTGACTCAGCAAGTAGAGCAACCAATCTGCATCAAATTTTGCATTAAGCTTGAACAGTCCTCCACAGAAACTCTTCGGATGATTCAGAAGGCTGCAGCTATGAGCAACTGGTGATTGGCAGCTTCATCACAGCAATGTACCTGCTCACATATTGCACACCTTGTGAAGAGTTTTTTGGTGAAACATCAAATCACCCAGGTGCCTCAGTACCCCCTAAAGCCCAGATCTGGCAGCCTGACTTCTGGCTTACCAAAACTAAAATGACCTCTGAAAGGGAAGAAATTTCAGACCTTTGATGAGATTCAGGGAAATATGATGGGGCTGCTGATGGCATTTGGGAGAACTGTGTGAGGTCCCAAGTTGCCCACTTTCAATGGGACTAAGGCATCACTGTCCTATGTTTCCTGCATCTTGTATCTTCTTCAGTAAAAGTCTTTATTTTTCATAGTGCATGGCTGAATACTTCCTGGACAGACCTGGTATAAGCAATTCTTTACAACATGCATGGTTCTGAAGATATTGCTAACTGGAGAAGACCACTTTGGAAAATATACCTCACATGTTCTGGAGAATGATTTAAACCATTTAACATTCTACGATGTTTTTGAAGGTGTCAGATTTTAAATGACAACAGTGAAATTTCAAAAAGAGCAATAGTCAGCACCAAAGCTGGTTTAACATTAATAATAAGTGATCTAATAAATAGGTCTATGTTTGCCCAGTCAGGTTTTGCTTATAATGTCAGTTGGAAAGCCAGAAGGAAATTGGTTTTAAATCACATATAACCTGTATCAGGACATCACTTTATCAGTAATGTAGCTGTTGTCAGCATAACACTGAGTTCAAATTTAAAACTGATCCTTCTTAAAATTATTTTCATAATTCATCCACAGTACAGAATTGAGGCAATCTCCTTAGGAAAAAAAACAAAAGGTTAATTAACATTATTGGAAGCCTTTTATGTGCCAGACACTACATGAATTTTCCCATTTCATTCTCATAGCCACTCTGAAAGATATTAACCTAGTCTTTTAGAGGAAGAAACAGAGGTTTTGAGAAGTGAATTAACTTTTTCCTAAGGTCACTTACCTAACAGAGAGGTAGAGCCAAGGTTCAAACTCAGATGTCAATTATTAGAATATTCCACAGCTATCAGTTTATTCACTTGTTTTATTTTTAAAAAATTATAAAAATATGAGAGCAGAGAAAGCAGAGTAAAATATTGATTTGGATTATAAATTGTTTTAGTACTGTAAAAGTACTATGAAGTGACACTGACCTTTTAAAAATTTTTGAAGTCATTGTAAAAAAATATAATTTAATATTACCAACAAAAAGCCAAGGTAAAAAAAATACAAAAGTAGTTATATTCTTTAAACAACTGCAGATCACTAGTGTAAGCCTGCTCAAAGCAGCACCTCCCAGAGTTTCCTAGTCAACCAAATTTGAGAAATGCTGGGCTTAACACTAAATCAGTTTCATTATTGGTTACCAATAGTACAATATACTGCTTGAAAGCCCTCTGGATCCAGTCTATTTGAGTTTGAATCCTGGTCCTTCCACTTACTAGCCTAGCCATGTGACTTTGGGCATGTTATTTCAACACTCCGATAATCGTAGAAGATTAAGATTAGAAAGATTAAAACAATCCGGGGTTGTTACAACAGAATCTTAAAATAAGAAGTGTTCAATAAATGCTAAATTATCAGTACTAATATCATTTCCCTGAACCCTTATTAAGCTGATAAAAGTTGATGTTCATAGTAAATTGTGAAGGTGGGTAGAGATGCAGTTTCTCAAACATATATGGAATGTACTTTTTCACAAACCACTCCTCAAGAAGACTGGTTAATATCTTTTTAAAATGCTCTTGAGAAACAATAGAGAATTCCATTGCTAAAATAAAGTCTGGCCCTACTGATGTGGCTCAGTAGATTCAGTGGCAAGTTATGAATCAAAAAGGGTCACTGATTTGATTACTGGTAGGGGCACATGCCTGGGTTGTGGGCCAGGTCCCCAGGTAGGGGCATGTAAGAGGCAACCAATGATGTTTCTCTCACATATCAATGTTTCGCTCTCTCTCTCTTTTTTAAGATTTGGTGGCAATATTTATTTTTTATTTTATTTTAATTATTTTAATTGTTCAAGTACAGTTTTTTGTTTTTTCTCACTACCTTGCCCCTCCCTCTAAAAAATAAGTAAAAATCTTTTAAAAAATAAATTAAATAAAATCTGTTTAAAAAACAAAATTACCTTCCTGATACATTAATACAAGGAGGGGCTAGAAGAGTATCATGTCTGGAGAAGGCATGGAAGCTCCATGCCCCTTCCCTCATATCATCCACTACTCCTCTCTTCCATTTGGCTGTTCCTGAGGTTTTACCCTTAATAATAAACTAGTAAAATCTCCTTACAGATTCTAACATATGGAATCACTAACTGGAACATGTACATATAGTAGAAAAGAACATCATTTTATTTGTCATTCTTACAGCATTCAGTGTCTTCAAGTGATTATGTACCTAATCACAGGAGTCATTCAATTATCCAGGACACTGCGTGGAAGCTATTCAGTCATCATCTGGCCTGGAATCAACTGGGTAAGAACAAGAATGTTTTCCATGATCAAGATATGACCATCCCTCTAGCTCACCCAGATCCACTGTGTAGACTTGAAGTCAATATTCAAATGATGTTGTTTTTGTAACAAGTGTGGAAGGAGGTCCAAAATGGTGCAGAGGCTGAGGGCCCCAAAACACCCACTAATATAGCTGGGGGCATAGGATGTGGGGTAGAACCGCGGAGTTACTTTGCATATCTAAAGAACCTGGCCAGTGTTTTATTAATGTTAATCGCTGTGCTTACTGGCAAAGCCAGGGACATGGGCATGATTCTAACCCATGATGTAGCCAGGAGGTGGTCCCCAGTTACAGTGCTTTTGGGAGAGCTTGGAAATGGTTGGCTCCACGACAAGGGGTCGCACGTTCCTGGACTGACCATGGCAGCTGAGAAAGACAGGAGATATAGGGAAGGGCAGAGGTAGCCAATTGTGGAAGGAATCAGAAATGAGGTTACGGAGAAGCAGGGTGAAAATTTAAACACAAGCGCAGGCAGCCATATTCTCTTAGTCATATAGGGGTCTCTGCCATGCAGCTTAGCAAGGAGCAGAAAAGCAGGATGTAGCAGCCATGTGGGGGTCTTGGCCACCCAGCTTGCAAGGACCCCCCACTGGCCAACCATGAGGAGGAAACATATGGTTTTGGATTAAAAGCAGGAACCTACCCAAGCACAGATAACTGGATGAAGACCAAATGTTAGTTAGAATGGGAATATGCTTAGCTAAGGTACAGACTTCTATTTCTTTTCTTGAGAGACAGACAGTACCTCTGACTGGCTTGGTTTGGCAAGGCACGACTGTGTGTGCTTATGGGTGTTTAGTTTTAAGGAACTTGGGGACTTAAAAACAGAATTCTGCCATTATTCTGAACCTGTATAACTTTTTAAAAAATATATTTTATTGATTATGCTATTACAGATGTCCCATTTCCCCCCCTTCACTCCCCTACACCCTGCACACCCTCTCCCACCCACATTCCCCCCCTTTAGTTCATGTCCATGTGTCATACTTGTAAGTTCTTTGGATTCTACATTTCCCATACCATTCTTACCCTCCACCTGTCTATTTTCTACCTACTATCTATGCTACTTATTCTCTGTACCTCTCCCCTTCTCTCTTCCTCCCACTCCCGTTAACTCCCATGTGATCTCCATTTCTGTGGTTCTGTTCCTGTTCTAGTTGTTTGCTTAGCTTGCTTTTGTTTTTCTTTCAGATGGGGATGTTAATAATAGTGAGTTTGCTGTCATTTTACTGTACATGTTTTTTATCTTCTTTTTCTTAGATAAGTCCCTTTAACATTTCATATAATAAGGGCTTGGTGGTGATGAACTCCTTGAACTTGACCTTGTCTGAGAAGTACTTTATCTGTCCTTCCATTCTAAATGAAAGCGTTGCTGCATAGAGAAATCTTGGATGTAGGTCCTTGCCTTTCATGACTTGGAATACTTCTTTCCAGCGCCTTCTTGCCTGTGAGGTCTCTTTTGAGAAATCAGCTGACAGTCTGATGGGAACTCCTTTGTAGGTGACTGTCCCCTTACCTCTTGCTGCTTCTGGAATTCACTCATTCATTTTTATCTTGGGTAATGTAATTATGATGTGCCTTGGTGTGTTCCTCTTTGGGTCCACCTCCTCTGGGAGTCTCTGAGCTTCCTGGACTTCCTGGAAGTCTACTTCCTTTGCCAGATTGGGGAAGTCTCCTTTATTATTTGTTCAAATAAGTTTTCCACTTGTTGCTGTTCCTCTTCCCCTTCTGGTACCCCTATAATTCGAATGTTGGGACGTTTAAAGATGTCCTGGAAGTTCCTAAGCCTCTCTTCAGTTTTTTTTGAATTCTTATTTCTTCATTCTTTTCTGTTTTGTTGTTTCTTTCTTCCTTCTCGTCCACTCCACTGATTTGAGTCCTAGTTTTCTTTCCATCACTATTGGATCCCTGTGCATTTTCCTTCATTTCACTTAGGGTAGCCTTCATTTTTTCATCTAATTTGCGACCAAAATCAACCAGCTCTGTGAGCATCCTGATCACCAGTGTTTTGAACTGTGCATGTGATAGATTGGCTATCTCTTGGTCACTTAAAAGTATTGGCTCTGGGGCTTTGATTTGTTCTTCTATTTGAGCCATAATTTTTTGGTCAGGTTGTGCCTGTTATGTATGAGGGGCGGAGCCTTAGGTGCTCACCGGGGCAGGGCAACCCACCTTGCTGGGTTGTGATGCTGTATGTAGGGGCATGGTCAGAGAGGGAATAATGGTGCTTGCTCCACTCTCTCTCGGATTTCGGTCCCCTCTGCCACTTCCCACAAGAAGATTGGGCCCCTCTGGTGCTGGTTCCAGGTGGGTGGGCTTGTGTATGTTCTAGGACCCTGTGGGTCTCTCCAAGAACTCTCCTGTGAGGCTGGGAGTCTCTCCCGGCACCTCAACCCCTGCAAGTGTTTTTCAGTCAGTCCTTTTAGATTTTATTTCCCATCGCTGGGGCCCTGGGTTGTGCAGCTTGTCTCACTGCCCGTTTTTTGCCTGGTTTATCTGTGTGAGAATGTGGGACTGCCAGGTCCACCAGCAACCTTGCATGCCACACCCTTACACAATCCACCATTTCGCTGGGTCCTCCCACTGCTGTGTTGCGATCCTGGGGTCGCCAGTTGCTGTCTCATGCTCAGGGTCCACCAGCTGCCCTGCCCAAAGCCCTCTCCCCAGCTCCCCATCTCTGCCCTAGCTCCCCGACTCTGCCCCTCCTACCGGTCTGCATGAATGTGTCTACTTTAATTCCTTGGCTGTCAGACTTCCATACAGTTCAATTTTCTGTCAGGATGGTTGTTTTTTTGTTTCTAAATACCTGTTGTCCTTATCTTGGTTGTGTGAGAGGCACATTGTGCCTACCTATGCCTCCTTCTTGGCCGTAAGTCCTAAACCTATATAGCTTTTGAATAAATAGTTCCTTCCTATTCATAAGACTCTGGCATTGGGAGTCACAGGGTTATTTGTTGGTGGCAGACAATAGAACCCAGTGGTTCTGTTACATTTTCTTCATTTGGTGTTTATTGTGCGCATTTGTGAAATTTACAGTCATTACTACCAGTTATGTTATCCTTACATTTAGAATTTTTTCTAAGCAGTATGTGTCAGGATTTTCAGAAATGCTAAAAAGCTTTCACCAATCATTTCCACCCCTGTCTTCCTCCTCACCCAGAGCTAAGGTTTGCCAAAGAAGAAAACAGATGCATGCTAGGGTTTTTTTATGGCAGGCAGAGGAAAGGCCACAGATTGCTAAACACTGTTAAGTATACCTCGCATGATGAAGTCATCTAGCTTTGTGCATAAGTCAGTTTCTCAGTCTGAGCATAAACACATGTTCCCACAAATTAATAAAAATTATGAAATCAGCTAAGTTCACCATGTTCATCATTACCATAATCCACCAAACTGTAAGCCCTTCCAATGACTAATTAATTAAGCCTCTCCAGTTAAATCCTCTTCCCTGTGCACTCTGATCTCACTTCTGCTGTGTACTCACCCCCTCCTTGAAAATCGTACTCCCTACAATAGCTATACTTTCTGATAATGTTTTACATTGTTCCGGTGAAACAAATACCCTAAATCCAAAACCAATTTAAATAACACTCTAGCAATCTTCTTGTCTAAAGTATGAGTGCAACCTATCCTTTTTCCCACATAACAGTTGCAAAGCATGGAATTCATTCCTTGTCCACTATCACAGTTCTTTAGCCTCAAATAAAAGTACCTCTTTTGAGATTTATGTCATCTGTTGCTACCTTTCTCTCCTTGTTACTGGCATCTACTGACCTCTTAGTCACTCTCCCACATTCACTAAAGACTTTGGAATCTGGTTCAAAATCTTTCCAACCCTTGCTCTGCCACCATTGTATGCAACTCAATTCCCATGTAACTGAATCCTGTAACACTCTAGCTTTATAGTTTATCTTCTCAACTCTGACCACCTCACAAACCCATTTGATAGTCAGATGTTGCATTCAGTTACAACGAGCAACCGTTCCTCCTATTTACCGTATTTTTCAGACCATAAGACACATATAGATTTTAGAGGAGGAAAATAGGAAAAAAAATTTTGAAGCAAAAAATTTGATAAAATATTCAATAATATAAATAACAATATTTCACCAATGTAAGTGTAAATAGAACTCAACAGCAGCATTAACAACCATTATTCTTCCCAAATTTGGGAGGGGAGAAAAGTACATCTTATAGTCTAAAAAATACAGTAATTTTAAACTTTAATATCCAACTTGACCACTTAATATTCCAGCAGATACTTTCTGGTTTCCTCTGTTCCCCTTTTAGCCTAGACTTAATGACCTACCACCTTAAACACTCTCACTACTGGAGTTTCTTGCCTACTTACCATTTTGGCCTGTAAAACTTAGACCAAGGCCAATCCAATTGCTAAACTTGTCTGCTTAGACATCCAGGCTGGTGAGGCCTGAGACTGGGGGGAAAAATCATCACACAACTATATATACCAGAATCATGAAAAATTCATTATAATTCTTGTAAGTAATCCAATTCAGTTCATCCTCTCACTTCCCTCAATGGCTTCAAAATTCTCCCTTTTTCCTCAAACTCATCCCCTGCAATCATTACTGAACTCAAGGGGTTTGCCACCTGAGGTGTTCTAATCAAGAATGAGACATGGTTGTTCTTAGGTAGTTTTATTTACTTCCAGTAAATAAAGGAAGAGGATTCACATCAAAAACTCCATCTGCCCAAAGGGAAGTGTAGCTACTGCTTATATACACTATCTGGTCAATTATCTGTCGATGTCTTCTTTGCAGTTGGCTATACTTACAGGGTTAGGTTTCTGTCAAGCTTATTCAGTTGCTACCTATGGCTGCAAAACACTGTGCTACATTTGAATAAGAACCACCCAGATCTTGAGACAATAACCCTCTTTTACCCCTATAATATCAGCTGATGACACCACTAACCATTTCATTGGAAAAGTACATTAAGTGTATTTACACCCCAAATTTGTTACTACTACCCAAACACTTCTTCCATCTGTACCATCTCCTTTTCATTATTCCTACTTCGGGGAAACTGTATTCCTATTCCTACTCAAATTCAGTATCTTCATTCCATTCCTTCTACTCTTAGGATAATGTTCAATCAATCTCACATACCTCCTTTTCCCTACACCTTCAATTTCTACTTTTCTACTGACTCTTTCCATTTAGCTCATAAACATGCTTAAGTCTCTCTTGTGATATTACAGGCCTTTCACCTACTATCCCATGTCTACTATTTTTCATAACCAAGCTTTCTGAAAAGAGTATCTTCACTTTCTGTTCCCACTCTCTCAAAACTATTCACTCTTCAGTCCTCAGTAACCTACCATTTATCTCTACCATGTAAACTCCACTAAAATTATTCTACAAAAGATGTATTTGTTACTAATCAAACTACTTGCTATATTTGACACCACATGACCACTATTTCTTAAAACTTCTCAGCCTCCATTTAACATTTACTAAAAACCTATTTTATGACAAGAACTGGATAAGAATGAACATGACAGTTACAGCCCTCAAAAAGCTTAAAAGTAAGTGGAGGAAGCATCTATGATAATTCATTCTTTTCTTTCAACATCCCAGATCATCCCTTCCTTTCTCGACTCAACCCTTAAGTGCTGAGAATCCCCTAGGGCTCCTTTCTTGGCATTCCTCACATCTATCCATGCATTATCATACTTATGTTACCTATTAATTGATGATGAGAAAATTTCTATCTCTAACTAAGAATTCTACTCTGAATTCTGTACCCATTTATCCTCTAAAAAAAGATAGTGGTACTTGCATATCTCACTATCTTCACAGTGTCCTTTGATACACAAAAGTTTTTAATTTTAACCAAGTCCAATTTATCTACTTTTCTTTGGTTATTTGTGCTTTCAGTATCATACTTAAGAAACTGTTGCCTAATCTAATATCATGAATATTCACACTTATGGGGACTTCCACCAAGATGGAGGCATAGGTGAAAACACTGCGCCTCCTCTGACAACCAAATTTAAAGACAACAAAGTTTTAATAAACAAAACGCAGCCAAAACACAGAAAATTGAATTATAAGGAAGTCTGACAACAACAAACCATTCAACCAGAACGGTAAGAGGGGCGGAGCCAGCAGTGGAGCAGGGTTGCACAGGAAAGATCCCGCCCCCGCCCCCACCCCACCCCGCCCAGGTGCACAGGCAGCCATGGGCAGATCCCAGGTATGGGGTTGCAACTGGCAGACCCAGTGAGGATGCAAGGTGGCAGGCTGACTGCAGTCACACATTCACGCACAGATAAACCAGCGAAGGAGCAAGCAGTGAGACAGACTGCGCAGGCCCCAGGGGCGGGGAAACAACAGAAGGGACCACCATTGCCCCTTCTGACCCCGCCCCCACATACAGCATCACACCCCAGTAACTGAGTTGCCCCACCCTGATGAACACCTAGGGCTCCACTCCTCATATGTAACATGCATGAACAGACCAAAACATAGCTCAAGAACTCAAAGCCCCAGAGTCGATAACACTAAGTGACCAAGAAATGGACAATCTATCACATGCACAGTTCAAAGCACTGGTGATCAGGATGCTCACAGAACTGGTTGATTTTAGTCACAAATTAGAGGAACAAATGAAGGCTAAACTAATTGAAATAAAGGGAAATGCACAGGAAACCAATAGTGATGGAAAGGAAACTGGGACTCAAATCAAGGGAGTGAACCAGAAGGAAGAAAAAAATGACCAAACAGATAAATATGAAGTAACAAGAATTCAAAAAAATGAGGAGAGGCTTAGGAACCTCTAGGACATCTTTATATGTTCCAACATCCAAATTATAGGGGTAACAGAAGGGGAAGAGGAACAGCAACAAGTAGAAAACTTATTTGAACAAATAATGAAGGAGAACTTCCCCAGTCTGGCAAAGGAAATAGACCTACAGGAAATCCAGGAAGCTCAGAGAGTCCCAAACAAGTTGGACCCAAAGAGGAACACACCAAGGCACATCATAATTACATTAGCCAAGATTAAAATGAAGGAGAGAATCCTAGAAGCAGCAAGAGATAAGGGGTCAGTCACCTACAAAAGAGTTCCCATCAGACTCCTGTCAGTGGATTTCTCAAAAGAGACCTTACAGGCAAGAAGGGGCTGGAAAGAAGTATTCCAAGTCATGAAATCCAAAGACCTACAGCCAAGACTGCTCTATCCAGCAAAGCTTTCATTTAGAATGGAAGGGCAGATAAAGTGTTTCTCAAATAAGGTCAAATTCAAAGAGTTCATCACCACCAAGCCCTTATTATATGAGATGTTAAAGGGACTTATCTAAGAAAGAGAAGATAAAAAATATGAACAGTGAAAGGACAGCAAACTCACAGTTATTAACAACCACACCTAAAACAAAAGCAAACTTAGAGGACAGCTAGATCAGCAGAGGAACCATAGAAATGAAGATCACCTGGAGGGTTAGCAACAGGGAAGTGGGAGGAGTACAAGGGGGGAGAAGGTACAGAAAATAAGTAGCATAGACGGTAGGTAGAAAATAGATAGAGGGGAGGGCAAGAATAGTGGGGGAAATATAGAATCTAAAGAACTTGAGACACGTGGTCATAAACTAAAGGGAGGAATGGGGGAAGGGGTATGCAGGGTGCAAGGGATTGAAGGGGGGAAATAGAACTGTAATGGCATAATCAATAAAATATATTTTAAAATAATATTCACACTTATATTTTTTACTAAGAGTTTTAGACTTTCAGCTCTTATATTTAGGTCTTTAATCCACTGAAACCGCAAGTCTTAAAAACTAAGAATTTCATTGAGCACCAACCTGTGAACCAAAGTATTATCGGTTTGATTCCCAGTCAAGGCACATGCCTGGGTTGTAGGCCAAGTCCCCAGTATGGAGCACATGAAAGACAAACACACACTGATGTTTCCCTCCCTGTCTTCCTCCCTCCTTTCCCCTCTCTCTAAATAAATAAATAAATAAATAAATAAATCTTTTTTAAAAAAACTAAGAATTTCAGCTGTAGTATCTAAAGGCTTGAAAATAAAAAGAGCTTTAAAATTCTAAACCCATGGCTTTCAGTATTACAAATTCAAGTGCAGAAGAAACTGTTCAATGACTTGACTGCTGTCTGACCTCTGAGATGGACAGGACCATAACAGAAACTGCTTCCCATAAATCCCCTCAGAGACTAATCAACACTTCCCCTATACCCCAGGCATGCTGATTCCTGGAACAGTCCCTTCTTCCTCCCCAGGTAAGGGATGTTCCCCTTATCTGGGGTGAGTCACACCCCAGCACCCCTATATCCAGCTTTCTTTGTTCTATGTAACTTCTTAGAGCCTACCACAGGGCACAGTTTATCCAAGGGCCTGAGTTAAACTAGCATTAACTAAACTAAACCAGAAGCTACTGACATTATCCTAAATTGCCAAGGTTGTTTCTTACTACGCAGTAACTCCGGAGCTAAGGAACTTGTAGTTATAATGAAATAAAATTACATCTTTGCACATCCAAATTTGTAGTTTAGGAAATTTATGCCTGCTATACTTTTAACTGGGTTTCCTGTAACACAAAAAAGTAAATTGCAAAGCCCTTGCATACATGATCTACCTCTCCAAAATCAAAACATGTTGTTCTTCACCTGGACAACCATAAATACATTGGTTACTGTCTATAACTAAAACATGTCAAGGTCTTTCCTAAATTAGGGCTTTTCCCTATACTACTTCATTTCCTTGTTCTCACAGCTCTTTATTAAGTTTCTCCAACTCATCCTTTAGTTTTAATTTAAATGTTCCTTCCTTGAAGAGGCCTTCTCCAACCACCCTATATAAAGTAGATATTCCCTATTCTCCTGTAGCATAGAACTGTATTATTTACTATCTAGTAATCTTCCCACTTCAATCTACCCCCTAAAAATAAAAGTTCTGTTCTTGTGTGTCTTGCTCACCAACTACACCAGCGTCAGGTCAATAACAGTTGCTTAATATAGACTTCCTACATGAATGATTGAATCAAAGTAAAGTGTAATAGACAAAAATAAAGTATAAACCTTTTTAATTTCTGATAAATCAAAGTATTTAAGAGTTTTTAAAAATTAAAGTAGTAACCATCATATTTTATTTGGAATATTGAGGTTGCATAAAAACATAAATAGAGGGCCCATAGACACATGAAAAAATGCTCAACATCACTAAATGAGTGAATAAAAAACTGAGGTACATAATTTACACAATGGAATACTACACAGCAGAAATAAAGAAGGAACTCATACCCTTCATGACAGCATGGCTAGAACTGGAGAGCATTATGCTAAGTGAAAAAAGCCAAGTGGTGAAAGACAAATACCATATATCACCTATAGTAGAACCTAATCAACAAAACAAACAAATGAGCAAAACAGAAGCAGAGACTCGGAAATATAGAACAAACTGACAGTGACCAGAGGAGGCAGGGAGGGTGATGACAAGGAAAAGAAGGAGAAGAGGCAAGCAAAAGAATGAGAATTTTAAAAAAAGAATGAGAATAGAGGACTCATGGGCAGGGACAATGGGGGGAGAGAAAGATTGACTATGGGAGTGGGGGTGGGCTGGGTAGGGGTGAGTAATGGGGAAAAAGGCAGGACAACACTAACTGAACAACAATTTTTTTTAAAGTGAAGTTTCTTTTCTTTTTTTTATTAATTTTTTTAAAAGATATTTTATTTACCTTTAGAGGGGAAGGGAAGGAGAGAAAGAGAGAAATATCAATGTATGGTTGCCTCTCGTGAGTCCCCTGCGGGGAACTGGCCTGCAACCCAGGCATGTGCCCTGACTGGGAATATAACCGCGATCGTGTGGTTGAACAACAATTTTTTAAAAATCAGTTACAGCAACTTAAAAAATAACATAAATAAGTTTATATTTCCATTGTAAAAACAATGCAATTATGGAGTTTAGGAAAGATGGTATGTAAAATTACAGGGTGTCTTCTTCAAGCTAAAAGTCTTTAAAACTGAAACAAATCAACCATCAAGACAGTTTCCCTAAAATTAAGAAGAAAACATAAATTAGAGAGGAATAAAATTCATCCTATAAAAACTTTACTGAAGAACAAGAGACTCTGACTATAATGAAAGATGCTCCATCTCTTTTAGGGTCAAAAATGTAAGACAGCATTGCTCCCTTTATGAACCCATACATCTAGTCCCACTTCAAGTAGGCTACAGGCCTGGCTGGTGTAGCTCAGTGGATTGAGTGCGGGCCTGCAAACCACATGATCAGGCCAGTTCCCAGCAGGGGACTCACAAGAAGCAACCATACATTGACATTTCTCTCCTTCTCTCCTTTCCTTCCTCTCTAAAGACAAATAAATAAAATCTTTAAAAAAAAAAGTAGGCTACAAAAGGATATTGTGTTCATTTTTTAAGTTAGTCATTACCAATATTAGACCAATTATTTTTATAATTAAGAATATAAAAAATGACTTAAATTCTAATTTTCTAAAATGAAGAGCTAGATTCAAGCAAAATCTCTCTGTGAAAACAACTAAAAAGAATACATTTTTTTTTAATTCTTAAAAGTCACTAACAGATAAGATAGTAAAGAATCACCCAGCTAAAACTAAGAAAAAACCAGGCATCTAGAGTAAGTCAGCATTGGAGCTGCTTTTGCCCTGAGGGCATTTGATCATGAGAAACTTGTGTTTGAGAGTCTTAAGAGGTATGGGGGTACATAACTCAGAGGATACGACCCACATAAAATGATGAGTCTAAAAAGAAAGAATCCCTACAATAACATATAACCCTAAAGAGCAACGCCCTCAGAGTTCCAGTCATTGACTGTAAACCAGTCCCTGCAGTCCTGTAACAAAGGTTTGCATTATTTGATGGTCCTGAGTATTGCAAACCTTGGATGGAGGCAGCATTATGCCTGACTCTAGTCATCTACAGAACAAGGCACACAAAAAGAAAAACTGAAAAGCACAAAAAGAGCAGGTATTTTATCTTCTGTGTAGAAGATAAAATAAACAAGGATAAAATGGAGTAGAGACAATATTTGAAGGGGCAAAAGTTGAAAACTTGTTGCCCTATCTCTAGATTTAAAAATTTCAAAGAACAAACATACAACAGAAGTGATAAACTTGTCCTATGAAAAGACACTACATCTGGTAACCTGCCCTACCTGATTTCCTATTTATTCTGCCTTCCCTCCTTCCACTACAGACACACACATACACACACTCCAGCCACAATGAACTATGATACAGTCACTTGATGCATACTATTTTAAACACCCTTTTTTGGTTTAAGAAAAAATAGACACTTGGACTACATTTAAAATGCAGGGGGAGAGGACTGATTATAAAGATATGCATACCTGGTTTTGAAATTAGGATAATGCTGGCCTCATAAAATGAGCTTGTGGGTCTTCCCTCCTTGAATTTTTTGGAATAGTTTTAAAGGATGGGTGTTAGTTCTTCTTTGAGTGTCTCGTAAAATTTGCCTGAGAAGCCACCCAGTACAGGACTTCTGTTCGCTGGGAATTTTTTTATCGCTGCTTCAAATTCACTAGTTGTGATCTCTCTATTCAGATTCTTTATTCTTCCTGAATCATTTTTAGAAGATTGTATGTTTCTAGGAATTCATCCATTTCTTCCAGATTGTCCAATCTGTTGGCATATAGTTCTTCATGATATTTTCTTACAATCCTTTGTATTTTCTTGGTGTCAACTGTTAGATCTCCTTTCATTTCTGATTTTATTTATTTGGGTCCTCTCTCTTTTTCTTGATAAGTCTGGTTAAGAGTTTGTCAACCTTATTTATATATATTTTTTTTAATATATTTTATTGATTATGCCATTACAGTTATCCCATTTCCCCCCCTTCACTCCCCTCAACCCTGCACACCATTCCCCCCTTTTGTTCATGTCCATGTGTCACAAGTTCTTTAGATTCTGTATTTCCCATAGTATTCCCACCCCATCCCCTATTTCCTAACTACCATCTATGCTACTTATTCTCTGTACCTTCTACCCCCTTCTCCTCCTCCCACTCCCGTTGCTAACCCTCCATGTGATCTCCATTTCTATGGTTTCACTCCCAATCTAGCTGTCCTCTTAGTTTGCTTTTGTTTTAGGTGTGGTTGTTAATAACTGTGAGTTTGCTGTCCTTTCACTGTTCATATTTTTTATCTTCTCTTTCTTAGATAAGTCCCTTCAACATCTCATATAATAAGGGCTTGGTGGTGATGAACTCCTTGAATTTGACCTTATCTGAGGAGCACTTTATCTGCCCTTCCATTCTAAATGAAAGCTTTGCTGCATAGAGCAATCTTGGATGTAGGTCTTTGGATTTTATGATTTGGAATACTTCTTTCCAGCCCCTTCTTGCCTGTAAGGTCTCTTTTGAGAAATCAGCTGACAGTCTAATGGGAACTCCTTTGTAGGTGACTGTCCCCTTATCTCTTGCTGCTTCTAGGATTCTCTCCTTCATTTTAATCTTGGCTAATGTAATTATGATGTGCCTTGGTGTGGTCCTTCTTGGGTCCAACTTCTTTGGGACTCTCTGAGCTTCTTGGATTTCCTGGAGGTCTATTTCCTTTGCCAGGCTGGGGAAGTTCTCCTTTATTATTTGTTCAAATAAGTTTTCCACTCGTGGCTGTTCCTGTTCCCCTTCTGGTACCCCTATAATTCGGATGTTGGAATGTTTAAAGATGTCCTGGAGGTTCCTAAGCCTCTCCTCATTTTTTTTGAATTCTTGTTTCTTCCTTCTTTTCTGTTTGGTCCACTCCCTTGATTTGAGTCCCAGTTTCCTTTCCATCACTATTGGTTTCCTGTGCATTTCCCTTTATTTCAATCAGTTTAGCATTCATATGTTCCTCTAATTTGTGGCTAAAATGAACCAATTCTGTGAGCACCTTGATCACCAGTATTTTGAACTGTGCATCTGAATGGTTGGTTATTTCTTGGTCGCTTAGAATTATGGTCTCTGGGGCTTTGAGCTTTCTTGAGTCATAATGTTTGGTCTGTTCACACCTGTTATGTATGAGGGGCGGAGCCTTAGGTGTTCACCAGGGCCAGGCAACCCAGTTGCTGGGTTGTGACATGGTCTGGCTGAGTGGTTCATTGTTATCGGACTTTTGTACAGTTCAATTCTCACTGTTGTGGCTGCATTTTTGTTTCTAAAAATTCGCTGTCTTTAAATTTAGTTGTGGGAGGGGGCACAGTGTTTCTAACTATGCCTCCATCTTGGCTGGAAGTCAACCTTGTTTATATTTTCAAAGAACAATCTCTTAGTTTCACTGATCTTTTTCACTGTTTTTTTAGATTATATTTGATTTATTGCAGCTCTGGCCTTTATGATTTCCTCCCTTATACTTACTTTCAGCATAGTTTGTTATTATTTTTCAAATTCCTTTATGAGTAAAGTTAGATTGTTTATTTCAGATTTTTTTTGTTTCTTGAGGTAACCCTGTGATGATATAAACTTACCTCTTAGGACTGTTTTCACTGTGTCCCACTGATCTTGAGTTGTTGTGTTTTCATTTTTATTTGTCTCAAAGTATCTTGTAATTTCTCGTTTGATCTCATTAGCTCACACACTGGTAATGTTATTTAGTCTCCATGTCTTCATGTGTTTTTCAGGTTTTTTTCTTGTGATTGATTTCTAGATTCATATCATTGTAGTCAAAGAAGATGCTTGATAGGATTTCAACCTCCTTAAATTTACTGAGACCTGCTTTATGACCTTACATGTGGTTTATGTGGCAAATCCTGGAAAACGTTCCACGAGACTTGAAAAGAATGTATATTATGCTGCTATGGGTTGAATTACTCAAAAGATAGCAATTAACCCATCTGGTCTAGTATGTTGTATAAGGCCACTGTTTTCTTGTTGGTTTTCTGTCTGGAAGATATATCCATTGATGTCAACTGGGTAAGACACTACAGTGAAGCAAAATTATAGGCCAATATCCCTGACAAACATAGATGCTAAAATCCTTAATAAAATATTAGCAAACCAAGCCCTGGCTGGTGTAGCTCAGTGGATTGAGCATGGGCCTGCGAACCAGATGATCGTGGTTCGATTCCCAGTCAGGGCACATGCTTGGGTTGCAGGCCAGTTTCCGGCAGGGGCCAGTTCCCTGCAGGGGATGCACAAGAAGCAACCATACATTGATGTTTCCTTCCTCTCTCCTTCCCCTCTAAAGATAAATAAATAAAATATTTAAAAATATATATATTAGCAAACCAGATACAGCAATACATTAAAAAGGCCATACATCATGATCAAGTGGAATTTATTTTGGGGATGTAAGGTTGGTACAGTATCTACAAATCAATAAATGTGATACACCACAGAAACAAAATAAAGGATAAAAACCATATGATCATATCAATAGATGCAGAAAATGTATTTGATAAAAATCTAGCACCCATTTATGATATAAACTCTCAGCAAAGTGGAAATAGAACATATCTTAGCATAATGAAGGCTATAAATGACAAACCCACAGCCATTATCATACTCAATGAAAAGTGTTTCTCTTAAGTTTGGGAATAAGACAGGTAAGTCTGCTTTCATCACTCTTATTCAACATAGTACTAGAAATTCTAGCCACAGCAATCAGACAAGAAAGATAACTAACAGACATTCAAATTGGAAAATAATGAAAACTGTCATTATTTTTAAATGACATGATACTGTATATAGAAAACCCTACGATTCTACCAAAAAAACTACTAGAACTGATAAATGACTTTTGCAAAGTAGCAAAATATAAAATAAATATCTAGAAATCAGTTGCATTTTTATATACCAATAACACACTACCATGAAGAGAAACTAAGACAGTAATGCCATTTACTACTACATAAAAAATAAAATATCTAGGAATAAGTTTAACCAAGGCTGTAAAAGACCTGTACTATGAAAATTCTAAGGCACTGGTGCCAGAAATTGAAGAAAATACAAATAAGTGAGAACATATACCATGTTCAGGGAGAGGAAGAAATAATATCATTAAAATGTGCATATTAGCCCTGACCAGGTGGCTTAGTTGGTTGGAGCATCATCTTGTCACCAAAAGATTGCAGGTCCAAATAACCAGTCAGGGCACCTAGGAGGGGGTACCCAGTGAGCCCAGAATTATCCTCTGGAGGATAATTGCCCTCTGGAGGGCAAGCCCCTTATAATACAGGCTTCTTCTCCCTGCTAGGTGAGTGTTCTAGGAATCCATCTGTATTGGTGTACCTATTGCCATTGTTGTGAGAGTATGCATTTGGCTTCAGTGAATTTCTTTTTAAGACTCTTTCAACACAATTCTCCATTTCACTACACTGAGTGCTCAGCAGTTTTTGACCAAAAACCACATTACCTCCATGTCCCACCCTCCCCATTCGCCCATTCTCGCCCTGAGCAACTTTTTTTTTGTTTCCCCAGATGAAAAATGTCTTCAAAGGGAAACATTTTGCCAATGTGGAAGAGAAACAAAAAACAGTAGCAACATTAAAAGGCATCGAAATCAACAAACTGTTTTGCGCAATGGAAAAAAAATGTCTCAATAGGTGTACTGCATCAAACAGAGAGTACTTTGAAGATGTGACTAAATTTTAAACATGTAAGAATAAGTACACAATTTTTAATAAATAAATTCCGGGGTTTTTTGGGTCCCCCCAATACCTAGGTTGCTGCTTTAGTCAGCAGGCAACCAACTGATGTTTCTCTCTATCAACATTTTTCTTTCTCTCCTATCCTCTATCCCCTCTCTCTAAAAATCGACAAACAGAACTTCCGCCAAGATGGAGGCACAGGTGGAAACACTGTGCCTTCTCCCACAGCCAAGTTTGAATACAACAAGGGTTTGGAGAACAAGGACACACCCAAAGACCAGAACATTGAATTATATGGAAGTCCGACAACTACGAACCGTTCAATGGGAACGGTAAGAGAGGCGGAGCCAGCAGTGGAGCGGGGTCGGGCAGGACAGATCCCCCGACCTAGGCGCGCAGGCAGCCCGGAACCAGTTGGGGTGTGGGGCAGAGTCGGGGTGTGGGGCAGACTGACTGAGGTCGCACATTCGCGCACAGTGAGACGGACCACGCAGGCCCCAGGGGGCAAACCCAGTGGTGGAGGGCTGATGGCAGTGGAACACTCGCGTGCAGTGGAACAAAATGCGTGGGCCTGGTGACGGTGGTGGCTGCGGCGCTGCTGGGGGACGGCAACGGTGGGGGACGCGGCGGCAGGCGGCAGACAGAACACAATTGTTCCTCTTTGACCCCGCCCCCACATACAACCTCACAAACCAGCGACTTAGTTGCCCTGCTCTAGTGAACACCTTAGGGCTCCGATACTGCTACGGAACAGGCACGAACAGCCCAAAAGATGGCCCAAGAAGAACTCAAAGTCCAAGAGCCAATAACTCTCAGCGACTGAGAAATTGCCAGCCTCTCAGAAGCACAATTCAAGACACTATTTATCAGGATGCTCACAGAACTGGTTGATTATAGTCACAAATTAGAGGAACATATGAAGGCTAAACTAATTGACATGAAGGGAGATGCACAGGAAACCAATAGCGATTGAAAGGAAACTGGGACTCAAATCAATGGAATGGACCAGAAGGAAGAACTAAACATCCGACCAGAAAAGAATGAAGAAATGAGAATTCAAAAAAATGAGGAGAGGCTTAGGAACCTCCAGGACGTCTTTAAACGTTCCAACATCCGGATTATAGGGGTAACAGAAGGGGGAAAGAAACAGCCACGAGTGGAAAACTTATTTGAACAAATAATAAAGGAGAACTTCCCCAGTCTGGCAAAGGAAATCGACTTCCAGGAAATCCAGGAAGCTCAGAAAGTGCCAAAGAAGCTGGACCCAAGAAGGACCACACCAAGGCACATCATAATTATATTAGCCAAGACTAAAATGAAGGAGAGAATCCTAGAAGCAGCAAGAGATAAGGGGACAGTCACCTACAAACGAGTACCCATCAGACTGTCAGAGGATTTCTCAAAAGAGACTTTACAGGCAAGAAAGAGCTGGAAAGAAGTATTCCAAGTCATGAAATCCAAAGACCTACAGCCAAGATTGCTTTATCCAGCAAAACTTTCATTTAGAATGGAAGGACAGATAAAGTGCTCCTCAGATAAGGACAAATTCAAGGAGTTCATCATCACCAAGCCCTTATTATATGAAATGTTAAAGGGACTTATCTAAGAAAAAGAAGATGAAAAATATGAACAGTGAAAGGACTGCAAACTCACAGTTATTAACAACCACACCTAAAACAAAACAAACCAAGAGGACAGGTAGATCAGGAGTGGAACCATAGAAATGAAGATCACATGGAGGGTTAGCAACAGGGGGGTGGGAGGGGGAGAGGGGGGAGAAGGCACAGAAAATAGCATAGACAGTAGGTAGAAAATAGATGAGGGGAGAGCAAGAATAGTGGGGGAAATATAGAATCTAAAGAACTTGAGACACGTGGTTATAAACTACGGGGGGCAGAATGGTGGGGGAAGGAGTGTACAGGTTGAGGGGAATGAAGGGGGGCAATAGAACTGTAATGGTATAATCAATAAAATATATTTAAAAAATAAATAAAAATAAATAAATAAAAATCGACACAGGAGTGATGATAAAAACAAAGAGTGATGATAAAAACATGAGTGATGATAAAAACAAAGCAATTTGTAGATTCACACAATTCCTACCAAGATACCAATGACATATTTCACAGAACTAGAACAAATATTCTGAAATTTTATACAGAACCACAAAAGCCTCAGCAATCTTAAGAACAAAGTCAGAAGAAACATGCTACCTGATATCAAACGATGCTACAAGGACACTGTAATCAAAGCAACATGATACTGGTATAAAAACAGATATACAGATCAATGGAACAGAATAGAGAGCCCAGAAATAAATCCACACCTTTATTGTCAATCAATATTTAACAAAGGAGGCAAAAACATACAATGATATAAGATAAAATAAATTGTGCTGAGAATATAGAACAGATATGTGCAAAAAAATGAAAGTAGACCACCATACACAAGTGTAAACTCAAAATGGATTAAAGATTTAAATATTCCATCCATACTGTCGCAAAAAGTAGAAGCAATATATAGGTTAGGAATGAAATCTAAGTATCCCTCCCCATCCCATCTATTTCTTTTCTGAGTTCAGACAGCAAGAGTTGAGTCAGTGAGGAACAATACCCTGTAGTTAAAAATGCACAATTATTCCAAGCTTATAAGGTACTCTTTCTGTTACTCTCATTCATACACCTTGTCATTTTCTCTAAGAAAAATATGCTAAGATAAATAAAAACAATAAGAGGCATGAAACTGGAATTTCTCAGGACTTGGGCATTTCTTTTTTCCACTTAAACGTTTTCTAATTAATTTAAAACCAATTGTGATTGCTCCTTTAAAATACTTTTGTTCACTTTTTTAGTGTTTATGTTATATTTTATTTACGTATTTGCAGAGAGAGAGGAAATGAGGGAGAAAGAGAGGGAGAGAAACATTAATGTGAGATAGAAGCATCAATCAGTTGCTTCCTGCATGTCCCCAAGACCAGGGATCAAATCTACACCCCACGCATGTGCCCTGACAGGAAATCAAACCAGCAACCTTTCGCCTTACAGAACAATGCCCAATCAACTGAGCCACATCAGTCAGGGTGATGCTATAATTTTAAAAAAGCATGAAAGAGTATGAAATTACAGAAGTCAGTCAAAGTTTATAACTCATTAGAATAAACATAAAAAAACAAATAATTATTATTCAAAAATTCTATTTTGTATTCAAACTAGAAAAAAAAATACACATGAAGGTAGGAATAAATAGTACCTGCTTTAATTGGAGCCTTTCATCACAAACTTCCTTTACTTCTGAGGTCCTAATATTTCTTCTATCTCTCTTTTAGCACTTTGCTACTAACATACTGTTGGTCAAATACATTACCCATTTTTTTAAAAATAGCTGACCAGAACTTTCATTGTTGATGCTGGCAGATATCAAATTCTAGATTCTAACATAAAATCCCTTTGTGCTTCATTGTTTTAGATGTCCCTCCAAGAAAGCTATAATAATGGATAATGGGAAAACTGTGGGAGACAATAACCTTGAATACATACTTCATATATCTTCAAAATACACATCCCAAGCTATGCTTCTCAATGTTTGTTACTATACAGCTTCAAGTCCAATGAGGCTGTCATTTCTGCCCTTAGCACAAAGACAAGAACTCCTAATTTTAATATAAAGGCCAGATTAGTCCTCTTGTTAATTTAAGACACTTGCTTATCTGTTTCACCAATGACAGTAAGTTACTGCTGGTTGGCTGCTTTACCTGAAAATCTGCTGAAATCATTTGGAAACTTGACATTTCATTGTAATTCCCAGATTTCCCCCCCACATGGAGGATAGGTTTCTATCCTGCCCACTTGTCTGGCAAAAGAGTAAATATCACAAATTAGAGTAACTATGTTTCAATCTGTCAGTGGTAAAAAGCTGTTCAAAAAAAAAGGAGGCATAATGTTAAAACTATCATCACTGTAAAAGATTTCAAAGAGAACTAGGCTCTGCACATTTCTCAATGTAGAGAACATGATAGTTTTCAAAGGGAATTAGGATCTGCAGATTTCTCAATGCATTAAACAGAAAACCTCAAACATCATAACTCCCAGTGTCATATTTAACAATGTTTCTTCCCTCTAAGGAAATATATTATCACAACAAGCACAAAGCATATCAGTTATTTTCTGTGGCAAGTAGGGGAAACCCTGTTGGTTGCCAATTTAGCAATTATTCCTTCCACTCTTTTTTCTTTGCTGGTACAACCTGCCTATACTTCAAAAGCTAAAAGTGCCAGGAAGTCCTCCTTCTAGCCTGCCTTACATCAAGGGCACGGGCATTGATACATTCCTAGCTAGTGGGGCCTAAGAAAATTAAAGCTGGCAGGTAGGCCTTTGGAAAAGATTTTCTTCCTAATAAAGACACCTGTATGAGAGGAAACTGCTATTCTTCTATGTAGTACTTAGCTGTGTCTGCATAAGTACTTTGGAACAGCTGTAGCAATTTTACTGTGAGGAAAGATATCACCAACGTGCTAAATATAACAGAGTAAAGCACTTCAGTGCTGGATGTTATCATTGAGTCATGTACCAACAGTGGCAAAACAAACGTGCCTCCAGAATTCTTGTTAGAATTATAGCTATCTTAGTTTACGGCTTTAGTTTAAGCAATCTTTATTTGGATATTATTATATGAAGGCAAAAGCATCCTAACTAACATAACTAACAAATATTTGTTCACTCTAAGCTATCCAGATTAGGAAATTAGACTGCTGCTACTTAGCTGAATAATGCCATCACCATTGTCTTTACCTTGATCCCCACAGCTTTATTCACGTTTTTCTTTTCCTTTCACAAAGGAGCAAACTCAATGTAACTAAAGTCATATCTATGCTTCACAATGAAGTCTGTTTCTTCCACACCTCTTCCATGATGACCAATGGGGGAAGATACTTCTTGTTTCTCCAGTACATTTTTCAGATGCCCCTGCTTTTAACAACATCACAGAAGTATCCCAATTTTTAGCTTACACTCTCTTAGTATACAAAATACAACCCCATATTGAAATCACAACTGATCTAAAATCTCCAAAGAGAAAATCCTAAATAGAATAAAGAGTTGTTTTTATAAAGCATTATCTACATTGATCAATAGAGCTGAATGAATGATGAGGCATCCTGAATGATGAATAAGTGAATATGCTATCCTTTTTACATATAATGAAAACAAAAAATTTTCCTTTAACTAAAAAACAAAGAAAAAGGCAGACATGAATTACACATAGGTGAGTTCAGAATCCTACCTTAGGACTTCCAGCCAAGATGGAGGCATAGGTAGATACATTGTGCCTCCTCCCACAACCAAAAGGACAACAGCAAATTTAAAAACAAAAAATAACCAGAACTTTTAGAAAATCAAACTGTATGGATGTCTGACATCCAAGGGGTTAAAGAAGAAACATTCATCCAGACCAGTAGGAGGGGCAGAAATGGGCAGTCAGGGCATAGAGGACTCATGGCAAAGCATGGCTGGTGCACCAGGCAATCCTACATTTGCGTATGGATAAACCAAGAGGAATAACTGAGGAGAAGGACAGACCACACAACCCAGGGTTCCAGTGCAGGAAAATAAAGTTTTAAAACCTCTCTTTGAAAAAACCTGTGGGGGTTGCAGCATCAGGAGAAACTCCCAGTCTAACAGGAGAGTTCAGTGGAGAGATCCACAGGGTCCTGGAATACACAAACCCGCCCTCCCAGGAATCAGCACCAGAAGGGCTCAATTTGCTTGTGGGTAGTGGAGGAAGTAACTGAAAGCCAGGAAGAGCTGAGCAAGCGCCATTGTTCCCTCTTCAGCCCTCTCCCACATATAGCACCACAACGCAGCAAGATGGATAGCCCTGCCCTGGCAAACCCTAAGGCTCCACCCTTTACTACACAATAGGTGGCAGAGTCAAAAAAAAATATGGCCCAAATAAAAGAACAGATCAAAGCTCCAAAAAAAAACAGAACTAAGCAATGAAGAGATAGCCAACCTATCAGATGTAGAGTTCAAAACACTGTTTGCCAGGATGCTCACAGAAATGGTCGAGTATGGTCACAAAACAGATGAAAAAGTCAAGGCTATTAAAACTGAAATAAATGAAAATGTACAGGGAACCAACAGTAAGGGGAAGGAAACCAGGATTCAAATCAATATTTTGGACCAGAAGAAAGAAAAACATTCAATCAGAACAGGATGAAGAAACAAGAATTCAAAAAAATGAGGTGAGGCTTGGGACCTCCAGGACCACTTTAAATGTTCCAACATCCGAATCACAGGAGTGCCAGAAGCAGAAGAGGAAGAGCAAGAAATTGAAAACTTATTTGATAAACTCCCCAATCTGGCAAAGGAAATAGACTTCCAGGAAGTCCAGGAAGCTCAGATAGTCCCAAAGAAGTTGGACCCAAGGAAGTATACACCAATGCACATCATAATTACATTAGCCAAGATTAAAAAGAAGGAGAGAATCTTAAAAGTAGCAAGAGCAAAGGAGAGAGTTACCTACAAGAGTTCTTGTAAGTCTATCAGTTGATTTCTCAAAAGAAACTCTGCAGGCAAGAAGGGGCTGGAAGGAAGTATTCCAAGTCATGAAAGGCAAGGACCTACATCCAAGATGCCTCTATCCAGCAAAGCTATCATTTAGAATGGAAGGGCAGATAAAGTGCTTCCTAATAAGGGAAAGTTAAAAGGAGCTCATCATCACCAAGCCCATATTATATGAAATGTTAAATGGACTTATCTAAGAAAAAAAGATGATCAAAACTATGAACAGTACAATAACAACAAATGCACAAGTATCAACAATTGAACCTAAAAAACAAAAACAAAAACTAAGCAAACAAGTAAAACAAGAACAGATTCACAGAAATGGATATCACATGGAAGGTTATCAGTGGGGAGAGGGAGAATGGGGAAAAGATACAGGGAATAAGAAGCATAAATGGCAAGTACAAAATAGACACAGGAAGGTTGAGAATAGCATAGGAAATGGAGAAGCCAAAGAACTTATATGTGAGACCCAAGGACATGAAGTAAGATGAGGGAATACTGATGGCGGGGGCGGGGGGGGGGCTGGTTACAGGGTGGAAGGAGAAAGAAAAAAATGGCACAACTGTAATAGCATAATCAATAAAATATATTTTTAAAAATAGAATCCTACCTTAATACTGTTAATTTTTAAGAGACCTCTGTTATTCCCAATATTTTTCAATTTACTCACAACATGGAAAAAATTCTTAGAAAGTTGATAAAAATCTTTGTTGAATATTATTCAGCAATGCAGCAAAGTGAAAACTTAATCAAACTAGACAATCACATATAACTGACATTGATTTATTAGGGAAAAAACAGTTTAAGAGGAAAAAAATTACAAACCCTAAAATTTTCAGATCCTTTTTCCTTTGATATACTTTCCTTTACTGGTTTTGTTGTTGTTGTTGTTTATTACAAAAACTTGCTTCCTAAAGAGAAAAAAAATCAAAATTACAAATTTTTCTGTAATCAATTAGAAATCTAAAAGCAAATATTAGAAAAACTTTTCCTGAAAACTACAGCACAAAGGCTCTAAAAACAATACACAACGCACCAAAATTACCAATACTTGAAAAAAAACCAGAAGTAGGTGCTATTCATTTTCAACCAAATTGCTGTTTAAGCGAAATTGTTGTGATGATCAAATAGCTTTTAACCAAAGTATATACTATCATGGTCTCATTTGTCTTAAGCTGTTTGTATATGGTGTTCCCTTAGTACAGGGTGCTTTTCTCTCTCCACATTCATCTTGCTGATTAACGAAGTACTGACAAACACTTGTGAAGTAAAACCTATTAAAATTAGTAACATGCAAACCTGATTTTAAAAATCAGTATTTTTTGTTTCTTGTTTGAAAAGCTCTATTTCAAAATTAAATATTTGATTTGTGATATAATTAAGTTTTATCATATCATTCTTAATATCTGGATAGGGTAACAATATTTATCATATACAAACTAAGCAACTTTATAAGAAAACAAATTCTGATGACTATTAAATTATTTCTATATTCAAATTCACTACTCATACTTAATAAGGTAAAGTAGTCCTGCAACAAAAGAGTTTGAAAATCTTCTATGTAGTAATCAGCTATTCACTGTAGTACCACTGTAACTTCAAGATACTGGAAACAACCTGCACATCCATCAATAATAGACTAGCAAAAATAATTCTGACATATCCATACACTATTCAATGGTAAAAGAGAATGAGGAGCAATTAGGCAATAAAATAAAATAAAACACATCCTGAGTTAGAGGAGTAAGTAAAACTATCTCTATTATATTCTGAAAAGACAAGGTATTGCTGAGGGAAAATTTTAAAGACCTAAAAAATAAAAAGACATCTCATGTTCATGAATCAAAAGATGTAATATTGTTAAAATGGCACTAATTTCCAAATTAATCTATAGATTCAAAATAACCCAAATCAAAATATCATCTAGCTTTTTGCAGAAATTGACCACCTGATCCTAAAATGTCTATGAAAATTCAAGAGACTCAGAGTAACCAATCTTGACAAATAACAAAGTTGGAGGACTCACACTTTCCAATTTCAAAACTTACTGCATAGGGGATAAATATATGGTCCAGTGGAACAGAACTGAAGAGTCCAACATAAACCCTCACATTTTGATCAGTTGATTTTTTTAAAGATTTTATTTATTTATTTTTAGAGAGAAGGGAAGGGAAGGATAAAGAGAGAGAAACAACCCAAGCATGTGCACTGACTAGGAATCAAACCAGCGACCCTTTGGTTTGCAGGCCCATGCCCAATCCACTGAGCCACAACAGCCAGGGCTAATCAATTGACTTTTTATAGATTGTGAAGACAATTCAGTGGAGAAGAAACAGCCTTTTGAACATACGGTGCTGGAACAAATGAATAGCCACATGCAAAAGAATGAAACTGAACTCTTTAGTCACTTCATATACAAAAAAACAACTCAAAATGGTTCAAAGACCTATATGTAAAAGCTAAAACTATAAAATTCTTAGAAGAAATCGTAAGTGTAAATCTTCATGCCTTCTGATTAGACAATGATTCCTTAGACGTGACACCAAAAGCACAAGTAACAACAGAAAATATTTATAAATTGGACACCATCAAAAAGGTTGAAAGAAAACACTTGCAAACCATGTATTGATAAGGGATTTATATCTAAATTATATTGTATAAAGAACTCTTATAGCTCAATAAAAAGACAAATAATCTACCTTAAAAATGAGGGGGAAATGTGAATAGATATCCTCAGAAAAAAATATACATTCCTCACTGGTGTGGCCCAGTTAGCTAGAGATTGTTCTGAAAAGTGAAAGATCATAGTTTGATTCCCGGTCAGGGCACATGCCTGGGTGGCAGGTAGTCCATGGTCCAGGTACATGTGAGAAGCAGACTATTGATGTTTCTCACATCAATGTTCCTATCTCTCTCTTTCTCCCTCCTTTGCCCCCTCTCTAAAAGTAAATAAAAGAAAAAAAATTTTTAAAGATATACAAATAGCCAATGACACAGGTAAAGCTGCTCATCATCACCATTAGCCATTCAGGAAATGCAAATCAAAACCATAATGAGGGGAGAGGGGAGGGAATTTCAGGGGAAAAGGGGAAGGGTTTGCAGGAACAAGTATAAAGGACACATACAAGTATAAATGGACAATAACAAGGGGGGTCGGAAATGGGAAAGAGGTTGTAGAGAGCTGGGGCGTGGGCTGGGATGTGGGGAAAATGCAGAAAACTATACTTGAACAACAATTAAAATTAAAAAAAATTTAAACCATAATGAGCTACAATTTCACACCAGATAATAACGAGGGTTGAGGGGGATGTGATGAAATTGGAAGCCTCATACACTGCTGGTAAGAATTAAAATGGTGCTGCAACCACTGTGGAAAACAGTTTGGTGGCAGTTCCTCAAAAGGTTAAACACAGGTTACCGTATGACTTAGTAATTCCACTCCTAGGTATATACTCAAAAGAACTTAAAACATGTGTCTAAACGAAAACTTGTACAAACATGTTCATAATAGCATTATTTATATAGCCAAAAGCAGAAATAAACCAAATGTCCATAAATGATAAATTAAAAAAATATGATAGAGCCATACATGAATATTCCTCAACCATAAAAAGAAATGAAATACTGACACATACTATAACATGAAGTTTTAAAACATTATGCAGGTGAAATAAGCCAGTCATAAAGGACCACATATCATACGACTCTATTTAAATGAACTGTCCACCATACACAATCCTCAAGAGACAGAAAGTATGTGTTAATTTTCCATATTGAAATTTTTTTAAAGATTTTATTTATTTATTCCAGTAGGGAAAGGTAGGAAGAAAGGGAGAGAAACATCAATGTGTGGTTGCCTCTCATATGCCCCCTACTGGGGACCTGGCCTGCAACTCAGGCTTGAGCCCTGACTGAGGAATCAAAAGGGTGACCCTTTGGTTCACAGGCCAGCACTCAATCCAGTGGGCTACCCCAGCCAGGGCCAAATTAAATTACTTTTAAAAACAGCTACATTGTTCATGTATTTATGTTATATCTTTCTACATACTAAAATTCCTCTTCTAAAATATCTTTAAAAGCACTTGGAGGCACAAAAGCATGCCATGGATCAAGGAGTAAAGACCCAGAATTTTAAAATAGCTAAGGAAAACTCATACACCACAAAGGCAGAAAATTGATTTGTCTGTTGAATCCTATCAAATGGCCAACATTCACTCCAAGTTAAATTCTAGCATCCTTCTAAACTGGAAATTACTACCAATAATTAAACTTTAATTTGCAAAGTATCTGTACATTTTATAAAGGCAATCATCAATGTAAAGGTAAAACTCACTGGACTTTATACCATAGTAAATAATTTTAAACTAAATGCAACAACTACTTTAAATATTTATTGAAATAGTAAAAATAGCGTAACTTTGGAGTTAGATACATGGGTTTGAATCTTAGCCTGCTGTTTACCAGCTAGGTAATCATCAATTTAGTTAGTCTTTGTGATCCCCCTCCTCCCTGTTTACCAGCTAGGTAATCATCAATTTACTTGGTCTTTGTGATCCCCCTCCTCCCCTTCTATTACATCAGGAATTAAAATACTACCTACTTCAGGGTGAAAAGAAACACTCCAACTACAAAACAGAGCTAGGGGACAATGTCACTTTTTTAAAAACCTACCTGTATTGTTTGAAATTTCATACATGTATATAATTTATATATATATAAATTTTCTTTCTTTATTTTTATAGAGGGGGAAAGGGAGGGAGAAAGAGAGGGAGAGAAACATCAACGTGTGGTTGCCTCTCATGCATCCCTTAATGGGGACTTGGCCTGCAATCCAGGCATGTGCCCTGACTGGGAATCAAATCAGTGACCCTTTGGTTTGCAGGCCTGCACTCAATTCACTGAGCTACACCAGCCAGGGCTCATACATGTATATAATTTAAAAATATAATGAATATTTAAAAAATAAAAACATGTACTTTATAAATAATTTCCTCACACCTTCCATAACCTTTCCACCTTCTTGAATTTGGGTGAACAAGACTTGGAAAAAGCAAAGTTAAACATTTATTTTTCTGAAGGCAGTGGTTATCAAGAAAAAGATAAGGGCAGTAAAACTGAGCTTCTAAACCACTTTCCTCAAAACATAACAAAGAATTTCAACTGGAGAGACAAAAACATGTCCACATGTTCACTGATCCTAATCACTCTACTCTGGAACATTAAGGTTTTGGGGGAAGGGGAAGTTGCAATGTTAATACTACCAAATGAAAAAGAAATTTGGTAACTTAATCTTTTGATGAACAAGGCAAATTCAAGATTCAGTTCAGAGAATATTTTTCACTAGAAAACACAGTACAAATATAAAATGTGGCTAGCTTTTATCTAGCAAATAAAGTAAAATATCAGTGGTATCTTTTTTGTTTTGAGAGTACACTGAGATAGATGATTGTAATTTAACCCATCCAGGCTGTCACCTTATACTTTGCAGTATACTATGAGACTTAAGAACATTCTCTTTCATATTCTAAGAGATAAAGTGAATTATCAGAAAGCAAAGTGGTTTCCCAGATCAAAAAGGTGGCTTTTAAAACCACCAAAATACAATGGGATCACTAAAGTTAGTATGTGGCCTTTGGTAGCTGTCTTAAAAACAGACATTACATTTTTGCAAGCATGAAATTTACCTATGGGAGCATTTCTCATCATGTATGCATAAGTACATAACTAAACCTTCATGTAGCTTAAAATATACAAATCCTATTCTGGACCATTTAATATCTACATTATTGAGAAAGAATTTCCTGGAGTGTCTGTTTTTAGGCTATTTCCAAAACATATTTCTGTCGATGTAATAAACATCTAAACCTATAGAGAATTTTTATGAGTTCATGTGAACCAAAACTGACGACACTGCCAGGAACCCAGGATGGGTATGAGAGCAGCCCAACACAAAATCGTACACTTACTTAAAATCTTTTTGCTCATCAGTTTTCGTTAGTGTTTCTGTATTTAATGTGTGGCCCAGAGACGTTCCAGCCAGAATAACAGTTTTGAAGTTTCGTTTATGTATTTGGAATTAAAGAGGGCCCATGAGGAAGATTACTTGAAAGTAGAAGAAAGTAAGGCACGGATCAGATTACAGGGCAGTTAAGATTAAGTGCTGCCTAGATGGTGGTCACGCTTTATTAAGAAGAGGTGTGAAAGTGGGTATTTCAAAGGTGTGTTAGGCTAGATGGGCAAAAACAAAGGACTGGGCTTGTTTAAGGCAAAGATAAATTTTTTACTAAAGAAACTGACCTGCCCAATTATGAATTCATGATTTATCTATTACAGCACCCTTTTCTCCCCACACTTAAAAGGGGAAGCACAATCAGTAAATTTTAGAAAACTACGATTTACATAAAAGTTGCATAACTATTTCATCTCAACATCGTTGAGGGGTTAAAGGGAAGAAAATTAAAAAGTGGGAAAAGCCAGCTGGTAAGGTATTCCCCCAGGTTCCAGGCTTTCTCCTCTCCAGTTTCTGCAAATCACCTCAAAAATTCAGCGGCAGATGACATTAAATTCCTCGCAGTCTCAGTGCAAACAGGAAAGCCAAGCCCCCGGCCGGGCCTTCAACTGCTGCTTCTCCGACTTCCCTCAGGACCGCCCCAGCTCAGGCCCAGGGGCTGACAGAATGGCTGCCCCGCCCCGCCCCGCCCGAGGGCGGAAAGGAGGGACACCCCTGACTCACTCACCAGGGCCAGCCGCCAGATAGCACCACCTTCACCACAGACGGGCCTCAGCGCCCTCCAGAGGCCGGAGCGCCCCCTTTCCGGACGGGCCCCCTTCCCCCCAAAAGTCCCCCTCAAGACCCCCTGCACCCCTCCAAGCGCGAGCCGCGTAAAGACCTGAGACACCGCCTCCTGCAGATCCTAGCCGCCAGCGGGGACTCTAGCCCCGCCCCGCGGTCTCGTGAGCCTGCGCGCCGGGCGCCCGCGCCTGCGCGCCCCCTACTGCCCCGCGCGCCCCCGTCAGCATGCGCCGCCGCTTGAAAGGCCAGGCGAGGCCGTGGCGGAGGCGGAGGCCGGGCTCCCAGGGCGGCGCGCGCCCCCCGCCTTGCGATTCACAGGCGACGTTGGTCAGCGGCCCCAAAGTCCATCCTCCGGGTTAGGCGTAGAGCGCAAAAGGGGAGGGGACAGCTAGGAAGGCAGGAAGCTGCAGCTTAAAACGGCAGCCCGCGCCGGGCCCTTCTTCCCTCCCACGGTCCCGGAGCTTTACACAGCTGTTCTCCGCCGCCATGTACCGCTGCCTGGGCGAAGCGCTTCTGCTGTCCCGCGTCGGGCCCGCAACCCTGGGCTCGACTGCAACGGATTCGGCTGCGCTGATGGGCCGGGCCCGCGGGCAGCCGGCCGCCACCGCCCTGCAGCCGGGGCTAGCGCTGCCCTCCCGACGACACTACAGCGACGCGGCGGCTGACCACGAGGACGACCCCAACTTTTTCAAGATGGTGGAGGGCTTCTTCGACCGCGGTGCCAGCATTGTGGAGGACAAGCTGGTGGAGGACCTGAAGACCCGGGAGAGTGAGGAGCAGAAGCGGAACCGGGTGCGCGGCATCCTGCGGATCATCAAGCCCTGCAACCATGTGCTGAGCCTGTCCTTCCCCATCCGGCGCGACAACGGCTCCTGGGAAGTTATCGAAGGCTACCGAGCCCAACACAGCCAGCACCGCACACCCTGCAAGGGAGGTGAGAGCGGACCCGAGCCCCTGGCGCGGTTCCCCGCAGCCCAGCCTTCTGTTTGCCCCGGGGGACCACTGCTCCGCCCAACCCGGCTGGGCGCTGGCCCTTCCCCGACGTTCTTCTCCCTCCCAGCCTTCACCTTAGATGTGTCTGGCTCCCGTCGTTAGTGATTTTTCTTTCCGTCTTAACCCACCACAGAGTCGGCCCTATCCCTCTCCCCTGTGCTGGTACCTATATTAATGTTATGCGCAGAGTAGGCACTACCCTGCTCTTTTGATCCTAGTGTGTGTGACATATGGTGGGTCCTGACAAAATGCACTTCTGGAAAAGGAAATGACTGGACCATCAGATTGTGCCTCCTGCAAGTTTTTGTGGGCTTCTATGACTCACCTGAATGCAGATTATGAAATAATTATTTTGTGATTTTTCCACTCTTTTTACATCAGTGACAGGTGATGCAGTAACATACAAAATGAACTGCCTTCTAGATTTAAAATATAGACGGTTTTATTCACCAAACGAATTTACTAATTGTACTTGGGTCTTTTAAATTAAGTTATATTTCTACGCTGACAGCTTTTGTTTTGTAAAAGTAGTCCGTGAGCAGAGTAACATCTCTGACAAACACCGGACGTCCGGACAGTAAATCTGAAGGGTTTTGACCGCAGTATGGCCCGCCAGCCAATGAAATGAAATAGCCGTGGGGGTGTGTACTGATCCTGTCTGGCAAAGGAATTGAGCTGGGAGAAAAGATAACTGGGTGAAGAAAAGAGTTGAGTACAATTTGGTAACCACCAAGTTATCCTATACATAGTTTAAATTTTTGAATGTGGATTTGGCTTCTGCAGTCATATTGCTCTCTTTGAGAAAATAAGAGCGTTTTATTTTTTCATTTTTCCTCCAGTAAAGTGCTTAAAAGTAACCTAAAATAGAGAGGTGAGGAGTCTTGCTGGATTTTGCATAGAGGCTTTAGGGCTGTGCCCTTTGTCTCCATAAACCTGATATAGAGTTCTATTAAACTAGCTGACTCTTAAGGATAATTTTTAGAAATCTGTCTACCAGAAAAAAATTGAGCACTGCTGGCATTCTCAGCTGGAGAACAACAAAGGTTGCTTCAAACTGTTGAATGATTTACTTGCTGAATTTGTATTGACCCCACCCACTTTAGGACTTACCTGTGGAGCTTAATTATCCTTTACTACTGTTTCCTGTTCTAAAATCAACGTTTGAACCACTCTGACCTCAAATTTCCCTTTCCAGCTCCAAAATTATATAAAATGGACAACTTTCAACCTCCTACATTGCCTTCCTTCTTCCTACCACTCCCTTATACTCTAAACCAAGAATACAAGTCCAGATTCCCAAGAGAAGCAAACAAGAATGTTAGAGGAAGAAGCAAAGTTAGCAAATGTTAAAATACAATCATTATCTAAAATGGACATCAAGTTCATATTACTATCTTCTCAGTATTTTCCAGTTGCTTAAAGGATAAACAAATCAATACATTTTTTTTCCCTGCAGGATCTGATTTAGTCCAGACAGTTTTTTATATTCTTCAGTTCTTTATATGCTTAGCTATCTCCTATCTTTATAAATCACAATTCCACAAACTCACTAAAGCAACTACAGTTTACCTTAGTTTGTCAGTCCTCTTCTTGTTGCCACAGTTTTAATACCAAAATATTGACCGTAGCAACAAATTGCATCAGCCATCCTGAAGCACTGTTATTACAGTATGTTTTTGTAGTGGAGTGTAAGATACAGTTTTCTGTTCCATTATCCCATTTACAAGAAGGCCTGCCACTGAGAGCTCTATTAACTCCCAACATACAAGCATTGAAAAACTGAATTTTAACTGATAAATAGTAGCAAGCATTGCAAGATAATATAAAAGAAAACTGACCTCTAGAGTGACAGTTTTACTTTCTTTCAGAATTTGAAAGCATGGAGAGAATAGGCTTAGAGAGGATTGTATCTCTATGAAAGCCCTTAAAAATATTTTAATGTGGTTAAGGTAATGAACGGTATACTAAATGGATACTCAGGAAAAATTTGGTTACTGTAGACTTACCTGCTTTGCTTTTGTGGCACTCCAGGATCCTTCTACCCATTTATCACCCTTGTCTTTTTTTTTCCCCCCCCTTAAGCTTTTATCTATTTATTTTTAGGGAGGGGAAAGGAGAGAGAGAGAGAAACATCAATGTGTAGTTGCCTCTCACACGCCCCCTACTGGGGACCTGGCCTGCAATCTAGGCATGTGTCATAACTGGGAATCCAATTTGTGACCATTTGATTCACAAAGCTGCACTCAATCCACTGAGCCACACCAGCCAGGGCTCACTTGTCTTTTTAAGATAGAAACGTCAATTTATTGTTCCATGTATTTATCCATTCATTGGCTTATTCTTGTATGTGCTCTGACCGGGGATCAAACCCACAACCATGGTGGATCAGGACAATACTCAAACCAACTGAGCTGCCCTGCTAGGTAGGGCCTATCACCCTTGTCTGATGCAGAGAATATATATTCTAAGAGGAACTTACTGTCAGCGGGGGGGGGGGGGGGGGGGGGGGGGGNGGGGGGGGGGGGTGCGGGGGGGGCGGTTCTCCAATTAAACATTTAAAGCTCTTTTTGACTTAAGAATGTATTAGGTGATGAGGATTTTTTAAGATGCTTTGCATTAGTGGTGCCCAATCTCCACAAGCAGACTGGTACCTGTTAGGGCTGCACAGTAGGAGCTGAGCTTGAATGTAATGTGTTTGAATCATCCCAAAAGTATACCCCCCCACCCTCTCAATGGAAAAATTACCTTCCACAAAATCAGTCCCTGGCACTAAAAAGGTTGGGGGCCGCTGCTTTGGATAGTCCCTAAAAACTTCACTAAGTCTTTCCCTCTTAAAGCATACCTTAGCATACTTTTCTCACCCCGCTCTCACTTAACTGCCTTCTCTACCAATGTTCTTTGCCAGAAAAACTTTGTGTGCTCCTCCTAATCCTTTTCCCAGCTGTCAGCTTTCTGCATCTTTCCTCAAGAGTGACTTTATATACCTGAGTTTTCCAAAATAAAATTGTCAAGGTTAAAGCAAAGCAACAACCTAATTATAATCTTTGTAAGGGAAACAGGTGGTTTTAAGACCTGGGCCAATAGGGGGGTGGGAAGTGACTGACATGTACTTTATTCCAAGTAAATATTTAATAACGTGTATTGCTTTTGGGCTTCTCCTTTCTCACATACTTTACTTATTTGAAGCCATTAGATTTTCATCTGTTACGGATTTGCAAAAGACTGCAGCAGGCTCAGAAGGGGCATTTTAATGGAGACCTTAGTATTTTCATCAAAGTTGAACATTGAGAATTTCTTACAATTTATGTGTTTGAAAACATCCAGGATTATTTCTGTTAATTTTCTCAGAATGAATTCTTTTGTTTTATTGGCATCGTTCTACTTAATGGTTCTACCAATCTAACCTTTTAAAGGACATTTATCATTTAAGTCAGATTGAGGGGAAAGTGAAAGGTTTTTTCAGGCTCTGCCGAGGAAAAAATGCCAATCAGCCACAAAGTTAGGCAATATATAGAGCTTTATTGGGGTATGTGACCTCGGGCAAAGTTCTCCAATGTGTACACAGAGTGGATGGGGAAGTCGCAGCAGGAATGGGGAAAATGGCGCAGGAATAGGGAAAATGGCGGGGTTTTGTTTTCGTTGGCTCCCTATGGAAGCTGCGGATTGGGCCCCTCCAAACAAAGCGGCAATACAGCATTGGTGGTTTCTTCCTCCGACTCAGGTTGCTATGCGGATATTCCATTTGGGCAAAGCCCGCCCTTTCCAGCTCTCTGGTTTGATGTCAGCCGTCTTTTCCGGATTGTAGTCCGGGCACCATTTTGATTGTAGTCCCGCCCACCCTAACAGAAAGTACAGGTAGTAGCAATTCGGTGATGGAGCAATTTTAATTTTCTCTTCCAGCCTGTACTTCCCCCTCCAGTCTTCATATTAGAACTATTTAGTTAAGATTCTCAATGACTAATTATTCCTATCATAGAATTTTCTAAATTATCATTTAAATAAAGTTGATGAAAGCATACTTTATTCCATACTTTATCCCAAGCATAGAAAGGATTCTATTCGATAAATAAAATCCTTTGATACATTAATCCTAAATCTTTTATTTAACTACAAATATCAATACCCCCCAAAAGTGTTCCCTATGTTAACCCATTGACTTGTGGGGTTTTTTTGTTTTAAGAGTCAGAATGCAAAAGGGAAACAGTAGGAGGTAGATAGTCTTTGTTCTTGCCTTTGGGCAACAGGATACAGGGGTGGAGGCAGGAAGGGCAGCTAAAGCTTGGTTAGTCCTCTTCAGCCTTGAGATATAATTGTGTGGTGAATGGAAGTACTTTGGGGAAGACTGCACAAAGCACTGGTAATACCTTCACTGAAGAAAGAAAATATTTCTGATGTGTTTCTCTATGCTGAATTGACAACCATTGAAACATGGCTAACTTTGAATAAATTCACACTTTCTAATATTTTTTTCAAGAGGAGTGTGTGTCTGTATCTACTGCCACAGATAAAATGTAGCCTTTATAGGTAAATTAAATGTAGGATTGACTCAATCTGAAAGTTCATTTAGATGACAGAAATGTGTTTATATGTCTTCTAGCCATTAGCCCTGATTTGTTGTTGTTGTTGTTGCTGCTCTTGTAACACTTTTTAGTTAAATATGGAACTCTGTTACTATAATAAAGGCCTTTTATTGGGATGGGGGAGAATGAGGGTAAAGAAAGCCAAATGCCTCTAAAGCAACTTCTCCCAACCTCTGCTGGCCAAATAAACTAAGGAGGAAAGAGCTAAGATAATGATGGAGACCTATATCAGATTGTTCTTCAGTCTTCTCATAACTTTGTGTGAATCTATCTAGCCGGTTTGCTTTTCCAATAAAAAATCTCACATGCAGGCAGACAAAGACTGCTCTTTACATGCAAAGTACACTTGGCAGGGATGGGGGCATCAAAAATTAGAGGACAAAAACCAGTATGTGTTAACTCCAATAAAATTGACAGTGTTGAAATTTTAAGTTCAAGAAATGACAATTGAACATGAACTTCCTGATTATAATGGGAAGAAAGTAGGTTTAGCACTTTTTTTTTGTCCCATTATGTTAAAAATACTAAGGGTTCTACCAGGAATCAGTAAAAACTAAAAATAACTTGGATGTTGAAGAATTCCTAGTCAGTATTCTTTGACATGAGACTCTAGGTTTTATCCTATTTATTTTGTACTATAATTAGGTTTTCATAATACAAATAATAAAGAAAAAAAGCATCTATCATTTGAATGTAGTGCTTTGATTCCTAAATGGCCTATAATTAATCGCTGTACCCAACAAACCCCAGTTGAAATACAGATATATGATTTGACTAGCCAAATAGCAATGAAAGTTACAAAATGAAAAAGAAACATCTCAACCCCCAACCCTTCCCCACAGAATAACAATGAACAGTCTTAAATCCAAAACTTATTTGAAATCGGGCTTGATGTCCAAATGAATCAATATTTTCCCCTCTTAAGATTCAGAAATTAATGCATATTGAAGTTCTCACTATCAAGTCAAAACTGGGGTGTTGATGTGTGAAATACTATTGACCAAGCCAGGAAAAGTTTTATGAAGGGCAAGAAAAAGACCTGCTCAGCCCTTTTTAACTACCTTTCACAAGGCAGTGGTATCTGGGAGATTCTGCCTTCACAAAGGATAACTGAAAAGCAGGCGGTATCAGTGATAACTAATGCTGTATTAAACTTTATGTGTGCACCAGGTGTTTTTGCTAAGCTTTTCATGCAGCATCACTTTTATCCATAACAGTCTCATGAAATATAATCTTGATTCCTGATTTTCAAATGTGGATCTAAGGCTGAAGTGTGACGTCTCCTTTGGCAAGGTTACTCAGCTAATAAGCAGTGGAGTTGGGATTCAGACTTCAGTCATCTGATTGCAGCTCCTACCTTCTTAATCACTATTGTCTGGGATTTTTTTGTGTGTAAAAAGTTACAAGTTATATCTTGAGGTAAGCACTGATTGAGAACCAAGTCATGCCATTGACACCTTGATTCCTGACACTTTGGATAGTTTGAAATTTGTTAGAAGCATTGGAAGGCCTACCTTCTTCCCAGAAAATAAATGTGTATCCAAACAACTACACATAAAACTCATTCATAGCAGTTAGCCCTGACCAGTGTAGCTCAATTGGTTGGGTGTGGTACTGCAGAGCAAAAGGTAGCCGGTTTGATTCCTGGTCAGGTCACATGTCTGGGTTGTGGGTTCAGTCCCTGGTAGGGATGCATAAGAGAGGAAGACCTGTGGAATAGTTCTAGAGGAATAGTTCTATAGAGGAATAGTTCTATCACTGTTCCTCTTCTCCTTCTCCCTCCCTTCACCTCTCTCCAAAAAATAAGTAAGTAAAATATTTTGAAAAAGGAAAAGAAGGTATCTTTAAAGGCCCTTTAAAGGAATCTTTATTCTAATTAATGAAATAACATTTTAAAGATAGGTTTCCATTGAAGGAGGTTTGAAGAGCTTTGTTGTGTAACAGTCTAATGTGTAGCCAGAACAACACATTTCTCTAACAAAATGTTATTACATTTATCTAAGGATATTCAATGAAATAATTTTTAACTGGCTTTCTCCCAAGCGGCTCTTCCTTAAAAACTAACAAGGTCTTTGTTTATCAAGAATTACTATTATTGGGGGAGGTGGAAGAATTGGTATTATTTCTCTTGATTATTCTTGGAAAAAAAGACTGTGAGACCTAATTTTTCTGAATGAATTCTTGGCCAGAGGAAAACATGAATGTGACACAAGTGAAAATTGTGAATCTTGTCAGTAATTTAATCCCTTTTGCCATTTGCCATTGTCACAGATATGTCAACATAAGTCTTTTAAAAGGCATTTTTTACATATTGAGCCTTAGGATTTACATGAACTCTTTTTCAGCTCTGTTTTACCAAAAGAGAAACAGTGAAGGAGCAATCAAGGTTAATATTACTGATGTTGAGGATTTACCGAACAAGGAGTACGTTCATTACAAACTATAGGTTGTCTTCCAAATAAATCAGTTTTTCCATTAGATGGGTTTTTTTTCTTGTAGGCAACCATTTTAAACATTAAAGAACATTCTTTAGTTCATGAGAATTTCTGATAGTTAATGTGTTTATTGCATGTCTGTTAATTGCTTTCTCTGTCAGGTACCATGTTCTGTGCTGGAGAACTATCCATAAGAGAGTTTAAAAAGAAAACCCAAAGCTGATTATTTTGTTTGTTTTTTCATCAATTTCCCCAAAATAGAGCAGAATTCAAAATCTCTTCTGCACTATATCATTCTGTCCTTGCTTTAAGCGCAGTAAATTTTTCCTACATTTTCCTTTTCCAGAAACTGTCTGTAAATGACAAATTGAAAACATACCTAACAATGTGCTGCTGTAATAGGAGTTCAGAGAAAATACCAGGGGAGAGACTGTCTTGGTCTGGAAGTTCAGAAGGCTGTATAGAAATTGATTAGGGGAAAGGTCATTTAAGAAAGAAGGGGAGGGGGTAGCTTCTGCCCAGGCATGAGGCAGGACTGTGAGTGATTGGGACATGTGGACAGATTGTGTTTGTGACTAGTGAGAAGTAAAGTTTTGTAACATAATAACTGTTTACTTATTTGGTCTCCTGTATCATCTTCATCCCTTTTTTATACAGAGCTCCTAATATCCTTTGAAGAAAAAGGGGTGCTAGGAGCATCTCTTTTTCTAACATTTGGTCTTCTCCAGTTCCTGAAATGGAACTCCTAAAACTCTTGTAATTTCCTGGGTAATGGGAACATCTGGTGAGGCAGTTCTTTTTTTTAAAAAATATATTTTATTGATTATGCCATTACAGTTGTCCCATTCCCCCCTTCACTCCCCTCCACACCACTCCCCCACCATTCCCCCATTTTTGTTCATGTCTACATGTCACTAGTTCTTTAGATTCTGTATTTCCCATAGTATTCCTACCCTCCCCCTGTCTATTTTCTACCTATTGTCTATGCTTCTTATTCTCTGTACCTTCTCCTCCCTTCTCCTCCTCCCACTCCCCTGTTGCTAACCCTCCATGCGATCTCCATTTCTATGGAGAAGGATAGGAAGGGGGGAAGGTAGAAACTCCCAATCTAGCGGTCCTCTTAGTTTGCTTTTGTTTTAGGTGTGGTTATTAATAACTGAGTTTGCTGTCATCTTAGTATACATGTTTTTTATCTTCTGTTTCTTAGATAAGTCCCTTTAACATTTCATATAGTAAGGGCTTGGTGATGATGAACTCCTTGAACTTGACCTTATCTAAGAAGCACTTTATCTGCCCTTCCATTCTAAATGAAAGCTTTGCTGGATAGAGCAATCTTGGCTGTAGGTCTTTGGATTTCATGACTTGGAATACTTCTTTCCAGCTCCTTCTTGCCTGTAAGGTCTCTTGAGAAATCAGCTGACAGTCTGATGGGAACTCCTTTGTAGGTGACTGTCCCCGTATATCCTGCTGCTTCTAGAATTCTCTCCTTCATTGTTATCTTGACTAATGTAATTATGATGTACCATGGTATATTCCTCTTTGGATCCAACTTCTTTGGGACTCTCTGAACTTCCTGGATTTCCTGGCGGTCTATTTCCTTTGCCAGACTGGGGAAGTTCTCCTTTATTATTTGTTCAAATAAGTTTTCCACTCGTGGCTGTTCCTCTTCCCCTTCTGGTACCCCTATAATTCGGATGTTAGAACTTTTAAAGATGTCCTGAAGGTTCATAAGCCTCTCCTCATATTTTTGAATTCTTGTTTCTTGATTCTTTCCTGTTTGGTCATTTCTTCCTTCTGGTCCACTCCCTTGATTTGAGTCCCAGTTCCCTTTCCATTACTATTGGTTTCCTGTGCATTCCCCTTCATTTCAATTAGTTTAGCCTTCATTTGTTCCTCTAATTTGTGACTAAAATCAACCAGTTCTGTGAGCATCCTGATCACCAGTATTTTGAACTGTGCATATGAAAGGTTGGCTATTTCTTCGTCGCTAAGAATTATAGGCTCTAGGGCTTTGAGCTGTTCTTGAGCCATAATATTTTGGTCTGTTCGCACCTGTTGTGTATGAGGAGCAGAGCCTTAGGTGGTCACCAGGGCCGGGTGACCCAGTCGCTGGGTTGCGACCCTATGTGGAGGTGGGGTCAGAGAGGGGAAAAAATGGCACTTTGCTCTGCTCCACTCTCTCAGATTTCTGTCCCCTCTGCGGCTTTCCACAAGCAAATTGGGCCCCTCTGGTGCTGGTTCCCGGGTGTGTAGGCCCATGTACTCTCTAGGACCCTGTGGGGCTCTCCAACGAGCTCTCTGTGAGCCCGGGAGCCTCTCCCGGCACCTTGACCCCAAAAGTCTTTTCATTTCGTGCTTTCAGGCTTTAATTCCCATCGCAGGGGTCCTAGCCTGATCAGTCTGTCTCACTGCTCGCTCCTTTGCTTGGTTTATCTGCACGCGAATCGATGACTGCAGTCAACCAGCCACCCTGCATGCGCCCTCAATGGGTCCGTCCGTCGCCACCCCATGCCTGGGATCCGCCAACCGCCTCCACCTACGCTCCTGGGTCAGTCCAACTGAACGATCTTTCCTGCCCGACCCTGCTCTGCCGTTGACTTTCCCCTCTTCGGTCTGGCTGAATGGTTCGTTGTTGTCAGACTTCCGTACAGTTCAATTTTCTGTGTTTTGGCTGCGTTTTTGTTACTAAAACTTCATTGTCTTTAAATGTAGTTGTGGGAAGGGGGCACAGTGTTTCCACCTACGCCTCCATCTTGGCCAGAAGTGCCTAATATTCTTTGTAGAAAAAGGGGTGCTAGGAGCATCTCTTTTTCTAACATTTGGTCTTCACCAGTTCCTGACATGGAGCTCCTAAAACTCTTGTCATTACCTGGGTAATGGGAGCATCTGGTGAGGCAGTTCTTGATGGGCTCCTGGTTAGCTTCAGGATGGCACTGGTCACCAGAAGGATGAAGATCTGATTGGAAACTTGGAACTTTCAGCTCCACCTTCTATCTTCCAGGGAGGGGAGAGGACCTGCAGACTGAATTAATAATGCATCATGCCTCTGTGAAGGATTCTCCATAAAAATGCCTAAACTGCTGGGTTTAAAGAGTTTCCCAGTAGGCATTCATGTGTCAGGAGGATGGTGTACCCAAACTTGTCAGGGACAGAAGCTCCTGTACTCAGGACCCTTAAAATAAACAGTAAACATAAGTAAACTATTTCTCTGCATTCTGTAAGCCGTCATAGCAAATTATCAAACTTGAGGAGGGGGTGGGAGGCTCCAATTTGTAGCCAAGTTGGATAGAACTGTGGGTATCCTGAGCACTCAACACTTGAGCAAAATTAGGGAGGAGTCTTGTGGAAATGAGCCCTTACACTAATTCTGGTTAGTTGGTGTCAGGGTTGAATTAAATTACAAGACATTCAATATGTGTTCACAGAGAACTGGAGAATTGCTTGGTGTAGAAAACCCCATACATTGGTGTCAGAAGTATGTGAGCAGAAAGTTTTCTTCAAGGTTTGTTGGTTGGGAAATAATAAACCTACGAGGGGACAGAAAGCCATGCAGCAGTGGAACTGAGAATGAAGTGATAGGTACTATCAGAGGAAATGAAAAGTAAAGGGCACTTCCGCCAAGATGGAGGCGTAGGTGGAAACACTGTGCCTTCTCCCACAACCAAGTTTGAATGCAACAAAGGTTTAGTAAACAATGATGCAGCCAAAGAACAGAAAATTGAACTATATGGAAGTCCAACAAGAACGAACCATTCAACTGGACCGATAAACCAGCAGAGGAGTGAGCAGTGAGACGGACCACGCAGGCCGCAGCGGCGAACCCAGTGAGGACACAAAGTGGCAGGTTGACCGCGGTCGCACATTCCCACACAGTGGGACTGACCACATGGGCCCCGGTGGCGGGAGGCAGCAGAGGCGACCTCCATTGATGTCCTTTGACCCCCCTCCCGCCCCCCCACACCCACATACAGCATCACAACCCAGGGACTGAGTTGCCCCACCCTGGTGAACACCTAGGGCTTCACTCCTCATATGTAATAGGCACAAACAGTACAAAACATGGCTCAAGAAGAACTGAAAGCCCCAGAGCCGATAACTCTAAGTGAAAAAGAAAAAGCGAACCTCTCAGATGCACAGTTCAAAACACTGGTGATCAGGATGCTCACAGAACTGGTTGATTTTAGTCACAAATTAGAGGAACATATTAAGGCTAAACTACTTGAAATGAAGGGGAATACACAGGAAACCAATAATAATGGAAAGGGAACTGGGACTCAAATCAAGGGAGTGGACCAGAAGGAAGAAAGAAACAACCAAACAGAAAAATATGAAGAAACAAGAATTCAAAAAAATGAGGAGAGACTTGGGAACCTTCAGGACATCTTTAAAGGCTCCAATATCCGAATTATAAAGGAACAGCCACGAGTGGAAAACTTAAATTTGAAAAAATAATAAAGGAGAACTTCCCCAGTCTGGCAAAGGAAATAGACCTACAGGAAATCCAGGAAGCTCAGAGAGTCCCAAAGAAGTTAAACACAGGGAAGAACAAACCAAGGCACATCATAATTACATTGGCCAAGATTAAAATGAAGGAGAGAATCCTAGAAGCAGCAAGAGATAAGGGGACAGTCACCTACAAAGGAGTACCCATCAGACTGTCAGCTGATTTCTCAAAAGAGACTTTACAGGCAAGAAAGAGCTGGAAAGAAATATTCCAAGTCATGAAATCCAAAGACCTACAGCCAAGATTGCTCTATCCAGCAAAGCTTTCATTTAGAATAGAAGGGCAGATAAAGTGCTTCTCAGATAAGATCAAATTCAAGGAGTTCATCATCACCAAGCCCTTATTATATGAAATGTTAAAGGGACTTATCTAAGAAAAACAAGGTAAAAAATATGAACAGTGAAGGGACAGCAAACTCACAGTTATTAATAACCACACCTAAAACAAAACAAACCAAGAGGACAGCTAGATCAGGAGTGGAACCATAGAAATGAAGAACACATGGAGGGTTAGCAACAGGGGAGTGGGAGGAGGAGAAGGGGGGAGAAGGTACAGAAAAGAGTGTAGAAAATAGGGGGAGGGCAAGAATAGTGGGGGAAATATAGAATCTAAAGAACTTGAGACATGTGGTCATAAACTAAAGGGTAAATGGTGGAGGAGGGGGTGTGCAGGGTGGAGGGGAATGAAGGGGGGAATAGAACAACTGTAATGGTATAATCAATAAAACATTTTTAAAAAAAGAAAAGTAAAGGGAATTTAAAACACTTTAGAGAAAGGATAGTATTGCCCAACTTGTAGGATATATGAATTGAAGAAGATACTTCAAATTTCTAGCCTGAAGCACTAGTGGGGAAAGTGGTGATATCAGGGACAGAAAAGTACTATTGGGAAAGAAGAATGGTTTTGAAAATAAAGTTTAAAAGTGTACCTTAGGAACACTGGAAATATAGGCATATACCTCCTCAATCTTACCCTTGCAAAGTCCTGCCTTTTCCTCTGGTACCTGCCCATATCTTGTCTCCTCTTTCCCTATAATTCTTCTCTTCTCTTTATATCTACGTCAAACATCAGATAGACCTGTGAATAATCGATATAAAAGTGGATGTTTGAAGTTTCGAGCGTTTACCCCTTTGAACCTTTTTATTGCAAGTTACAGTTATCTTTTGCTAAATGTATTTATCCCCAAGTTCATATGCATTAATTTAACTAGCATCATTTCCAAGACCTATCTGGTATGAAGTTGTGACTCAGTTTACTTGTTAGCATCATCAGAATAAGAAATCTGTTAAAAATTAACAAGATTCCCCCTTTAAATGCATATTCTACATTCCATTCATTGGCAGTAAGTTAAATACTTAAACACAAAGCAAACTGTACATTCTATAGGTATGTGTGTACATAGATGCAGAATAATGATTTGAAAGGATACATATAGTTTTAAGTTGCTAACAGTGGTCACTCATAAGTAGAAGACTGGGGTTATAAGTGGTAATTAGGGGAGACTTCAGTTTTTTCTATATTTAAGTTTTGATGAAAAAATTGTGGAATTTTAATTAAAAAGGAAGAAATATTTTCCATTTTACTTTTCAAGCATCAGTTAAACATGTGTTTCCCAGAAAACTTAAGTTTGTGTCTTCAAATCACTTAAAATATTTTTTAATTGTTCAAGTACAGTTTTCTGCCTTTTACCCCCATCACAGCCCACCCCTCCAGCCCTCCTCACCTCCCTCCTATTTCCACCCCGCCCCTTGTTTTTGTCCATATGTCCTTTATACTTGTCACTGCAAAGCCTTCCCCCTTTCCCCTGAAATTTCCTCCCCTCTCCCCTCTGGTTACTGTCAGCCTGTTCTCTATTTCAGTGTCTTTGGTTATATTTTGCTTATTTGTTTGTTTTGTTGTGTAGCTTCCTATTAAAAGTGATTTCATATGGTATTTGTCTTTCACTGCCTGGCTTATTTCACTTAGCACAATGCTTTCCAGTTCCAACCAGGCTGTTGCAAAGGATAGGAGCTCCTTCTTTCTTTCTGCTGCGTAGAATTCCATTGTGTATATGTACCATAATTTTTTGATCCATTCATTTATTCATGGGGCACCTAGGTTGCTTCCAGCGCTTGGTTATTGTAAATTGTGCTGCTATGAATATTGAGGTGCACAGGTTCTTCTGGATTGGTGCTTCAGGGTTCTTAGGATATAATTTTAGCAGTGGAATTGCTGGGTCAAAAGGCAGATCTATTTTTAGTTTTCTGAGAAAATTCCATACTGTTTTCCGTAGTGGTTATACCAGTCTGCAATCCCACCAACAGTGTACTAGGGATCCTTTTTCTCCACAACCTCTCCCAACACTTGTTCTTTGTTGCTTTGTTTATGATGGCCATTCTGACTGGTATGAAGTGGTATCTCACTGCGGTTTTAATGTGCATGCCTCTGATAGCTAGCAATACTCAGCATCTTTTCATGTGTCTCTGGACCCTCTGTATGTCCTCCTTGGAGAAGTATCTGTTCAAGTCCTTTGCCCATTTTTTAATTGGGTTGCTTGTCTTCTTAGAGTGGAGTCGTGTGAGTTCTTTATATATTTTTGAAATTAAACCCTTGTCTGAGGTATCATTGGCAAATATGTTTTCCCATATGGTTGGTTCTTTTCGTATTTTAATTCTGTTTTCTCTAGCTATGCAAAAGCTTTTTATTTTGATAAGATCCCATTTGTTTATTCTTTCCTTTATGTCCCTTCCTCCAGGGGACGTATCAGTGAAAATATTGCCGCGTGAAATATCTGAGATTTTCCTGCCTGTGTTCTCTTCTAGGACTTTAACGGTGTCTTGGCTTATATTTAAGTCTTTTGTCCACCTTGAATTTATTTTGGTGTATGGTGTAAGTTGGTGATTGAGTTCCATTTTTTGCATGTAGCTGTCTAGCTCTCCCAACACCATTTGTTGAAGAGGCTATTTTTACTCCATTTTAATTTGCTGCCCCCTTTGTCGAATATTAATTGGCCATAGAGATTTGGGTTTATTTCTAGGCTCTCTGTTCTGTTCCATTGGTTTATGTGCCTGTTTTTATGCCAGTACCAGGGTGCTTTGATTACAGTGGCCTTATAATACAGTTTGATATCACGTATTGTGATCCCTCATACTTTGCTCTTCCTTCTCAAAATTGCAGCTGCTATTCTGGTTCGTTCATGGTTCCCTACAAATTTTTGAAATGTTTGTTCTATGTCTGTGAAATATGCCATTGGTACTTTAATAGGTATTGCATTGCATCTGTAAATTGCTTTGGGTAGTACGGACATTTTGATGATGTTAATTCTTCCAATCCTTGAACATGGTATATATTTCCATTTGTTTTGTCTTCCTTTATTTCTTCCTTTGGTGTTGTATAGTTTTCTGAGTACAGGTCTTTTACCTCTTTGGTTAGGTTTATTCCTAGATATTTTATTTTTCTTTTTGCTATATCAAATGGGATTTTTTTTCTTGATTTCTGCTTCTGCTGTTTCATCGTTGGTATACAAAAATGCCTTTGAGTTCTGGATATTGACTTTGTATCCCATTGTTTTGCCAGATTCATTTATTGGGTTGAACAGTTTTTTGGCAGAGTCTATAGAATTTTCTATGTACACTATTATGTCATCTGCAAGCAGTTAGTTTTGTTTCCTCTTTTCCAATTTGGATGCCTTTTATTTCCTTTTCTTGTCTGATTGCTGTGGCTAAAACTGCCAATACTATGTTGAATAGAAGTGGTGAAAATGGACAGCCTTGTCTTGTTTCTGATGTTAGTGGAAGGGCTTTTTAGTTTTTGCCCATTGAGTATGATGTTGGCTGTAGGTCTCTCATAAATGACCTTTTTATGTCGAGAAATGCTCCCCCTTTATTCCCATTTGGCTTAGTGTTTTTATCATAAATGTTTGCTGTACCACTTAAAATAGTTTGATGATGGATTAAACCCTTAATGTTTGTTTCCCTGTGGTTTTAAACAACACTTGGTTAGTGTTAAAAACAAAGTGTGTGATTTTACTGAGCTCCCATGCTAAATGCTCCTTGGCGCTGAGTGCATTTTTTCTCGAGACAGTGTTTTACATGGTCATCACTTGCTGATGAGTACTAGTTCTTCACTCTTTCTTTCCCTCCTCTTCTCATTTTTAATTAAGTTGTACTATACTGTTGTGAGTTAGGAAATTATATTAGTATTAAGATATAAAATAGATTCTGCTGAGTAAGTGGTAAGAGTGTTGCTGCATGAATTTTTAGAGTTCTAAGGTTTTCTGGGGATTCCATGCTTGTGATAGAGCTCACGGTTATTGAGTAAACTGTTACAGAATACAGTTGGAAATTTGATTTCTGACAACTAAATCAAACCCTGTTAAAATACAGTTTCATGTAATTTTAAAAACCATTTGAATTTTCACAAATGTCTTTAATGATTCATCATAAGAAACAATAGTGACTTCTTAGCTAAGAGCTTTTTTTGCATGTCTGGTTTTGAATAAGGTAGCAAAAGCAAAAACATTCAAGCAACTTTAGATTGTGGTTTTCACTAACTCTTTTTTAAGCTGTTGTATTTCTTCATCACCACAGCAACTTAAGCTAGGTTTTGCTCTTGATTTTTATTTCTTCTGGAAAATCTTAGTGTACAGCAATTGTTAGACTCTTGAGGATAGGAATGTCTTTGGCAATTAAGCTAAAAGGCAGAGAAATGCTTTGTGCTGTGTGTAATTTGCAGATGTCTGAGTTTCATTAATTTTTTTGAGACATGTAGAAACCAGTTTGTTCTAAATAGCTAATTTTTCTTACAAATAAAAGGGATGATATCAAAGTTTCCATTGTAAAGTAGGTTATTTAGTTCTATCACTAGCCCTTCCTCCAACCTTACAAAGTTTGATGAATATTAAACATTGTCAGGGGTGGTGTTTCTGGTGAACTGGAAGTATAGATTATTCTGTTGGTCCATCACAGTGATAGCAGTTTTGTGGTCCATACCTGTGTAATCACTCCATTCACTTTTTAGTTTAGACAGTTTTTTATTGAAAATATCTACCTCCATTCTTTGAATATTTTACACTTGCCAGCACTGTTGTTCAATGACTCAGGTGATTTCTTCCCCAAAATTAATAATGCTACTTGTCAACAGAGGCTAACAGAAGTGCTATAAGACTTTAGGATGAAAAAAAAACCTATAATTACTTTTTTCCACTTCTAGAATAAAATTTTCTTCCTTTTAGTTTCTATCCCTGTGCGCCCATCTGATCTCTGCTCCTACTCACCTTTAGCCTTCTCTGCCACAATTGCCATCCCACAGAAAAGGAAGAAAGGCTTGGTTTTATAAAAAGTGAGAATATTCAGACTGCAAATATGATCCTTTTTGATTCATTTTTATTTAAAACATTTTAAGGTTTGTGATTTTCTTATATGTATGTGTATATTACCTGTTATTTGGCATTTCTGAACAACTTTGTCTTCAAATTGAGTATCTTGAAGTATTAGGCATCCAAAAATGCTAGGTTTTCCCTTTCTTTCAAAACTTTGAAGTATGTGTCGTAACATTTTGTCCTACAGAACTCCAATTATGTTAATTTCTCCTAATCCACTGAATTTACAAATTTAGTAGAGTATATTTTCTTTTGCAGTCATATTCTTAGTATCCAGTAAAATTTGCTTAAGTGTTTTCAGGTGACAATATATTTTTAGTAATTATCTTTGGTTTCCAATCCCAGTGAAGGAAGAACAACTAGCTATCCCTGCCTGTGGGTAACTCCTTTATTACTAGAGTTTGTTTTGTCTGAAGTATAGCTGCAGAGTATTTTATTTATGGTACTTTGAGACTTCTTGTTTTTGAGATTCAGATACTAGAACAGGTTAAGTAACCATGTTCTAGCATATCTGCCAACTTCCAGAAATAAAAACATATACCGCTGATTAGTTAGACAGTGAAAGTGAAAACATGTTTCTTCTTTAGCCCAGGTGATACTACCTTCATATGCTCTGAGCCCCCAGCCTTTTTCTACTCCAACACTTATCTCTCCCCTCTTTCCTGAGAGCTCCTTCCTTGCCTCTGATTACTAGCACTTCTTTGTTGGTTCATAGCCTGCAAAGAAATGCCTGCGGTGTGGTAATTTATGCAGCTACTCCTTCAAAGTCTTGTGGTAGAACTGTCTAAATGGGTGTGGCTGGGCAAGAAAATTTCATTTTACAAACCAGAATTCCTTGGTTCCACCCAATGGAAACATGCTTTTTGTTATACATGCACAGTGTCTGACTCATCATTCCGGGACTTTTGCAATGAATTTGACATTTTATTTATACCCTTTTGTATCAGTAGCAGGAGGGGTCTGGTTTCTAATTAACATCTATGTCTAGAATACAAGTTTCCCGTGCTGTCCAAAAGCCACCCAAAAATAGAGCATTTCTGTGAAAACTATTGTAAGCTAAAATGCTAAAAATCAAAGAAGCAGTTACCATTAATTTATATTGAAAATTTTTAGAGCATTACCAGATACAAAAAAATAACATACCAAAAAAACACATAAAGCATAAAATAACACTAACATATATTAAAAGCAGTGCCACTCTCGCTGCTCAGGGTGCGTGCTGCCTCTATAATGGCTCACTGCCAAATAAATGATGAATACTGTTTCAGTATTTTAAAAAAGTGAAAATCTCTTTGAATTTCTTTCCATTTGGGAGATGTATGGTGTTAGAATTGCTGTCTGATTTATGACATTATTATTTCAAGACATTTTTTAGTTTCCCACTGAATGTATTCATTATAAGCACTGAGTAGGGGAAAGTAACTTTTTCCCCCACTTAAGACAGCAAGGAAAATTAAATTACTCTAAAACGTAGTGAAGAATGTGCTTGGTGTGTAATAGGAGGAATACTAATTAATAGCAAACTATTATAATATGCCCATTAATTTGTCTTAAGAAATAAGAAGATCAAGCCTCATTAAGCTTGTTCAAACAACTATCAGGTTAGACTTTTAAAACTATGCACTTGCCACTACTTTGCAATACTTCTAATAGCAGTTAAAATATTTGAAGTATTGCCTCACATGCATTAACCTGTGCAATCCTAAACTGGAGCCTAAGAACAGTGTTTATACCTCCCCAGGTAACAAAGTGCAGACACCAGAAGATGCTACTGGATGGGGTCACTGGTTAGGAAGTGCTGGACACTGCATCCAATCCAGGTTCCTGGCCTATTGTGACTTTCACATTTTATTTTATAAAGATACAAATAGTTGGTCTTAGTGATACTTACAAATTATATTTTTTTGTCTGGGTACTTTTTAGGTTTCAGTATTTTTGCTGTTTAGATATTGAAGAAAGTTTTTAACAGGGACTTAAATGGGGAAGGAAGCAAGCTGTACAGACATTTGCTGTATACTAAAAAATAGTAATCAGCTATTACTACTATTATTTCTCAGATTTTTACTTACATTTTATTGATTATGCTATTACAGTTGTGCAATTTTCCTCCTTTGCCCCACATCACCCAGCATTCCCCACTACCGCAGACAATCCATATACCTTTATTTATGTCTATGGGTCACACATATAAGTTCTTTGACTACACTATTCCTATACTGTACATTACATCCCCATGACTATTCTGTAACTACCAATTAGTATTTCTTTTTGATGTTGTTCTCCCCTTTATCCCCCCTCCGCCCTACACTACCCCACCTCACCCCTGAACTCCAGCATCCCACCCACCCACCCCCTTAGTTCATGTCCATAGGTTGTACATATAAGTTCTTTGGCTTCTGTTTCCTGTAAGATTCTTAACCTCCCTCCATCTATTTTATGCCTACTAATTATGCTTCTTATTCCCTGTACCTTTCCCTTCCATTCTTCCCCTCCTCCTCCCCACTGAAAACCCTCCATATGATCTCCATTTCTCTAGTTCTGTTCCTGTTCTTCTACTTGTTTCCTTGGTTTTTGTTTTTAGGTTCAATTGTTGATAGTAATGAGTTTGTTGTCATTTTATTGTTCATAGTTTTTGATGTTCTGTTTCTTAAATGAGTCCCTTTAACATTTCATATAATAAAGGCTTGGTGGTGATGAACTCCTTTAACTTGACCTTATCTGAGAAGCACTTTGTCTGTTCTTCCATTCTAAATGAAAGTTTTGCTGGATGGAACAATTTTGGATGTAGGTCCTTGCCTTTCATGACTTGGAATACTTCTTTCAAGTCCCTTCTTGCCTGCAAGGTTTCTTTTGTGAAATCAGATGACAGTCTGATGGGAACTTCTTTGTAGGTAACTGTCTCATCTTGTTGCTTTTAAGATTCTCTCCTTATCTTTAATCTTGGCTAATGTAATTATGATGTGCCTTGGTGTGTGCTTCCTTGGGTCCAACTTTTTTGGGACTCTGAGCTTCCTAGACTTCCTGGGAGCCTATTTCCTTCACCAGATTGGGGAAGTTTCCCTTCATTATTTTTTTAAATAAGTTTTTAATTTCTTGCTCTTCCTCTTCTTCTGGCACCCCTGTAATTTGATGTTGGAATGTTTAAAGTTGTCTCAGGTTCCTAATCCTCTCCTCATTTTTTTTGTGAATTCTTATTTCTTCATTCTGTTGTGGTTGAATGTTTATTTCTTCCTTCTGCTCCAAATTGTCGATTTGAGTCCCATTTCCTTCACTTTACTATTGGTTCTCTACATTTCTCTTCATTTGCATAGCCTTGACTTTTTCCTCTGTTTTGCAACCATACTCAGGCATTTCTGTGAGCATCCTGATTACCAGTGTTTTCAGCTCTGCATCTGATAGGTTGGCTGTCTCTTCATCACTTACTTCTATTTTTGGAGTTTGATCTGTTCTTTCATAAGGGCCTTTTTTTTTTGTCTCAGTGCAGCTATTACAGTTGTAAGGGGTGGAGCCTTAGGTATTTGCCAGGGCCGGGCGACCCAGGTTGCTGCCTTGTGACACTGTATATGGGGGAGGGCTCAAGAGGGAACAACACTGCTTGCTTGGATCTTGGCTGGCTTTCAGTCACTTCCCCTACTACCCACAAGCAAATTGGGCCCTTCTGGTGCTGAATATTGGGTGGGTGGGTTTGTGTACATTCTAGGAGGCTAGAGGTTTCTCTCATTGCTGCAACCCCCCACAGGTTTTTAGTGCCAGAGGTTTTAGGCTTTATATCCCTGCATTGGAACCCTAGGTTGTGTGGTCTCTTTTGCTCCCCAGTTTTTCTTCCCAGTTATCCACATGCAAATCTGTGACCACCAGTCGCCAGTCCTCCAGTCGCCTTGTAGCGTATCCTCTCTACCCCACCTGCCCATCTCCACCCCTCGTACCAGTCTGAATCAATGTTTCTTCTTTAACTCCTTGGAGACTTCCATACAATTCTAATTTTCTGACAGTTTTGAGTACTTTTTGTTTTTAAATTTGTTGTTGTAATCCTTCTTTTGGTTATGCAAGGAGGCATAGTGTATCTACCAGTGCCTCCATCTTGGCTGGAAATCCTATAACCAGTGTTTTGAACTCTACATCTAATAGATTGCTTATCTCCATTTTGTTTAGTTCTTTTTCTGGAATTTTGATCTGTTCTTTCATTTGTGCCATGTTTCTTTGTCTCCTTAATTTGTCAGCCTCCCTGTGTTTGTTTCTATGTATTAGGCAGAGCTGCTCTGACTCCTGTCTTGGTAGCGTGGCCTAATATAGTAGGTGTCCTATGTGATCCAGTGATACAACCTCCCTTCTCACCCAAGGTGTACTCTCTGTATGGACTGAGTACACCCTCCTCTTGTAGTTGAGCCTTGGTGCTGCTGACAGGTTAATAGAAGGGATTTATTCAGGCCAGTCAGCTACAAGGATTGGCTGTGACCACTGACCACCAACCTCTGCCCTCTGTGGAAGATCAGCTATGCAGGGGCAGGGTGGTGGTTCTCCAATATGGTGTGTAGCTGTCTACTGCATGTGAAGGCTCTGGGTTTTCCCAGGTTATGCAGGCCAAGGTCAGTCCCCACCTGTGTTTGCCCAGGTCCACCCTGTATGAGCTATAAAGCAACCTGCAGATGGCTGCTTCTTGTGCTGGGCTTAGACATTTGCAGGTGAAGCCAAGCTGTGAACCTAGTCTGGCTACTGCTAGTGCCAGGCCCAGGCCACTTAGCAATAGGTACAGGGGGCTGGGGCTAACTGAGGTCATCTGTTGCTATGAAGCATGAACCAAGACCATTTCCATTCTTACGGATAAACTACTGTGAACAGCTTAGGTGGGCCTATAAGTTGGATGAGGGCTGAGCCCTAGAGGATCTCCATGGCAGGGCAAACTGTGTTACCAGGTTGATGGAGTCTGTTGGAGGCAGGGTTTCAGAGGAAGAACAGTGGCCTCTGCCCACCTTTTTGTCTGGGAGAAAGCTGTCCCCCAGCTCTCACCTTGTTTCCAGACATTTCACTTCCTCCCAATGTGCCACCAGTGCCTTTCAAGCTGCTACCTCGGCATAAAGCTCAGAAGGAGAAAGTCTGACTAATTCCATGTGTGGGTTCTTTAAGAGGAACTGCTTCTAGAAGTTTCTTCCAGCAACACAATCCCCACTGGTTTTTGCAGCCAGAAGTTATGGGGACTTACCTTCCTAGCACTGGAATTTTGGGCTGTGGAACCTGGTGTAGGGCTGGGACTCCTTGCCCCTGAGATATCCCTTGAATTTTTATTCATCACATGTGGGCGTCTCTGCGTCTCCTCTCCTCCAACAAGTCTGGATGATTGTGGTCTCTTTAATTCCGTAGTTTTTGGACTTCCATTCAACTTGATTTCTAATGGTTATCATTCTTAAATTTTTTTTCCTTTTTTAAAAAAATCTTTTAAAGCACTTTATTTTGTAAACATTTTTTATTGTGTTTTTTTAAAATTTAATTGTTCAAGTACAGTTTTCTGTCTTTTACTCATTCTTAAAATTTTAATAATGGATAAGTTTATTCCACAAATATTTTGAGAACCTATTACATGTAAGATATAGTTGTTCTAAGAGGTCACCTTTCTCAATATAATTTATTTTTGCAATAGGCCAAGAAAATATTCATCTCAGAATTGGCTCTTTATGATTACAAGAAAAGATAGAATCATCTTAAAATAGATTATCTATGTATAAATATATGTTTTCTGGGATATAAGAAACTAGCTTTTAAAGATTACTAGGGGGGAAAGGTACAGAGAATAAGTAGCATAGATGGTAGGTAGAAAATAGATAGGGGGAGGCTAATAATAGTGTGGGAAATGTAGAAGCCAAGAACTTATGACACATGGACATGAACTAAAGGTGGGGAATGTGGGTGGGAGAGGGTGTGAAGGGTGGAGGGGACTGAAGGGGGGGGAATGGGACAACTGTAAGAGCATAATCAATAAAATATGTTAAATAAAGAAAAATGACTAGGTAGCCTGGCCCGGTAGCTCAGTTGGTTGGAGCATTGTCTGTATACCAAAAGGTTGTAGGTTCGGTTCCTGGTTAGGGCACATACCTAGATTGCAGGTTTGATCTCCAGTTGGAGGGATGTATGAGAGGCAACTGATCAGTGTTTCTCTCTCTCTCTCTCTCCCCCCTCCCTCCCTGTCCCTCTCCCCCTTCCTCCCTCTCTCACTTTAAAATCAATAAATTGTCTCAGGTGAGGACAATGATTAGGGAAGTTTTCTGAAACTGCTAGTTCATTTGATACTGTATATTTCTATCTGAAAACTTTTTCCCCCAGAATTCTTTGAGACATGCCTGGGTTCCTTATTTCTTGTGACTCTCAATGGAAGTAGTAACCAGCCTCATCCAGATACCCTTCATCACACACAAATATAGGGTCAGGAAGCCCCTCTCACTGTGCAGTCAGACATAGCCTCACTCAGCCTTCTTCCTTGGGGTCAACAGGCAGTGGACTGTGGAGTACATAATGTGGCTTAACTCTGCAAAACTTAGAAGGGTGATTGGCCAAGACCCCTAAAGCCAAAGTAGTGGGCATACCTAATTTATCTTTCTCCTCCACCAAACACCTACACTTCTAAACATGGGCGTTGAGACTTAGAGTTTTTTCGTTTGCTTGGCTACCTCCCAGAATCCTTGCAGAAAGATGAAAAGAATTGCTCATCCCCAGGAACTGCTCAGCTTTCTCATTTCTTGGTTGACAGAGACTAGCAGCCCTGGGCCATGCGGTTCAATTGGTTGGAGCGTCATCAGGTAACCAAAGGATTGCGGGTTCAGTCCCTTGTCTGGGGATGTATAGTCCAGGTCCTGGCATGTATAGGAGGCAACCAGTCAATTGATCTCCCTCCCTCTCAGTCTCTCTCTCTCCCTCCTTTCCTCTCCCTCCCCTTCTCCTCCCCCCCCCCCACCCAAAGCAATGAGAAAAGATACATTCTTGGGTGAGGATTAAAAAAAGAGGCTAACACTGGTTGAGGGAAGTAATAGGTAAGGCTCTCTGAGTATACCCGTTTGAAGCTAAAACTTCTGTTTAGATATCTGATATCCAAGTCAAATCTGTCAAACTCATTGACTATCCATTTGCCCATATATGTGTTATCAGAAAGCAAAATTCTTAAGCTCTCTGCTACCAAATTACCCAATCCAAAAAGTGTCAATAAAAGAAAAATACAGCCTTTGCTGAGGTAGTTGCCTTCGTAAAAGTATTTAAAAACTTTCATTTCAAGGTAATTTTCTTGTGAAATTGTAGTTGCTATTACTTCTCATTGGGTTTTAAGTTTCTGAAGGACAGGACTAGTTCTTATTTCTCTTTGAATCCCCAGGAATTCTATTTGATGCTCTTAGCTACTCCTGCCAGAAAGCAAAAACTGGACTTCAATACCAGTCGTTTTCTCTTGGCTATCAGAATACTTAGAATCCAGTGCTCATCTTATAGCTCTTTCTGCATGGCTACTTTGAGTGTTCTTGGAAATAACCAGGGTGTACAATGTACAAAGTGTGGACATTTTCAATTTATAGCATGTTTTTAACCTGTCAGGATGTTCTAAATGCATCCCCTTCTTTCTCACACTCCTTCCTTTTTTTAAACACTACCAGGTATTCGATACAGCACTGATGTGAGTGTAGATGAAGTAAAAGCTTTGGCTTCTCTGATGACATATAAGTGTGCAGTAGTTGGTAAGTGATCTCTTTGTTGTTACCTAATATGAATTCTTTGGAGAAATATGTTTATATTTAAGATCATCTTTAATATGTTAGAGAAATAAACTATAAGAACTCATTTTTTGTTTGTTTCAAAGTTTAAGGCTTGTATCATTTTTCCATTAGTGTTAAGATTTAGTCTTTTAAATGGAGGACTTTTTATAACAACTAGTTGGATTTTTTAAGTTGTAAACCTTTGTTTAAAGCCCTTTTAATATTCTGTACATAAGACCAAATCATCATAGAAGGAAAATAAATTTGTTTTTACTTTCAGAAGTAGCAGAGTATACTGATTAAATATACATTGTAACTTGCCTAGGTTTATGATTTCTGTTTACTAGAATTTTAAAGTGCAGCATTTTAGAAGAGATCAATATGAATTTATTGCCTGAATTTTCTGAAATTAAAGCTTAAGGTATTACACATTTTTATGATATAGCATAGTGCCTTCTTCCTTTTTAATTTATAATCCTTTATATGGAATAACAACTTTCAGCCTTCTATTTCAGATGTGCCATTTGGGGGTGCCAAAGCTGGTGTTAAGATCAATCCTAAAAACTATACTGTAAGTATCAAAATGACATTTGTACAGGTGGTACATTTACAAAGGATTTGAAATTTTTAGGTGTCTATGTGTCCCCCATACTGGTGAGATTAATGGTCTCTATTGCTTTCAAAAGGAATGGAAAAACAAGTAAATAATTAACTCATTGAATGTTTGCCATATAAAGTCACCTGTTTAACGTCAGTGTCCTTTTTCATTTTCTTACTTGGTTAAAAGGTAATTAATACCTTCATATTCTTAGGCAGTTATATCCATGTTTATAAATTACAGTGACTGAGATTTTTGTATCAGGATCTCAGGATTCTAGTAGCAAGTGTCTTAATTAGTCTGGTAAAAATCTTATTATTTATTAGTTCCAAAATAATTAGGCCAATTGTTACTGTGTTTTATAGTACCAAATTAACATCTGTATACAAACATAATAATTATATATCATTTTATTCTTTTAAAAACTTTCCCTTTAAATGAAATCTTACCATAATCATGCCTTTCATGACTTGGAATACTTCTTTCCAGACCCTTCTTGACTGTAAGGTCTCTTTTGAGAAATAGGGATTGCCCACAGGGTCTTGCATTAATAAAGAGAACAGGAACTGGGATTTGAATCCTAGTTCTACTCTGTTGTTTGTATAACGTAATTTCTGTTCTCTTTATTTTCTTATCTTTATTTTTTATTTTTACTTTATTTTTTATTTCTATTTTTTAATATATTTTATTGATTGTGCTATTACAGTTGTCCCATTTCCCCTTTCATTCCCCTCTACCCTTCATGCCCCCTCATACCCACATTCCCCCACTTTAGTTCATGTCCATGGGTCATACATGTAAGTTCTTTGGCTTGTACATTTCCCATACTATTCTTACCCTCCCCCTGTCTATTTTCTACCTACCATCTAATCTACGTATTCTCTGTACCTTTTCTCTCTCTATCCTCCCACTCCCCTATTTATAACCCTCCATGTGATCCCCATTTCTTTGGTTCTGTTCCTGTTCTAGTGGTTCCCTTAGTTTGTTTTTGTTTTTGTTTTAGGTGTGGTTGTTAATAATTATGAGTTTGCAGTTATTTTACTGTACATATTTTTCATTTTCATAAATAAATCCCTTTAACATTTCATATAGTAAAGGCATGGTAATGATGAACTCTTTTAACTTGACCTTATCTGAGAAGCACTTTATTTGCCCTTCCATTCTAAATGAAAGCTTTGCTGGATAGAACAATCTTGGATGTAGGTCCTTGCCTTTCATGACCTGGAATACTTTTTGCCAGCCCCCTTTTGCCTATAGGGTCTCTTTTGAGAAATCAGCTGACAGTCTGATGGGAACTTCTTTGTAGGTAATTGCCTCTTTTTCTCTTGCTGCTTCTAGGATTCTCTCCTTATCTTTAAACTTGGCTAATGTAATTATGATGTGGCTTAATGTGTTCCTCCTTGGTTTCAACTTCTTTGGGACTCTCTGGGCTTCCTGGATGTCTGTTTCCTTTGCCAGATTGGGGAAATTCTCCTTTATTTGTTCAAATAATTTTTCCACTTGTTGCTCTTCCTCTTCTCCAGCTGGGTATCCCTATAATTCGGATGCTGGAACATTTTTTTAAAGATTTTATTTATCTTTAGAGGGGAAGAGAAGGAGAAAGGGAGAGAAACATCAATGTATGGTTGCCTCTCGTGTGTCCCCTGATGGGAACTGGCCTGCAACCCAGGCATGCGCCCTGACTGGGAATCAAACTGCGATCCTTTGATTCGCAGGCCTGCACTCAATCCACTGAGCTACACCAGCCAGGGCCAGATGCTGGGACATTTAAAGATGTCCTGGAGGTTCCTAAGCCTCTCTTCAGGTTTTTTGAATTCTTGTTTCTTTATTCTTTTCTGATTGGGTGTTTCTTTCTTCCTTCTGGTCCACACCCTTGATTTGAGTCCCAGTTTCCTTCCCATCACTATTGGACCCCTGTACATTTTTCTTTATTTCACTTAGCGTGACCTTCATTTTTCATCTAATTTGTGACCAAATTCAACCAGTTCTGTGAGCATCCCGGCTACCAGTGTTTTGAACTGTGCATTTAATAGGTTGGCTACCTCTTTATCACTTAGTTGTATTTTTTCTGGAGCTTTGATTTGTTCTTTCATTTGGGGCTTTTTTTTTTTTGACAGCTTGTTACATAGTGAGGGGCGGAGCCTAAGGTATTTACCAGGGTGGGGTAACCTACTTTGCTGAGTTGTTGATGCTGCATGTGAGGAAGGGGTCTGAGCGGAAACAGTGGCACTTGCACTGCTCTCTGCCGGATTTCAGTCACTTCCCCTACTTCCCAGAAGCAGAGTGGGCCCTTCTGGTGCTGATTCTTGTGTGGGTGTATTTTTGTATGTTCTAGGACCCTGTGGATCTGTCCAACTAACTCTGCTGTGAGGCTGGTAGTTTCTCCCGGCACCTCAACACTCACAGGTGTTTTCAATCAGTGCTTTCAGGCTTTATTTCCCCAGTCTGGGACCGAGGGTTATGCAGTCAATCCCACTACTCAGTTTCACCTCGTTTATCTGAGCATGAATGTCAGACTGCCTGGTCCGCCAGCTGCCATGCGTGCTACACCCCATTCCACTATCCACTGCCTCACTGGGGCGGCCAGTCTCAGCCTTTCCATGAGCTCCCTCTGCCCCTCCTACCAGTCTGGATGAAGTGTCTTGAACTCCTTGATTGTTGGACGTCCATACAGTTTGACTTTCTGCCAGTTCCAGTTGTTTTTGGTTTTTAAATTGTTGTTGTCTTCCTTTTGGTTTGTGCAAGGAGGCACAGTGTGTCTAACTCCATCTCCGTCTTGGCCAGAAATCTATTTTCTTATCTTTAAAATGGAAATGCATGCTTTATGGGTTGCTCCAAGACCAAGAAAATGCATCAAAGTGTCCTATAAATAGAAATACGATGCAATTATTTTCTTTACAAGTAGCTTTTCTGTTAAAGTTTTTTTTCATTGATTTTGTTTTTATTTATTTTTCTTTACAGGATAATGAATTGGAAAAGATCACAAGAAGGTTCACCATGGAACTGGCTAAGAAGGGGTTTATTGGTATGTGTTTCCATGTAGGTTTTCCCATAGAATGGTACTATCCGAAAAGTACCTAATTGTCTTAATTTTAACCCCTGCTTTTACTTATACATGAATTGACAGAGTTGCCCTTTTTACTTTGAGAACCTGGGTTGTGTGATAAATATGGTGAGATAACCTAGATGTATTTATGATACATCCCTACTAGAAAAGTTCAGGGGCCCAATATGCATGGACACCAAGAGAGGTCACGTGCACCTCTTCTCCTTGTACATAGTAAAGGTTCTTGGTCACTATAATAACATTGTACATTCCCTATTGCAACTTCCAGAAAGACCAAGGCCATACTTTTAGGAACTAAATAATACTTGTATTATAAACATTTTTTAATGTGTAAAAAGCAGTTTTACACATCCTGTTTTGATAGCAGTGAGAAATCTGATGCCTTTGGAATTGGAGGGTTAAACATACCTTTGCCTTCAAAGCAGTGGGCACAGGCAGAGAGGTGGGGAGGCTCATGCTGATAGCTCACTCTGCCATCACTAACTGATTTTGCAGATTCCTGAGATTCTTATTGTTTGTTATTAGGAGTTTTTGCCAGACTAAATTTCTGAAGGTACTGATCTTCATTTGGCTGATGTTTTTGTATCACATTAATTACTATTTGTGTCATATGTTCTTTTTGTTAGGAATATTCTTTTCTGATGAATAAGTATTCATCAATCTTTTAATTTTCAAGCACTGAGTCTTTCTATATATTTCTTACTCTAGAAATATTCTGATTTGTTTTAAAAAATAAACCAAATTACTTGGTAGAATATTTGCCTTCTCAGCATAGTTAAACTAAAGAGAACTAACATGGGAAAGAAAATCTACTTATCTTTTTCTGCCCCTGTGCTACTCTTGCCCAGTATTTCCCCCACTGTTGTTAAGGTCCTATGAACTTAAGTTTCATGTTCAGCTTATTGATAGCCTTCATAATTTTTTATAGCACATTTCTTCTTCTTTTAAATCTCAAAGTACTTTAATAGCCTTGAGTGGTTTCATACTTTATTCAGTTGTATTTATTGTCCATTATTCAGAGTATATTCAGCTTAATTTTCTCTGTATTGACAAGTATCTTAGAGCTCCAAAGGTTAAAAACTGATTTATTGAAACACTGAAAGCTTATGTACCAGCAGTTTGACTTCTTTGCTTATATGCAAAAGCCTCATTCCTCATCACCCACAGTGACACTAAACTAGATCACTAGGCCTAGGAATCTTCAGAGAACAAGACAGAAGCAAAAGGATTTCTTTTTCTCCTTTCAGGGCACAAAATTATTACTGGGCAAACTGGTGGAACTGATGTTATTTCTGTTATTTTCTGACTCCCCTGTAACCATATTAAGTATTCTCTTCCCATTTGTTTAGGTTTTTAATTTCTTTCAGTGATATTTTGTAGTTTTCAGTGTACAAGTCTTAAACTCCTTTTTCAAAGTTTGTTCGTAAGTATTTTATTCTTTTTGATGCTGTTCTGAGGAATATTTTCCATAGGATAAAGTTTGTAAAAGATTGGTGTTAATTCTTTTGTGTGAGTTTAGATATCACCCTTATAAACTGTTAAGTTTATAATCATTTGCTTCATAAACTTTGTTTAAAAAAACACCCTAATGTCTTCAGTAGAGCCCTTTTGTCAGAGGGTGAGACTAGAATATGGCATTAATCCTTAAATATGAGAATTGTATGGGGTGATGATGGGTTTGGAGAGTTAGACTTCATAAGATTTATAAGATGCCTACAAAAAGGTACAAGGGCACAGAGTTACAGATTGGGTAGGGGAGGTGTGCTTGAGTATAAAGAGTAAACCTTGACCATTTCAAAGTTGTCTTATGCTGGTTCTGTGTCCATTATATCATAACTTGTGCAAAAAAGTTCAGTATCTAGGACCTTGGCCCCTGAAATGTAGAAGAATATTAAAATGTACCTTATATTGCTGGTTAAAAAGTAAAAATTGTAGAAAAAACTTGAGCCCTGGGTGGTGTGGCTCAGTGAATTGAGTGCCAGCCTGCAAACTGAAAGGTTTAATTCCCAGTCAGGGCACACCCCGGGGTTGCAGTCCAGGTCACCAGCTGGGGGCGTGGGAGGAACAACTGATCAACGTCTTTCACACCAGTGTTTCTCTTTGTCTCTTCCCTCTCTCTAAAAATAAATAAATAAAATATTTTTAAATTAAAAAAAACTTGAGTTCTTAGAACAAACTTTATTTTGGGGGAGACTTAATAGTTTTACCAAGTTGTTTTTTGTGGGGTTTTTTTTGGTAATGATATGAGTTTGTATTATACAATGGAACAATTGTATAATAAGGCTGAAATCCAAACATAGTGAACAAGTTTGTGCATCTTTTCCAGACTGCACACATATGTGCACATGGAAATATATGCATAGATATTATACATATATAGAGTTATATAAATGGGAACATATACATGGTATGTGAGAATTACCTATTTTCTTGTGTCTGTTTTGGTGATTATGCCAAGTCATTTACATGGACATACACCTTCCTTTTATTCTGTTTTTTTAATATTTTATTTTTATATTTAGAGAGAGAGGAAGGGAAGGAGAGAAACATCGATGTGTGGGTGCCTCTTGTGTGCCCCAAAGTGAGGAATTGGCCTGCAACCCAGGCATGTGCCCTGACTGGGAATCGAACCAGAGACATTCTGGTTTGCAGCCCGCACTCAATCCACTGAGCTACACCAGCCAGGGTGTCTTTTATTCTATTTTTTATAGAAGTATTTCTATGTGTTTCTGCCTTTACAGATTTCAGTGGGCATCATTTAACACATTTGTATCTGAATCTCACCGTGGCCATCAGTAGTGTGTTGTCAATGGTACCTGTTGCTGCTTTGAGCTAACTTGTTATCCTCCAACTTTTTAGTTGACTGTGATCTGAGAAATTGAAAGCCAGGGCCCAAAACTTTATATACACTGAGTAAAGCTTTGGATAATAGTCAAAGCAGCATTCTGTTATGGATAAAAGTAATATGGGACGTACACAATTGCTTCAGCAATGTGTCTTTTTTCCTTCCTTCTTTTTCTATGCACTGAGGAAGGTGTACATCCCCCATAAGGGGTATGTTACCTCATACACATATACTCTCTAACCATAGCAATCTTATTTATTGGAGCAAGATGGTATTGTGATCTCTGATTGCAGTTTAAGGAACTGAGGTTAAATGGGCTGAATTGATTTGCCTGTGCTTACCGAAGTCCTATGGAGTGGTTTATGTCTGTGCATAGCTGTCTTCCAAGTAAATGCCAGTGGGAGAAAGTTCCATGTAATATTGTGGATGTATAAATTCAGAAGTGAAACATTTAATACATATAATAAGCATTTCTTTGACTTCAATTAGTTACCTAAATGAAATGTAAAGTTTTCTAGCCATGGTAGCTTTGTTCCAGAGAATTACAAGGATCTTTGTGTTTGACATGAGTTTATCTTGAAAACTGGTTCAGTGCCCTTTCCTTTCCCTATGCCCCCAGGTCCTGGCATTGACGTGCCTGCTCCAGACATGAGCACAGGCGAGCGGGAGATGTCCTGGATTGCCGACACCTATGCGAGCACCATAGGGCACTATGTAAGCACCCACCAAAAGGCCTAAGGCTTCATTTGCCATCTCTAAGAAATAACAATTTATATTATATGTGAAAGTAGAGAATCCACTGGGTTTATCACCTCCCCTTTAATCATATCTTGATTTGCATGTTATTTTACTTCTCTCTCTATTCTTATAAATGTAGTAGACATGGTTTGAGCTTTTTCTTAGATGCCACCCTATCATGGGGGCTGGGGTGGGACCATCAGAGAAAGATTACCTTCCTAAGCAATATGCTGTCCTAAGACACTAGAAAGAAATAAAGAAGCTTTCATTTCTGACTTTTCCCCTTAAGAGCTTTGATTTAAAGAGAAATGAAGATACATCAGCAAATAAGGTATGGAGATAGTATGATACAAGGTTAGAGTTATGGTTTCTGAAACAAGGTTTGCTGGAGGAGGTATTTGAACTAGACCTTGAAAATGGATAGAATTTGAACATAGGGATTGTCTGAAAGTAAGACTTATTTAGAAAGGTTGTAAGATAGTGAAGAGGGTAAGTGGACCAAGACAAAAATATTAGACCGTGGTGTTTTTGTTGCACCCTTTAGAGGGGAACCTTCGATGCTGACCCTTCCTTAGGGGACGTTGGGCTGTACTAGAGCAAAGAGATAAACTCCTTCATAGCCCAAGAACCATAGGGGCTGGGGAGAAGCATTGGTACCTGGCAGAGATAGACTCGGCCAGACTGGATAGGATGTGTGGGATCAAGGAACAGAACAATATTCAGTCAGAGAGAACCAAAAGGACTCGAGTGTGGGGACAGAACAGAAGTACTGCCACTAATAGAGAACACAAGAAGAAAAACTTCTGTCTCTAAAGGGATAAAGCCCTAGAAAGCAAACATTTAAATGGGAGGAAGAGAAATGGAATTGAAAAAAAACATCCATTTGAAATATATGCAGAGTACCTACTATGTGCAAAACTAAGTATAAGCAAAGTGTTCAGTGCAATTGGAATGGATACTAGAAGTTTAGATTCTATGAAAAGAATAGTGGGAGTCTGACCAATTCTTTGGAGGTAAGATTAGAGAAGGCTTCTTTGAAGATGAGTAGACATCAATAGGGGAAGGGCAGGACAAGGGTTAGAGGCAGGAGGAAACACCTGAGTAAAGGCGCTGATGTGCAAAAGAGGTAAACTTGAGAGAAGACCATGGTAATGAGAGCAGAGAGTGAGATTGTAGGACCCAAGAGAAGCCAGCAGAGGAGGATCAGACCAGATTATCACCCTATCAGTGAGAGGAGAACTTGGATCTTTGTCCCATAAACAGGGAAACTGATGACGCATTAATTGTGAGCAGATGTGTGACACAGCTGAGTGTACATTTTAAGATTCTGTGTGTGACGAGAATGGTATTGTTGAGGGTCAGGATCCCAGAAAGTGAGGTGATGTTAGCCTGCCCTACCATTGGAGACAAATGGGCAGATTGAAGAATGATTTAAGGGAAGAAAGCACTCAGATGTAAAAGAATGAGAATCACTTATAGCTGTGTTGTGCATGTTTAGGGAGGGGGGAAGTTTCTGAAGAGAGACCAGTTCAGCAACGGGCTTATCCTCACAGCAGTGAGTTGGGAGCCACACTTCAGGGGTGAGTCAAGAGAAGGAAGTAGGGTGTGAAGAGCAGCTTCCTCTTTAAGGAAAATGCACTGGAGAAAAGCAGAAGGTAGACAACTAGAAAGATGGCTGTTGTCCAAAGAAAAAGATTTCTGTTGTTTATTTAGCATTTGATTGGCTTTGGGCCACAAATTCATTGGTGTAAGACATAGGTGATATAAGAGAAATATAAGATGATAGATGTAGCAAAATCTTCCAAGGGAATAAAGGCCTAGACAGTTTTTTTAAGGGCCCTAGAGGAAAGGCCAGCCTTGGAGAAGAGGAGGAATATTTTTCATCCTGAGGGAGAGAAAGGAGGCTTGGCACCCAGTGGAGGAATTTGCAGTTCAGTCTCATTTCTGGAAAAGTACAGTCTGTGGTAGGAGCATGAGCATAAGCCTGGATTCTGGAACTGGCTCCTTCCCACACTAGCTCTGTGACCTGTGGCAAGTGCCTCAGTTTCCTCATATGTAAATTGGCAACAATAATAGTACTTCATGAGAGAGTCAGGGGAATTAAATCAGTAATAATAATACAATGTACTTAAAATAGTACCCAGCCCTTAGTAAGCACAAAAAATAAATTTTATAAATACCACATAGTGTCAATTGCACACATCCCCTGAAGGAAAACAGAGCAGTATGAGACACTTCAAAGAATTTTGATTTCCCAGAAAGGATGTTTTTCTCTGTCATCTTTTTATATTCAGTGAGCTCTGGGTATGGTCTCTTGTTCTTTTGTTCTTTTTAAGCAAGACACTAGATTGAAGAATACAAAATAGTAGGCAAGTATATTGTTATTCATAGCTCATTCTCAGTGGTGGCAGCAAAACAAAGTTTTGCGACACTCTGGCAGCTAAAACCTTGGACTATGCTGGTAATAAGACTTTTTCTTCTTCAAATGATAAGAAATTCAAAATCAGTACTTCAGGAAGCCATAGTTTTTGTTACTTATTTCCAGGTGTGAACCTAAACCATGCAGCTTCTTTGGTCTATTCCCACCTGGAAGAGCCACTGTTGAAGGGAGAGTTTATTTTCCTCTCTGGGTTTACGGGACACTTGGGTATACTGGGGAGCTGGGTGCTGGCACCATGCCTGACCTCGCAGAGGACTGCTGTCAGCTCCAGCATTTGCATTTCCACTGTTTAAAAGCACTTGGCACTAGGTTTGCAATTCTGTATTCATAAGCGTTAATTATTCATGGAAAAAACAACTGTGGGAAAATACTAATTCTGTAAATTACTTTACTAGACTGCTTTTTTAGCTTAATTTTATTCTTTTTGTTGGTGATTATACAAGTAATACAGTTCTTAGTTATCTCTGTAAAAATATTTAAACAATACAGAAAAACAACAAATTATTTTTTTAACTCAACCTAGCTAGAACACATATTGGAGCTTGGGGATAAGGTATGAAGCAAGGCACTTTATCTTGTTTCACATGGATAGCAACTTGCTTTAAGTTTATTAAATACGAGCTTTAGCTACTGGTATACAATGCTTTCTTCATTTTATATAGGTTTTCTATATATAATAGAACTGTCTCTAGTTTTCTTCCGTCTCACTAATCAGTTTGTCTATTTTGCACCAGTTGCTACAGTTTGTGGTGCATTTGATACCTGAAAGGGAAGGCCTTCGAAGCCCTTTCACCTTTTTTTCTAATTACAGTTGTTTCTGAACAAGAATTGATGCACATCAGCTCAGTGTACAGAAAGGTAGTGGTAAAGACTATTGCCCATCCACTTCACTTCCCATACTGAACCACTGACACCAGAGGTATTCTGTGGGCCTCTGTGTCCTACCCACATGTACTTTTTTTTTTTTATCCTAAGTGATACCATACTAAATATACCCCTAGAAATTTTCCTAGAGTAGAATTTTGTGATTGGTGGGTATTTTTATTTTGGTAGGTATTCCAAATTGCCCCAACACCCCCTAATTACTTTGTTGTCTTTTTTTTTCTTTACTACTTTTGCTGACCCACTTTTTAAGGTGAACTTGAGTATTTTAAAGGCTTTTTTAAGTGGTATTGTATTGAATTTGTAAATTAGTTTGATAGAAGAATATCTTTACAACACTGGGTCTTCCCATTCAGTAACACCACCATGCCTTTTCCTGTCTTAAGCTGTGTTTTGGTGACATACTCAAGTTTTAATAGTAGATTTTAACATGCTTAAGGGTAGGGTGTACCCTGATTTAGAGGGGCTAAGTATGTAACAAAAGAATAATAGTTTTAAGATGAACTATCTATTTTTGTGACATTGTTATATGTACCTATTTGGTGTTAAAGTTGTAAACACCCTATTTCTCCCATTGGATAACATAATGTACTTGTACGCATTTTCTAGGAACAGAAATCTTGAAAAGTGAAGCATGTCCCTCTTGATGAAAACTGTCCCTTAAACACCTCCTGATGAGAATGTGTTCTGACTCCAGTTCTTCATGACATTGGTTCATTATATGAAATTCTCCTTAAGATTTTATCATTGAAGTTTTGACTTTCTCATGCAGGATATTAATGCCCATGCCTGTGTCACTGGTAAGCCCATCAGTCAGGGTGGAATCCATGGACGGATCTCTGCTACTGGCCGGGGAGTTTTCCATGGGATTGAAAACTTCATCAATGAAGCTTCTTACATGAGCATTTTAGGAATGACACCAGGATTTGGAGATAAAACATTTGTTGTTCAGGTAAAAAATACTGTTTCTTAAAGAATACTGATATATATAAAGTAAATTTTTTAATTTTTTAGATTTGCAATTTTAAAGATTTGATTCTTTTGAATCTTGAAGGTTTTAGAATGGTTGTTTATCTCTTGGATGCATATGAGGAGGGCCTTCCAAAAAGTGGAATTATCTTCTGGAGGGCAAACCTTGTAGTACAGGCTTTCTGCTAGGTGAGTGTTCTAGGAACACATCTGTATCAGTGTACCAATTGGCATTGATGTGAGAAGCTGCGTTCAGCTTCCGTGAATTTTTTTTAACACACTCGTTCAACACATGCCCACACAGAGCTGAGTGTTGAGCAGATTTTGACCAAAAAGTGGCATGACACCCATGCCCCACCTTCTCTATTCTTCCAGTCTCACCCCAAGCGACTTTTTTTGTTTTCCTGGATGAAAAAAGTCCTCAAAGGGAAACATTTTGCTGATGTGGAAGAGGAGAAACAAAAAACGGCAGAACTAAAAGGCATCAAAATTGACAAGTTCAAAACCATTTTGAGCAGTGGAAAAAAATGTCTTGGTAGGTGTATTGCATCAAATGGAGAGTACTTTGAAAGTGACTGAAGTTTGAACGTGTGATAATAAAATACACAATTTTTTATAAATAAATTCTGGGAGGATTTTTGGGTCCCCCCTTCTATGAAACTACCACCAACTTCTTTTGATCAATATTTAGATTGAAGTTGTATCTAGAAGGGGAAGTCTCTTAAACTGTTAGGGATAAAGGATTTGATTGGTACTTGATTATTTTACCTAGAGGAATTAAATTGAGTGCTATTTGAAAATAGAATTCATATTTTTCCCAGTTAGTGACTTACCTTTTTATCATAGGACAGGAATCTGGTCATCAGGACTGAGGACCTGGGTGGTATGATTGACACCACTGTCATTTCTTTATAAGTCTACAAGGCTAAACTAAACTTCTTCAGGACTTGTTGTAACAGATAACAAAGTGTTTGGTCCCACATTTTTAAACAAATTTATTCTTGAAGAGAAGCCATTTAGCTCATCGTTTCTTTTGGCCAAAAGATTTTGAGAATTACTTTTAACAGAATGTCAGGTGCATTGGTAAGAATATGACTCTTACCATCTATCTGTGGTAGGAATTGGATCTTTTTATGTCATATATAATTGTTCTTTACAGGGATTTGGTAATGTGGGCCTGCACTCGATGAGATATTTGCATCGCTTTGGTGCTAAATGTGTTGGTGTTGCTGAATCTGATGGGAGCATATGGAATCCAGATGGTATTGACCCAAAAGAACTGGAAGACTTCAAATTGGTGTGTTAACCTAATATATGAACAGTTTAGTAACTACACTGACTATTGTAAAGTTGCAGTCAGTTTTATTTATATTTATTTCCTTTGCTTTGAAGATAACTTTGTCTTCATATCAAAGGCACTGAACATAAGCATTTAAACTCTAGTGCAGTTGTTAATTTTGATTTTCAATCAATTACAGCAACATGGATCAATCCTGGGCTTCCCCAAGGCGAAGCTTTATGAAGGGAGCATCTTAGAGGCCGACTGTGATATACTAATCCCTGCTGCCAGTGAGAAGCAGCTGACCAAGTCCAATGCACCCAGAATCAAAGCCAAGGTAAAGCAGAATGGAGACTGGGTTCAACCCTACCAATGTGGATGACATTGAAGGTCACAGAAAGGTGCTCATTGGGTATCCTTTTTTTTAACAACAATTTATTGAGATATAATACACATACCAAACAATTCACCCAAGTATACAATTTAAATGCTTTTAGTATATTTGGAGCTGTGCAACCATCACCATGGGTTTCCTGTTAAACTAAACTTGCAAAAAGTAGTTATGGAAATAGGTGAAAAATAGTTTTATATATGTTAGAACAAAATGACTTGTTATTTGATTCAAACTCAAATTACTCTTTTCCCTACAACTCCCTACCCATATATGCACATCTCTTGAGCTCAGTGGAGGGGATTTGGTGGTAGCATTGGTATTTCTCTATGTGCCTGACTCTCTTACAGATCATTGCTGAAGGTGCCAATGGACCGACAACTCCGGAAGCTGATAAGATTTTTCTGGAGAGGAACATTATGGTTATTCCAGACCTCTACCTGAATGCTGGAGGAGTGACAGTGTCTTACTTTGAATGGCTAAAGAACCTAAATCATGTCAGCTATGGCCGTTTGACCTTCAAATATGAAAGGGACTCTAACTACCACTTGCTCAGTAAGTTCTGATGAAATCGGTCTCCAAAAATAAATAATCTTTTATGGGCCAGCTTAGAAGGGTGGAAAAGCTTAAATTTAAGACTAGTTTCCTTTTGTAATCCTAAAGAATTTAAATTAACTTCAGTACAGAAAACTATTTTATCTCATGAGTCTTAGACCAAAAACATACAATTTCTTTATAGATAATCAATATATTAGCTCTCTCAAATAGATTTATATTCAAATATTATGTGGTATAATTTCCAAGAACATAACCTACAAATTAGCAGTAGAAAGAGTATCATTTTAAACCATGAACTTCTGCTGATGCGCATCCCATTTTTACTTCTGGTTGTTCTTAGTGAAGGCCCATTTAGTGACAAGAATATTTTAGTCTTCTGATGAGAGTTTTTCTTTGACTAGAGTAGGCTCCAGAGTTAACAGTAGAACTTTCATCAAGCTGAAATAAGACCAAGACCTCCAACTGAGCTCCTTCACTCAGCCCACTAAGGATCTGGGTGAAATGATCCATCTAGTTCCTTTTCTTTCTCCCTCAGCAATTTCTTTTTTTAAGAGCCAAGGAAAAACCCTGGTAATGGGGTGTTATGGAAACAAAACAGTGACCTAAATTCACATTTATATAGGAATTTGGCCAAGTGCTTTATTCCTTTTAAATGATTAACCCTTTCATGTCATTTAGTGTTGAGGGTTTCCAAGACTCTTGGATTTGGGGTCGTGGGTATAGTTTTGGACAAATTTTGGTTCTGCTTTATTTTTTTTCTACTAGCAATATTTTATCCTCATATCTTGGCTTTTCATAGTGTCTGTTCAAGAGAGTTTGGAAAGAAAATTTGGAAAGCACGGTGGAACTATCCCTGTTGTGCCCACGGCAGAGTTCCAGGACAGGATATCGGTGAGTGTGCTCATGACAGAGTTTCATTTCACACACACACTACCTGCTCCCTTTAGACTCAGTTCAAGTAGGCTGAGATGACAGGCTGTGGTCAACATGATAGTAATTATATGACTTGTACATGCTTTGTGCCTTCCTCTTTCACTGCGTTCCAAAAATGGAGTAAGAATCCTAGTGCAAAATACATAAATAATGGTTCTCCTTTTGGTACTTTTGCAATACAGATGACTCAACCAAGTGATTCTAATGTTGTGAAGAATTATATAATGTATTTTAACTCTTTTAAGCTTCTGAGAAATAAAAAGAATTGAAAAGTAGTCATTAGGTAAAAATATATTGAAAAATTGTAACTGCTATATGAATACAAATAAGAGTTAAAACAGATTAGAAAGGATATCTTATGTTAATTAACTATTGACAGGGTACATTGATAATGCATACACATCACAAATAGAATTTCTTCACCAGTAATTGGCAGAAGATATGGGAAACAAAGGCAGAGGAAATAGGCCTAGGAAAAAAATGTTTAACCTCACTGTTAAAAAATACAAATTAATGTATTAAACTAGCAAAAACAGTTAATGCATCTTATACTCACCATGTTGTGGTGAGGCAGTTGTATCTTTATTCTGATAACAATGCAGATTGGTACACAGCTCTTTGGAAAAATTTAAACATTATTAAAGTGTTTCTACCCTTAGACGTAATAACATCCCCTCTAGGAATTTATCCTAAGATAATTCTAAAGTAGAGAAATGGCTCCAGGCAAGATGATGTCATTGAAACTGTATGTGCAGTTTTTAAAATTCATTTTGATATACATGGGAGGAAAATGGCTGAATTATATCTTTTTTTAAAATTTTATTTATTTATCTTTAGAGGGGAAGAGAGGGAGAAAAATGTCAATGTGTGGTTGCCTCCCATGAGTCCCCTGCTGGGAACTGGCCTGCAACCCAGGCATGTGCCCTGACTGGGAATTGAACCTGGGTTGTTTGGTTCGGAGGCCCACACTCAATCCTCTGAGCTACACCAGCCAAGGCTAAATTATATCTTACGAAATGACATAGTCATGGAAAATAGCAAGACTATATCAGTGATTTTCATCCTTTTTCATCTAATTACTAAAATTATGCAGCATACAAAAAAAATACATTTTTTGCCAACCTGACCCCTAAAAAGGTATAATTTTGATTAATTCACACTGGATGACTATTGTTGTTGGGTGTTATTTTTATTATTTGACAGACTGAGGGAAGAGCTCAGTGGTCCCTGACTAAATAGTCAGGTATTGCATGATTTAAAAATTCTTGCAGCACACCGGTTGAAATTGCTGTACTATATTGAACCATGGGGGAAGTTAAGGGTTTTGTTTTGAAGCTGCTTTGCCACCCTGGGAACTAACAGTTCTCCTAAGTGAATCTTCCTCTTTCTCGGAGCCATGTCTCTGTTAGTTCTGGTCCTTCTGTCTGAAATGCCCTAACCCCCTCCTTGCTTAGATATCACCACATGTCTGAGGCCTCCCCTGAAAGTGCCCTCTGCATACATCCTTCCATCACCAGTAACTACAGTGCTTTGGCAAGACTGGTGCTGCTCTCCATTGGGCTTCTTGCTCCTCCCAGTGGTTACCCCATGTCTTAGCACCTGCCTGGCACATACCAGTCACCCAAATTGAAACCTCCAGAGGGAGTACAGAAAGAGGGCAGCTAATTAATTAGAAAGTAGCTATGGTGACTTTCCTTTTGTCCTTTAAAATAACCTTTGCCCAATATATTGATCTCCCAATTTTCAAATGCTTTCAGTGCTTCTAATTTTAGACTTTAGTGCTATTTTTCCACCTCTTACCTATTATAGGAGTCTTATAATAAAGTGTTCTTTTCCAGTTCCTCTCTACTTCCCCCTTCCCCAGCTGGGTTCTAGTCCTTTCAGGACCTAATCACTGATCTTACCATCTTTTCACTGTCTCTTATCCCCCCCATTGTCTTCAGTTCTCTTCTTACCTAACTTAAATTCCATGTTCTGTCACCATGATGACTCCCTAGTCTAGTTTTGCTTCCTCATACCCCTTGTTAACACCAGAACCCTGGTGAAATCTAGATCTCTGCCCCTCCGTTCCAGCACCTCACTAGCTGGAGGCCTTGCTGACTGTTTGATCCTAACCACTAACCAACCTCAAGTAGGCTCTTAGAGCTGCCCAACAGGTGTACTATTTTCTCTTGTTCCGTTTATTTTCTCATTCTCCTGAATGAATATTATTTTCTCCTATATCTTGTGCACTCCAACTCATGACATGGTATATGTTCTAAGAGAAAATTGACGCAGTCAGAGAACTTGCCCATGTGCCCAGCTCCTGGTATCTGTGCCCTCTCTTGTGTCATCTCTCCTCTTGTTACAGGTGAACTCTCTGTACTTCCATCTGAGCCCAAGTTGTATTCGTGGCATTAGATGGCCTGTTTTCAACTTACAAAATGCACAGTTCAAGCAAATCTTCCCCGCTCTTCTGTATCATTAGTCCTCCCTCTGTTCAGTCATTTCTATCAGTGTACCAAATGCTATCTTAAATAAAATAAGTCTTAATCCCCTTTCCTTTTCTTGCCATTTTTATATCCCTTAGAGCAAACCTTAAGAGTTGTACATACTCTCTGCCCAGTTCTTCTATACCTGAACTTACTCTTAATGCCCATCACTCCAGTGAAACTGTTTTTGTCAAGATAACCAGTGACATCAGCCCCTCCACATCCAGTGGTCATTTCTCAGTCCCCGTCTTCCCTCACCTGTCCACAGCTGTTGTCACAGTGATCACTCCCTCCTGAAATATAACATTTTCTTTTCTTATCTTCCAGAATACCACATTCACCTGGTTTTCTCTCTGCTTCTCTAGCTATCCTGGTCAGCTCTCCACTTGTTTAACATTGGAGGGACTTTGTTTCTGAACCAGGCCTGTGTTTGAATTCAAAAATTTTGTTTAGTATATTAATTTGAGAGGGTTTGCAAAACATTGATTTCGTGTTCCGCTTACTTATGCATAGTCATTGGTTTATTCTTGTATGTTTTGTGACTGAGGATTGAACTTGCGACCCTAGCATATAGGGATGATGCTCTAACCAACTGCCTATCCAGCCAGGGCTGAGGTCAAAATTTTGATGATCTCACCCAGCCTCATGGTTTTAAGTTTCAAGTATATGCTGTCTCTTCCCATTAAAATATAAACTTCATGAGAACAGAGAATTTTCATTATTTTCTGATGTGTCCCCTGTGCCTAACACAGTAGGTTCTCAGTAAATTTGGTGGATGAATGATTAAATCAGGGAAACAGCAGTGTTCTGTCTGTAAAGCAAGATTTTTTCCTCTTCCTAACTTGGTAGAACAAAATAAGACTAACCCAGATGTTTCTTGGTTCTCAAGCCCACACTCAGTCCACTGAGCTATACCAGCCATGGCAGACATATACCATCTTAATTGAGTGTTAATTGAATGAAGTTCAGCATAGATAACCTTTTTTGGTGACCCACTTTTTAAGTTTTTATCTGGCATATCAGGATATGTGTTTGATAGCTATATATGTCCCATTAAGAATGGTGCTGATAGTTAATTGTCCTAAAATTTTAGAAAGCATTCTAAAACACAAATAAAGAAACCTATTGAAAGAAATTGACTTATAGAGATAATTGGCATAGGAAAGAGATGAGCTGGCTTGGTGGTCAAAGGCCCTGAGTTGTATCCCAGCTCTAAAAATAGCTATTCATAAACTTGGCCAACTTCTGTGGTCAACAGTTCCCTCATCAGTAGAATTAGGAGGTTAGTTAGCACTGCTAACTTTAATCCAGCTTCGGAATTTGGTGACACTCTGAATGTAGAGTCAGGGTCCTACCCGAGAGCTACTATTGAGGTGGGGAGATGGATGCCTTTCTATGCCGTATTGAGTCCCTGTTTGAGGACTGGAGGTGTGTGCCCTGTGACGTGAACAATGGAACCTGTTGCCGTGGTGCAGCTGCATCTTAGGGGGCCAGTGCTGATCTCACCACTTGCTCTCATCTTTCTTGGTTCATACTTGTCTGTGGTCATTTTTTTACCCTGTAAGATCTTATAAATTTATGTTCTTTTTCCTAATAGGGGGCATCCGAGAAAGACATCGTGCACTCTGGTTTAGCTTACACTATGGAGCGCTCAGCCCGGGTACGTGCGCATGTACTGTTTTAGTGACATGAAGGGCAGCCTGTCTTCTCAGCCACCAGATTGTGTGTGCAGAAGGGTTGTGATTGCAGAGTGTGCGGCAGTGGAAAACCACTGTGTGTTTACATGTCCCTTATTTGTGCGTAGCAAAATACATGCTTTTTCAGTCTTAAATGATGAGCAGTCTTTTGAGGGTCTTCAGTGTGTTTACCTGGCATATGGAAATAAACAATAGTACCAAGTTAGGAAGGGGTGATGTTTGGCAGTTAGCTAAATATCAAGTAGTCAACCAAAGTGCGTTGCAACTCAGTGCACATTCCATTATAGCTATAGGGAGCTACCTCACAATAGAATTGGATATAAATAAAAGGTTTTTTGACCACTTGATTCTTATTTCAAGTCCTTACACACAGTTTAAGTCTAGTTTTCTTAATTTCTTTTGGACTTCAAATTCTACGCCCTTGGCTTTAAGTTGAAATAGCACAAACAGATACTAAGAAGGTAGTGTTTGTTGTTGTTAACCTTTTGAGATGTAATTTATATACCCATTTAAATTTCACCCTTTTAAAGTGTACAGTTTAGCAGCCTTGAATATACTCACTCACCTGTGTAGCCATCACTGCTGACTCCAGAACATTTTCCTTACCTCCTCCTTGGTTTGTTTCAGTTATCACCAAGTGTATCAAGTGAATTCACCCCAGATAACAAAATGTCTAAAGGACACAGAGACAGCTCATACCTAAAATTCTAAACTGCAACTTCTTCCTGCTACCTAGGTAGTGGTTTGTTTAATTCCAGAGAATTGTCCTGTATAGCCTGAGTAGTTTCCTTGGCTTCCAAAGTCCTACACTGCATGTAGCAAGTAACCTGTTCCTGGCCTCTACATGCTTGTATGTGTGTTCATAGCCTGGATGCTCGAGTTGGGGTGGGATTCACTGGTTGTTTTGTTTTTGTTTTTTTTCTATTTTATTTCAGCAAATCATGCGTACAGCCATGAAATATAACCTGGGATTGGACCTGAGAACAGCTGCCTATGTCAATGCCATTGAAAAAGTTTTCAGGGTGTATAATGAAGCCGGCGTGACCTTCACATAGATGGATTGTAGCTGACTTCTTCACTACCCTCTTCGCCTCTTCATCTGTAGACCTATCACAAGTTTACATGTAACCACAGAGATCTCTTTCTCTCATTACTTATCAGATAATGTACACCATTCTCAACAAGTCAATCCAAATAAGCCCCTTAAGAAAAAAGAAATTAAGGTTAGGGAATTATGTACAAAGCTGCCAATAAATGCCAGAGAGACATTTGGGTATTTTGCCTTTAAATAAAAAGTCCCTCTATCTGGCTACACTGCCTTGCTTCACGGATGCTTCCCCACAGTGCTTTGGCCAGGAAAGCACCTACCGTCAAAGAGCGGTCAGCAGCTTGTTGCTTCAGCTCTGGACAAGTCTGAGATGTGCTGTAACTTTGATGTATTTAAGAAGCAGGTTTGTGGCACTTTCAAAAGATAGCATGGTCCTCAAGTGAGTTATTGGCATTTTATATCAGCAGAAAAACTCAGCTGTATAGATTGCAAACAAAAATAAAAGCTGTTTCTCTACTCTTTTAGATTAAGTACATACTGTTGTAATAAAATTGACTTTAATCACTTAATAAGCCTAACCGTGACTCAAGCAGTGAATGCCTATAAACATAATGAATGAAAAAAGTTAGTATTTTTATAACAAAAGACAGTATCATTTATAGCTTATCAATAGTATATTGTCCAGAAAAACAAAAAGCCCAGTGGCAAATTAAGTTTTCTTACATAATCATTGAATAGCAAATGATGGAGGCTATTTTTGTTAAGACTATTGGAATTTACTAACCACAATTATGACATATAGTTCAAAGAATGCAGTAACCTCCTCATCATGTTAATTAACTGTTCTCTTTTGAAAATCTGTGTTGACTGATAACACAATAATTCAAATAGAGTGTCCCAGAAAAAAAACCACTTGGGCTCCCTCTTTGGAGTCTGACTGGCGGCTCTGATTGTTGCCCTTAATGGCCCCACTTGTCCCAACTTTGTGTCTTCGTTCAGGGGCCTCACATTGTACACACAGCTTCATTAACAGCGGCCTGAAAACAGCCTGGGCCAGAATGTTGTATTTTGCCAGGGCCTTTTGAATAGTAGCATCCCAATGAAGTGCTAAGATATTATTTATGTAAGAATGAGCTTTTTTTCTTTAACAATAATACCCTATCAGAAATTTCTAACTACTTTGTAACTGCATGACTTAACCTGGTGATAAAAGCAGTTATTAAAAGTCTACCTTTTCCAAAGCTTATGTTTCCTTTCTGTTTTTATATTTAATAGTGTCTCTTTTAGTAGATGATAGAAATGCAATTGGGTTTCAGACATTTTCGAGACAATCACCTGTATAACATTAATTTCGACTATACGTATTGTGAGCAAACAAACTTTATTCTTGAATTCTTCTGTGTTTCATTCTATTACACAGTATAAATGACTATTAGGGAAGAGTTTCTATGAAGAAAAGTTTCTAGTGCTTAAAGCTGACAGACTAAATTTTTTTAGTGCCTTTTTTTTAATTCTCACCCGAGTACTTTTAGAAAGAGAGGAAGGGAGGAAAGGGGGAGAGAGAAAAATTGACATGAGAAAGAAGCATCCAAATTGGTTGCGACAACCTAGGTGTGTGCCCTGACTGGGAATCAAACCTGCAACTTTTTGGTTACTGGATGATACTCCAACTGAGCCATTCTGGCCAGGATAGCAGTGCTTTTTTTTTCAAATGAAGGAAGGTTTCATTGATTAGGTTTTGTTTTTAATCATTTAGCCATAGACTTTATCAAATTAAGACAGAATACTAACCAAAATCAGCAGAAATGGATTCCACCAACTACTTAGCTGCCAAATCTGGAGCATAATTTTCAGGTGGACTTTGTTTTGTCCTGACTAGGTGGTAGGTAAATAAGTCCTGTGGACAGTGAGCCCTTCCCAAGCTGCTGGTATCTCCTTGCACTCTAGATAGAGCACTAAAATATGTTGGGGAGAAAGTGGTATGAAAACAAGTTTCAGAATAGAACAATACTGGGTAGGGTAGTGGATTCAGGTCATGTGATAAGCAGGATGCTAAGTCTTAGTCTTGGCCTTTGGCTAACATACTGAGAGGAGTTAGGATATTTTAAAGGATTTGGTAAATGTTGATGTGTGTTATTGATACTAATGTTAGAAAAGTGGTAATGGCCATGCTAGGTATTTCTAGACAACATAGCACTAGTATCAACTTTGGTTTCTGGAGCTTTGAGTTAGCAGATTCTGGTCAATTACTTTAACCATTGCCTCATGAACCCTGTACTGGAATGTGTGTTTTACCCTGATAGATGAAGTTCAGGAAAATGAGAAGTGAAAGCTTGATTTTTTTTTTAAATTTAAGCAATGCTTCTGGCAATTCTAATTTGTGATTTACTTTAAAATAAATAAATAAAGCCTGGCATTTTAACTTAGAAGCTTTAACTAAATTCCCTAAACATCCCTGGCAGGCTTTCTGACCCCTGCTGTGCACGAAGGCAGTCAGAGCATGGCACATAAGCTACATCTGTGCACCTTGTACAGAAACCTCNAGGTATTTCTAGACAACATAGCACTAGTATCAACTTTGGTTTCTGGAGCTTTGAGTTAGCAGATTCTGGTCAATTACTTTAACCATTGCCTCATGAACCCTGTACTGGAATGTGTGTTTTACCCTGATAGATGAAGTTCAGGAAAATGAGAAGTGAAAGCTTGATTTTTTTTTTAATTTAAGCAATGCTTCTGGCAATTCTAATTTTTGATTTACTTTAAAATAAATAAATAAAGCCTGGCATTTTAACTTAGAAGCTTTTAACTAAATTCCCTAAACATCCCTGGCCGGCTTTCTGACCCCTGCTGTGCATGAAGGCAGTCAGAGCATGGCACATAAGCTACATCTGTGCACCTTGTACAGAAACCTCTGGAACTTTTTTTTTTTTTTTTACTTTGAAATAACATGGGTATTATGATTTTCTTATTTCTTCACCGATAACTGGTATCAGTGAAGAAACTGGCTTCTTTGTTTTTATTTTTCTGTCAGTGTATACACAGTTTAGGTGGTTTCTCAACCTCAGCAGTATTGACATTTTGGGCCAGGTGACTGTTTTGGAGACCATCCTGTGATTTGCAGGATGTCTAGCACCCCTTAGTGGTGACTGTCAAATGTATTCAGTCAAGTACAGCATAGAGAAAATAGTCAATAATATTGTAATAAGTATGCATGCTGCCAGATGGGTACTAGAGTTATCAAGGGGAGCACGTCATAAGTTATATAGTTGTCTGACCACTATGCCCTACGCCTAAAACGTAATCTCTAATTCGAACTGTAATTGAAAAAGATTTTGATGGATTCATGTAGCCAAATGTCCCAAGGGGCAAAGTCACTTCCTATTGAGAATTACTGGTATAGAGGCAAGTAGTTCTTAACTGTGAACAATAGCTTGTCCTCTCTAATCCGTATACCCACCTCAGAGGCAACCATTTCCACCAATTTAAAGTGTTTTTATTCTGTTCAGATCCTTTGCCCATTTTTAGTGGTTATTTATTATTTTGTTGAGTTGTGAGAGTTCTTTATATAGTCTGGGTATGTGACTCATGATTTGTAAATGTTTTCTCTCCTTCTATTGGTTTGTCTTTTCATTTGATGATGTCCTTTGACACAACAAAGTCATTTTTATCGAGTTCAATTTATTTTTTCTTTTGTTGCTATGCTTTGGGTGTCATATCTAAAGAATCCTTATGTAATCCAAAGTCACACTAATCCTATTCAAACTCTCAAAAAGAGATGAGGGAACACTTCCTAACACTGCCTATGAGGCCAGTGTTATCCTGATACCAAAGCAAGACAAAGGCATCACAAGAAAAGAAAGCTGCATATCAACATTCCTTATGAATATAGACATAAACATACTTAATACTAACAAAATCCAACAGCGCATAAGTATTACACATCTTGACCCAGTAGGATTTACCCTAGGAATGCAAGGGTGGTGCTTCAACATAAAGTCAGTATAATACATACCACTAATAGAATGGAGGTGGGGGGGAATCACATAATCATCTCAATGGACATAGAAAAAAACATTTGGCAAAATTCACGATCCTTTCACAATAAAACCACAGGAATAGAAGGAACTTCTTAAACGTAATATAATAAAGGGTATTTACAAAAATCCACATCTAGTTTACTTATTGGTGGAAAATAGAATGTTTCCCCTTAGGAGGAATAAGATAAGGATTCTTGTTTTCACCACTATTACTGTAAGTACTTGCCAGAGCAAGAAAAAAAAATGATGATGGCAGTCAGTTCATGGCCATCATCCCTCTATGTGTCTGTCCTATCGGAACAAAGTGATATTAGATTAAGGGGTCACTATACTCCAGCATGACATCTAAACTAGTTACTTTTCTAATGACCCTATTTCCAAATAAGATCACATTCTGAGATTCTGGGGATTAGGTCTTCAGCATATCTTTTGGGGAGACAATTTACACATAACACTATTCAATGATAAAGAATAGTTGCTTCAACAAAAGGCACTGGCACAACTGGGTATCCACAAAGAAATTAATTTTGACATCCTCCTCACTCATATACAAAAATTAGCTCAGAATGGATCAAAGACCTCAATATAAGAGATAAAACTATTAGAAGAAAACGGGTAAATTGTAATGGCCTTGAATTTGGCAATGGATTCTTAGATTTGACATTAAAAGCAAAAATAATTTTAAAATAGAATTTATGAAAATCAAAATCTTTTGCTCATCAAAGGATATTAAAAACCTATCCAGTATAGAAGAAAATATGCACAAGTTATGAATATGACAAAGATTTAACATCCCTTTAAAGAGCTCTTAAAACAATAGCAAAGAGACAAACACCCATTAGAAATGGCAAAGCATTTGAATAAACATTTCTCCAAAGAATACAGACAAATTTTCTAACAAGCACATGAAAAGTTACTCAACATTAAGGAAATGACAATCAGAACAATAATGAACCATTTCACATCTACTAGGATAACCTTGATTTTAAAAATCAGAAAATGGGTTGATAAGGATGTACAGAATTAGGACCCCTTGTATATTGCTGGTGGGATTGTAAAATAGTCAGCCATTGTGGACAACAGTTTTTCAGTTCCTGAAAATGGTAAACAATTACCATATGGCCTCACAATTCTAACCCTAGGCATACACATAATAGAAATGTAAACATACATCCACATAGAAACTTTTACCTGAATGTGTATAGCAGCATTATTCATAGTAACCAAAAGATGGAAGCCCAAAATGCCCGACAACAGAAGAATGGGTAAATTGTGTGTACGTACAAAGGAATAGTATTTAGCCATAAACAGGAAAGAAATACTGATCCATGCTGCAACTTGGATGAACCTCAAGAACATTATGCTAAATTAGAGAAGCCAGACATAAAGGGTCACATAATTGTGTGATTATTTTAATACGATACACCCAGAGCAGGTAAATCCATAGGCACAGAAAGCAGGTTAGTGGTTACTGAGGGGGTGAAGAAGTGGATGCGGAGTGAATTCTTAATAGGTATGGGGTGTTTTATTGAGGTGGTGATAAAGTTTTGAAACGAGAGAAGTGATGGTTGCACAACATTGTGAATACACAAAGTATCACTGAATTGTGTACTTTGAAATGATTATTTGTAATGTAAATTTCACTTCAACTAAAAATAAATAATGGGAGAAAAACAACCAACAACTTAGACCACCATCCAGGGAAACTAGTTGCAAATTGACTAAAGTTTATGAGAAAACAGGTGTACGCAGCAATTTTACCCTGTAAGCTGAGTGGAGATGGGTTCTGCTGTAAGACCATCTCCTGGAAAGCCTGGGGTAGAGTGCTAGGAAAGCCTGGGGTAGACAGAGCAAAGTCCTCAGGGAGTTGCAGGCACCTGGGGATGTTCAGGCCTTTACAGTTAACCCTGCAGTAGGTCATGAAGCTGTGGGACAGGCCAAGGTCTAGGTCCTGCAGGTCTCCCCTGAGAAGAGCAGGGTCAACAGTATGGAGTGGTGGTCCCACAAGTTAAGTGTATTATGCCGGTAAAAGGTGAGGAGGCTTGGGTAGCTGGATACAGAACCCTGGATATAGACCTGACAGTCTTGTTTCCCCAGGGCTTTGAAGCCATGCCACTGTTTTCTGGGCCCTGGTTTCTGATGAGAAGTCACCTGTTAATCTTGGTGAGGCACTCTTATGTAATGGCTTGTTTTTCTCTTTCTGTTTCAGGATTCTTTCTTTGTCTTTCAAAAATTTGATTTGGATTATACCTACTTGGAGCTTCTTGGAAGTATAGATTAATGTTTGTCATCAAATTTGTTGTTTTCAGCCATTATTTCTTCAAATAATCTTTCCACCTCCTTTTTTCCTTCTGTACTGCCATTATGCATAAGGTAGTACTCTTGACAGTGACCCACAGGTTTCTAAGTCTCTGTCCTGTTTTTTTTCCTTTCTGTTGCTCAAGTTGAATTATCTTCACTGATAGAGTTCACTGATTCTTTCACATGCCTGCTCAAATCTGATGTTGAGCCCCTCTAATGAAAAAAATTTCAGTATTTTTTATTGATCACGCTATTATACTTTTCCCAATTTTTCGCATTTTATCCCCCCTCTGCTCTGCACCCCAACCCTCCAGCATTCCCTCACCCCTTAGTTTGTGTCCATGAGTTGTACATGTAAGTTCTTTAAGTTCTCTGTTTTCTATACCATTTTTCTCTCTCCCCATTTATTTTATGCCGACTAATTATGCTTCTTCCCTGTACATTTTTTCCCCTATTCCTCTCTTCCCTTTCTCCACTGAAATCCCTCCATGTGATGTCCATTTCTCTGATTCTGTTCCTGTTCTAGTTGTTTGCTAGGTTTTTGTTTTTGTTGGGTTTTTTTTCTTTTAGGTTCATTTGTTGAAAGTTGTGAGTTTGTTTTCATTTTATTGTTCATATTTTTTACCTTCCTTTTCTTAGATAAGTCCCTTTCACATTTCATATAATAATGGCTTGGTGGTAATGAATTCCTTTTAACTTTCCCTTATCTGGGAAACACTTTATCCACCCTTTCATTCTAAATGAAAGCTTTGCTGGATAGAGTAATCTTGGATGTATGTCCTTGCCTTTCATGACCTGAAATACTTCTTTTCAGCCCCTTCTTGCCTGCAAGGTTTGTGTTGAGAAATCAGCTGACAGTCTTATGGGAACTCCTTTATAGATAACTCTCTCCCTTTCTCTTGCTTCTTTTAGGATTCTCTCTTTATGTTTAATCTTAGGTAACTTAATGATGATGTGCCTTTGTGTGTGTTCCTCTTTGGGTCCAACTTCTTTGGGACTCTCTGGGCTTCCTGGACTTCCTGGAAGTCTATTTCCTTCACCAGAGTGGGGAAGTTTTCCTTCATTATTTGTTTAAATAAGTTTTCAGTTTATTGCTGTTTTTTTCTCTTTCTGGCACCCCTGTGATTCGAGTATTGGAATGTTTCAGGTCATCCCAGAGGTTTGTAAGTCTCTCTTCTCTTTTTTGAATTCTTGTTTCTTCATTCTGTTCTGGTTGGATGTTTATTTTTCCATTTTGTTCCAAATCATTGCTTTGAGTCCTGGTTTCCTTCCTGTCACTGTTGATTTCCCGAATATTTTGTTTTATTTCATTTGGGGCATCTTTCACTTGTCCTTTCATTTTTCAACCAAGCTCAGTCAGTTCTGTGAGCATTTTGATTACCAGGGCTTTAATTTCTCCATCCGATAGGTTGACTATCTCCTCATCAATTAGCTCTTTTTCTGAAGTTTTGCTCTGTTCTTTCATTCGGGTCATATTTCTTTGTCTTGGTGCACCTGTTAAGTTGTAACGGGGCAGAGCCTTAGGTATTCACCAGGGCAGGGCAACCCTCCTTGCTTCGCTGCAGAGCTGCCTGTTGGGGGAAGGGCCAGAGAGAGAACAATGCAGCTCACCTGCTCATCTCTATGGCACTTTCCAACAAACTCCTGTGAGACTGGGAGTTTCTCCCACCAGCAGCAACCGCCGTAGTTCACAGTCAACTCTGAGTCTCAATTTCGCCTTCAGCCAGCCCCACCGGTGTGGTCTGCCACCTTGCCCTGGGTTCTTACCGGTCTGGTTGTTCTTTTTCTTTAATTCCTTGGCTGTTGGAGTTCTATGCAGTTTGATTTTCTAATACTTCTGGTTGTTTATTGATTTTAGATTGGTTGTTATCCTCCTTTTGGATGTGCGAGGAATGGAAGGGTTTCTACCTCATCTCCATCTTGGCCAGAACGCTCAAAAATCTTTATTTTGTTTTTTATTACAACATATTTGTATTCTCTATTTGATATTGATCTTGTATTTTAATTCTTTAGATTTGCTTTCCTTTAACTCTGTTTATATTTAAAATACAGGGTGGGGCAAAAGTAAATTTATAGTTGTGAGTATGTAAGACAGTTTATTCTTATTATTTATTAATTATCATTTATCATAAAAACAACTGTTAACCTACTTTTACCCCACCCTGTAATTGATTTAAAGTTTTTGTGTAGTTGGCCAGTTTCTGGTCCCTTTTGGACGCAATTTCATTTCCCCTTTTTAAATGGGTTATAATTTCTTTTTTGCTGAAAACAGGACATGGAAAATAACATAATATGGCAACTCTGGGAATCAGATTCCACACCCCTCCCCCCAAATGTTTTGTTGTTGCTGTGAATTTAGTGACCTTTCTGAGCTAATTCCATAGTATGTTTTGTTGTGTATGGCCACTGAACTTTGACTTAGTTTGCTTACTGGTCAGCTAATGATTGGACAGAGACTTCTTTAAGTACCTAAAACCAGTAAGTCCACACGTTTGCATAGGGATTCTGTGCACATGTTGAGCCTCACTTTCAACATTCAGCCAGGCAGTTAACATTTTTTCCTATGTTTTCACTCCCTGCTTACACAGCCTCAAGATTATCGGAGGTGAGTGTTTTGAGTCTTCTAAGGTCTCTACTGAGCACACCTGTGCAGTCAGTCTTACACATGGGCATGGCTCTGTAGGTTCCCAGAAATATGTTGGAATTTCCAAAGACTCTGTGGACATTTTATTCCCCAGGGGTTTTTTAAAGCTTTTTGGTTAGCCGATTGTTTGCGCAAACTCTTATCCAGCACCTCAAGTAACCACCAGCTTAAAAAATGCCTCTATATGTTTTATAGTAGACAGCCCTAGGGAAAAGGTTTTCACCATTAGTTGAGCTCCTAGTCAGAAAAAATAAAGGCAGCCTTGTAGTGGGGTGTTTTCCTAGGAACCACCAGTCAGGTCAGATAATGACAGTTCTCTGAGAGCAAGGCTCTGGAGGAACTGGAGAGTTCTGCTCTTTCCAGTAACAGCAGGCTGTGGGTTTTCAAGGCTACAGTGGAGCTGGAGAAGGGGGTTCAGGTAGAGATGAGAACAGAGTGCAACAAGTTAAAAACATCACAAAACCTTGCTGTTCTTGACATGATTTTATTTTTAGTATGTTTTACATAAATGATCCATTGATTGCCATTAGGCTTTGGTTAATTTCCAAAGTTCTGGAAAAAGTTCATTTTGATGATTTTTACCAGTTTTCTCATTACTTCTATGGGAGAGAGAATTTTTGGAGGTCCTCTCTCCACCATTTCCCCTGACCTCACTTTCTCTTGTTTTTCATAACATGTTCCAAGTTTGTCTAAAGGTGACATTATGCCCCTCATCACACAACATGCACAGTTAAAGAAAAATGAGAGACAGAAGTACTTTTTCTGTAGCAGCACATTGCAAGGTGGAGTTAAGGGAACATGGGCCATGTTTCTCCAACTTTGTGGCAAAACCAGTTTTTGGCGTTTTTTTCGGGGGGGGGGGGTTGGTTTGTTTCTTAATCTGATTCATCATGGTATGTGGTCCTGCCTTGTATGACTAGTTCATGTACAACTTGCCATGCAAGTTCACCAACTTGAGCTGGTCTATACCCTGTTCAAGAAGAATTCACCAACTGACCATACCTCTTGAGGTCCAGGCAGTGTCTAAGAATATCTAAATGCTGTTTCTTTACTTACCTTGTTGTTAATGGTAACAAAATTTGCAAACCAGCAAACTTTGAGTAGCAGCACTTATGTAGGAAAAAATCCTGAAAAACTAGTAGGTGCCTTCCATGACCACATTTTTAAATATATCTGTATTGGTTTTCTCTTAAATTCAAGCATATAGAAATATGTAATGTAGAAATTGAAGATTCTTCATAGTTCACAGACACACAGAGATGATGAGCACTATTTATATGTTTGATATATATATATATATATATGTATATATATACACACTATCTTTTTTTTTCTTTTTTAGAGAGAGGGGAAGGGAAGGAAAAAGGGAGAGAAACATCAATGTGTGGCTGCCTCTCACATGGCCCCCACTGGGGGCTGGGCCTGCAACCCAGGCATATGCCCTGACTGGGAATCGAACCGTGACCCTTTGGTTCTCAGCCCACGCTCAATCCACTGAGCTATACCAGCCAGGGCTACACTATCTTTTTTGATTTTTATGTAATTATGTGTTTGCTTTGTAGAAAAACTTGTTCTACATACATATTTTATATCTTATTACTTGACATGTTCCTGTATGATATAGGTACATTTCCTCATTCTTAACAGCCATGGAGTATTCATTTCAGATATATGCAGTCCCTATTGGCAGCCATGTAAACACAGGGCCCAGTTTCAAGCTAAGGCATTATAACAGATTAGAAGTAGTATGTGTCACCTCTATATTGTACCTCAAACTTAATAAGCAGAGCAAAATTTGTCCTCCAGGTGATTTATGATTAGTATTTTAGGATGTTTCCAATCTCTTGCTGTTACAGACATGCTGCGGTTGATCTGTGTTTTTGCTGTGGTTAATCTGCATTCGCTGTTGAGGCATCTGCATGTACTTGTGCACACCTCAAGGGTAAAGCCTGGTAAGAGAAACTGCCGTCCAAAGAGGGTGTTCCAGTTTTCTCTGCCACCAGCAATGCTCTCATCCTTTTGAGAACAGGTTCAGATTTAGGGAATTCACAAGTCATCAGAAACCAAACCCAGCTACAAGGTGCAGATCTAACCAAACGAGTGGCAGATGTTCCAAGCCAGAACATTAGATTCCTGGGCTTCAGAAACTTGTGAAGCCAATTCTAAAAGCAAGCCAGAAATATGGTAAGCAATTAACTCTTTCCTTAAAACAACTTTTCTTCTAATTTCTGCTAAGAATAAATGACTTTCAGCAAGATAAATAAGCAATTTATCTTTATAAATCATTTCCTTTTTAAAAATCCAAATGTTAAGCTAACTGCTGCTTAAATATATGCTTAACCTTTATGATACTGACTTACCTGTGGCAGGAAGGAGAAAAGGCTGAGTATTCTTGCCCATCACCACCAATTAAGCCTAACGTAAGTGTTGGAGGGGAGATTGGACAGTGGCTTCGACAGCCAATGAGCTGTGGACTCAGTTCCTCCTTGACCTGATTTTGTGACTGACCAGCAGAAATGCTTCTCTGAAGCCTCTTTCAGAATGTGAAGCACCCCCAGCTGTCTGACCTGTCCAGCTAACCTCTCAATCAGGTTGGTCTGTCATCTTCCTGAATCCCATAAGAACATTTCAAGGAAAACCCAAAGAACATATAAGGTGAATTATGGTCCTCCCTGGGGGTGACCTGAAGCACTGAGCTGTCTGAAAGCTACATATGGTTTCTGGGAAAATAATCTTTTAAGAAATGTAGCACATACACTAACAATTCTTAAAGAGGTCCTTACTGAGATGAGAAATCACCACTCTCTGACCCCCAGCAGGTACCAACATGTGACAACAGGTGACAGGACATACACAGTGCTTCCATCCAAGAAGAAATAAATCCAGGGCTCAGTGTACCCATTTCACAGCTCTTTATTGAGATTCAGAAAGAGTCTACCAGTGGCAGATGTGTCAATGTCCCAGTTTACCCAGGCCTTCCGCTGCATGAGTGACAGCATTTGTGACTGTGTTGGTCACTGTCTCGGTGACTTCCTTTGCCACTTTGTCTCCTGTCTCCTGGGCCTTCTTTAAGGCTTCGGCAATGGCTGTCAGTGAGAAAGAGGAATAATGTGAGCCTTGGCTCACCTTTATGGGTGAACCACGTAAACATTTCAAGCCACTTGCTGGACTAGCATCACCTGGAGTGACCTGAGAGGTGTAGCAGTCTTCCTGGTTCAGTCTTCCTGGTTGGGGAGCCCCAACAGGTTGGAGGGCAGCAGAGGTAAGGAGAAATGTGTTCAAATTTTGTTTTATTTCCCCAAGCGACTTGTATTTATTTCTTCAGCTATGAGTGAAGCTGAGGATCTGTTCATGGCCATATTGCCTACTCATACTGCATTTTTCTGTGAACTGCCTGTTTATATCCTTTGATCATTTTTATATGGGCTTATCATTTCCACTGCCAATATTTTCCTCAGTTTGTGGTTTTTATTTTGATAGCTTGTAATTATTTTTGCTATAGAAAATGTGAAGCATTATATTGTCAAACTTACCTAATATTTCCTTTAAGGTTGTTGGTTTTTCTGTCATTGTTAAAAAAAAGATCCTCCCATCTCTGAGATTATGCTAAAATCTCCTTTGCTCTCTTCTAACAATTTAATAATTTCATGTATCTGTATTTAAGCCCTTGATTCACCTGGAATCTATTTTGTTGTAAGAATGAGTTACACATATATTGTACTTTTTACATAGTTGTACACACAACACATATATACATATAAACATTTCCACAAATATGTATGTATATAAAATTTTATGTCTTAAATGTTCTGTCCCAGTGTGCTGCTGCATAGTCTTTTGTGACATAGTCTTAACATTCCCCAAAGAGAACTATCTAATTGGATCCTGCTTTAGCAAAGTTTGGTCTGTGGCCTCAGGTAGTGTAGATAATTGCATACCATCTGAAAGGGTACAACATCTGGGGCAGGGTTTGACCTGGTTAGTCAAAACACAGGTTGTTCTCAGCACTTAGCTTCCTTCCTTGCCTTCTTCCCTGTCCCTCCCCACCCCCATACCTTTCTCTCCAGTCTCCTTGGCATGCTCCACCACCTCCTTCACCACTCCCTCCACGGCATGAACTGAAAAGATGAGACAAGCCCAGAGTGAGAGTGCAGTGCAAGCCAGCTTCTCCTTATGGCAAGGCCCGGACAGCTCTGGGGACCCTGAATGCAGCTCTAGGATATTGGCCCAGGGCAGATAAGCTGGCTCAAGAGAAGAAGACCAGGGTGAGGGGTGCTGGCTGCTGGGAGGAAAGCTGAGTGAGAAAAACAAGGACACGAGGTCCTCCATGCCCCTTGGTCTGATGCAGGCTGGAATGCTAACAAGCAAGTCCTCCCGCCAGCTAGGAACCTAGTGCCAATGCTGAGCCTGTCTACCAGGTCACCACACCTCTAAGGTGTGCTGCTCTCCTGCCTTCAGTCAGATGGAGGCTGCAGCTGGATGCCATATCTAGAAGCCTTCTCCAGCAAAACTGGTTCCTCAAAGCCATTTCTCCAATAGGAGGGGACTCTGCCCATCTTGGAGTTGTTTAAAGTTTAGGTGGTATCCTGCTAGAATTGGAAAATTAGGAAGAATTAAACTCAATTAGAAGAATAGATTCTGATTCTAAATCCCCCTCTACCCTCTACTGCTTGGTTGCCTCATCTGTGAATGAGAATACAGAGTACAGAGAGCTAGTGAAGGAGGACAGGCAGTGGTCAATGCCAGCTACAGAGTTAACCAGTGAAATACAGACATGTTTGCAGCCATTTATATCGAGAACAGCAAACTTATATATCAAATTTAATCCAGGTAGAACCTGGATTATCCTCCCCAAATATAGCTGCAGATGCCTGCATACAGAGAAAGGGCTTCTGGGGGACTTGAAGACAGAGAAAATGTCCTTTACATAAACTCCAGGGGCTGACTTCGAACAGAATCGGACTTAGTGATTTCTTAATAGAGAAATCTTTGGAGCTTTAAAGTTATGGCAAAAATAATAACCCACCTGTCTTTTTCTGTATAGGATATTCAAAATAGGCTATTTGGCTATGGCAGGGCTCCCAGGTCTCCAGGGAGAAGATTCAAGCCACCAGCTGCTACTCAGCACCCAGCTCCCCTCTACCCTCCACCCCCCACCCTTGGGGCCCCCTCTGAGATGGCCTCCCTCCTGCCCTCAGCCACACGGGAAGAGGGTTGCTTGGGCCAGTTGACCCCTCCTGGCTCCACCCCAAGCTGCCTTCCTCAGCTTTTGCACCTGCCTCTCTATTCTCTTTGTGGGACTGATTACCCAGAACTCCTCATGGGGCCAAGACCTGCCCCAAAAGTTCAGGAATCAGCTTCCAACAGGCACAGTCAAGTTAGTCCCCAGTCCCCAAGCCTGAGGAGAATGGCCCAGGTGGAAAGGAGCCTGGGGTCCTTACCAGCTTCCTCAGTGGCCTTCTCAGTGCGGTAGGCCAGGCCATCAACTGCAAGTTTCCTGAAACCTCCCAGCATTGTGTAACGACAGGTAACAACTAAGCAGGATGCTGGGGCCTGGACTGGTGTGCTTTTATAGATGCCTCTGATGGTTGGCTGAGCTCTAGGTCACCAGCCCTTTCCCTGGAAGACTAGGAGGTCAGCTGGTGAGTCAGCACAGGCGTTGGCAGGAAGAAAAGCCTGGGTGGGGCCAAACTAGCGCTCTGATTGTGGTATTGCCCCTCTGGAAGCATGAGATCCCATACCCTATATTCTGGGAACCTGTGAGGAGCAGAGATGCAGAGCAGGACCAAAGCTAGACAAAAAGGTCAGTTCTGGGGCATGTGGCTCCCCCAAGGCACAAGGCCTGAGTGCCCCACAGAATAAGAGACAGTGGGGATAGCAGCCCTGCCAGCCCTCTGGGCTTTGAGTTCTTCACAGCCTGGGCTAAGTTGCATAGCGAGGCGAGGCCTAGAACTTCTAGCCTGCTGTCCAAGGTCCCCATGGTGGCCCATTCAGGGGTTTGGGAACTCTGTGGGCTTGTGGACCTAGGTGACCCCTCAGGTCAACAGCACAAGTGGAGTAGAGGCCACTGCCTTCCCCAATCCTAAGAACCTCAGCTCTTTAGAGTGGCCTTGTAGCCTCCATTGGACAGGTAGGGGGCGCAAAGTGATTCCTTGTCCAAGGCAGAGGAAGACAGATCCTAATCATTCTTGGATCACAGTTCGCTGCTTCTCACACAGGGAGAACTTGAGTGGCCCAGCAGTGGGGCCGCCAGCACGTGAGGGAACCCAGCCCTCCCTGCACCTTGGGGCCTAGTCTCTTGGAAAGACCCTGTGAAGTCAGCCGTGTCCCCTTCCCCCTGCAACTCTGGACATCCTAGGAATAAATAGAGGATGCCACCCCCACCTGGAGAGGTGCTTCTGGCCTTTGAATTCTTGCTAGAAAGCCGTTCTACCAGCCCCTGACAAATCACATGCTTATGCGGCCAGGCTGCCTCCCTAGTTACTCAGGACAGAAAAAGATGCCTCAATCTCATGCCACATGCTACTTCTCTTAGTCAGCAGCCTAACTTGGGCCTCTGTTTCCTCATCTGTAAGATGGGGATAGCGACACTTTCCTGGCCACGTCACTGATAGTCATTAGGATCACGCATGCAAGCTCTTGGTAAACTTCTGTTCCCTCTGCCTCATCACTGATGTGCCAGTGGTAAGCTGTGAGCCCTGACCAACCATTGGGTAGGCCAAAGAGTGATGAAGGTATGAGGCTGCCTTGAAGCTAGAGGACTGAGGGACATGACCTCACTGGGCAGGAGTTGTGGAGGGAAGGCCCTCCAAGTCCCTATTCATGCAGTTCAGGCCTGGGGCAGGATTCTGAGGCTGCCTGCCCCTTGTAAGCCACCTCATCCCTTAGAGCTGCCCAGGAGGGGTGTGGCCAGGCCTACTCAGTGTTTACCTGACCTCAACCCTTCACAGCCTGGGTCCTACAGAGCTGAGGCCCTCCCACATTCTTAAGTAGCAATGGGAGGCCCCCAGGGCTGTGACCAGCCCCCAGTGTAGGCAGTGGACACTGTTGGCAGCAGTAACTCTGGGTCCCAGGGACACAGCACTGCAGGTACCATTTCCATTTGGCTGGAGTGGTAAGGTCTTAAATAATTTTGAGAGGTCTTCTTAATAAAAAGAACATAATACCACTACTCTTGCAAGTTGTATAAATATACAGGGTACAGCAAAATGAATAGGTTTATAGTTATTTGTATGGAAAATAACACAATAATTAATAAATAATAACACAAAGATAACTCTGTGTTTCATGTACTCACAACTGTAAACCTAGTCTTGCCAGATCCTGGGGACTCAGAGAGACTGTGAAAATGAGGGCCCTGGACCTTCTGCTGATCTAGATGACTTTGTTCTCTTTTTATTATAGCCAAATACCAGAACATTCTTCTGCACAAGGCATCAGGGCAATGCTGCCAAGGGTCAGGGCATTTCTGGGATGTGGCTGATGGGAACTGGATTGAGAGACCCATAGGGACGTTCCCTGGACCCATCAGAGCCCCTTTTCTTTCCTCTGAGGTTGTTTGTGTCCCCCACCCCCACAGGGTCCTCTTTGTGCCTATCCCTGACTAGATAATGGTGTCACCCACCAGTCCTGAGATGACTTCCAGATTCCACAGACCCTTTCTTACCAGGCCCCACCCTGAGATACACCTCACAGGCCCCCTTTCCTCAGGAGTTCACCAGCTCCCTGACAGGCCCTTCTCAGGACTCGGCCACTCGGCAGACACTGGCCTGGTGCCAGCCCAGAACCCGCCCACTACAACCTACAGGCTACTGCTGCCCTCACCACATCACTCCCCTGCCCATGAGACCCAGCTCCTCTTCAATGCACGGTCCTGGTGTAAGCACCCTAACTCCGGTTACAACACACCATGACCCACATCTCCTGGCAAGGCTGGGCCCAAACACAAATTCCAAGTGCCCAACAGGGAGAAAGCAACAGGCCTTGGGAGGCCAGCTGCCCAGGACCAGACCCAAGTCCCAGACCTTGGTGCTCTGACCCAGGTCTAAGCCCACCTGGCTTTCCAGCTGCTGTGACCACTAACCTGTCCTCTCAGCTCAGCCTAGGGCTCCCTGAGGGTGGATTCCTTTCCAGTTAAGAATCAGGGACAGCTCAAAACCCTCCCAATCAGGGCTGGGTTCCTGGCAACTCCTACAAGGAACAACACTACCTGACTGTACACCTAAAACTAACACAAAACAAAACTGAATGTAAACTGTAATTGAAAAATAAAATTAAAAACAAAACGTTGCCTGCCTAATGGGGCTGAGGATAACCCAAGAGGAAACTGCCCCATGTTGGGAGTCCTTACCCATGCTGGGCCCCAGTGGAGCAGCCCTTGAACATAGGCACCCTGTTAGCCTGTCCTGAGTCAGAAGGTCAAGTCCAGTCCTTGGCACAGGGAGAATCAGGTCTTGGCAGGAGCCGACCAGTTCTCCAAATGGAATTTGCTCAAAAACTCAGTTTGGCAAACAACCAACTATCTGCATCATCAAGTCAAGGAAAACCAATTTTTCAAATAGCAATTAGGAATTCAGGGGGGAAAATTAAGTACTTAAATTCTTAGGGCTGTCTTATATCTGAAGCATGACAATTTCTTGTGTGATTTGAATTGGAGGTGTTATGAATGTCCTGAGTTTCATGACTGTCCAACTTGCCTATGCTTCTTCTACTTCTGCCTCATGGATATGAGCTCACAGTACACACGGGGCCCACACCTCCAGCACACACCAACCCCTCCTAGCCACAGAGAGCCAAGCCCAGATTCCTGGAGACTTGGGGTGTCAGTCACCAAAGAAGGACTTCCCCTGCGCATCAATACCCACACATTTATGGGTGTCAGTCAGGTTCCTAGTGAATGTCAGAGGATACATGAAAGGTGTACCTGAGGAGAGGGACTGTTCACAAAGGTGTGAACAGACTTAAGGGAACTGATGAGGGATGGCGAGGTCCCCAGAGACCAGCAGCAGTGAGAATTGTTACTTCCCCAGACCTGGAGGGGTGAGGGGGACTGCACAGATGCTGAGGAGAGCTGTCCCTGTAGGAGAGCCTCACTGGACAGGAACTGCAGCCATCAGCAGCAACAGCACAAAGGCCATTACAGACATACACATCAAACTTCAGAGAAACTAGGAGACTGGCAAAGTACTGGAGTGTGTGGCAGTGGGATTGGGGGCTGGGGGGGGGGGGCATGGCAGGGATCAGTCTCAGAGGTTACCAGTGCCTGGAGGAGAAGACCTCTGAGAGAGAACTCCTTGGGGCAGAACTAAGACCTGAGGATGAAGAAAGATGAGGAAAGTGACCAAGGAAGTCCTGAGGTGTCAGATCTCAGATGTTGCACCTCTAAGAGAGAAGGGAGTCCTTGGGAAGGCAAGAACTGACTGAATCCCTCAAGGTTGCACCCTAAAACGAAGGCTGCAGGTAGAATCTTCCTGAAGCCAGGTGGATTCTGAGAGGCAGTGCGGTTATGGATACACAGAAAAGTCCAACTCTTTGGTGAGAGAAGTGCAGGCTCCTGAGCAAAGAAGCCTGGGAGACTCCCCTGGCCCCAACCCCCCTCTCCCCTCAGGAATCTCCAGCTAATGTCTGAGAGATTCCACTTCAGATTTGAATTTAAGATTCCTGACGGCCTCCTATATATCATGAATACCAAGTTTTTATGAATGATAGGATAGCTTTCTCTCTTCCAACTCAATGTTAATTGAGTTGCAAAAATAGTAGAGTTTCCATATTTTCCTTACCCAGTCTCCCCACTTGTTCACATCTTACACAACCACAGTATAATTATCAGGAGCAGGGAATTAACATTACCATATTCAGCTAAGTTAAATGTAAAATTATTTAATTAAATAATATGCTTAAATAAATTAGAATTATTTAAATTATTTAAGTTAAATGTTAACATATTAGGTAAACTAAAGACTTCATTAGAACTTCACCCGTTTTTCCACTAATGTTATTTTTCTGTCCCCAAATTCTATCCAAGATCACACACTACATTTAGATATTTCTCCTCAATCTCTTGCAGTTTTGTAGGACTGCAATAGAAGTCCCTCCCTCTTTCCTTGTCTTTCATAACCTTGATACTTCTAAATTGTACTTATCAGCGGTTTTGTCAGATATTTTTTATTTGAGTTCATCTGATATTTTCTCATGAATGGACTGAGATTATGTATTTTGGGCAAGAATACCACAAAAATGATGTATCCTTTCCAGTGTTTCATATCACAGAGTTCCTGATGTTGATGTGTCTTCTTACTAATGATGTTAAACTTCATCATTTGGTTAAGTTGGTCTCTGCTGGGTCTCCACAGTAAAGTGACTATCTTTCTTTTGTAGTTAATAAACATCTAAGGAGAGATACTTGGAGACTATGCAAGTACTGTTTCTCTTCAAACTAAAGAATTTAATTGTGGTAAAATACACATAACATAGTCTTTACCATCCTAAATACCTTTTTTTAATTTTTAAATTTTATTTTATGTACAAAGAGCTAGCCATTCTGCAATAAGGTGGATGTCTTGAAGGACCCATTCCAAGAAGTTCACTGAGTCCAACTTAATGAAGCCTATATCCTTCGCATACTGACGAAAACACGGGCCGCACATATTAATAAGGCCGTACTTCCAGATCAAGCAGTGCCGATTTGATCAGATGCGGCAAAAATGAGAACCCTGGCCGAATTTTCTCAGATAGCTCCAGTACAGCTGCTGGTGACCCATCTGGCTCTCTCTGCTGCAATGAGGCAAAAGGAAAGACTATCTTAACTATCTTTAAGTGTACAATTGAGTAGTGTTAAGTATTCACATTGCTGTGCAGCTGATCTCCAGAACTTCTTCATCTTGCAAAACTGAAACTCTCTACCTATTAAATAACTCCACGATCCCCTTCCTCCTAGCCCCTTATAACTACCATTCTACTTTCTGTGTCTATGAGTTTGACTACTCAAAGGAACTCATATAAGTAGAATCATATAGTATTTGTCTTTTTGTAACTGGCTTATTTTCCCTAGCATAATGTCCCCAAGGTTCATCCATGACGTGGCATGTGTCAAAATTCCCTTCCTTTTTAAGGCTGAACAATATTACATTATATGTATATACCACACTTTGTTTATCCACTCATCCATCAATGGACCCTTGCCTTACTTTTACTTTTCAGCTATTGTGAATAATGCTGTTCTGAACATGGGTTACAAACATTGTTTCAAGAACCTGCTTTCAATTCTTTGATTATATATTCAGGAGTCCTATTGCTAGATCATATGGCAATTCTATTTTTAACTTTTTCAGGAACTGCCATAATGTTTTCCATAATGACTGCATCAATTTTACATTCCCAACCAACAGTGTACAAGGGTTCCAATTTCTGCACATCCTCACCAACACTTCTGACTTTGTTTTTGTTTTTTTTTTTTCAAATTCTTACTTGAGGACACATTTATTCTTTTTGAGAGAAAGAGAGAGAAACACTAATGTGAGAAAGATCGATTGCCTCCCGTATGTGCTACAACCAGAGATCAAACCCACAACCTAGGTATGTGCCCTGACTGGGAAATGAACCCGCAGTCTTTTGCAGTATGGGACAATGTTCCAACCAACTGAGTCATCTGGCCAGGGCTGTGTTGTTGTTGTTGTTGTTTTAATAGCAGCCATCCTAATGAGTATAAGGTCATATTTCATTGTAGTTTTGATTGGGATTTCTCTAATGACAGGTGATGTTGAATGGCTTTTTATATGCATATCAACCATTTGTACATAATCTTTCAAGAAATGTCTATTCGAGTTCTTTATCAATTTTAATTGGATTATCATTATTGTTTACTGTTAAATTAAAAGAATTCCTTAGATATTCTGGGCATTATTAACCTCTTTTCAGATATGACTTGTAAATTTTTTCCCATTCCATCAGTTACCTTTTCACTTGCTGGTTGTGTCTTCTGATGCACAGTTTTAAATTTTGAGGTAGTCCAGTTTATCTAGTTTTTCTTTTGTTGCCTGTGCCTACAGTGTCATAGCCATGAAATTATTGCCAAATCCATGTAATCAAGCTTTCTTCCTGTGTTTTCTTCTAAAAGTTTTATAGTTTCAGGTCTTACATCTATGTTTTTGATTTATTTGTAGTTAATTTTTGTATGTGGTACCAAGGTAACTGTTCAACTTCAGTCTTTTACATGTGAATATTCAGTTTTCTCCAAACCATTTGTTGAAAAGATTGTCCTTTTCCCATTGAATGATCTTGGCACACTTTTCAAAACCCATTAGACCTCTTCTCAAACTTTTGCACACTAATTTTAGCATCCATCAGTGGACCTTACCTGGAATAATTATTTCTGTGATGTTTGCCTAATGGTGATTCACTATTTTCCTTTTCTTCTACATTAATTAATTAATTAATTAATTAATTAGAATTCTACAGTAAGAGTTACCTCTTCTCCACATTTATTTGATCCATTATTTACTCATATCAGTATGGATTCATGAATACAGTATTTATCCTACTCTATTGGTTAAATCCCAATATTATCATTATTTATTTTGTTGCTCAAATCAGTCTAGCTTTAGCCATTCAAAACTCCTTCAGGTTGGCTCCTGTGTGCTTTCAATAAACTCCTATCTTTTCTTTTCTTTTCTTTCCTTCTTTTTATCATCTTTATTTCTTTCTGTCTACCTATTTGTTTTAGCACTTCCTCACTTTCTGGCACTACAAGGATATTGAAGGCTGATCTTGTATTTTCACACCCCAATCCTACAATCAACTACTTCTCCTTGGAGTTCTGGTTCCTTTTATTAGGGAGTGGTATTTAGAGATCAAGATCTGGGTGATAGGTATGCTCATTGCTACCAGGATACCATTGCTCTTAAGACTCTCAGCAGATAGCTCTAGGATGTATATGTATGTATTTACTAACATTTTCATACACACACATATATTTCTCTATTAGTACATATAATTAAAAACCATGAGTACATATTGATACCTTAGATTCCTGTCCAACACTACAAGGTTCATTTTAGAGTTCCCTATTCCTTATTTGTTATTTCTTCCTCCAACAATTATTATCTGTAATATATTTACATGTATAATTAATTGTAGTATGTATAGTAGTCCCCACCTTAATTGCAATTTTGCTTTTCATGGTTTCAGTTACCCATGGTCAATTTTGGCCCTGAATATAAGTGGAAAATTCCGGAAATAAACAATACGTAAGTTTTAAATTGTGTGCTGTTCTGAATAGCATGATGAAACCTCACACCATTCTATCATACTCCATCATGCTTGGATGTGAATCATCCATCTGTCCAGCATATCCTTGAAAAGCAGTGATACTGGCAATTTGGATATGTCAATGGGAAGCCATGATGTGCTTCCTTAAGTGAAAAGGTGTGTATGTATAGGAAGAACACGGTATATACATAGAGTTTGATACTACCTGCAGTATCAGGCATCCACTGGAGGGCAGTCTTGGAATATATCCTCCATGGATAAATGGTAGTATATATATTTTTTCAGAACTGCTAACCCACAATCCTGTGAGAAACACATTTACTGGCTAGATTACAGAATTTGTGTAAGTTATTTTTACCTTTAGCCTTACAGAATCCAGTCAATACAGTCATACGTCACATAATGACATTTTGGTCAATGATAGACCATATATATGACAATGGTCCCATAAGATTATAATGGAGCTGACAAATTCCTATTCCTTAATGAACTCATAGCTATTATAACAACATCATAATGCAATGTATTACTCATGTGTTTTTGGTGATGCTGGTGTAAACAAACCTACTGCGCTGCCAGTAAGATAGAAGTATAGCACATTCAATTATGTACAGTTTGTAAATACTCAAAAATTGTGATAAACAACTATGTTATTGGCTTCTGTATTTACTATACTATACATACTTTTTATCATTATTTTAGAGCATACTCTTTCTACCTATAAAGTAGAAAACTGTATGCTGGGTTATACTGGCAGGAGCCCCAAACATCTTGTGTTTACTGTGTCTCTTGTTTGCATCATTTTCTCTTGTGCTTAATTTAATCATTTGTTGTTTTGTGCAGTAACATGCTGTACAGACTTAGAGCCTAAGAGCAATAGGCTGTACCATGTGGCCTAGGTGTGTAGGTTTGTGGATGCGCACTCCATGATGCTCGCACCATGATGAAATAGCCCAGTGGCATATTTTTCACATGCATCCCCGTCATCGAGTGGCGCACGACTGTGTACTATTTTCCGAAGCTATTTAGGTTTTTTCTTTCCTTTCCCGCCCATTCAGAGTGACCACTCTCTTCATTTGTAGTAGAGTTCGGATCCTTCCTTAGTGTTTATATTCCATTCTGTGTTCCCCTGTACTACATTCCAGACGATTTTAGTTATTTGTTTATTGGGAGAGAGTATGTGAAACACTACTACGGTTTTTCAAGTCAGAACTTCACAAAAAGATAAAACTCAGAAAAGTGCCTTTCTCTTCTCTCCTACCCTTTCTACTTCCCTCCTCTTTCTCTTCTCTCTTTCTCTTCTCACTCTTTATTTCCATTACTCTCTTATCCCACCTCCCAGTAACCAATCTCTTTAGATTCTGGTTTCTCCTTTCTGCATTTTCTTTCCACAAATATGCAGAAAAATGCATTTTCTTACATCCTCTTTTCTTTACAGAAAAGATAGCCTAACATGAATGTGCTGTTTTGCACTTCACTTTTTTCTACCTAACAATAAAAACCTAATTTTTTAAAGTACGAAAAAGAATGCCAATACAACATTCATTACATATGAAGAAATCCCACCAAAAAGTTTAGCTCAAAGAATGCACGTGAAAGACACCAGCGATGTCTGCGTCCAGGTGGCTGCGGAAGGATGGGGAGGATGTGGTGCGTTAAATCCCTCCGCATCCTGCGCAAACCCCAGGTCGGCTGTGGCCCACTGACCTGGAGTCGATGTTATTGTTGGGAAGGACAAAAAAAGGTAGAAAGATTCCACAGAGGCAGATCCCTTTTAAAGAGTTTTGAAAGATTTTATTTATTTATTTTTTAGAGAGAGAGGCAGGGAGGGAGAAAGAGGGAGAGAAACATCAATGTGTGGTGGCTTCTCGCACACTCCTTACTGGGGACTCTGCCCACAACCCGGACTTGTGCCCTTAACTGGGAATCCAACCCACAAGGGTTTGGTCTGCAGGCTATGGCTCAATCCACTGAGCTACACTAGCCAGCTCTCTGATCCATTTTAATGGTTGGAACAGAAGCTGGGATAGATGAGCAGCTGAAGATCATTTTCTCCACGACACCAATGACAATCTGAGATTACAGTGTAAATTGGCAAGCAACGCTGTAGCTCGCCTAAGCACAAGAAGAAAGAAGCACTGCTGGTTGCCTGGTGTCGATTCTGTCCTAAAAAGCCTCCTGTTGAAGACAAAAATGAAAATGATGGGAACTCAATTAGCACTTCCTCTGACGACAGTAGTGAAGAAAAGGATGAGCAGTAAGTGAAGAAATTGACCTTGAAGGAAAGATTGGAGTGAGGGAAGAACTGGAGCAGCACACAAAAAGGGAGATGAAAGAAAGAAACATACCTGAAGTTCAGAAGAAGCAGCTGGTGGATGATTACTACATCAACAGGAGGAAACAGTTAATGAAACTTCCATGCCAGACCAACATCATAATTATTTTTTGAATCCTACCTGAAGCATTTTGCTATCAATGCAGCCTTTTCAGACAATGAGTGGTCTCCTCATCATCACACTGTGTCACATGCCAACGGGAACATCCATTACATCCCAACAGCAGAGAATGTTGACCTTTGTAAAGAGATGGTGGGTTGATGAAGAATAACCCTTGATTATACTCTCCCATTGGTTTTGCTGTATCCACATGAATGAGTTTAGTATAAAAACTAGTCCAATTTTTTTTCCAATTAAGGAAAGCAATACAAACACTAATAAGAACCAGGAGGAGCTCTCTGCAAGTCCATCTTTGTTGAATCCGTCCACTCTGCAGTCCACAGAGAGTCAGTCAATCACAGGTGACTGGGCCACCCCTAAAAGGCACAAAGCTAAGCCAGAAGCCTTGCAGTCTCTGTAAAACCTTATGGCAAACCCAGCCAAGGGTTCACACAACCCTTCTTTTTTTAATTCTTATTTTAACTTTTTAAAACTTTTTAAAACACATAATTCCATGCACAAAAATAGAAAACGACACTCACAAATACATTGTAAGAATCCAAGATGCCTAGCTATGACAATTGTCAACTCAACCCCAGATGTCTTCTCAGTTTGTTTCAGAACTCAAGGGGTTGGCTGCTTGGGCTGCTCTACTCAAGAACAAGAGATGTGGTTGTCTCAAGGTAGTTTCATTTACTTGCAGCAAGTAAAGGAGACAGAGGATTTATATCCAAAGCTCTGTAGCCTAGAAGGAAGGCTCAGTCATTTCTTATATACACATAATTTGGTCAATTATGCATTCATTTCTTTTTTGCAGTTGTCCACATTTACTGGATTGGGTTCATTTCAAACTCATCCTATTTACAGCTGGTTTGCAAAAATATTATGCTGCATTTTAGCATTTAGCAAGAATAACCTTTAGGCCCTGGCTGGTGTAGCTCAGTGGATTGAGCGCGGGCCTGTGAAGCAAAGGGTTGCTGGTTCGATTGCCAGTCAGGGCACATGCCTGGGTTGCAGGCCAGTTCCCAGTAGGGGATACATAAGAGGCAACCACACACTGATGTTTCTCTCCCACTTTCTCCTTCCCTTCCCCTCTCTCTAAAAATAAATAAAATATATATAGATATAGATATAAAAGAATAACCTTTAGTAATAATATTTAGAATTTCCCAGACCTTGAAACCCTTGTTCTAGCTAACAAGTTCATCTGTGAATATTCCATTCTTAAGGAAATTTCTGGAGGACTAACTGTAATAAACCAAGAGATAGCAGAAAATATTTCAGGAAAGGAATGGCAGAAAGCTTTCAATACCTTCAGTTGCAGATCTAAGATAAAGGTGTGGCACAGAGTGGAGGAATGGAATGTAAATATTACATGTTTTCATAAAGTAGAAATGAGACAACTAACCAAAAAATAACAAAGAGAGGGGAAAGAGAAGGTGGAAAGTGGAAAAATCTGCCCCTTGTCTCTCATGTAATTGGATGGGAATGAGAGCTGAGAAGTCAAGTGGAACCAAAAGGTAATGCTAGTGACTGTTTTTTGCCAGTTGAGGAACTGGAATTTGGAGAATTTGGAATTATTTGGGAAATTGCTAAGGAAAAATTGATATTTGGAGACTTTACTGAGACTCAGCAGATGTAGTGGCCACAGCATTCTCTTCCTCAGTCAGTCTGGGTTCAACCAGTTTCCTGTACTTCGTGGAGACAGGCCTGGACTCCTATGGCTTCTCATGGGGTACTCTGGCACCATCCCCACTGTGTTCCAGACATGGGGCAAAAGACAAGTCCAACCTAGCTAGCCCTGCTCCTGAGGACACATTGTGGGGGACACAGAAATAGGCATTTGCATGGTGCCATGGGAACACCAACTGCATGAGGGGTGGAGGTAGCGTAGAAGGAGCTGCATTGAAGAGCAGGCACCATGATGAACTTGACAATATATGAACTCATTGCTATTCAGTAGGTGAACCAAAGGAATCAGTCCTGCATTTCTTTAGCAGATGTTGCCAGAACACCAATCTAGTCAGGGCATGCACCAATTAGTGGAAGAAACTTAGTTACAGTCCCACGGACAGCCATCACAGAGATCCACATAGGAAAGTGACTGATTAGTATAACTGTGGAAAAGAAGTACAGGGAGTGTGAGAATGCATCAATGGTGACCAGACTCATTCTGGGTGTGTGTGTGTGTATTGGTGGCCCATCAGGGAAGCTGAAACCTGGGGGATGAAAGAGTGGGAGCCACCTGGACAAGGGTAGTTCATGGGAAAAAAATGAACAGCATTCTAAGCAGAAAAAAAAAAGAAACATGTACAAAGAGCCTGAGGTGAGCAGGAAATGAAAAAAGGTCCATGTGGCTGAGGCTGAGAGAAGTAAGTTGTAGTGAGAGGAGGCTTTTTAAAAAATGTATTTTATTTATTTTTTAGAGAGAGGGGAAGGGAAGAAGAGTGGGAGAGAAACATTAATGTGTGGTTGCCTCTCATGTGTACCCCACTAGGGACCTGGCCTGCAACCCAGGCATGTGCCCCGACCAGGAATCAAATCAGTGACCCTTTACTTCATAGGCCCGAGCTCAATCCACTGAGCTACGCGAGCCAGGGTGAGAGGAGGCTGTTGTTTGCAACAGCAAACATACACAGCGGCTCAAACGATGAGAAACTGCATCCTCTCACCTAGCATGTGGCCGATGAAGGATTAATTTAGGGACTGAATAAAGGAAACCTAGGACCCAGGTTCTTTTTATATTTCTGCTCTGCCCTAATCAGCAAGTTGGCTGTTCCTTGGGCTTGTTCCTCCTGTGGTTTCAAGTGGCTGCCCACTTGCAAGCATCATTTCCAGCCACAGGAAAAGGAAGGGCTGCTTCTTCCTGTCTTTCCGGCACTTCACCCTCCGCCCCCCCCCCACCCCCCCACCCCCCCGTGAGTGAAAAACCTTTCCTAGAATCCCCCTGGTCTTCAGGAGAACAAGGTGAAGACAGGTTGCTGGGCCAATTGGGATTTCTCCAGGAATCACAGGAGTCACACACAGGAAGGGGATGCACACCAAAAAAAGCTATCAGGGTTCTGCCAGTCCAGCCCCACCTGCTTCCCAGTGTGGTCCCATGTGCTCTCTCCCCACCTAGGCATATGCTCCTGGAGATGCTAGATGCACCACCCAGGCTGCCCCAGGTGTCTCTCGAAGGACCTTCCATTTGGGCCAGAGTGAGCAGCCTGGCCCCATTTTGCAGACTAGTGGAAGCCTTCTTTTGGGGACAGCAACAAGGAACCAAGCATGTAAGTGGGCTAGGCCCTAAAATGAGGGTACGAGGTGCTGACTGTAAGGAGAAACCTGTTGGGTAGAGTTCTCAGATTGGAGAAGGGAAAATCACCTGAGCAGAGAAAGCATCACCCACAAGGGGTGGCGGAAGGGAAGGGAGTATGCGAGTGGGGAGCTACACTGCCCGCTGCTGGCAGGCCTCTCCGAAAGCCGGCCTTGAGTCGGCATCCCAAGGAAAGATGACGACGCTTTTCCTCTTAATTTCCCTGGAACTGGTAAGAGCCGTGTAATCAACACCGTGAAATGAAATGTCATGACTACATATGTACTCGTTTAGAAGCGAACTAGGTCATTATAGTGGAGAGACTAACATGAAAAGGTATGGATGTGGGAAAAGGGAACGGGGCATCACCAGCCGAAGTGTGGCCGAGGGTTCGGATGAAAGCCGCTGCAGTAAGGCTGGGCCTCATCCTGTGGCAACTGTGAGTCATCTTATCCTGTGGCAACTGTGAGTCACCCACCCACAGGGCGTACCCAGGGCTGGTGTCACGTGTGTGGACATGTGCTGGGGACCCGACAGACGAAAATGCGGGACGCTGTCAGCGGGCCAGCGAGAGAATGCGAGAAAGGGTGCTTGAGGGCGTGGTCTCGGGCACGCGCGCGCACGGGAGCGCCCCGCCCGTCGTGCTCCTCCCGGGCGTATCCTGGGCGAGGCTGCTGATGGCCGTCACCCTGAAAACAAGTCTAGCGGGCGGAGCTAGGTTCGTGGGGTCTACGCCCTGCGGGGTGACTCACCAGCGGATGGGCCGCCACAGAAACACCCTGAGGGACTGGTGGCGGTAGCGAGGGTGGGAGCTCGGCTCCTGAGACGCAAGTTCCGGCCTCCTGGGGTCGGTGGGCGCCGGGTGCCCCAGTCCTCCCAGCAGCTATCAGAGAGCAGTTCTTGAGGCCCGGGCCCTAGAGCTCCAGCCCCAAGCTGAGCCCCTTGAAGTTCTGGGGATTTAGAGGGACAGGACTTCGGGAACTGAGGAGTGGGGATCGCCTCTGAATTGAGATCAGGAGGGGCGCATACCTAGATGAGGGTTCAGCTCCGGTTATAAGGGAGCATCTGGATACGCAGTTGAGAAAAATAGGAAACTAATTCTTAAACGCCGTGTGTGCTTCCGAAGTTGGAATGCCAGGCCTCTGGAGTGAGTGTGTGAGTGTGTGAGTGTGTGTGTGTGTGTGTGTGTGTGTGTGCGCGCGCGCTGCGGCGGCGGTGCTGGGTTTCTGGATACGGGGTCTCTGTCTGCTCTAGTAGAGGGAAGACTGGGCCCAGCCGGGGTGGGGTGGGGCGGAGATATTAAATGGACGCAGGGTAGGAACATGTGCTTTAATGGAGCATTAGGCCAAGTGGGCAGCAGGGCCTGGAGGGGAGTCAGCCAGGGCTCCCGTTTGTCACTTCAGGAGGCCAAATTTTTTCCCAAAACCTGAGACAGTCTCAGAGGCTTGGTTAGCTGCCTTGTCGATGGTTTCCTGAGTGGATTTGGTGGCCTGGTCCATGGCTGGGGAAGAAAAGGAGAGGACAGGTAAGCATGGGGTCCTGGAGAACCAGGGGCACGCAGGGTCGCCTGGCCTGGGTCTGACCCCCAGGAAGCAGTGTGAGCAGAGGGGCTACAGAGGAGAAAGTGTGGTGGGTCTGCCCACCCTCCTGCCCTTCTGCCTCCCCCTTCCCCCCAGCCCCACCAGACCTTTCTGCCCTGCCTCTGTTGCCTGATCCACCACTTGCTGAACTGCTGCTCCAGCCGCAGTCACTGAAACAAAGAGATCTGTTAGTCCCTGTTGAGGAACCATGGACCACAGAAGCCCCACCCTTGCCACCACCCCTGAACTGTTCTCCAGAGTAGTCTATCCTGTAGGCTGTGGACTTTGGGTTGGGGACCCTTGTTATAGGCCCTAGGGATGGATGCCATCAGGGTAAATAAAGCCCCTTGATTAAGGCCATTCAGTCAGTGAGGAGCAGGAGTACTTTCCATGCCTCTGGGGCGTTCTTGTTTATTTGTAACTGGGCTCCTCCCCTCTGGCCTGCTTCCCATCTTATCTCCGGGATGGCTGAGAAAATGCCTTGACAAAGGAAGGAAGGCAGGGCAGGGCAGGGCAGGGCCTGCCTGGACTTGGCATCTGGCCTATGGCTGCTTCTGCTGGGCATGGCCCAGGAAGAATCTGGCCCCCCTTTAGTAACTCTCCCAAGGTGCCTGAGTTCTTTAGTGCATCCTTAGTGCCCTGGGCCCCTACTTTTTCAAGGCCCTCTCACCACCTCCTTTACTGTGCCTCCACCCAGAGGGCAAAGATGCCCGAGCCTAGGGGGAGGCAGCTTAAGGCAGTAAGAAACAAAGTGCAGAAAGGACGTAGAATTTCCATGGTCAGTCCATCTCCTCTGGACCAGAGTTTGTGCCTGAGGTGAACAGCATTTCCAGGGCCTCGGGTAGGCAGACTGCTGGCTCACCCAGCCTCCAGAGATCTGACTCATCCTTGCTTTTGAAAGGGCTTGCTGCACCTACACGCTTGAATCCCAGTCTGACACAGCCAGGACCACAAAGAAAGAGCCTTTGCACCCAGATAACAGATAAAGTAATGTCAGTGTCCAGAAGGAAGTGTCCTGTAGATAGAGGCTTCCCAGTGGCATTTTAGTCTCAGTGGAGCAACTGTGGGCTTTCCCTAGGGCACTAGTAAAGGAGGGGTTGGTTCGCTTGTGGTCTGTACACAGATTTGTGCAGGTCAGATTAGGAGCTACAGTCCCAAGGGAAGATGAGCTGGGACTGGAAGAGCTGATGCTGGTGGGCCGAGGGGTGCCCTCACATGCCCTTCTCCCATAACACACCCCCAACAGTTTAACCACAGATCAGAGAAGGAAAGAGCTGGAGGTGGAGAAACTAAGGATGGGGACCCGTGCTGCTGGGGTGAGGGTGGGAGGTCCCTCCTACTCAGTATTTAAAGGAAACAATTATTTTTCAATAATTGTTTGAGCCTTCCGGCTCAAAGCAGCCCAATCAGGTGTGGTGCCCCTGCCCCCACCTCATCCAGATGGGCAGAGGTTTGTCTCAGGGTGGCACAGCCTGCTGTCTCTGAAACCTACATCCTCCCCTAAGGACCCCGGTGGGGCCTCTCCCCACTGGTGCAGTCTCCTCAGATTGGCTCTAGCAATGCCAGAATGCAGCCCTGGCTCCCAGGGCACCGCTGTCCCCTCACTCCCAACCCTGCACAAAGGTCATTTACAGGGCTGGTCGGGGTGGGCGTCCTGTCCAGTCTCTGCTTCTTAGGGGACTGCCCAGTCCGAGCCTGAGCGTCTGCCTGCCAACTTTTGGGCTGCCAAGACCCTTAGCTTCTGCCTCCCACTCCCTACCCTGAGCGTGCAGCCCCAGGCCCCTGTAAAATGCCCCAAGTCGAGCGCTGTCCTCACCTGCATCCTGAGCAGCCCCTTCTGCTTGCTGCTTCAGGCCCTGCAAGCCCTTGCTGGCCATGCCCACGGGGATCTGCGAGGTCGTCAAGGGTAGCCAAAGGTACCTTGTATCTTGCTCACAGCACTGACTGTGGTTTTTAAAACAACATCCAGGCCAGTCCAACCCCGCAGGAGGCCAGGGTGGGGCACAGGGCGGTTCCTAGTAGACTGGCTGGGGGAGTGACCGGGCCCTGCTCCAGGACTGGGCTGTGCTGGCCTGGCAGCATATCCTGGCCTCAGGCGTGCCTTGGTTGGAAGGCTGCAGCCCCAACCAGGGTGGGGAGACAGGCTAGGAACTAGAGGAACTGGGCCTGGGTCCAGAGGGGAGCTGAGGCCCGGAAAGGGGCACACACACCTCCCACACCCCAATGGCTTGCTCCCTCCCTCACCACCCCAGAGGATTCCCCCAATCCATGAACCAGGGCTTAGCGCCAGGACAGGATCTCAGTAAATTAATAATAGTAGCTGCCTTTTTTTTTTGAGCATTTACCTTGTGCCAGGCTCTGCCCAGATTCTTTCAAGCCTCTTGTATAGTCTTTACTACCTTGTGAAATGGGTGTTATTTATTATTAGTTTATAGGAAAAAGCTGAAGCACATAGAGGGTAAGGAACTGCTGACAGGCCAGCTGCCATTGGGACGTGGTGGACAGAGGGGTGGGGAGAGTCAGATAGGTCCCCCCTCCCCACAGAGGGCAAGTCACCAGCGTTCATTCCCCCGAGGACAGTCAGCCAGGAGCTGGGAGGGGAGTTAAAGACCTGTGAGTGAGTGGAAAATCCAGGATCCCCGGGACAGCAAAATGACTCTCGAGGCACAACCTGCCCACACTCAAGGGTGAAGGGCAGGCCCCCACACTGCCTCACACCTGCCCACTCCAGACTGAGTCCTGCTTCAGAGCCTAGAGGCCACCGCTGCACACCCCACCCCATGTCGCCATGGGGCATCACGACCCTCTCCTGTGGTGTTCTCTGATTGTTCCTCTCCAGGCCTGTCTGCACCTATGTAGGATTCTCCCCTATCCTGAAGCTCTGGGAAGCCCCACCTACCCAGGACCACTCCGATAGCCCACTCTGTACCTGTAATGGGAGCGGGAGAAGGGAGCAGGAACCAGGAAGGAGAGACTGGTGGTACGACCGGGAGGGTCAGCCTCTGGTGAGAAGGGATTGACGGAGATAAGGTCAGTCCTGGGCAAGAGGAAGGGTCCTGCTCAGAGATTAATTGGTAGGGAGAGGGACAACTAAATGGCTGCCATACCCACCCTGCCAGCTGTGCCAGGCTTTGAGCTGAGGCCCAGCCCAGAGAGCAGAGACTCTGTGAGGAACCACCCAAGGGCTGGTCGGCATTCTGAATACCCAGCCTGGTTACTGCCCCAGGGCTGCTTGCCTTCCTGAAATCCCATCAGTTAGCCCAAAAGACCTTTTACACTGTGCCAGGAAGCACCCCACTGGGCAGCTGGGGATGAGGCTATTTGGCGTTAGGCCCAAGTAGTCAGGCAGCAGCTGGCCTCAAAAAGTGATGATAGAGACAGCTCAGAGTGTCCCTTAAGCAACAGGGACTGCAGAGCCCTTGATTTCAACGATCTAGGGCATTTCCTCTCTCTTAGCCTAAGCATCCCTACCCTTGATGGTGGGGGGACATAGTGTTACTGTAAGGATTAAATGGGCTGAAGTGAGACAGGATAGTAAGAAGGTAGGAAAATTCCTTGACAAGTGGAACAGGGAAATGGAGACAGAGAGCTGAACACAGTGGCTGAACAAATTACAGATGGGTTCAGATGGTCACCAGGGTGGAAGGCCCCAAGTCCCTGGCAGGAGTAACCTCCTCTACCCTGGCCTTTCCTCCCTGGAAATAACATCTAGGCTTGCGCACTCTCCCTCTGGGAGCAGCTGGCGCCACTTCTTTTTCCTTCCACCCCGCCCCCACTCCCAACTTCTTTCCTCACAGACATGTGCCTCCTAAACTCTTAAGGCCATGGGCAGCTGGCAGTTTGTCCCAGGCTAGTCCCCTGAACTGTCCCCGAGGCCCCTGTTTCTCTGACTTTCCAGTGACCTAAGGCAGCCCATACAAGGCTCTCCTGTTGCTTCTATGCTAAGCCCTTTCTTGTTTCATTGTCACCAGCTTTAGTAAATGTGTCCTCATAGTCACCTGGATTAGTGTGAAATTGTTCCTACAAGTAAAGAACCTACACACTACAGGGCCAGGCCTCTGTATGGTAACAGCTGGATGCCCCAAACTCAGCTAGGGCCCTTCAGGTGGGGCAGGGCACCCCAGGAGCTTCTCTAATAAGGAGAGGAGTAGGGAGAGAGCAGTTACTCCTCCAAGGAAGTCAAATGCATCCCTACAGACCTGAGAACATATATGGGAGTTTAAAGGCAAGTACACTACAGGTACCATGGGTTGGGGAGGGGCTTCCTGGACTGCACAGACCTTGATGTTTGGCCCTTGACCCCAGGAACGGGCTCTGAGAATGTGTGTAGGGTTGGGGCAAACAGCAGAAACCCTTTCAGGTTCCTTCAGCTGAGGCAGAGAGCACTCACTGGGAACATGGTGAAACATTGTCCCCAGGTCCCAGGTCTAGGTGTCCCCTCATACAGTCACCTCAGTGGCCCTGCTTCTCACTTTCTCTTATAACCCAAAGAGCTCTCTGGCACACTCATGCCCCTGGTGGCTTCCTCCTGGGTCATGCACAGACCTGCCAGACACTATGTATGTGTCTGGGCCCGGACCTAGGAGCAGGAACACCCTTGATTGCCCCAGCTCTTCCAGACCCTTCACTCCTTCCATGGCAGGGTTTGGGGGTTGGGGGGCTAGCAGCTCCTTGCTCCCTTCTGCTTCCTCAGCAGTGGATGTTAATGGCCAGCAGGCTGGGATACAAACCAGCTCTGCTGGGTTTGCTGGGTTCCCAGTCCCCAGGGGTCCCCTTGACCCCTGCTCCCCACCACAGAGGCAGGATGGGAAAGTAGTCTGAACTCAAGCTCTGACTCCCAACAGCCAGACCTGGGGCAAATCACTTACATGCTCTGAACCTAACCTGTCTGGGTGTCACAAGGTAGGGCACCCCTAGTGGCTTGCTCAGCTACCTCTGAACAAGCCTCCAGGGTGTGATGCCAGCAGTATTTCATGTAGGACATGGACTGGCCCAGTCCCCGGTTATTTTAAAACCTGGGGAGTGGTGGCATCTGCTGTAAACTCACTGGAGCCCACTCAGTCAAGGAGGCCATAGCAAAGCATAGGAGTTGTTAGAGAACCATGGGCCCAAAATGGTGTCACTTGTGCTCAAAGTCTGAGACCAAACCTAGATTTAATACCTGATTTAGTTGCAGTTTCAACTTCCCCCAGAAACATAACCATAACCAACCAGTATGGAATTTTCTGATCAAGCACTTATTAAGGTAATCTGTCACATGGGCCCTCTCCATCCCCCTCTCACTAGAAAGAAGAGGCAGTCTGCATCATAAAAACCCTTCCATTCTTTTCCCCCAAAGAAAATGTGTCCCCACCCCCCCTTAATTTTTTTTCCTTTTGTCATACCTCCCTTGCCCCACCCTTCTTTCTGTACATCTTCCATTTTGTACCACCCCTCAGAATGCCCTTCTAGTTGCTAGATGGGATGCTGCCCCATTCATGAATTGCTTAATAAAGCCAAATAGATGTTGGTTGAACCCTGGCTGCTTTGGCTCAGTAGATCGAGTACTGGCTTGTGAACCAAAGGGTCACTGGTTTGATTCCCAGTCAGGGTACATGCCTGGTTGTGGGCCAGGTCCCCACTGGGGGGCACTTGGGAGGTAACCACACATTGATGTTTCTCTTCCTCTCTCTCTCCCTCCCTTCCCCCCTCTCTAAATATAAATAAATAAAATCTTCAAAAAGCTTATAAAAAAGATCTTGGTTGAATTTTTAAAAAAGATTTACATGATGAGAGAAATATCCATCAGTTGCCTCACTTGGGGACCAAACCTGCAACCCAGGCATGTGCCTGACAGGCAATGGAATGGGTGACCCTTCACTTTGTGTGATGATGCCCAGCCACCTGAGCCGCACTGGTAAGGGCTGAATTTTGTTTTTCTACAGAGTCAACTGAGTGGCTCTGGAGTGAGGCCACCTGGGCTTCTGCCCAGTCCCATACTTGCTTAGCTGTATGCCCTTGGGCAACTTATTTAACCTCTCTGTTCTTCAGTTCATTCTGGATGAAGCTGGGGTCAGACAGACTATCTATTCCCAGGATTAAATGAGGTAAAACAAACCCAGACCGGGTGGCTCAGTTGGCTGGGCATCCTCCTGCAAAGCAAAAGATCACCAGTTGGATTTCCAGTCAGGGCAGATGCCTGGGTTATGGGTTGGTCCCCGATCCATGATCAATGTTTGTCTCCCTTTTTTTCTTCCTCCCCTCCCCTCTTGCTAGGAATAAATAAAATCTTAAATGAGGTAGAGCACTCAGAACTGTCCGACACCTGGGAGGAGCCTGACAAATGTTCATTTTTGCTATTTTTCTCTCAAGGGGGAAGCTTCTCATGCATCTCAGTTGTGTTTTCTGATGCTTGACAAACTCCTTGGTGAAGGAAGGTGACAGTTTGAGCTGTTGTGTCCTTCTCTGTGAGGAGGTAGATGGAGGACTCCTGGCTGTGGGTTTACACTTCACATCTTTGAAAGTTACCATCTACTCCAGGGAGGGGTGTTCGGTGTTCCTTTCTCCCAAGGGCACTGGAGCCAAAGCCACATGGCAGGATGGCCCAGGAGACCCCCACTTCCCCTCCACAGTCATGGGCCCATCCCCACAGGGTGAGCTAAAGCTCAAACCTGGAGGCATTTGGTCTCACACTCCTTAGTACGGCCTGTCCTGGAGGTTGTCATGGCAGCCCAAAGCAGGGCCACATCCTCCATCCTCCAAGTTAAAAGGCAATGATGGATGAGTTGTGGGTGGGAGGAGTCCCTAAAGGCAGAACCTGTTCTTAGCAGGTCTCAGAATTGCTCGGGGTGTCTCTGTAGGGCACCTGGTCCCAGGTCAGAAGGTTGGCCCAGCCTCGTTTCCCAGGAGGGCCCAGGGGGCTTCTTCATGAATGAGGCAGCACACAGAGGAAGCATGGTACTTGAGTTTTATTTGAAATCATTAAAAAGAAAAATTCACAGCGGCATCTATGGCGTCAGAAGGACTAAAGGCTGGAGGACAAGGGAGAGAGATGAAAGTGGTGGCAGCACAAGAAGACAGGCCTGGGGTCACTGGGTGAAGGTGTGGGGGAGCATGGGCAACCCCAAAGGTCACTCCAGGATTGGGCACTCCAGTGCCAGGAGGGGATGAGCCTCAAGGCAGAGGGGTGGTCCTCTGGGCCCCTGCAGAGGACTTGCAGCCCTCTAATCTCCCACACTCTTGGCCTAGGAGAGAGAGTGACTTTCACACACAGCTCTGGGCCCCCATCCCTTAGTGGCCAGCCTTAGTGGGGCAAGGACAGGAGTCATCAATAGCCCTCTGCCCTGCAGGGGTCAGTCATGAGGAAACCTCACACATAGACTCAGGGGCCTTCATTAGGTCAAGAGCCTCCCCTGAGGGCTCTGGTGCCTCAGGAGGGAAACAGCAAGTCGGTGAGGGATTGCATCCCTGTCTGAAACCTTCTCTGGTGGGAGGCTTGCCCAGGGACCCTGCTGTCTCTTGGGAGCCCAGTCCCTACCTCCTCAGCCTCTTCCTCTTCCACTTTGGCTGGCTCATCCTCCTGTTGCGGGGCAGGCTGCTTCAGTTCCTCCTGTGGGAACAAAGGGAATGTGGGATCACAAGGGGCACAGAGCCCCCAGCTGCTCCAAAACCGTGGCCTCATCTACCTTGACCTCAAAGGTGAGCCAAGGCCCTCATCACCTTGTACATGATAGGCCAAGGTGAGTGAGGCGTGAGGGCCAGACTGACTGTGGGAGTGACAATCACCTAAGAGCCCACAGTGAGGGCTCTAACTGATGGTGCCGAGGCCTTCTGGGGGACCAAATAAATATCTTGGAGCCCAGCTTTATTTACCTCAGCAAGCTGATGCTGAATCTCTGTGCAGCCCATGGTTAGACCTCAACGAGGAAACCTGGTGGGGTGGGGCAGGGGCATGTGGGCAGTGGCTCCTGAAGTCCTAAGCTTGATCCCACCATCAGTGTCCCTGAATCACTTGATCACACACCCTTGTCCCAAGTCCCCAGAAAGGCCTAGGAGAGGGACATATCATCACACTGAGACCCCGAGGCCAGGGAAGCCAGGTATCTGGCTTGAAGTCTGAGAGTTCAAAGCAGTGGGGCTTGTAGGGATCAGGTCTGGCTTGCTCTAGGCCCACCCCATCCCCAGGAGCATGAATGCTTCCCTCTTTCTTTCTCCCCACCTCCTGGATGGGCTGGCTCTAGGTTCAGGCTATCTGATTGGGGCCAGCAGGGGTTATACTGTCCTCTCCTACTTCCTGTTTCTACCCTCCTATATCCAGTGGACACTTGCCTGAGATGGCGGTCTGCCTAGAAGTGATTGTGCGACAGCTGGTGGGCAGGGCCAGACTGGGTGATCAGCCCCTACTTCTGGAGGGTCTGTCATCTCTGTCACTGGTTCACTGGGTGGTGATTCGGGCCTGGGGTGGCCACTTCTACACTAGGGTCTGGGGTGCTCCAAGATCTCATTAGCCCTCCTCCAAGGTCAGAAAAAAAGTGCCCAAGCAGCCTGGCCCTACCCCAGGACCTCTTTTGGTGGGAGTATGGGAGGGAGGGGCCTGGCATGTCCTGGAGCATGTATGGGTCCTGCCCAGATGCACTGATGATGATGATGACGACGACGACGATGACGACGATAATGATATAGTCACCTGCCTTTCTTGAGTGCTCTCCACGAGCCAGTCCTAACTGCTTTATGGGAGCCATTTCCCTGCATCATCACACAGCCCAGTACTCTCACCTCCTTCCCGTTTAAAAAACAAGAAAGTAGAGGTCCAGAGAGGTTAGGTAGCCAGCCTCCCAAGGTCAAAGAACAGTAAGAAGCAGAGCTGGGAACTAGGAGAGGGAGCGGCTGCCTCTCCAAGGACATGGAGACCCTGTGCTGGTCTTGGAAGGAGACACTTAGGTGCTTCCCCCAGAGCCAGGGTGGGCAGGGTTACCTCTCCCTTGCCACTCACCCACACCTAGAGCAGGGATTCCGAGTGCTGGGTGCCCTGAGCAACCTGTACCAGGTAGGGGAGCTTTCTAGAGGGTAGCCTCAGGCACAGCTGGAGACAACCCCTCTGAAACGGGAATGCCTCCTGCTCCACTGTGGATCCTGCTCCCACTGCAAACTTGCACTCATACAGCGGCTATCTGTCAGAACATAGGCTTGGAGCCCAGCTGCCCTGGGATTTGCAGGCTCACACAGATTAGCCATGGGACCATGGGTACAATACTTAATCTCTCTGGGCCTCATTTCCACACCCCGTCTCAAGAGTTGTGCCAATTAAATGAGTTAACAAATGTAAAATGCTTCCAGCAGAACCTGCTCTGTGCTGGAACGCTCACCCCACCAGCCTTTACCTCCTGGGAGGACCCCATTGCTCCTCCTGTGCTCTCTGCTTCCAGGCAGCACACGGGCACACACACATGCACACACTTGCACACTCACTCAGGTGCACACTGAACACACAGCTACAAAGGCTGAGGAGAAGTGTGGGGTCAGTTCCAGTTTACCATCACTTTGGGGTGCTGCTTTTCAGATTCTCCTGGGAGGAGGCAGCTGCCCACCAGGCAGCTGGGGAGAGGCTGGGCACTGGACTGGTGGTGACTCCCCAATGTCCACTTCCTAGGTTGCTGCTGGCTGTCACCACGTGGGGCCCATAGGACCCTGCTTTCATTAGTCAAACATGGTATATTCTAAATGCTGAGGAAGAGGGTGTGGCTTTGAGACATTTTCCTGTTGGCCCTCAAATTGCCCCCTCGCAGGGTGGCTGTGAGGATTCTACATGAGTGGGTATGAAAACACGAACACAGATTATGGGCACCCGGTAAGTCTCCATTTTCTTGTGTGTCAATGGGATGATAATGCCTCTTCCTCTGCTGGCCTCTCTGTATGGGCCTGACAGGGCACTGAGTCTGGGTCTCATCTCCCCAATCCCACCCTTTTCCTCTGAGTAGGGTCCCAGGGGAAAAGATGGGACTGGTCTGAGAATCAGGGTTAGGGAGCAGGACTTACCTTGGGTGCCACTCCCGAGATGATCGCAATATTTTCTGCCTCCTCCACAGTCTTGGCAGCCACTGTGTTGACACTGCTGACCACCGCCTCGCTGACAGCATTGGCCTGCTCCTTGGTCTTCTCAGCCACTGTGGGAAGTCTTTGGCTGGCCTTGGTCCTGACCCCTCCCTACCTCGGCCTGGCTTACCTAAGTCAGGCCTGAGCATTCCTTCCCCAAGGCACACAAACCTCTGGCTCTAACAGAGAGTCTAAGCTGCCTCCTTTTTGGTTCCAGGAGAGCTTTGGTGATTACGAGGCCAACCCTGGGTCTAGCCTCAGGTTCTGATGAGTCTGGGTACCATTTGGGAAGTAAGGAGAATCCTGAGCTTGGGTCTTTAGTATCAGGGTGCAGAAGTCCCTGGAGGTCCCAACCCATGCATCCCTTGGTCCTGGGACTCCTCACCTGAGGTCACACTCTGCACAACACCCTCCTTGGTCTTGGCTCCTGGGGAGAAAATGCAGGTATCAGCCCAGACCCAACTCCCTGGGAGTAGAGTTGTCAGGGCAACAGAACAGCTGGACAAGCTGTGGGGTTAGCAGTGAGTGAGGATGGTGTCTGGAGACCAGGAGTCCCTTCAAAGGCTGCCGCCTGCCACGTTGAGGAAGAGGATGGATGGGAAGTGGACAGAACAGGATGGAGGGATGAGAGGTGGGGTCTGGACCTTGCCTGGGCATGGCCTGGGCTTCAGAAGCTGCAGCGGCAGTGCTGCTGAGGGGAGCTGAGTCATCAGCTTTGCCTCCTCCTCTGAGGGAGCTGAGGGCGGGTGGGGCCGGGCAGGACAAAGAGTCTGGGTCTCATCTTCCCAGTCCTACCCTTTCCCTCTGAGTAGAGGGGAGACTTGTGGCCTGGTTGCTGAGTATCTGCCAGCTTGCCTGCCTGCAGGGTCTCCAGGCTCAGTGTGGCTCCTTACCTGAGTCAAGGAGCCTGTGGGTGATGGGGGAGCAGGGGGAGCTTGTGCAAGCATTTGTGTGTGCACAAACAGGTGTGCAGGTGTGTCTCAGAGCCAAGCACCCCTTTTGCTGTCCTGTCCTAGAGACTCCTGGGGCCCTGAAGAGGTCCAAACAGGCACTGATGCATGCAGAAGGGTGTTGTGTGCCCGGAGACCCCAACTCAACAGCCAGGTCCTCATCCCCTCCCAAAATGTCACTCTGGGGCTGGGAGATAAGGTCAGACCCAAAGTAACTGGCCATCCCAGGCTCCAGCCACCAAGCTGCTCCGCTCTGCCCCACCCAAACTTACCCACATACATAACACCCTCCTTGGTCTTCTCAGCGGCTTCCGTCACTCCCTGCTTGGTCTTCTCCACAGCACCCACCACACCTTCCTTGGCAATGGAGAAGCCCTTCTTGAAGACATCCATGGTGGTGGTAGGAACAGGAGCCCAACTCTCCTTGCAAGCTGTGGCTGGTGCTGGCACAAGTGCTGCTGCAGCCGCTGTCCCCACTGCTGCCTCTTATTGACGCGTCAATGAAATATTGATGATGCAGCGGCTGGCCTGCTGAAGCCCAGCCAGTCTGGGGGGCGGGAATTAGAAGGAGGGAGGGAGGGAAGGAGGGAAAGAGGGAAGGAGGGAGGGAGGGGAGAGAGGTGAGAGGCTGGCAGCAGGGTCCAGATCCCCTGGGCTCCTGCTGGCTTAACTCTCCCTTCCTGCCCCTGTCTTCCCCAGAGGGGCTGCAGAGGTCTGGACACATCCTTATCCATCACTGCCTCTCATTCATTTACTGCCTTATCCACCCACAGGAGGGGCCCTGGCCAGGTGCTCTCAGGCCTGGGGCTGTTGTGTCTGTGGACATCTAGGGCATGAGAGGAGGAGCCTTTGCTACCAGAATCCAGGTAGGGTAGGGGTCAGGGCTGCACAGGCCTGTCAGGCAAGAGTGGCCAACCTCCCATACCAGCCTAGGCTGCCTAGCCACTTACTGTGGAGACCCTGTCCTAGGGCTGTGGCAAGGGGAAGTACAGGAGCTAAGACAGGCCCACAGAGGCTTCCCCATGCCACAGCCTCTGGTAATACACGGTATGGCCCTCAGACAGCTCCTTTCCCCCTCTGAAACTCTCCCTACCTGCTGGCGCTCATAGCCCAACAGTGACAGGCACTAAGCAGGAGTGAAGTGCCCCCCCCCCACTTCCTGGCCACCCGCATGGATTTGGACCAGTCTCCCTGAGACTCACTAACTGCTTCTTACAGCCCCACCTCAACCTTTGTGCTCTTCTCCTCACTCACATGAGGACATGTTCAGTGGGGCCACCTCCTTGGGCCTCCCAAATTCCCAGGGCCTGTGACCCAAGTTCTCTTAGGGTACAGGAATGGGCTGTGTTGCTAGCTGCCACTGTGGGGGTGGGGAGTGTGTGTGTGTGTGTGTGTGTGTGTGGCGGGTGGGCTGGACCAGCAGCACCGGTTGGGCCGGCCTAGGCCACTTCCTCTCTTTGTTGTCCCCAGCTTTCTTTTTCTTCTGAGACTTCACTTGAAGCAGTTCTGGAATCACTGGCAGAAGCTGAGCCTGACCACTGCCAAGATGATCCTGACACTGCTGCTCAGCCTTGGGGGGGCCCTAGGCTGGGGGCTGCTGGGGGCACAGGCCCAGGCCCCTGGTACCATGTTCCCTGATCCACACAGCCCCAGACAGCCTGGGATCTTGAGGGCAGAGACTGAGGACATCGACAGGGACCCCATCAGACGGTAAGGAGGGGCCTGAGCAATAGGGGAGGCCATGGGGCAAGATCTGAGTCCCAGCTTAGCCAGAGTTGGGGTTCTCTGGATCTCAGTTACTCATCTGTGAAATGGGCTAATGTTTTCTATAAGCTGGGCAGTTGTGAGGCTGAATGAGTTCCCGGGTACCACAGGAAATTCCCTGTCAGACCCGTGTCAGGGAATGAGCCTAGGGGTTGGGCGGCACAGGAGCACTCCTTGCCATCAACCACCCTGCACAGGGTATGGAGGAGCTGTGGTTCTAGAAGTTTCCAGCTGACTTGGAAGTGGCTCCTGTTCTGGGAAGTAAGTCAATTCTGAAAGATGAGCAAGGTGTGGCTGGCTCATGAGCCACAAAGAATGGATGCTCCAGGGGACAGGATTTTGATATGAGTACCCAGGGGACTGGTGTTGGTTCTCAGCCTGGCCCTCAGAGCAAGCAGCAATCAGAAAGGGTGCCCTAACCTACCACAGAACAAAAAGGCAGCATGGCATCCAGTCAGCTCTGCTTCAGTGCCTTGCTGGGAATGAGTGTAGTGGTTTTGCCATTGGACCAGGACACTATTTTCCAGCATTTTGTTTGTCCAGGGGCAGGGATCCTCCTGCTGATAAGGTACCGGGTCCATGAGTCTCTCCTGAGGGTACCCCACAGCCCACAGCAGGTGCTATCTACTGGCCAGCCACCTTGCCACGTGTTATCTCAGTTAAGCCTCCCAACACCCCCATTACAGAGGAAGAGCCTGAGGCTCAGAGAGGCTAAGCAGCTGGTCCAAGGTCACACAGCTAAGGAGAACATAAACCAGAATCTGAGTCTGACTTCAGAGTTCATGTTCTGACCCCTGGAGCACTCAAAGGCAGCTCTGGTCTCAGATGTGCTTACTCTCCCCCTCACTGACCGCTCCACCTGGCTCCCCTGCCCCAACTTGATTGAGAGCATCTGTATGGATATCGAGGGTTAGAAGGACCATCTCACACCTATGCAGTCTCCCATCTGGCTGTCAGAGATTCATCATTGCATTGGATTACACAGCCATGACTCTTCAAGGTAAATGTATTTGTTGGACACTTTTCTGATAGCAGATTTGACTAGGGAGAGGCAGAGGGTAAGTGTAAGCAAGTGCGTACTGACCCTAAGTGAGGGAAGGGCTGGCCATGTGGGGAGGAGTGGCCCCAGGGAGGACTAGAGAGGCCCCGTTCCTGGAGGCACAGTGCACTCTCCATGAGGAGCCCAGTCACCTGGCTCTGATTTCAGGACTAAACTTTTCCTACTCAAAGCCGTTTGTTCCATGCCCCTGTCTCTGGGCCTCCTGTTCCCTTTGATGCAAGGGAGGGTGAGGGGCCCAACTGGATGGGAAGGAAGTGGGAGATGCTCCTCTTTCTCCCCAACTTCTGGGCTGTGGGATGGTTTGTATTCCCGTAGCACAGGGACCGTGGGCCTCTGGACTGCCATGGGCTGCCCTGTGGGGGTCATTCAGCCATTGTCTGGGTGGCCCTGGCCTTAGCAGGGCATGTGATGGTGCACACAAGTGTACCTTGGCCCAGGAATTCCCAGGCCAGCATGTCAGCCCTAGTCCCAGGGGCCTCCTAGGGGTCCCAGCAGACCTGCTGGATCTCCGTCCCACAACCCAGAAGCTTCAGTTCCCACCAGGCAAGCCCAGGTTGTCAAGGCCTCCAGAGGGGCTGGTTAGAGAGGAAGGAAATGCTGCACAGCTTCCTTAGGCTTATTGCTTCCCATGCTCCTGTGGAGGGAGAGGCAGAAACACTGCTCCAGCTTCCCTCCTGCAACAGGGGAAGAGATCAAATAGGCATTCTTCACTCAAGCGGGGGCGCCAACACCATCACCCACCACCCCTGGGGTGGACCCACCACCCCTGGCTGCCAGAGCCAGGCCACCTGCCCTGCATTTGGCCCTTATGCCAGTTTGGGGCCATAGCAAGTCCTGATCACAGACCCAGATGAGACACTTTGCAAGGAGAAGGTTGAACGTGTCAACGTAAGAAGTGTCCAAACTGGAAGCAAAACCTCAATGGATTGAAAAGATGCTCTGAAGAATGGCAGTTTTGCAGCTTATTTTATACATTAGAATCAAAGAAGGAGGCCCTGGCAGAGTAGCTCAGTTGGTTAGAGCATTGTCCCAATGTGCCAAGGTTTCGGGTTTGATCCTGGTCAGGGCACATACAAGAATCAACCAATGAATGCGTGAGTAGAACAACAAATCTCTCTCTCTCTCTCTTTCTCTTTCTTTCTCTCTCTCTCTCTCCAAATCAATTAATAGCCTTGACTGGTGTTGTTCAGTGGGTTGGGCATCATCCCACAAACTGAAAGGTGGCTGGTTTGATTCCCAGTCAGGATACATGCTTGGGTTGCAGCCCAGGTCCCCTGCTGGGAGCATGACAGAAGCAACTGATTGATGTTTCTCTCCCTTTCTTTCTCTTTTCCCCTCTAGAAATAAATAAAATCTTTAAAAATCAATCAATAAAAAAAAGAAAATAGAATTAAAAAATAAGATTAAGCAATTCCCAGTCAGGGCACATGCCTGGGTTGCAGGCCACTTCCCGGCAGGGGACACACGATACATTGTGTGTCCTCAGCAGAGGCAACCATACATTGATATTTCTCTCCCTCTCTCCTTTCCTTCCCCTCTAAAGATAAATAAATAAAATATTTTTAAAGAAAAAAATAAAATAAAAAAATTAAAAAAATAAAAAATAAGATTAAGGAGTTACATGAAATTCATTGGGGGTAGATTAAGGGGGTGGGAGAAAGCAAAGGGAAATCTCTGGGACTGGATAGAGTAAAGACAGACATGTAGTCTTTTCCATTAGTGGGTACAGGATAGTTACCAGTGAACATCTATAGCACACAGAGATGATATTTGGGGGAATAAGATAACAATGAGGGGGGCTCTGTGGCCTCGTGCTCTGGGTAGGCAATTGGTCCCCAAGGGGTCTGGAAAAAGAGATAACTCTGACGTTCTGCAGGCGTGTTAAGATTGACATTTGTCAGGGAAGCTACAGGTCTGGGATGTAAATACACACCATGACACGATTCTAGTTAGGAATTTATGTGTTTGCACCATCCTATGTGGTAATTTCCTACCTCTGAGCTTGTAAGGCATCATGCAGGACCCCCCAGAGCTTGTCAAGTTTAGTATGTGACCCCCTTTTCACTCACAAACAGAACAGCCTGGGACCCGATGCCAGGTCCTGGGGTGGAAGAGGGGTGTGGCTGAGTGCTTCCACTGTCCCAAAAAGGCAGGGACCAGTGAGCTGCAACAGCGGTATTGGACTCCTTGTGAGAAGAGGCTCTTTCACGCCCCCTGGTTTTGCTGGGGGTGGGAAGAGTACCAGTTTAGGATGTGACCTCCTCAGAGGAAGGACTGAGTCTGTGGGGGAAAAAGCTGAGCCCCAGGCAACCTTTCCTGGGCATGGGTGCCCCATGTCCACACTGTTGTGACAGTCCTGCAGTCACCACTATTTTTTCCACTTTACATGTTGTGAGACTTGGGGTGGAGGGGGGGTTACCACACAGGGTCACATAGTTCCTAAGAGACAGGTCAGAGTTGTGACCACATCGGCTGGGCTGCAAATCCCAGGTGACCTCTGTCCAAGATTATCTCTTCCAAGATGGGTGGGAGTGTAGAAGATGCTACTTCCAGCATTCAGTTTCGCCTCAGCCCCCAGCATCAACTTCTCCTTACCCATGCTCAAGTTGCCTCTTGAGTGCCCCCTACTGGGGACCTGGCCTGCAAGCTAAGCATGTGTCCTGACTGGGAACCATCCAGAGATAATTCAATCATCCAAAGGGATGATTGGTTCATCCCTTTGGTTTGCAGGCCAGCATTCAATCCACTGAGCCACACCAGCCAGGGCTTGTGTTTATTCTTATACATAGTGTGAGGAGATGGTCCAGTTTTCCATGACCCAGAGGAGTCATGCATATCACTGGGGGTCACACAGGATCAGGATGGAGCCCAGGCCTGTGGCTGTGTCTCCTGCACCCATTTCTGCTGTCTGAAACACAGTGCCCTGGGCACAATCAGGGAAGAGCCCCACTAGACAGCGTCATGCTCAGAGAAGCCTGGCTCTGGGCTGGATGTCAAGTGGGCCTCAGGATCCTCTGCCAAAGCCCATTGCTAGATCAGGAACAAAAGCCTGAAAAATTCACCCCTGCAGTGGTCACATTGCTGGCTGTTTTCAGGGCCTTTGAAAGCAAGGATGCAGAGAACACACCCTTCTTCCCTAGAAAGACTTCAGGGGCAATTGGAGGTGGGTTTTTACTGGCTGCTTAAGAGGCACTTAAGTGTCCCAGGGGTTGGCGGCAGCAGCACATCCATAATTCAGAAGGTTCTATCAGCCCTTTCCCTGTGAGAGGTTCTCTGCCTTCCCTATAGCCTTGCCCTGTGCTCCCAAGGAGGGGCTGGAAGTGGGAATTTTCCCCACCTCTCCAGAACTAGTCGGGGATGGGTAGGTGTGCCTTGCTCAGATACCAACCTGAGAATAGGGAGGCAGAGGAGAGGAGAGCCCAGACCACCCAACCCTCATTAGAGGCTCTAAGGGGGTCAGCTACCTCTCTCCTGCCTGAAACTGGTCATCAGGTCAGGGCCGAGTTGGAGGCCCAGGGCAGGCCTAAACATGGCTGGAGGACCCCTGCACTCATTTCTGGGTTGGTGCCTCCCTCTCAGTGGACCACTGGGAGAGGAGGGTGCAAAAGGGCACTCCGGAAACCAGGAGGCAGTGAGAACAATGGGGCACCTTAGGGAGCTGGGCTTGGAGGGAGGGCTGGGGTGGGGGGTTGGAACTCAGAGGGCCAGCAAGAAGCTGCCAAAAGCTGGAGGAAACCAAAGCAAAGGTCAGGAATGTTCCCAGGGCTTCTGGGCCAGAGCCTGTACTGTGCCAAGGGGATGGGGTTGCCAAGGGAGGCGGAGTGTGGGCAAAGAGAATGGCACTGCTGGAACCCGAGATTCAGGCAGGTCAGGAGAGAACGTTCCTGGCAGGAAGGGTGGGTGCCAACCCTTCCAGTTCAGGAGTTCTAGGTGGAAAGTCCCAGTCACTCCCTGTCAGGCTGGACTCGACCCAGCATGTCCAGGACCCAGGCTTCCTGGACCCTCTGAAACAGTTCAGAAGATGTGCAGGGAGTGAACTTTGTTTTAAGTATTTCTCAACCTTGAACCTATTGACATTTGGAACTAGCTGACTCTGTTGTGGTGATGCAGGGCTGTGCTGTGTGTATTGGAGGGTGTTGAGCATCATCCTTAGTCTCCACCCACTAGATGCTGTTAGCACCCCCACCCTCCTAGCTACGACAACAATAAATGTCTACAGAAGTTGCAAAATACACCTGGGGGAAGCCCCCTCTTCCCAGTTGAAAACCACCAGTTCAGATAAAGAGTTTCTCTAGAACCGAGCCTAGGTTCCAGGAATGTCCATGGGGCCCAGGGTAGTGGCTGAGTTTCTGGTCCTTGGAACAGTCTGTGCAGACTCTGCACCCAGCACTTTTCCAGTCCACTGTTTCAATGTTGAATAAACATTCTCTGCCTCAAATCAGGGCCAGCTTCATGGACATGTGACTTACGTAGTCTACACAGGACTTGACACTCAGAAGGGTCCCACACTTGGTTTAATCTCTATTGTTGACTCTTATTTTCATTTTTGCACTGTTCCCCACAAAAGATGCAGTCCATCTTGTGTGAAATATTTACTGTCTGCCCCTTTACAGAAAAGTTTTGCTGGCCCTTTGGGGTAGAGTCAAACCTACAAAGTTTGTTGAAACAATCAGAATCCCCAGGCCCCTCCAATCCCCAAAGGCAGTGACCGTGGCGTGCTTCTTTTGGCGCTTACCTCTGGCTCTCCAGCATGCGTATATGGCTACTTCTTAGGCAGGAGCACTGTCTAGGATTCAGCTCTCATTTCCACTCCATACCTCAACCTAACATGCATGTACGTGTGAATGAGTGCACATGCATGTGCATGAACACAGAGACACACGTCCTAGCTGTCACTTTGCCATATTGTCATTTTGAATGTTTACATTCATATGACTACATATGCTACTCAGAGTTGAGACTTGAAAAACGCTATGCATCACTTCCCCCTCACCAACCCACCCACCCCCACCAGGCCCTGCACCCTTGGTTTTCCCTAGAGGAAACAATAGTCTTCTTTTCTTTTGCTTAGTTTGCTGTCTTTGTCACATTCTAAACTCTCAGCCTGTAGCTGGCATCTGAACTCACCTTTAACCCTTGTTTCTGTTCAATCACTGCCCGTGTCTCCTTGGAGCTGCCTTCATCAAAGCTACAGCTGTGCCCCAGTCTGGACTGGGCCCTCGCCCCCTGCCCGGCATTGTCCCGGACTGTCCCTGCAGCATCTCCCTGGGGGTTCCCTGCTGGACTCCCTGTGGGAACTCCTGTTTCCTAATTCGGTCATTTCCTTTTTCTCTGAGTTCTCTCATGGTTTGTTTTGTTTGTAGTTTTTTATATTTATTTTTCAAATGGTAGTTCCTACTCTAATTACAAATCAGCAAGATTTTCTGAATGGTTGTCACAATCCAGCTTTTTAAACAAATAATGTTTGGCAAAATTGAGTCCTAAGATTAAATTACAATTTTTACATTTTGTTTTAAATTACAATTTACATTCAGTATTATTTTGTATTAGTTTCAGGTGTATGGCTCAGTGGTAAGGTAATCATATACTTTACAGAGTGTCCCCTGATATTTCTAGTACCCACCTGGCACCACACATAGTATTACAATGTTATTGATTATATTCATGTGCTGTTTATTATATCCCCGTGACTACTTTTTAACCACCAATTTGTATTTAATCTCTTCACCTTTTTCACCCAGTCCCTCTGGCAACCATCAGTCTGTTCTCTGTATCTATGATTCTGTTTCAATTTTCTTTGTTTATTGATTTTGTTTTTTAGATTTCAAATATAAATGAAAGCATCAGAGAGAATATTGCTTTCTCTGACTGGCTTACTTCATTTAGCATAATACCCTCTAGGTCCATTACTGCTGTTGCAAATGGCAAGATTTTAATTTTTTATGGCAAGTCATTCATATATATATATATACCACCACTTTTTTATTCACTTGTCTATAAATGGGAAGGCACTTGGGTTGCTTCTGTTGCTTGGCTGTTGTAAATAATGCTGCAATGAACATAGAGGTGCATATATTCTTATCAATTAGAGTTTTGGGTTCCTTTGGATATATTCCCAGAAGTGAAATTGCTGGGTCATAAGGCAGTTCCATTTTTAATTTTCTGGGAACCCTCCATACTGTTTTCATGGTGCTGCACCAGTCTGATTTTCCACCAATGGTCCCTTTTCTCCGCATCCCAAGTGTTAAGAAACACTTGTTTCTTAATTTATTTTTTATTTTTGTAAATGTTAATATATCTTTATTGATTATGCTATTACAGTTGTCACATTTTTTATCCCCTTTATTTCTTTCCACCCTGTACCTTCCTCCCACCATCATTCCCTCCACCTTAGTTCATGTCCATGGGTTCTACGTATAAGTTCTTTGGCTTCTCCATTTCTTATAATATTCTTAACCTCCCCCTGTCTATTTTATGCCTACCATTTATGCTTTTTAATCTCTGTACATTTTTCCCCCTCCCCATCTTGGCTGATAACCCTCCATGTGATCTCTATTTCTGTGAATCTATTCCTGTTCTAGTTGTTTGCTTAGTTTGTTTTCTTTTTCTTTTTTCTTTTTTTAGATTTGGTTGTTGATAGTTGTGAGTTTCTTATCATTATGCTGTTTATATTTTTCATCATCTTTTTCTTAGATAAGTCCCTTTCACATTTCATATAATAAGGGCTTGGTGATGATGAACTTCTTTAACTTGACCTTATCTGAGAAGCACTTTATCTGTCCTTCCATTCTAAATGATAGCTTTGCTGGATAGAGTCATCTTGGATGTAGGTCCTTGCCTTTCATGACTTGGAATACTTCTTTCCAGCCCTTGCCTGCAAAGTTTCTCTTATGAAATCAACTGATAGTCTTATGGGAACTCCTCTGTGGGAAACTGTCTCCCTTTCTCTTGCTGCTTTTAAGATTCCCTCCTTATCTTTAATTTGGGTAATGTAATTAAGATGTGCCTTGGTATGTTCCTCCTTGGGTACAACAAAAAAGTTGGGACTCTCAGTTTCCAGGACTTCCTGGAAGTCTATTTCCTTTGCCAGATTAGGGAATTTTTCCTTCATTATTTGTTCAAATAAGTTTTCAATTTCTTGCTCTTCCTCTTCTTTTTCTGGCATCCCTATGACTCAGGTGTTGGAACATTTAAAGATGTCCTGGAGGTTCCTAAGCCTCTCCTCACTTTTTTGAATTCTTGTTTCTTCATTCTCTTGTGGTTGAATGTTTATTTCTTCCTTCTGCTCCAGACTGTTGATTTGAGTCCCGTTTCCTTCCTTTAAATGTTGGTTCCTTGAGCATTTTCCTTTATTTCACTTTTCATAGCCTTCACTTTTTCTCTGTTTTGCAACCATCCTCAACCATTTCTGTGAGCATCCTGGTTACCAGTGTTTTGAATTGTGCACCTGATAAGTTGGCGATCTCTACGTCACTTAGTTGTATTTCTCCTGGAGCTTTGATCTATTCTTTCATTTGGGCCTTTCTTTTTCTCTCAGCACAGCTATTATATAGTAAGGGGTGGAGCCTTAGGTATTCACTAGGGTGGGCCAACCCACCATGCTGCATTGTGGTGCTGTATGTGGGGCAGGTGTCCGAGAGGGAACAATGCCAGCTGCTCAGCTCTTGGCTGGGTTTCATTCACTTCCTTCATTACCCACAAGCAAATTTGGTGCTGATTCCTAGGTAGGTGGGTTTGTGTACTTTCTAGGACCCTTTGGCTCTGTCCAAAAAAACCCCTCCTGAGATACTGGGAGTTTCTCTCACCACCACAATTCCCACAGATGTTTTCAGTCAGAGGTTTTGAGACTTTATTTCCCCGCACTGGAACCATAGGTTGTGAGGTCTGTCTCACTCCCCAGTTGTTCCTCCCATTTTATCTGAATGCAAAGGTAGAACTACCCAGTCTGCCAGTCACCACCTGGCCAGCCCTGGTCCTCCAGCTGCTGCATTGCCACGAGTCTTCTCTGCCCTGGCTACCCATTTCTGCCCCTCATATGGGTCTGGATAAATGTTTCTTCTTTAACTCCTTGGTTGTCAGACTTCCATATAGTTTGATTTCCTGGCAGTTTGGTTATGTTTTGTTTTTAAATTTGTTGTTGTCCTTCTTTTGGTTGTGTGAGGAGGCAAAGTGTATCTACCTGTGCCTCCATTTTGGCCAGAAGTCTATTTGTTAATTTATTGATGATAGTCATTCTGACAGGTGTGAAGTGATAACTCATTGTGGTTTTAATTTGCATTTTTTTCAGATGATTAGTGATGTTGATCTTTTCATGTATCTAGTGGCCATCTGTATGTCCTCATTGGAGAAGTGCCTGTTCAGGTCCTCTGCCTATTTTTTAATTGTATATATATATTTGGTGCTGAGTTGTATGAGTTCTTTATAAATTTTGGATATTAACCCTTTAGTTAATGTATTATTGACAAATACGCTCTACCATTCAGATTCAACAGGCTGATTTGTCTTTTTGTTTTGTCAATGGTTTTCTTTGCTATGTAAAAACTTTTTAGTTTGGTACTATCCTATTGTTTAATTTCTCTTCTGTTTACCTCATCTGAGAAAATATACTTTAAAAATATAGCCAGGAGATATTTCAGAGATTTTATTGCTTACGTTGTCTTCTAGGAGCTTTATGGTATTGAGTGTTACACTTAGATAATTAATTCATTACAAGTTTATTCTTTTTTTGATTTTTAAAAATATTTATTTATTTATTTTTAGAGAGAGGGCAAGGGAAGGAGAAAAAGAAGGAGAGAGACATTAATGTGCGTTGCCTCTTGAGTGCCCCCTACTGGGGACCTGGCCTGCAAGCTAAGCATGTGTCCTGACTGGGAACCATCCAGAGATAATTCAATCATCCAAAGGGATGATTGGTTCATCCCTTTGGTTTGCAGGCCAGCATTCAATCCACTGAGCCACACCAGCCAGGGCTTGTGTTTATTCTTATACATAGTGTGAGGAGATGGTCCAGTTTTCCCCAAACCATTTGTTGAATAGACAGTCTTTATCCCATTGTATGTTCTTACCTCCATTGTTATTGATTAATTTAGGTGTAGGTTTATTTGTGGGCTCTCTGTTCAGTTCCATTGATCTATGCAACTGTTTTAATGCCAGTACAATACTGTTTTGGTTACTATAGCCTCGTAGTATAGTTTGATATCAGGTAGTGTCATACCTCCAACTTTATTCTTCTTTTTCAAAATTGCTCTGGCTATTTGGGGTCTTTTGTGGTTCCATAGAAATTTTTAGTTTATTTGTGCTAATTCTATAAAAAACATTATTAGTATTTTTTAGGAATTGTGTTGAATCTATAGATTGCTTTGGGTGGTATGGACAATTTAATTATGTTAATTCTTCTTGTCCACAAGCATGGTATATGCTTCCATTTACTAGTATCTTATTTGATTTGTTTCTTCAATGACTTATAATTTTCCAAGTACAGGATTTTTTATCTCCCTGGTTAAATTTATTGCTAGGTATTTTATTTTTATTTTTTTTTATTGATTGATTTTAGGGAGATAGACATGTATTTGTCGTTCCACTTATTTATGCATTCATTGGTTGATTCTTGTATGTGCCCTGACCGGAGATTTAACCTGCAACCTTGTATGTTGGGATAATGTTCTAACCAACTGAGCTACCTGGCCAGAGCCTTTTATTTATTTTTTGATGCAACTGTAAATAGGATTGTTTTCTTAGTTTCCCTTTCTGATCATTCATTATTGGTGTATAAAAATGAAACTGATTTCTGAATATTAATTTTGTATCCTGCAACTTTATTGAATTCATTTATCAGTTCTAGTAAATTTTTGGTGTAATCTTTTGGTTCTCATATGTGGTATCATGTTACCTGCAAATAATAATAACACTTTTACTTCTTTTAAAATTCAGAAGCCTTTTATTTCTTCTTCTTGTGTGATTGCTGTGCTAATTCTTTGAGTGTTTGGGAGAATTCACCTGTGAAGCCCTCAGTCCAGGTCTTAGATTTGTTGGGAGTCTTTTTATTAAATCTTTGATTTTGTTAGTTGTAACTGATCTGTTCAGATTTTCTCTTTCTTTACAATTTTTGGTTAATCCTCACACAAGGACATTTTTTTTTTCATTGCTTTTAGAGAGAGAGGAAGGAGGAGAGAGAACCTGAGAGAGAAAACATCGATGTGAGAGAGAAACATTGATTGGTTGCCTTTTCATATATGTCGTGGCCAGGGATCATACCCACAACCTGGGTATGTGCCCTGACCAGGAATCGAACCCAAGACCAAGAGATGATCATCCAACCAACTGAGCCACACTAGCCAGGGTTTCTGTTTCTTCTCGATTCAATTTTGGAAGATTGTTTGTTTCTAGGAAGTTATCTATTTCTTACATTTTTCAATTTGTTAGCATGTAGTTGTGCATTAAATTTTCTTATAATCCTTTGTTTTTCTGTGGTGTCAGATTACTGCTCTTCTTTATTTTCTGATTTTATTTATTTGGGTCCTCTTTTTTTTTTCTCGATGAGTCTGGTTGGAGGTTTAGCAACCATATTTATCTTTTCAAAGAACCATTACTTGGTTTCATTGTTCTTTTGTATTGTGTTTTTAGATTCTACTTCATTTATTTCCACTCAATATTTACTTCTTTCTACTCACTTTGAGCTTTATTGTTCTTTTTCTTGTTCTTTTAGGTATAAGTTTAGATTGTTATTTTTCTCAGGTGGTTTTTTTTTTTTGAGGTAAAAGTATATTGTTATGAATTCCCCTCTGAAGACTGCTTTTGCTGTGTCCCATAAATTTTGAGTTGATATATTTTCATATTTATTTGCATCAAAGTGTTTTTTGATTTATTCCTTCATCTTGTTAACCTGTTCATTATTTAGATCCATGTGTTTCTGTGTTTTTTAGTTTTTTTCTTGAAATTGATTTCCTGTTTCATATGATTGTCATCAGAGAAGATGCTTGATATGATTTTAGTCTTTTTTAAATATTCCATGTGCACTGGAAAAGAATGTATATTCTGCTGTTTGGGGGTGAAATGCACTGAAAATATCAAATCTGCCTGTTCTAGTGTGTCATTTAAGGTTACTATTTCCCTGTTGATTTTCTGTCTGGAAGATCTATCCATTGATGACAAAGGGGTATTAAAATCCCCATACTATGACTATATTATTGTCTCTCTCTTCCTTTATGGCAATCAGAATTTGCTTTACATGATTAGGTATCCCTAGGTTGAGTGCATAAATGTTTACAAGGGTTATATCTTCTTGTTACACTGATCTCTTTATTATGCAATGCTCTTCTTTATATCTTATTATAGCCTTTGTTTTAAAGTCTATTTTGCTTGATACAGGCATTGCTACTCTAGCTTTTTTCATATCTTTTTACTTTTAGTTTGTGTCTATCTTTTATTCTGAGGTCACTTTCTTGTAGGCAGCATATATATAGCTCTTGTTTTCTTATCATTTATTTACCCTATGTCTTTTGATTGAAGCATTTAATTCATATACATTTAAAGTGACTATCAATAGGTATGTATTTATTGCCATTTTATTGTTTTTAAAGAAATTTTATTTATTTATTTTTAGAGAGAGGGGAAAGAAAGGAGCAAAGAGAGAAACATCAGTGTGTGGTTGCATCTCAAGCACCCATGACTGGGGACCTGGCCCACAACCCAGGCATGAGCCCTGACTTGGAATTGAACCAATGACCCTTTGGTTTGCAGGTCAGCACTCAATCCAGTGGGCCACACCAGCTAGGGTGCCATTTTATTCTTTATGATTATTCATTTTTTTAAAATATATTTTATTGATTATACCATTAAAGTTGTTCTATTCCCCCCCTTCATTCCCCTCCACCCACACACTCCCTCCCCCACCCTTCTCCCCCCTTAGTTTATAACCATGTGTCTCAAGTTCTTTAGGTTCTATATTTCCCCCACTATTCTCACCCTCCCCCCTATCTATTTTCTACCTACCATCTATGCTATTTTCTGTGCCTTCTCCCCCCTTCTCCTCCTCCCACACCCCTGTTTCGAACCCTCCATGTGTTCTTCATTTCTATGGTTCCACTCCTGATCTAGCTGTCCTTTTGGTTTGCTTTTGTTTTAGGTGTGGTTGTTAATAACTGTGTGTTTGCTGTCCTTTCACTGTTCATATTTTTCATCTTCTTTTTCTTATATAAGTCCCTTTAGCATTTCATATAATAAGGGCTTGGTGATGATGAACTCCTTGAACTTGACCTTATCTGAGAAGCACTTTATCTGTCCTTCCATTCTAAATGAAAGTTTTGCTGGATAAAGCAATCTTGGCTGTAGGTCTTTGGATTTCATGACTTGGAATACTTCTTTCCAGCCCCTTCTTGCCTGTAAGGTCTCTTTTGAGAAATCCGCTGACAGTCTGATGGGTACTCCTTTGTAGGTGACTGTCCCCTTATCCCTTGCTGCTTCTAGGATTCTCTCCTTCATTTTAGTCTTGGCTAATGTAATTATGATGTGCCTTGGTGTGTTCCTTCTTGGGTCCAACTTCTTTGGCACTCTCTGAGCTTCCTGGATTTCCTGGAAGTCTATTTCCTTTGCCAGACTGGGGAAGTTCTCCTTTATTATTTGTTCAAATACATTTTCCACTCGTGGCTGTTTCCTTCCCCCTTCTGGTACCCCTATAATCTGGATGTTGGAACATTTAAAGATGTCCTGGAGGTTCCTAAGCCTCTCCTCATTTTTTTCAATTCTCATTTCTTCCTTCCTTTCTGGTTGGATGTTTCGTTCTTCCTTCTGGTCCATTCCATTGATTTGAGTTCCAGTTTCCTTTCCATCGCTATTGGTTTCCTGGACATCTCCCTTCATTTCAATTAGTTTAGCCTTCATATGTTCCTCCAATTTGTGACTGTACTCTACCAATTCTGTGAGCATCCTGATAAATAGAGTTTTAAATTGGGCTTCTGAGAGCCTGGCAATCTGTTGGTCGCTTAGAGTTATTGGCTCTGGGACTTTGAGTTCTTCTTGAGCCATCCTTTGGGCTGTTCGTGCCTGTTAAGTAGCAGGAACGGAGCCCTTGGTTTTCATCAGAGCAGGGCAACTCAGTCGCTGGGTTGTGACGTTGTATGTGGGGGCGGGGTCAAAGAGGGACAATGGCTTCCCTCCGGCGCCCGCCGTCGCTGCGACCCCCACCAGCACCACAGCCACCACCGTCTCCAGGGCCACGCGCACCGCTCCACGGCACGTGAGTGTGCCACCACTGTCAGCCCTCCACCACTGGGTTTGCTCCCTGGGGCCTGTGTGGTCCGTCTCACTGCGCGCGAATGTGCAACCTTGGTCAGTCTGTTCCGCACCCCGACTAGTTCTGGGCTGCCTGCGCTCCTAGGTCTGTCCTGCCTGACCCAGCTTCGCTGCTGGCTCCACCTCTTACCGTCCTCGTTGAACGGTTTGTAGCTGTCGGACTTCCGTATAATTCGGTTTTCTGGCCTCTGGGTGTGTGTTTGTTCTCCAAAACTTGGTTGTGGGAGAAGGCACAGTGTTTCCACCTATGCCTCCATCTTGGCGGGAGTCCTATAATTATTCTTTATAATTTTTTTCTTCTTCTGAAAGAAGTCCATTTAACATTTCTTGTAATACTGGTTTGGTGGTATTGAATTCCTTTAGTTTTTTCTTGTCTGAGAAGCTCTTTATTTTTTCTTAGATTTTATTTTTATTTTTAAAGGATTTTATTTATTTTGTTTTTAGAGAGAGGAAGTGTGGAGAATGAGAGGGACAGAAACATTAATGTGTGGTTGCCTCTCATGCAACCACCACTGGGGACCTGGACGGCAAACCAGGCATGTTCCCTGCCTGGGAATTGAACCAGTGATCCTTTGGTTCATAAACTAACACTCAATGCACTGAGCCACACCAGCCACAACTTTCCTTAAATTTTAAGTGGTAGCCTTGATAGATAGAGTAATTTTTATTTATTTAAAGAGTTCGTTTATTTATTTGTTTGTTTGTTTATTTATTTTAGAGAGAGAAGAAGAGAGAGAGAAAGAGAAGGAGAGAAACATAGATTGGTTGCCCCCTGCACGCACCCCAGCCAGGGACCAGGCTCCCAACCCAGGCATGTGACCTGACCAGGAGTTATCCTGGTGACCCTTTGCCTTGTGGGGCAATACCCAACCAGCTGAGACACACCAGTCAGTGGACAGAGTCATTTTTAGTTATAGGTCCTTGCTTTCTGTCACTTTGGATATTTCATAACAACTCCTTCCAGCTTGGAAAGTTTCTGTTGAGAAATTCTCTGACAGTCTTATGGGAGCTCCCTTGTGTATAACTAATTGCTTTTCTTTTGCTGCTTTTAAGATTCTCTCTTTGTGCTTCACCTTTGGTATTTAATGATGATGTTTCTTGGTGCGAGTCTCTTTTGTTTTATCTTGTTTGAGGCTCTCTGCACTTCATGGAGTTATGCCTCTTTTTCCTTCACCAGGTTAGGGAAGTTTTCATGTACCATTTATTCAAATAGATCTCAATCCCTTTCTATCTCTCTCTTCTTCTTCTGGTACCCCTGTGATGCAAATGTTGTTACACTTGATGTCCCAGAGGTTCATTAAACTAACTTTATTTTATTTTAAAATATATTTTATTGATTATGCCATTACAGCTGTCCCATTTCCCCCCTTCATTCCCTTCCACCCTGCACACCCCCTCCCCCACCATTACCCCCCTTTAGTTTATGTCCATGTGTCACAAGTTCTTTCAATTCTATATTTCCCATACTATTCTTGCCCTCCCCCCTATTTTCTGCCTATCATCTATGCTACTTATTCTCTGAAACTTCTCCCCCCTTCTCCTCCTCCCACTCCCTGTTGCTAATCCTCCATGTGATCTTCATTTCTATGGTTCTGCTCCTGATCTAGCTGTCCTCTTAGTTTGCTTTTGTTTTGGGTGTGGTTGTTAATAACTGTGTTTGCTGTCCTTTCACTGTTCATATTTTTTATCTTCTTTTTCTTAGATAAATCCCTTTAACATTTCATATAATAAGGGCTTGGTGATGATGAACTCCTTGAATTTGATCTTATCTGAGAAGCACTTTATCTGCCCTTCTATTCTAAATGAAAGCTTTACTGGATAAAGCAATCTTGGATGTAGGTCTTTGGATTTCATGACTTGGAATACTTCTTTCCAGCCCCTTCTTGCCTGTGAGGTCTCTTTTGAGAAGTCTGCTGACAGTCTGATGGGAACTCCTTTGTAGATGACTGTCCCCTTATCTCTTGCTGCTTCTAGGATTTTCTCCTTCATTTTAATCTTGGCTAATGTAATTATGATGTGTCTTGGTGTGTTCCTTCTTGGGTCCACCTTCTTTGGAAGCATCTCTGAGCTTCCTGGATTTCCTGGAAGTCTATTTCCTTTGCCAGGCTGGGGAAGTTCTCCTTTATCATTTGTTCAAATACGTTTTCCACTTGTGGCTGCTCCTCTTCCCCTTCTGTTGCCCCTATAATTTGGATGTTGGAACGTTTAAAGATGTCCTGGAGATTCCTAAGCCTCTTCTCATTTTTTAAAAATTCTTGCTTCTTAGTATTTTTCTGTTTGGTCATTTTTTCTTCCTTCTGGTCCACTCCCTTGATTTGAGTCCCAGTTTCCTTTCCATCACTATTGGTTCCCTGTGCATTTCCCTTCATTTCAATTAGTTTAGCCTTCATTTGTTCCTCTAATTTGTGACTAAAATCAACCAGTTCTGTGAGCATACTGATCACCAGTATTTTGAACTGTGCATCTGAGAGGCTGGCTTTTTCTTGGTCACTTAGAATTATCGGCTCTTGGGCTTTGAGTTCTTGAGCCACAATGTTTTGGTCCCATTGTGCCTGTTACATATGAGGGGTGGAGTCCTAGGTGTTCACCAGGACGGGGCAACTCAGTTGCTGGGTGTGACGCTGTATGTGGGCACAGGGTCAAAGAGGGGCAATCGTGGTCCCCTCTGCTGCTTCCTGCCACTGGGGCCTGCGTGGTCTGTCTCACTGCTCGCTCCTTCGCTGGTTTATCTGCTTGCGAATGTGTGACTGCGGTCAGCCTGCCGCTTTACATCCTCACTGGGTCTGCTTGTTGCTACCCCACACCTGGGACCCACCCACGGCTGCCTGCACACCTGGGTCAGGGGATCTTTCCTGCCCGACCCTGTTCTGCTGCTGGCTCCGCCCCTCTTACTTGTCTGGCTAAATGGTTCATTGTTGTTGGACTTCCATATAGTTCAATTTTCTGTGTATTGGCTGCATTTTTGTTTACTAAAACTTTGTTGTCTTTAAACTTGGTTGTGGGAAAAGGCACAGTGTTTCCACCTATGCTGTCATCTTGGCGGAAGTCCCTAACTTTATTTTTAAAACTTCTTTTTTCTTTTTGCTGCTCTGATTTGGTGTTTTCTGCTACCTTGTCTTCTAAATCACTGATTCATTCCTCAGCTTTATCTAATGTGCTGTTGATTCCATTTAGTGTATTCACTTCAAATACTGTGTTTATAATTTCTTACTGGTTCTTTTTAATGGTTTCTATGCCCTTTTTTAATGCTTACTCTTTGTTGAAGTTCTCACCAAATTCATCTATTCTTTCCTAAGTTTTTTGAGCATTCTTCCTTATAACCATTCTTTGGAAACTGTGTATCTACTAGATTGCTTACTTCCATTTCGTTTAGTTCTTTTTTAAGGATTTCTTGCATTTTTGACATGTTTCTTTGTCTCACCATTTTTGCTACCTCTATGTATTTGTTTCTGTGTATTAGGTAGATCTGTTTTGCTTTCCAGTCTTGGTATCTTGGTCCTATGTAGTAGGTGTCTTGTGGGGCTCAGTGGTACATTCTTCCTGATCACACTGAGCTGGGTACTCCAAGAATATTTCTTGTGTGAGTTACATAAATTCTTCTGTTGCAGTTAAGTCTTGATTACTGTTAGCCATCCATGGGTGGGGTTGACCCTCAGGCTGGCAGGCTATGAGTATCAACCCCTATGATGAATACATTACAATGTGGGGCTGAACCATGAACTGGAATTTGCTCCAGCAGGATCTGGTGCCTGCTGAGGTCTCCCTTTGGGTATGGCACTTGTGGAGCTAAATGGCTAGTGCTCTGATGTGGTCTGAAGCCTGCCACTCGGTGTGTTGGTTCTGTGGCCATTGGGATGGACTCCAGTACAGATCAATGTCAGATGTTGCCTGTAACCATTACTAGGATACATGTTTGCAGCTACAACATGATACAGTTTGTGGCTGCCTTTGCTGGGCCTGGATGTGCATGGGAGTGGCCAAGCTGCATACCAAGGGTAGCTTCTACCACCACCAAGCCCAGAAGCAAGTCAACAAAAGGCTCAAGGCACCCAGAGACCCACTTCCACCTGCTGGCAGCCTGTTAGGCTCAGTCACTGAAAGAGCCTCTGATGGTACATTTGTGTGAGGTAGGTTTTCATTGCCTCACCAGGTAGGAGTGAGTGGTGTTCACCAGGATGATGCAGATTCAAATTCAGTGCCAATGCTTGGTCTTAGGCCACTCAGCAAAAGTCCCAGTATACACCAAGACCAGCCATCACCCACCTGGGGTCTGCAGAACCTTTGTGGTGGGGTAAGGATTCAGGGAGTCCTCAGGGCGAGGCAAGCAGAGTTCATCAGGCTGAAGCAGACCAAGATTTGGCCATGTGGAGGGAGGTCTATGCACAGGAACAATGACCCCAGTCAGCATGTGAGAGAAAAATGGTCCTTGCACGATAGTCACACAAGTCAGTCTCTCTCTCTGTGTCTTTGATACCCTCTGAGACTGCCTGGACCCTCCCAGGAGCCCTTCCAGAAAAGTCTGTACCATGAAGCCAGGTTGGTTGCAGCCAGGTAACTCCCTGTAGGTTGCAAGCTTGGCAGGGCAGGGCCACAGGGAATGAGGAGAGTGGGGGCTAGTGCATCCCCCAGGCTGATGCCATATGTAGGGGAGTACTCAATCCAGGAAAGATGGAGTCTGTGGGGGAGGGACTCTGTACAGGGACCTTGGCAGCTGTCCCTTCAGCCCTCTCACCAAAGCCACACAACCTAGTCTCCCCTGTATGACTCCAGTACACTCTGAGCCACATTTCCTCTGCCAGAACCTAGAGTAAGTGGCACAAATGAGATTTTGTGTGCTAGCTCTTTAAGAGGGCTTATGAGTTTCTAGCAGACTCCAGTCTCTCCCTGGCAGATGGACTCACTGCTGTTATGCTGGCTCCTCTTCCTGGCTCTGGTGCTTCAGGCCGAAGAGCCTGGTCTGAAGTTGACATGTCTTATTCCTCAGGGAAAATGTTGCAGCTGAGATATCCCTCCAGATTCTCAATTGCCACATGTGGGTGAAGGGCCAGACTTTTTCACATCTTGCCCTTACTACCAGTCTCAGTGTAACTTCCGTTGTCAGTCCTTGGGTATAAGAGCTCTATTTAGCTACTCTTCAGTTGGTTATTCAGGTTGGCCTATAATTTATTTTTAATTCTGGTTTGATCCTGGGAAGAGATGAATGTAGTAACCTCTACTGACTCTGCTGCCATCTTGAATTTTTCCTCTTTCTTGTTTTGGTGGAACACTTCTGGAACAGTGATACTTAGTCTTGGGTAGTGCCTTAGAATGACCTAAACAGCTTTAAAATACTGATGCCCAGCCCCCAACCCCAGAGAATCTCATTTATCTGGCCTTGGGTGGGGCCCAGAGGCTCTTATTTTTAGCATGCCACCTGATGATTTTGATGTAGCAAGACTGAGAACCACTGCTCTGTTACCTCCAATGATAAGGGGTGCTGGTAGGAAAATATTTTGAATCTGGCATGTTAAAAATGTCTTTATTGTGGTCTCCTTATCTTGATTGACAGTTAGGAAAGGTATTAAATCCTAAATTGAAAATAATTTTCCTTCAGTATTTTAAAGGCAATTCTCCACTGCATTCCAGTTTCTAGTATTGCTGTGTGTATGTGTCTTGGTTTTTCTCTCTGGAAAGTGTAAACTCATTTTCATTCCCAAGTACTAAAGAGTCATGATGATGTGCTTTGATGTGAGTTTATTTTTATTGTATTTTTACTGTTGGTAGCTCTTTGAATCTGAAATCCCCCCAAATATATGTATATCTATTTCAGATTATATACATATAAAAATAAAATATATATTTCATTTTTATTTATTTATTTAATGCTATTGAAATTATATTTTATTATTTATGGTATTATGGTTGTCCCAATTTTTCCTCCTTTGGCCCCCTCCACACAGACCCTCTACATTCCCTAAGGCAATCCCTACATCATTATTCATGTCCATAGTTCATGCATATATCTTCTTTGGCTACTATAGTCCCAATGCTGCACTTTACATCCCCATGACTATTCTGTAGCAACAAACTTATACTTCTTAGTCCCCTCACCTCTTTCACCATTCCCTCATACTCCTCCCATATGGCAACTATCAAAATGTTCTATCTATAATTCAGTTTCTTCTCCTCTTGTTTATTTTGTTTTTTTATATTGTTGATAGATACGTACTTATTGCTATTTTATTGTTCATATTTTTTATGTTTCTTCTTAAAGAAGACCCTTTAACACTTCATATAATGCCAGTTTGGTGGTGATGAACTTCTTTTTCTTCTCTGAGCTCTTTATCTGTCCTTCAATTCTAAATGATAGCTTTACTGGGTAGAGTAATCTTGGTTTAGGTCCTTGCTTTTCATCACTTTGAATTTTTCTTGCCAGTCCCTTCTAGTCTGCAAAGTTTCTGTTGAGAAATCAGCTGACAGTCTTATAGGAGCTCCCTTGTAGGTAAGTAACTTTTCTCTTGCCACTTCTAACATTCTTTGTCTTTAACCTTTAGCATTTTGATTATGATGTGTCTTGGCATGGACTTATTTGGGTTCATCTTGTCTGGAACTCTATCTTTCCTGGATTCATTTGTCTATCTCCTTCACCAAGTTAGGGAAGTTTTCTGTCACTATTTTTTCAAATAGATTTTCAATTTCTTGTTCTTTCTCTTCTCTTTCCACCATCCCCATGATGTGAATGTTGGTATGCTTGAAGTTGTCCCAGAGGCCCCTTACACTATTACCATTTTTTTTTGTATTCTTTTTTCTTCTTGCTGTTCTGATTGGGTATTTTCTTTTTGTTGTTTGTTTCCCTATAGACTTGCCTTCATTTGCCCTACTATTGATTCCCTATAAATTGTTCTTCACTTCAGTTAGTGTATCCTGCATTTCTGACAGGCTCTGTTTTATGATTTCCATGTCCTATTTATGCTGTTTAAGTTGTCTCTGAGTTCATCTGTTCTTTTCCTAAGTTCACTGACCATCTTTATAACCACTTTTTTGAACTATGCATATAGTAGATTGTTTGTCTCCATTTGGTTTGGTTCTTTTTCTGGAGTTTTGTTCTTTCTTTTGGGCCATGTTTCTTTGTCTCCACATTTTGGCAGCCTCTCTCTGTTTGTTTCTATCTATTAGGTAGAGCTGCTATGATTCCCTGGCTTGGTAGAGTGGCCTAATGTAGTAGGTGTCCTATAGGATCCAGTAGCACAGCCTCCCCTATCACTCAAGCTGGGTATGCAAGGTGCATGCCCTGTGTCAGCTTTGTACACCCTCCTCTTGTAATTGGGTGGGGTGAAGCATCAGGGAATAACCAGTGTGAGCCAATTTGACAGAGTCCCAGATATGGCGCTGCGTGCTGGCTCTGTCAGGGGAAGGCTCAGTAAAGAATAATGGCCTCTGCCATCCCTATGTCTGGGAGAAAGCTGTCCCTCAGCCACTTCATTTCCTCCCTGTATGCCTCTGTTGGCTTTTAAGCTGCTGCCTAGGTGGTGGAGATGAGAGAGTAAGTCTGAATAAATTCACACATGGACCCTTTAAGAGGAACTGCCTGTGGCTCCAGCAGTTTCTGTCTTCTACACCCTCAATCTCCTCTGGTTTTTACAGCCAGAAGTCATGGAGACTTTTCTTCCTGGCACTGGAACCCTGAGCTGGATGGCCTGGTGTTGGGCTAGGAGGATCCCTTCCTCCTGAGATATCCCTCCTGACTTTTACCACCACATATGAGTGTGGGACCAACCTGTTCTGTGTCTCTGCCCCTTCTACTAGTCTCAATGCGGTTCTTCTTTAATTTTGCACTTGTAGGACTTCCATTCAGCTTGATTTCTGGAAGATCTGGATAATGATTGTTCTGTAGTTTAGTTGTAATTTTGATGTGGTTGTACAAGGATGTGAGGCATGTTTACCTGCACTGCCATCTTGATCCAAGTCCCTATACAGGTATACCTGTATATATTTTTAATAGATGATTTCCTCCTTTTTTTCTCTTTGTTCTCTCTTCCTGGAACTCCTATTGTTTGGATGTTGGATTTCCAATGTTGGTACTCCAGAGTTTTTAAAAAATCTTTTTCTCCTACTTTCTGTTCTTTTAGAAAAACTTGTTTAAAGTTACTCTCTAACATTTTTGTTGCATTTCTTTAGCATTTCTACTGTTATCTTTTTAATTCCTAAGGGTTTTTTGTTCTCCCCAATTTAATAGCTTCCTTTTCTTGTTTATTGGATTCGGTAAGCAGTATTATGAATCTAGCAATATTAATGCAAATATTGGGTCATTGTCTTTTCTTTGCAGAGCCTTGGACTTCTCCAAGTTGATTAAAAAAAAGATTTTATTTATTTATTTTTAGAAAGAGGGAATAGGAGGGAGAAAAAGAGGGAGAGAAACGTTGATGTGTGGTTGCCTCCTGCACGCTCGCAACCCAGGCATGTGCCCCAATCAGGAATCAAACCAGCATCCCCTTGATTTGCAGGCCGGCACCCATCCCACTGAGTCGCACCAGCCAGGGCTCCAAGTTGATTCTTTTTTCTGTTGCTCATTTTGACCTCTCTCTTTTGTAAAAGAGATTATTCTAAAGGGTCAGCCTCTGATGTCTAAGTCAGCCCACTTAGAAGTACAGAGATTGAAAGATTGGAAGCTGGGTGTACAGATGGGGCTTTCTGATGTTTTTTTCCTTTCTAATATATTTTATTGATTATGCCATTACAGTTGTTCCATTTCCCCTCCTTTATTACCCTCCCCCCTGCACACACCCTCTACCACCATTCCTCCCTTTAGTTTATGTCCATGTGTCACAAGTTCTTTAGATTCTGTATTTCCCATAGTATTCTTTCCCACCCCCGTGTCTATTTTCTACCCACCGTCTATGCTACTTATTCTCTGTACCTTCTCCCCCTTCTCCTCCTCCCACTCCCCTGTTGCTAACCCTGCATGTGATCTCTATTTCTATGGTTCCACTCCTGATCTGTCTTCTTAGTTTGGTTTTGATTTAGGTGTGGTTGTTAATAACTGTGAGTTTGCTGTCCTTTCACTGCTCATATTTTTAATCTTCTTTTTCTTAGATAAGTCCCTTTAACATTTCATATAATAAGGGCTTGGTGATGATGAACTCCTTGAATTTGGTCTTATCTGAGAAGCACTTTATCTGCCCTTCTATTCTAAATGAAAGCTTTACTGGATAGAGCAATCTTGGATGTAGGTCTTTGGATTTCATGACTTGGAATACTTCTTTCCAGCCCCTTCTTGCCTGTAAGGTCTCTTTTGAGAAATCAGCTGACAGTCTGATGGGAACTTCTTTGTAGATGACTGTCCCCTTATCTCTTGCTGCTTCTAGGATTCTCTCCTTCATTCTAATCCTGGCTAATGTAATTATGATGTGCCTTGGTGTGTTCCTCCTTGGGTTCACCTTCTTTGGAAGCATCTCTGAGCTTCCTGGATTTCCTGGAGGTCTATTTCCTTTGCCAGACTGGGGAAGTTCTCCTTTATCATTTGTTCAAATAAGTTTTCCACTTGTGGCTGCTCCTCTTCCCCCTTCTGTTGCCCCTATAATTTGGATGTTGGAACATTTAAAGATGTCCTGGAGGTTCCTAAGCATCTCATTTTTTTGAATTCTTGTTTCTTCATTCTTTTCTGTTTGGTCATTTTTTTCTTCCTCCTGGTCCACTTCCTTGATTTGAGTCCCAGTTTCCTTTCCATCACTATTGGTTTCCTGTGCATTTCCCTTCATTTCACTCTGTTTAGCCTTCATTTGTTCACCTAATTTGTGACTAAAATCAACCAGTTCTGTGAGCATCCTGATCACCAGTATTTTGAACTGTGCATCTGATGGGTTGGCTATCTCTTTGTTGCTTAGAATTATTGGCTCTGGGGCTTTAAGCTGTTCTTGAGCCATAATGTTTTGGTCTATTCACACCTGTTAAATATGAGGGGCGGAGCCTTAGGTGTTCACCAGGGTGGGGCAACCCAGTGTCTGGGTTGTGACACTGTATGTGGGGGTGGGATCAGAGAGGGGCAATGGCCTTTTTTTCTGCTCTCTCTTGGATTTTGGTCCCCTCTGCTGCTTCCCAAAAGCAAACTGGGCCCCCCTGGTGCTGGCTCCCGGGTGTGTGAGCCTGTGCACTCTCCAGGACCCTGTGGGTCTCTCCAACAAACTCTCTCTGATCCTGGGAGCTTCTCCTGGCACCTCAACCCCCCAAATTTTTCCAATTGGTGCTTTTAGGCTAATTCCAGTTGCTGGGGTCCTAGCCTGCGCAGTTTGTCTCACTGCTCACTCCTTTGCCTGGTTTATCTGAATGTGAATGTGTAACCATGGTCAGCCAGTCACCTTGCGCCCTCACTGGGTCTGCCTGGGATCTGCCAACTGCCGCCTATGCACCTGGGTCAGCCCGGCCATGTTTTCCTGTGCGACCCTGCTCCACCAGCCGCTGACTCTACCTCTCTTACCAGTCTGGCTGAATGGTTCATTGTTGTCGGACATCCGTACAGTTCAATTTTCTGTGTTTTGGTTGCATTTTTGTTACTAAAAGTTTGTTGTCTTTAAACTTGGTTGTGTGAGGAGGCACAGTGTTTCTACCTATGTCTCCATGTTGATCTCTCTTTTTATAGGTTGCTCTGGATGGGTCCTTCCTCTTGAGCAGGGTCATTTCCTTGCTGCATAAGGAGAGTAAAGGCTGGCTGCTAGGCTTCTAGAGCTGAGTGGGAAAGTAGGCTGCGGGGGGTGAGGAGGGCGTGGGGAGGTGTCTCTCCATCGAAAATAGGCATGGACACTCAGTCCACCTTAATCCTTCACCTCTCTCCCTGGCAGCATCCCTGTGTGATAATGCTGAAGGGCCTCAGGACAGACATCGGCTCCAGAGAATAAAGGCCCATCCCCAAAAGCCACTCCATCTCCAAGGTCCCAGAACATTGCTTCCTAGTATCTCACAAATGTGGACATTTCTCTCTGTACTTACCACTACCATCCAGTGCAAGCTGACACCATCTCTGACCTAGAATCCTCACAAACCACTTACATCCTGGCCCCTCCTGTCCCTTCTGCACCCATGAAGGAGCAAGGGTGGCTTTTTCATGTCATTTCCCTGCTTAAGCCACTCCAAGATTTCTCATGCCTTCCAGACATAGTTCTGCACCTTAGCTGGCACTCCAGGCCCCCCCAGTCTAGCTTTTTACCTCTGCACCCTCTCCTCTGCACCCTTCCCCACCCCAACCCTCTGTACCTTTGTGGAGCCACCTACTTCTGTCACAGCTCCTGGTGCTTCACCTCACTTCTCTGTGAAAGACACAGCCCAATTATCACATCCTGAAAGCCTCCCCACGTTATAGCACCTGTCACATGATCTGAGATTGCGTGTTCTCCCTTGGGACCCTGAAGGGAAGGTCTGTACTTCCATCAGCACTGAATGCTCCTGAGCTTGAGCCTCGCACTCGGTACCCAAGAGGTGCTGAGCTGAATGGAGCCAGGGAGGTTATCACCTGTAACTTTGGAGAGCTCTCCTCTGGGAGCCGACTGTGGAGGAAGGGCCTTCTATTGAGCTCATCAAGTTTGCCACCAGGTCAGTTAACTTGGGCTCTATCAGCAGTGGTCATCTCCCCACTCTTGGACCTGAAAGGCACACAAGGAAGCTACCTTCTGGTATTCAAGATGCTGAGCACACCCCAAACCCATCCTGTACGACCTCGGTGTGGGTAGCCTTTTCCAGAAGAGGGACTACTTGGCTCAGCTGCCTCCCCCTATAACTATTTGCAAGTCTACTTCATAATGACCATAATGGGGGATGACTAGGGAGCAAATGCCCTTTCTGCGGCCAAGTCTCTGGTGAAGAAAGATGTAAGTGGTAACAGGGGAGGCTCCCAGGCAGTGCTGCAGTGTTCATTGAGCCCTTGTCAGGAGCCAGGCACTGGATACTCATCTGCTCACTTAGAGGAGGGTATTACAGTCTCCATAAGATAGATAGAGAATGGAAACTCCCTAAACGCCTTGTTCAAAGTCTCGCAACCAGAACGTGTGAAGTTCAAACCCAGGACTCTTCAGGCCCAGTGGCACCATGCTGTCTCCCTGGCACCAGGAAACAGTTCTTCCTGATGCTTTGGGTAATTGTGCTGTGTGACTTTGGGGGGTTCTTCAGCCTCTCTGTGCTGGCCCCAGAGAGGATCCCTGCAAAGTGGTGAAACAGGTGCCCTTGCAGGGTTTGCGGAACTCTCGCTCTGGAGCTGAGGGATACATAATGCTGAGCACTCCCTTCTCAGGCTAAAGGACTCCAGAATCCCTGGCATTGGGTAGAGCAGAGAGATTGGGGTAGGGTGCTCTGCACTGCTACTTCCTATTGACCTCCAGGAAGGGTTGTTGGGTGCCTGGGCATGACTCAGCAGCCCTCTCCTCTGGTTTGATTTTTCTAGTAACTGGTGCCCCTACCAGAAGTCCAGGCTGGTCACCTTCATAGCTGCTTGCAAAACGGAGAAATTCCTCATTCACTCACAGCAGCCATGTCCACAGGGAGCTTTGGACTGCCAGAAAGTCATGTAAGTGGGGGCAGGCTGGGGTAGGCCACTGGTCCACTTCCTGCACTGGCTCATCCTGGAGTTGCTAAGCTGGCTCTTTTCCTCCAGGTACCGTTTGGCCCACAAGCCGGTGTACCAGGTCAAGCAGAAGGTGCTGGCCTCTGTGGCCTGGAGGTGCTGCCCAGGCTTTGCTGGCTCTGACTGCCAGCACCATGGTAGGGCTCCCTGTGATCCCCTACTACCTCAACCTCTGACCCCAGAGGTCATGCAGCTCCTTCAATCTCTTGAGGTCAGAATCTGATGCCTCCTCTCTGCAGATCCTGCCACAATTCCTGAGCCTGCAGATCCAGGTGAAGGCCTCCAGGAGCATTGGGATGGACCAGTTGGCTTTGAACCTGGTATGCTGCTATCCTGGCTGGTGCAGGAGGGGCAGGCAGGCAGAATAAAATCCATGTGCCCAGGCCCTCTCTCCTCTGATAAGGGAGTGCCATTTCAGGAACACTTTGCCCACCCCCAAATCGTCAGAAACTCCTCTGTGGCCCTGCATCACCCTACCCCACAACTAGGAGACCAGGTTCACAGGGCCCTCAGTGCCCTGCCTGCTGGCAAAGAACATGAACTATTTTCCTTGACCCCATTTTCTAGGAAGGACAACTTCATCTGGCACCTCCTTTATCCTCTGAACAGCACAAGTTCCCATGGCCTAGAATAAACCTTCCAACACCCGGTACCTCAACCAGGAACAAGAAGTCATGCTGTTCCTATTCTTGAGATAGCATAGGAGAACCACCAAAACCCCACTTTTGTTGGGCCTTTCAAGGCTGGACTAAGGTTGAATGGTGAATGAGTTTCACCATGTGTTGAACGCCTATCTATTGACAAGGGCTGTGTAGAATAAAGGGCCATGTACATGAGGCTGAGGGTGAAAATGTGCCACAATTAGTCATGTCTGCTGCGGGTGAGGGCGGCAAGGTGAGGGCTCACTTACCATGTATTTGCCCTTCTGGAGCTAAAGGCTTCTAAGCTGCTGCTCAAATGACATCAGCACACACTTCTGCTCTCAATCCCCAAATCTTCTCTGTGCCCTATTATTTGCCTTGGTGTGGGGTGATGACCCTTCGTACTTATCTTTCATGTGTCTTCAGGCCACCTGGCTGCAGAGACCAGCGACATCGTGGTGCCGCAGGAACACCTGCTGAGAGATCTCCAGAATGACATTCATCACATAAGCAATCTCACAGCTGAACCGACCAAGGCAAATCAGGCAGATCTTGGTAAGTGGCAGACTGTAGGGACTGAGGAAGAACATGATTACATCCAATGGCACAAGTGAGAGGGGAAGCAGGAAGGCCCAAACCCCAGCCCCAACCTGGGGTGGGTATCCACTCTAGCAGGACTTGTGTTAAAATGTGCATCTGTTGCAGAGTTTCCTGGCAGATCCTTGGAGCAAGCACTGAATTTTGGGCCCATATGGAATAGCTTTAACCAAAGCCTGCACAGCCTCTTTGAGGCCATAAGAAACCTATCTCTTGATGTGGAGGCTAACCAACAGGCCATCAAGATGGTCCAAGACAGCACTGTGCCCAGGGCTGACTTCCAGGAGCTTGGTGCCAAATTTGAGACCAAGGTCCAGGAGAACGCCCAGAGAGTGGGCCAGCTGCAGCAGGCCATGGAGGACCGCCTGAATGCCCAGAACTTTTCCCTGCATCATTCCCTTTCTGAGGTCCAGGCCAATGTGGACACCAAGCTGAAGAGGCTCCTTAAGGCCCAGGAGCACCTGGGGTCCAATGGCAGCTTGGTGGCAGCAGCAACAGGGGCTGGCGCAAGGCCGGAGCCAGAGAGCCTGCAGGCCAGATTGGGCCAGCTACAGAGGAACCTCTCAGCACTGCACTTGGCCACCATCCACAGGGAAGAGGAGTTACAAAGCATCCTGGCGGACATGAAAGCAACCCTCGCCCGGCATGTTGAAGAGATCAAGGAGCTGTATTCCGAATCTGATGAGACCTTCGATCAGATCAGCAAGGTGGAACAGCAGATGGAGAAGCTGCAGGTGAACTACCAGGCCCTGCGTGAGCTGCGGGTGATGCTGATAGAGAAGTCGCTTATCGTGGAGGAGAACAAGGTGGAGACTGACCGGCAGCTCCTGGAGCTCAACCTCACCCTCCAGCACCTGCAGGGTGGCCACGCTGACCTTACCAAGTACATCAACAACTGCAACTGCCAGAAGCTCTCTTCTGGCCTGGACATTGTCCAGGAAGGCCACAGGAACACTATGTACACCCTGCAGGACACCCAGGTGAGCCTGGACCAGAAGCCCCAGCAGGACAACTCCTCCCTGCAGGCGCTAAGCCACACGGTGGCCGCCATGTCACGGGCGGTGGCTGAACTCCAGGCAGAGGGCGAGCAGGCTCGTGCTGACCGATCGCGGCTCCGGACCCAGCTCCAGGCGCTGAGCAGCGAGGTGGGCACACTGAAGGCTGCTGAGGGCGAGCTCTGGCTTGAGGTCCGCCAGCTGCACAGTTCTTTTGCGGCCCTGATGGAGGATGCGCTCAGGCACGAGGCCATGCTGACTGCGCTCTTTGGTGAAGAGATGACAATGTCTGAGGAGGGGCCTGGCCCTCTGCCCCTGCGTTATGAGGAGATCCGCACTGGCCTGCACGATGCAGCCAGTGGGCTGCATGAGCAGGCACTTGGTTGGGCTGCGCTGGCTGCCAGGGTGTCGGCCCTGGAACAGATGGCAGTGGGTGGCGGGCAGGGTCCAGAGCTCCTGGAGCCCAGCCACGAGGCAGCGCCAGAGGAGGCCAATGCGACCAACCCTGCAGGGCTGGCACCAGAGCTCCAGCGCCTGGGCCCTGACATCCAGCGGCTGGGGCAGTGCTGTGAGGCCTCCTGGGCCGCCACCCTCCACAGGTCCCTGGAGAGCCTCCACAGAGCGCTCTCCACCACCCAGCAAGGCCTGGAGCACCATCAGCACCTCTTCCACAGCCTCTTTGGGAACTTCCAAGGGCTTGTGGCAGCCAATGTCAGCCTAGACCTGGGGAAATTGCAGGCCATACTGGGCAGGAAAGGGAAGAAGCAGCAAAAAGGTCTGGAAGCTTCCCGGAAGAGGAACAAGCAGCAAGTGGAACATTTGGTTGATGCCCTGGGAGCAGACCTCCATAAGGCAGGTGAGCTCCTGGGCACAGGGAGACTTGGCTAGTCTAGGACAGGCTGTCTGCAAGCAGCTCTTCTTGACTCAGAAGGGGTGGGGGTGACAGAACAGGTTGGTAGTCATGACTACTCAGGGCCTTCTTGTTCTTAACCCATCTTCTATACAGGTTGGGAGGGAGGTGGTAGTGAAAGGGGGTGGGAGTGGGGGTGCATTTTAAGCTCAGTGGAGTATAAGAAGGTAGAAGTCATAAGAACCAGCCTTTGGTGAGAAGGCAGAGAGCCCCTCCACGTACATATTTAAGGCTCATATACACAGGTCTGGCTGCCAGCCACTCTGACTGCAGAGCAGGGAAGGGAGTGCCTCCTCTTCTTCCATGCCACACCTCAAATTTAGCTCTTCACCCATCCCACTTCACCACCCCGCCAAGTGTCTTTAACCAGGGTGTGAGTGGGGCTAGTGTCACTTGCTATGAGGAGCACCCCACAGGGGAAGGCCTTGGGCCATGGAAGGAGCTCATTCTGCTAACAGTTGGCCCATCTTTCTGCCCTGTGCTAGGTCCCCTGCAAGGTCTGTCTGAGGCCTTGCTGAAGGTCCTACACCAAGCCAGCTCCCACTGACCCTCCATTATGGCCTCAGAGACCTGGGTCTCCCTGGGGGCAGTGGACAGAGCATAGGATCTAAAACCAACTGTCAATTTCTTCCTCTGTAAAATGGGAGTATCATACCTACATCAAAGAATTATTATGAAGACAAACAGTTACATTTACCAACTACCTGGCACAGGGCTTAACATTTAGTAGAAACCAGCCAGTGTTTTCCTGTTTTCCCAGCATTTTGGGGGCTGAGGCTGTCTATGTCCACCTACACTAACATTTCTATACTACATTTCTATTCCACTTCTAAGTGGTACAAGGCCTCAATTACCTTGGTTTAGTAATACTTACATTTTTTCCCTTAGAATTAAAAACTCCTTATTTATCTTGCAGGAAGGCCACAGGACTTCAATTTGTACCCTGCAGGGAAGCCCGCTCTCAATTTGCCTGTTAGCAAATCAGGAAGCACAACTCTTCTCCCCTCTGAGGGCACGCTGGGGGACAAATCACCGGCAGGGGGAGCGCTCGGCCAGCCTCTTAGGCTGGACAAGTGCCCCACCTCCTGGGTGCTGGGAGAACTGCAGGGATAGTAGCGGGTCTTTGATGTGCCACAGTCTTTCACAAATGGGAAAGCTTTTCTAAGCTTCCTCAGGAATCTTTCAGAACTATATAAGAGCAAAGTTTTGTCATTTACAAGGCTATTGCTGGACCAGGAGTCAATGAGCTGAGGCTCTAGTTCTAGGTCCTAAGTAACTAACAGCTATGCAAATTTGTTTTCCCTTTAGGCCTTGATTTCAACCCCTGAGAAATGGGGAGAGGGAGGGAGGGAGGCAGGGAGGGCTAGAGGAGGGCACAAGTGTGCTGAGGGAATACCCAAGGAGCATGATGTCATCAGTACCAAGGCCAATGTCATGGCTGGAAGCACAGTGGGACTCACCCTCCCGTCCCATCTCCTGGCCCTGGCCAGGAGCATCCTGGACAAACAGCTCAACTAAGCTCCTTTCAGCACTGTACCTTCACCATGCACACAAAGGGCTTTCTCTGGCTCCATACCTGTATCCTCTGTCTTAACCCCCTATGGAGGGCTAACGTGCTTCTTCAAGTGGGAAGAGCACTAGAAATCAGGAGCTCCAAGGACAGTTCCCAGTTTGATCATTTGTTACTGTCATATGAAGTAGCCAGTACTCTATGCAACATTTTGAAGACATTCAGATGACCAGATTGAATAGACTTTTCTCCCCTGGTGCCACCTGCCCTTTCCTTCTCTCTACAAGGTCCTGTGCCAAACATCTGGTAGGAACCGCTCTCCATTGGTCCTTAGTTATCTCATCGATGTTAGTGCATTTATCTTGAGGATAGATAGGTGTATTTTCTCTTCTTCCCTTGGGTATCTCAAGATCCCTAGCAGGTGGCAGTAATACAGAAATCAGAGACCTAAATTCCTGTCCCAGCCTGACATCAACAAGCCTTGGACCCTTTAAGCACTCAAGACTCAAAGTTCTCTCGGTCAGGGCTACTTATGTCTCAAAGGTTTTGGAAGGAAAAGGATTCAACCAGAAGGTATGCTTTATGAATGTGCAGCACCAGTAGAGACAACAGACAGTATCTCTCTCAACTAGTGAAATATGAAGAATTGGCCAGTTAGCTCCCACTCTCTAAGGTAAATTGCTATTGGAAATATCTAGGTTACCTAGCAATAGAGGCCTATTTATAATGTTAATAAGGTGAGGAAGGCAGGTCTGTTTAATTTCCCGTCGGCGGGGGGGTGGGGGAGTGGGGTGGGGGGGTGACTCACTGAACTCTTTCCTCCTGTGTTCCAGGGATTGCTGTGGCCTTCTATGCCAGCTTTTCAGAAGGGATGACCACTCTGCAGACAGTGAAGTTCAACACTACTTACATCAACATTGGCAGCAGCTACTTCCCTGAAGATGGCTATTTCCAAGCCCCTGAGCGTGGGGTCTACCTGTTTGCAGTGAGCATTGAATTTGGCCCAGGGCCAGGCACTGGGCAACTGGTGTTTGGAGGTCACCATCAGACCCCTGTCAGTACCACTGAGGAGCATAGTGGTGGAAGTACAGCAACTACCTTTGCTATGGCCGAGCTGCAAAAGGATGACAGAGTGTGGTTTGAGTTAACCCAGGGATCAGTAATGAATAGAAGCCCGTCGGGCACTGCATTTGGGGGTTTCCTAATGTTCAAGACCTGAACATGGGACACAGCTGACCAGACATTGTAGACTTGCCCAGTTCTCTGTGGCCTGGGGCTCTGACCAAGGTTGGTCAGAAAACCAACCAAGTTGGTTTAGATATTCCCTGGAAACCTGTGAAGACAATGGGCCTCCCTCTACATGCACTGGGTTTGGGTATTTCTGGGGATAGCAGAAACACCCTCATTAGGTATAGCAGTGAGGAGGGCTGGATTCTCCTCTCTGGGCCAGGGAGCGTGAAGCTTGGTTCCGGTGCATTCTGAGGAAGCACGGCTTGGACTTGAGCTCTTTACCTCTCTGTATTCTCCCACCTCTTTGGTATTTTGCTCCTCCTGTGGTCAAAAACTTCTGTACAACACTAAACCTTTCTCCTACTTCCTCATTTCCCTAATCTTATGCCAGAAAATCATTCTTTCCCAGAAGGAATTTGTTTAAAATAAAGGTAACATTTTGGACAATACTGGAAACCACTCTCCAATCACTACAGGGCAGCAGGAGAAAACCAAACTGGTCTCTATCAGTCAGAAATGAACACAAAGGCCTGGCTGAGTTAACCAAGGGAAACACAATTAGCATCTTTTCCTTAGTCTCAGTCCTTCCTTGAATTTATCTGTAACTTTTTTTAAAAAAGATTTTATTTACTTATCTTTACAGGGGAAGGGAAGGAGAGAGGGAGAGAAATATCAATGTATGGTTGCCTCTCGTGAGTCCCCTGCTGGGAATTGGCCTGCAACCCAGGCATGTGCCCTGACTGGGAATAGAACCACGGTTGTTTGGTTCGCAGGCCCACGCTCAATCCACTGAGCTACACCAGCCAGGGCTATCTGTAACTTTAACTTCACTTCTTTCTCTCCTTGCCTCATACAGAATAAAGGCCTAGACATTCCAGACACAAACCAAAACGTATATAACTTTCACCTTTTTACTTCATCCAATGTCTTGACCACCCTAATTCTTATTAGCATCTCTATCAGGGAGAGACCTTAAGGAGGAAGTGAAAGAAGACTGTAAAAATCTTCAATTTCATCATCTCTGGAATAAAACAATGTCATTCAAATCTCTGCCTGGTTTACTTACAGAGCAAAAGATTTGGTAAAGTAGGTAGAAATGTGGGGCAGAATTAAAATACTTGTGATAAATGTGACTTTCATTCTCCGAGGCCATATTTTACTTCAAAATTTCAGTTAATACTATAGACAACACAGAGGCCTCCACAGTAGGTACTGACATTATAAATGAATTAGCACAGCTCAGGGCTGCAATTATTCCTGCAATACCAATATATGATTTTCACAAAATTACAAGTCCTAGAGCAAACAGGCTTGAGAGGGCAGTCATCTAGCTGTCAAAAAAGGTTTTATTTTTGTAGTAGGTGTTCAATATTTGTTGAATATATTCTTCTTCCTAAGAAAATCAGATTGGGCTGGATAATGAAAAAGGACAGGAACTGGTTGTCAAGGTTAACTAGGTTCCAGCCCTTCTCAAATTTCCTAGGTATCATTAATTCAGACTGTCCCTCAGAATTTATGTACCACTAAGGTTGGTGTGCTCAAGTTGCAACATCAGCGTTAAAAGGAACAGTATGCTAGGCCGCTCTGCCACTGATGGTTTGACTTTGGGCTAAATTACCTTTCTCTGTAGTATGAGGTAGTTAGTCTAACAGCTCTTGTTCGACTCTTACCTGCCCTTCCCTCTGGCCAGGGTCTCTTACCCAGCTCTTAGTTAGTTGCCAAGATCAATCCTGCCAAGACCAAGGCATGATGCATGTGGGCCTCTCCTGACCAAAGACTGGAAGGGCAATACCAGGTTACCCTCGCTGCTACAAAGACCACGCTGTGTCTTCTTTCTGCTCATATGGCTTTTATTGGTCAGGCTGTACTGATGACTAAATGGAAACATTAGGGTAATGCAGTCTTATCATTTAAGATTTCCACTTGCCATGTACTGTACGTAATAAGCAGAGTGGAGTGAACTGATCTCTATAAAGGGCACCTATCCAACAACCCTCATAAGGCCAGTGCTCTTGCAGAGGAAGGTTATACATAGTTGTAACTGGTGAGCTCTGCCAGCAGCATAGATGAGTCACTCCAGCAAAGTTCCTGGGATAACTAGAGAAACAATAGTTCCTTTAGATACTAGGGTGCTTCCCATACAAATTTCACCAAACCTTAATATCAAGTTTAAGTGCAAATCTTGTTTTAACACTTCTATAATGACGATTCCAGACCAGCACCAATTCTGAAGTTTACTTGGTAGATTTCTTATCTGCACTAAAGCCTCTAATACCTCTGGGTAGAGACTTTTTCACTGCCTTCAAATAGATGCCCTGTTACCCCCAGGTCAATGTTAAAACACCTTTCACTTGTAGAGTCCTGAACAGGACAGCTATTGAGTGCACAGTGGTATCATATATCCCCAAATTGGATGGAAAATAATTCAAAATAATCATTGTAAAACAAGAATGGGTACCATAAGCAGATCAGTAAGTTTTAATAATTCCTAAAAAGTAGGAAGTAGAAAAATAAGGCAGCAATAGGAAATCATAGCCCCCTACATTTTAGAGCATTGGAGAAATTAGAGTGATTTTCAGGAGGGTCCCAAACTTAAATTCAGTCCCTCAAACACTTCGAGTGGGGGGAGGGGTCAGCAAAGGGGTAGTCAAGGCAGCAGGCTATCAGTCCCAGCATCCCTGACTTGCACTGAGCAGCTGGCAGCAGCATCCTCCGCCTCCTGACAGAGCCTTGCAGTTCAACCTGGAGCCCCAAGTTGGGGCAGCTATTTCCCTCCGAAGGCAGGAAGCTCCCCACACTGACGATGCTTGTAACCTTACTGAAATCAACAGCCAGGGGAGTCAATCCAGAGAAATCTCTATAAAGTACAATATAATGTCAAAATAACTCCTGATCTTTACTTTTATTTCAGAAACACCAGAGAGGTACACCATGCATAAACAATGTTTCTTAAAGCTCTCCTCTCCTCCCCTGAAGTTGCTCTGGTATCCCATGTTTATCTTGAAAACATCAAAAATTTCTGAGCATCACCCCCCACCCTCCTCCATCAAGAAGCTCTCCCAAACCTGGTTTGACAAGGGCAAACTCTTCAGGGGTGGGGGAAGTAAATAAATGGAGTGAGGGAAAGCCTAGATCCTCTTGAGTAGGTAAGGAGAGAGGGAAGGATTACTTATAGTATTTGCTCAAACAAACAGCTATTATCCTCTTACTTCTGGATTTTTTTTAAAAAAAGGAATCCAAGGAACATGAACTGAGGTGAACAGAGATTCACTAAGTAACATGAGCAAGATCCAAAACTCAAAAAACTGGTTTTTGGAGTATAATATCTCTAGAAACAATACAGAAAATTGTAAACATTAACTGATTATTTGCCATCAAGATCCTGGTCTCTAAATATCATCTCCCCTAAAGGAAAACAGAATGCCTTTGAGAAAGGACTGACTTGGGCACGAGAAGTACCAGGTAAACTTGGAGTATCGTAATGTACCAAAACAAAATGCTTAAAAAGTAATGGGCATGTGTAAGAAGAGCTCAGGAGTCAGTGTGATGAACTCCCAGTAGCCCAATTAACGACCTATTAAGGCCATAACCCATCGTACAGTAAAAATGCACGATGATGCTAAGGGGATGCACACTGGTGTGAAGAACACAAACATCATGTCTACAAACTCACTCACTGGCCTTTACTCTAGTAAATCTTCGTGTCACAAAAGATTAGAGCTGGAGAACTGCTTCAGACTGAAAGAGAGTAAGGAGCCAGGACAATGAAATACAAGATCTAAGACAGATTCTGGACCAGGAAAATGTGCTGTCAAGAACTTTATTAAAATATCTGGGACTTTCAGCCAAGATGGAGGCGTAGGTAGAAACACTGTGCCTCCTCACATAACCAAATTTAATCACAACAAAGATTTAGAAACAAAAACACAGGCAGAACACACAGAAAATTGAACCGTACAGAAGTCCAACAACAATGTATCATTCATCTAGACCGGTAAGGGGCAGAACTGGTGGCTGTGGATGGGTCGTGGCAGGAAAAAGCAGTGGTTGGCAGACCTGGGCACGAGGAGGAAAGGAGCAGACCCAGTGAGGCTCGCAAGGTGGTTGGCTAACAGCAGACACACATTCGCACACAGATAAACCAAGAAAAAAATGGGTAGTCACAGAGACTGCATAGCCCAGGGCCCCAGCAACAAAAAATAAAGCCTTAAAAAGTACCAACTGAAAAAACTTGCGGGGGGTTGAGGTGCTGGGAGGCTCCCAGCCTCACAGGAGAGTTCGTTGGAGAGACTCACAGAATCTTAGAATGCACACAAGCCCACCCACCCGGGAACCAGTACCAGAAGGGCCCAATTTGCTTGTGGAAAGTGACAGAGGAGACCGAAATCTGAGAGAGAGCAGAGCAAGTGCCATTATTCCCTCTGACCCTGCCCCCATATACAGTGTCACAACCCAGCAACATGGGGCCACCCTGGTGAACACCTAAGGCTCCGCCCCTCATATGTAACAGGTGCAAACAGACCAAAACATTATGGTTCAAATGGAGAACAAATTAAAGCCCCAGAACCAATACTGTTAAGCAACCAAGAGATAGCCAGCCTATCAGATGTACAGTTCAAAACACTGGTGATCAGGACACTCACAGAACTGGTTGATTTTGGTCGCAAATTAGATGAAAAAATGAAGGGTACACTAAATGAAATGAAGCAAAATGCACAGGGAACCAATAGTGATAGAATAAAAACTGGGACTCAAATCAATGGAGTGGACCAGAAGAAAGAAAGAAACAATCAAACACAAAAGAATGAAGAAACAAGAACTCAAAAAAATGGAGAGAGGCTTAGGAACCTCCAGGACATCTTTAAACTTCCAATATCCAAATTACAGGGGTACCAGAAGGAGAAGAGGAACAGCCATGAATGGAAAACTTATTTGAACAAATAATAAAGGAGAACTTCCCCAGCCTGGCAAAGGAAATAGACTTCCAGGAAATCCAGGAAGCTCAGAGATGCTTCCAAAGAAGGTGAACCCGAGGAACACACCAAGGCACATCATAGTTACATTAGCCAAGATTAAAATGAAGGAGAGAATCCTAGAAGCAGCAAGAGATAAGGGGACAGTCACCTACAAAGGAGTTCCCATCAGACTGTCAGCTAATTTCTGAAAACAGACCTTACAGGCAAGAATGGGGTGGAAAGAAGTATTCCAAGTCATGAAATCCAAAGACCTACATCCAAGATTGCTCTATCCAGCAAAGCTTTCATTTAGAATAGAAGGGCAGATAAAGTGCTTCAGATAAGGTCAAGTTCAAGGAGTTCATCATCACAAAGCCCTTATTATATGAGATATTAAAGGGACTTATCTAAGAAAAAGGAGATAAAAAATACGAACAGTGAAAGGACAGCAAACTCACAGTTATTAACAACCACACCTAAATCAAAACCAAACTAAGAAGACAGATCAGGAGTGGAACCACAGAAATGGAGATCACATGGAGGGTTAGCAACAGGGGAGTGGGAGGAGGAGAAGGGGGGAGAAGGTACAGGGAATAAGTAGCATAATTGGTGGGGAGAAAATAGACAGGGGGAGGGCAAGAGTAGTGTGGGAAATGTAGAAGCTAAAGAACTTATGACACATGGACAGGAAGAAAAGAGGTGGAATATGGGGGGGGGTGTGCAGGGTGGAAGGGAATGAAGAGGGGGAAATGGGACAACTGTAATGGCATAATCAATAAAATACATTAAAAAAAAACCATCTGGCAAAACTTGAATAGGTCTGCAGATTATGGTATTGCAGATAACTGTTACGGCATTAATGTTAACTTTCTCAATTTGGGTTAAGTATAAATTACTGGTTATATAATAGAATATCCCTGTAGTATTTAGGGATAAAGGCATGAGCTCTACAATTCATTACAAGTTGTTGAGATGAAAGTGTGTGTACTTAAGTGTATAAACATAAAATCAAAGAAGAGCCTTTGTAATTCTTGTACCTACAAAGAGAGACTGAAAAAGCAATTGTGGCAAAATATAAGTTTATGAATCTGGGTGAAGGGTAAATGGCATTCTTTATACTATTTTGCAACTTTTCTGGGAGTTTAAAATTATTTCAAAATACTGTCAAAATAAAATTTGGTTGTTTAAAAAAAAAACTCAGGAGATGGGCTGCAAAACAAAAGGTAGGATATAACACAAGAAAGACATGTTAGGGAATTTGGAAGAAATAATACAGGAGACCTAGTATTTGTCTGATAGTAGTTCTAGAATGAGAGAAGTAAAAGAAGGAAGGAAATAAAGAAATAATGGAAGAAGTTTTCCAAATCCAAGGAGAGATAAAAAGGAACCCAATTAGTACTGAGTAACAGCATGAATGTACCTAGACATGCAAATTTAAACTTCAAAACACAAAAAAGTTAAACTATAAAGAACTGAATCAGACACACGTTACATTTCTCACAGGCAGAAAGAGATGCTGGAAGGTCATGAGCAGTATCTTCAGAGTCAGATTCCATTTTCTCAAAATGCTACCAATGGATAAGAACAGAATCAAATAAAAATTGCTTTAATTGTGTTTGATGGAAATACTCCTGCTATGTGGTGCTCTTTTCTGCCACAGCCTTTCAATTATTGAATGTTTTCCAACACCTGGATTTTAGTACAATGCATTTTAATAAACCAGATTGATGAAGCAACAGATGCTCCAGCAACCTGTCAGCAACCCCATTCTAAATATGCTGTAAAAAATGGCTTCCAGGGACCCAAGATGGCAGAGGAATAAGCGCAAACTACACTAACCTCCTCCCAGGACCAAACTGGAATTACAACTAAATTATAGAAAAATCATCCCAAATAACCAACTGAACACTGGATGGAGAGAAGCCTTATAACCAAGGACAGACACAACAAACCACTTCACCACAATGAGTCTGGTACGGAGTGTGGAGAAGGCGCCAGTGGGCTGGCTGGGCTCCCATGGCTTCCACAGGTGGCAGCTAAAGTGCTGGAAGTGTATTTCAGCGGTCAGAAGGTTCCCTCTAAGAAGTGTGGGATCTAAACCTCAAGTTGGGCTCCCTAACCTATAGCATCAGAGCTGGAAAGGAACCCAGATATCGTCCAGCTGTGAAAAGCCACAGGGGTTCTGCCACTTTGTTTGTAGTCACTCACCCTGGGCTCTGGCAGAGGTGGGGGGAGAGTGGACTAGAGACACTTGAGTTTGGGGCTGGTGGCTCTGGGGAGAGAACTGAAGAAACAGCCACCAGGATCCCTGTGCTGAGTTATTCACCACACCATAGAGGCCATCTTTTTCAGGCAGAGCACTCCTCTCCAAGTGCCATCAATGTAAGGGGAAGCAATAGCCCCACCTGTAGGAATGACTCTGCCCCACCCTGTGGTGCTTAAGCCCTGCTGCCATAAAAGCCAGTCTAGTCATTTCTGCACACAGCTAGGCCCAGCAGAGAATGCCACAAGCTGTGGATTGCTGACAGCTCCAAACAAGTTGCTCAGGAACAGTCACAGGGTGGGTTTGACTTAGGACTGTACCAGAGTCTTGCAGATCTGCCTATTACAGAGAAACAAACACAAAAAGGCAGCCAAAATGAAAAAAAAACCAAACAAACCCCACCACCACCAACAAAAAAAACCAGGCTCCAAATAAAAGAATAAACATACTCTCCAGCCCTGGCTGGTGTAGCTCAGTGGATTGAGTGCGAGCTGCAAACCAAAGGGTTGCCAGTTCGATTCCCAGTCAGGGTACATGCCTGGGTTGCTGGCTGGGTCCCCGGTGGGGGACACATGACAGGCAACCGCACATTGATGTTTCTCTCTTTCTCCCTCTCTCTAAAAATAAATAAATAATCTTAAAAACAAAACATACTCTCCAGTAGAAGAAGTAAATGAAAGAGAGGCAAGCAATTTACCAGACAGTGAGTTTAGAGTAATGATTATGGTAATACTCAACAACATGAAAACAGGCATAAAAAAGGACCTGTCAGAAATAAGTAAAGCAGTATCTGAAATAAATAATACACTGGAAGGAATAAACAACAGGTTAGATATATCAGAGGATCAAATCAGTGATTTGGAAGACAAGGCGGAAAAAAAGCACCCAAACAGAGGAGCAAAAAGAGAAAAAAATTTTAAAATGAGGAGAGTTTAAGAAACCTTTGGGACAACATGAAGTGGAACAACATCTGCATCATGGGATCTCCAGAAGGAGAAGAGAGTGAGCAAGAGATTTAAGAACGTAGCTGAAGAAATGACAGAAATCTCCCCAAGTCTGGTGAATGAAAAGGACACATTAGTCTAGGATGCTCAGAGTCCCAAACAGGTTGAACCCAAAGAGGCCTACACCAAGACACATCATAATTAAAATGAGAAGGCTTAAAGACAAGGAGAGAATCCTAAAAGCCACAAGAGAAATGTAGGTAATAACCTACAAGGGAGCGCCAATTAGACTGTCATCTGATTTCTCAACACAAACATTACAGGTAGGAAGGGGGCAGCATGAAATATTCAAAGTGATGAAAAGCAAGGACCTACAACCAAAGTTAGTTTACGGAGCAAGGCTATCATTTAAAATCAAAGGAGAAATAAGGAGCTTTCCAGACAAGAAAAAGCTGAAGGAGTTTGTTAACACCAAACCAGTTGGTGTTAACATGTTAAAGGGCTTGCTTGAAGAAGAAGAAAGAGAAAGGGGGAAAAAACCCCAGGAAAATAGTCTAATAGACAAAATCACACTAAATATGTATGAAGAATCATATTAAATTAAATGTCTTAAATGCTCTGACCAGAAGACACAGGGTAGCTGAATGGGTAAGAAAGCAAGGCCCATATATATGCTGCCTCCAAGAAACCTACCTCAGATAGAAAGATACACACAGATGAAAAATAAAGGGATAGAAAAAGACATTTCATGCAAATTGAAAGGAAAAAAAGCTGGGGTACCAATATTTGTATCTGACAAAATAGACTTTAAAACCAAGGCTATAGTAAGAGGACACTACATAAAGATAAAGGGAGCAATCCAACAAGAGGATATGTACATGTCCTTGCTAGGGTAAATGTTTACCCTAAGTAACATTTACACACCCAACATATGAGCACCTAAATATGTAAAGCAAATCTTGATGGACATAAAGGAAGAGATCAACAGAAATTTAGTTATAGTTGGGGATTTTAATACCCTATTGACTTCAATGGATAGATTTTCTAGACACAAAATCACCAAGGAGAGGCGGCCTTAAATGACACACTAGTTCAAATGGATTTAATTGATAGCTTCAGGGCATTTCACTCCAAACCAGCAGAATATACATACTATTCAAATGAACATGGGATGTTTTCTGGGATAGAACACTTGTTAATAAATTCAAGACAACTTAAATCGTATCAAGTATATTCTCTGACTACAATGCTACAAAACCAGAGATCAGTCACAAAAACAATGAAAAATACACAAAGATATGAAGCTAAGTAACATATTATTAAACAATGAATGGGTTGACAAAGAGATCAAGGGAGAAATCAAAAGATACCTTGAAACAAATGAAAATGAGAACACGAGAATCCAAAATCTGTGGGAGTCAGAGAAAGCAATCCTAAGAGGGAAATTCATAGTATTACAGCTCTATATCAAAAACAAGAAAAAGCTCAAACAATCTAACTTTACCTGAAAAAGAACAACAAATGAAGCCCAAAGTAAGTAGAAGGAAGGAAATAACAAAGATCAGAGAAGAAATAAATGAAATAAAGTCTAAAAAAAAACAATACAAAAGATCAATGACTCCAAGGGCTGGTGCTTTGCAAAGCTAAACAAAACTGACAAACCTTTAACCAGACTCATCAAGGAAAAAAGAGGACCCGAATAAATAAAATTAGAATTGAGAGGGGAGAAATAAACAACTGACACCAAAGAAACACAAAGGACAGTAAGAAAATATTATGAACAACGATATGCCAGCAGACTGGACAACCTGGATGAAGTTGATTATTAATTATTCTAGGAATTATGAATTCCTAGAAACATACAATACTCCAAACTAAATCAGGGAGAATCAGAGAATCTGAATACACAGATTACACCTAGTGAAGCTGAAGCAGTAACCAAAAAATTCCCAACAAACAAAAGCTCTGGACTGGATGGCTTTACAAGCGAATTTACAAAAACATTCCAAGAAGGAAGAATCCCCAAGATCATTTTACAAGGCCAGCATTATCCTAATTCCAAAAACAGATAAAGACACTACCAAAAGAAAGTTATAGGCCAATGTCCCTGATGAACATAGATGCTAAAATCATTAACAAAATATTAGCAAACCAAATATAGCAACGCATCACAAGATCATACACCATGATCAAGTGGGATTTATTTTGGGAATAGCAAGGTTGGTACATTTGCAAATCAATAAATGTGATTCACCACATAAACAAAAGGATAAAAACCACATGATCATATCAACAGATGCAGAAAAAGCATTTGAGAAAATCCAGCACCCATTTATGATAAAAACTCAGCAAAGTGGGAATACAGGGAACACACCTTAACATAATAGAGGTCATATATGATAAACCCAGTGCAAGCATCATACTCAACAGGGAAAAACTAAAGGAATTCCCCTTAAGATTGGGAATAAGACATACGTCTGTCTGCTTTCACCTCTCTTACTCAACATAGTACTGGAAGTCCTAGTCACAGTAATCGGACAAGAAGGAATAAAAGGCACCCACTTTGAAAGGAAAAACTAAAACTGTCTTTATTTGCAGATGACATGATACTGTACACAGAGAACCCCAAAGATTCCACCAAGAAACTACTAAAACTGATAAATAAATTCACCAAAGTAGTAGTATACAAAATAAATATCCAGAAATCAATTGTATTTTTATATACTGATAATGAACTAAAAGAAAATTAAGAAAACAATCACATTCACAATTGCTTCTAAAAGAATAAAATACCTAGGAATAAACCTAACCAAGGATGTAAAAGACCTATACATGGAAAATTATAAGAAAGTGAAGAAAGACACTGAAGAAGATACAAATAAGTGGAAGCACATACCATGTTAATGGATTGGAAGAATTAACATCTTTAGAATGTCATGTCCATACTACCCAAAGCAATCTATAGTTTCAATGCAATTCCTATCAAGATTGCAACAATGTATTTCACATAAGTAGAATATTTCAAAAATTTATGTGCAACAACAAAAGGCCCTGCATAGCTACAGCAATCCTGAAAAAGAAGAACAAAGTTGGAGGAATCACATTACCTCATATCAAACTGTACTAAAAGGCCACAATAATCAAAGCAGCCTGATACTGGCATAAAAACAGACACATACATCAATGGAACAGAATAGAGAACCCAGAAATAAACCTACACCATTATAGTCAATTACTATTCAACAGAGGAAGCAAACACATACAATGGCCTTAAAGACAGTTTATTCAATAAATGATGTTGGGAAAATTGGACAGATACATGCTGAAAAATGAAACTAGGCCACCTTCGAACAGTACAAACAAGAATAAAGTCAAAATATACTATAGACTTACATGTTAGACCCGAAACCATAAAAATCCTAGAAGATACAGGCAGCAAAATCTCAAACATAGCTTGTAGCAATATTTTATCAGATATATCTCATCAGGCAAGGGAAACAAAAGAAAAAATAAAATAAACGGGACTACATCAAACTAAAAAGTTTTTGCACAGCAAAGTAAAACATCAACAAAATAAAAAGACAACCCATGGAATGGAAGAACATATTCATTGATACATCTGGTAAGGGGCTAATATCCAAACTTTATTAAGAACTTACAAAACTCAACACCAAAAAGACAAACCACCCAATTAAAAAATGGACAAAGGGGCCCTGGCTGTGGGGCTCAGTGGTTAAGAGCCAGACCGTGAATCAAAGGGTCACCAATTCAATTCCTAGTCAGGGCACATGCCTGGGTTGTGGGCCGGGTCCCCGTTAGGGGGTGCGTGAGAGGCAACCTTACATAGATGTTTTTTTCTTCTCTTTTTCCCTCCTTTTCCTCTGTAAAAAATAAATAAAATCTTTAAAAAAATGGACAAAAGAGCTAAATAGATACTTCTCCAAAGAGGACATACAGATGGCCAATAGACATTTGAAAAGATGCTCAGTGTCACTAATTATCAAAAATATGCACATTAAAACGACAATGAAATACCATCTCACACCTGTCAGAATGGCTATCATCAATAAATCAACAAATGAAGGCTGGCGAGGATGTGGAGAAAGGGGGATCCTTTTGCACTGTTGGTGGGAATGCAGACTGGTGCACACTGTGGAAGGCTGTATGGAGATACCTCAGAAAATTAAAAATGGATCTGCTCTTTGACTCAGCCACCCCACTTCTGGGAATGTATCTGAAAAAAAATGCCCCAAAATAATTAAAAAAACATAAGCATCCCTATGTTCACTGCAGCATTATTTACAATCACCAAGATATGGAAGCAACCCAAGTGTCCATTAATAGATAAGTAAGTAAAAAAACTATGGGACATCTGCATGATGGAATACCACTTGCTGTAAAACAGTTTTACCCTTTGAGACAGTATGGACAGACATGGAAAACTTTATGCTAAGTGACATAAGCCAGACAGAGAAAGACAAATATCATACAACTTCACTCATGTGGAATAATGAACAAACTGAACTAACAAGCAAAACAGAGACAGATTCATAGATAACAGGACGACAGCTAAGCAGGGGGAGCAGTAGGGGATGGAGGATTGACCAAAAAAGGACTTACGGACATGGATAACAGTGTGGTGATTTCGGAGTTGGGGGAGGAAGAGGGTATAAGGGGATTAAGTAAATGGTAATGGAAACAAATACAATACAAATAGTTAAAAAATAAAAGCTTTATTTTATATTTATTTATTTTATTTTAAAAAAAGAGATAAAATAATCCACGCAAAATGGCCTTCTGGCTTGGAAACTTTTCAATATAAGCATTTCCTACTGACTTTTAAATATTGCTAATTTTTCAGATTTCCTGTAAAATTTAGGATACGAGTAGTGAATTTCATTCTGAGAATACATGGGATACTCAAGAGTGACAGCAAGTGGACAAAGACCAGTAAGATAAGGTTCAGAGGAGTAATAGGTTGGCCACAAATACTCAATCTAAAAATGAGAATAACAATTCCTGCCTAAAAGGGTGATTATGGATTAACCTTTGAGCCCTAGTCTCTGCTTCTGAAATATGTTTTGTATGTACCTGTGCACTTGAACTGAGTTTCTTCCTCCTGACTCCCAACCTCAAGGTAACTTCCCCATTTCTCCTGGTACCCTGAGTTCACAGTATCTAACTCTCCATGACTAGAACTGGCAGTTCCATTATGTGGTCTCTGCCTGTACCACTGGTTGGTCATCTTCAGTAAACCATGTCCACCTTGTCAAGGCTGTATTGTTCCAAGGGCTGAAGCAAGGTGTTACAGGAACAGACAGCTAATTTAATAAAGTATGAAGTGTAAGAAATGGTCCATTCACTAGCAACAGACAGATAAATACTTCTCCAAGTGAATGAAGACTTAATGACTGAATTAGTGTCTGCCTGAAATTACATACAAAGATTAGTCCTTACTTCTTAATGTCTACTCTAGTAATACTACTAATATTAAAGAAACCTTGAAGATTGTTCCTCTTCCAACTGACCAACTGAGAGTAACCGTTATAATGGGAAGGAGAAATGAACATATTTATCAGGCTCTTAGGTCAACCTTTTATATTTTATACATGGAAGGAAAGCTAGCAAGTATTAATATGCCCAGGAAATCTGATTCTTCAACCTGTATGAGTGTGCATGCTATTTTTTTACACTGATATCAAATCAGGATTCCCATTATGAATTACGCTGTAACAGGCTATCCCCAAACATATTGGGGTGAGACATCAACTAGTCCCGAAACTTTTATGACTATTTACCATGTTTAATTGCTTAAGAAAAGATATTATGGGACTTCTGGGCAAGATGGATGCGTAGGTGGAAACACGGTGCCTCCTCGAACAACCAGGTTTAACAACAACAAAGTTTTAGTAACAAAAATGCAACCAAAACACAGAAAATTGAACTATATGGAAGTCTGACAACAACATACCGTTCAGCCAGACCAATAAGAGGGGCGGAGCCAGCGCCTGGTGGAGTGGTGTTGCTCAGGAAAACTCAGCCAGACCAACCCAGACATGCTGGCAGCGGTTGGCAGATCCCAGGCATGGGGTTGCGACGGGAAGACCCACTGAGGGTGCAAGGCGGCAGGCTGACTGCAGTCCCACATTCATGCACAGATAAACCAGGTGAAAGAGCGAGCAGTGAGACAGACCTGGCAGGCCCCAGCGGCGGGAAGCAGCAGAGGGGACTGCCATTGCCCTTCTTTGACCCAGCCCCCAAATACAGCATCACAACCCGGACACTGGGTTGCCCCGCCTTGGTGAACACCTAGGGCTCTGCCCCTCATATGTAACAGGCACCAAGAGAGCAAAACATTATGGCTCAAGAAGAATGCAAAGCCCAAGAGCCAATAACTCTAAGTGACCAAGAAATAGCCAGCCTATCAGATGCACAGCTCAAAACACTGGTGATCAGGATCCTCACAGAACTGGTTGATTTTAATCACAAATTAGAGGAATAAATGAAGGCTAAACTAATTGAAATGAAGGGAGATGTCCAGGAAACCAATAGTGATGGAAAGGAAACTGGGACTCAAATCAATGGAATGGACCAGAAGGAAGAAAAAAATGACCAAACAGAAAAGAATGAAGAAACAAGAACTCAAAAAAATGAGGAGAGGCTTAGGAACCTTCAGGACATCTTTAAACGTTCCAACAAACAAATTATAGGGGTACTAGAAGGGGAAGAGGAACAGCCATGAATGGAAAACTTATTTGAACAACTAATAAAGGAGAACTTCCCCAGCCTGGCAAAGGAAATAGAATTCCAGGAAATCCAGGAAGCTCAGAGAGTCCCAAAGAAGTTGGACCCAAGGAGGAACACACCAAGGCACATCATAATTACATTAGCCAAGATTCAAGAGAAGGAGAGAATTCTAGAAGCAGCAAGCGATAAGGGGACAGTCACCTACAAAAAAGCTCCCACCAGACTGTCAGCTGATTTCTCAAAAGAAACCTTACAGGGAAGAAGGGGCTGGAAAGAAGTATTCCAAGTCATGAAATCCAAAGACCTACATCCAAGATTGCTCTATCCAGCAAAGCTTTCATTTAGAATGGAAGGACAGATAAAGTGCTTCTCAGATAAGATCAAATTCAAGGAGTTCATCATCACCAAGCCCTTATTATATGAAATGTTAAAGGGACTCATCTAAGAAAAAGAAGATGAAAAATATGAGCAGTGAAAGGACAGCAAACTCACAGTTATTAAGAACCACACCCAAAACAAAAGCAAAGTAAGAGGACACCTAGATCAGGAGCAGAACCATAGACATGAAGATCACATGGAGAGTTAGCAACAGGGGAGTGGGAGGAGAAGGGGGGAGAAGGTACAGAGAATAAGTAGCCTAGATGGTAGGTAGAAAATAGACAGGGGGAGGGCAAGAATGGTATGGGAAATATAGAATCTAAAGAACTTGAGACACATAGACATAAACTAAAGGGGGGATGGTGGGGGAGGGGGTGGTGCAGGGTGGAGGGGAATGAAGAGGGGGAAATAGGACAACTGTAATGGCATAATCAATAAAATATATTTCAAAAAATAAAAATAAAAATGAGAAAAGGGGAAAAAAAGGAAAGATATTACTAGTCACACTGAATGAATTTACAGACAACTGAAAACAGCTCTGCTAGGTGACCAGAATAATGGAACTTTTTCAGAATAGAAGGGAATGGTACTTTGTTTCCCTGAAGTTTGAGCTTTTAAAAAAGCATTTGCTAGTGTGGCAATAATACCCTAAGTTCAGACAGATTCCACTACTCTCTCCAAGTAACACTGCTAGTAGGAGTGTAAATGAGAAACCCTGTGGGCAGCAGTATTTATTAAGAACTTTAGTTTTTTTCCATCTTTAATATCTTTTAAAAATTCTTATCTACTAAGCCCATTTTTAGAAAGGTAGCCTAAGAAAGTAAATACTTAAAAGACTTATGTATAATGATGTTCAATGCATTGGATGTATTTTCTAAAACAATGGAAAATTACCCAAATACTTAATTGGGAATTATAAAATAAAACATTCCATCTTCTTGACGGAGTATTACTTAGTCAATTGTGTAAAAAAAGTTATGCTTTCAATAGCTACATAGTGACATGCTATGGTCCCAATATCGTGAAAAAAATGTGCAGCAGAAAAAATAGAAAGAAACATTCCATGTAAATAGTGGTAACATCTGGCAATAGAATTTTGAATAATTTTATTTGATTTTTTATTCTCTATGTTTTCCAAAATTTCTGCAAGAAGTACACATTTTTAGAACTGGAAAAGAATTTTCTAAAGAAAACCCACCTTTATCACAATAGGTTTATGACTTCTCTGTCTACACGAAGGGAAGAGGCCTGTGGTTGTATGGTCACTCACTGCCCCATGCTAACGGGTCTCAGGGAGCTGACATGCACACCTCTGGGACATATGTACACTAACTCACTGTTTATAAAATCTTACCAGACACGTATTCTGATACACAATACTGTCCGAGTATCACAAAACACATCACTAAAGTATACTAAAATAAGGTTATTTACTTAGAAAATGATACATTGATTGTAATCTATATATAGAACAAAGCAATTAATGGTAAACTTAATAAGGCACCTTTTAAACCAGATGCTGTACAAAATACATTTAAGTGTGTTACATATCAAAGATGAATCTATATTTTTGGTGTTTTACAACTGCATAATAAAACTGCTTAACCCTTCTTTCAATGTCTATGTACAACTCCCCTAAGTAAGCTACAACGGTATTTTCATTTTATACAATATATACTACATTTTAGTTTTTAAATGGGCAAGGACAACAGTCAGTAAAAGAGCTCAAATAATTCCACTGAAAGCACAGTACAGAGCATGATCTAAAATTACAATAGATTTAGTCATTGCAAAAGCAGTATTCACATACTTTCCTTATGGGACGATCATTACGTGGCTTCGCTGGATGCCCTGGGTTTCATTTGGTTAATTTTATTTGGTTAGTTGTCTGCAGTTTTCACCATGACTCTCTCAACAGCACTGAGGCAAGAAGATTAACTGCAAATAAAAATCTGATCCAAGCAAATAAATATTACCCGTTTAGACAAAATGAGGGCTGCAACAATCTTTTTTTAAAAAAATCATTTAGTATTTCTTTTGTTTAAGATACATTTCAAGACAACATGTATGAAAACAAATGACTTCATTTATAAAATCTTCCCTGGAATAAATGATTTAATATTAAATTTGATCTTGGGCCAACTTAGAAATACATGGTTCTTTTTGTTTTAAGATTTTATTTATTTATTTTTATAGAGAGGGAAAGGGAGGGAGAAAGAAATCAATGTAAGAGAAAAACACCGATAGGTTGTTTCTTGTATGCACCCCAACTGGAGACCAAAACTGCAACCCAGGCACCTTCCCTGACCGGGAATCAAACCAATGACCTTTCACTTTGCCAGGAGCTATACTGGTCAGGGTGAGATGCATGATTCTTTAAAAACTGTACTGCATTTTGTTTTAAACAGAAGCAAAAAATCTGGGGGAAGAAAGGTACTATTTCTTTTCTTTGAATAATAAATCTGGTATATTCTAGGAAAATAATTTTTAAAACCTGTAAAGTCACTTTCTAAGTTTACAAATACTTCTGGATGTTGACAAGGCAACATGATATGTTGATAGAAATATCTTTTGTGAAAACATATCCAGAAAATTAGATACAAATTTTATAAGAAAACACATGGAAAGCTTAAAATAAATACATTGAAGCCAAATCTAATGTGGCTTTAATTCTAGAGATATTTATCAGCAGAATTTTCTTTGAGGATTAACTTTTATTATATTCTAGTACCTTTGGTATTTTATTTTTGTTTTAATTATTTAAAGGGATGACAGACAGAAGCCCAGTTTCAAAATGCTATGCTGTGAAAACAAATAACAGTTTCTAGGATTTTACAAATTTATTAATTATGGTATCACATAATACTTCCTTCTTCTTTAAATATTTCACTTACTGATAAACTTAGAAATTTAGGAGTAAAAGTAAGATGGACAGAAGAAAAGTTTCATGCAACAGTTTTTTAGACTTTAGAATTTCAAATATGTCATCATTTGCTTTCTTAAAAACATGTTATGTCAGAAAATATACTGAACAAGTCTCTAACATTAATTCTTGGTATCAATTTTAATAGGTCAATTTCATTTAAAAAATCATTACGAAGGTCTTGTACTTACATACCACCTGTAATGTTTTGCTTTCACATACTATTTCAACATTTCTAAGGAGAGCGCTTGCCTTTTCTACTTTTCTTTATTAAGATGACAAATGACTCTGAGGATTTATAGTTTATCAAGTAAAAAATAAATCAAGGTTAACCTTAACCTCAGCCTAAGTATATCTGAGCTCCTAAGTGTTCTTAAGTCACACAGCAATTTGATTAAAGTATCTATAAATCCCACTATAAGAGACTGAGAAAACACTCCGAAGAGCAAGTTATTGGGTACTAAGAATATGTAAATTTACTTAACTTGATGCATGTTCCAAACTTAGATGAAAATTGTTAAATTTAGTCAACATTGTTAAAGCAAGGTTTAAATTCATCAAATTTGATATACTGACAAATATATTAGAGTTTCATCCTTTAGTGCCAAATTTTTGGTGATGAATAGATTCATGCTCTAATTCCCCCCTTTAAAGTGTTTTGACCATATTATGACACATCCACATCTATTTTATGCTATTTTCAAACAAAACTATCTCACTTTCTGCGCCCATGAGTTGTTCTTTCAGAATAAGACATTAGTATTTAAAAGGCATTACAGAAGTATAAAAAGTTTAAGTAAATCAGAATTATTCCTTCAAATAACAAGACATCCATAACATATGTAGCATTTTCTTAAAAAACAACAATATGGGATAAGTATAGGTGCTGACTAGATATTAAGTGTTCTCTGTCTTCATAAGTTATGGAACAGAAATCATGAACCCCAAATTTCAAATGACTTAAGTGTCTCTAGCAGTTGTTGACAACTTTTTACCAGTTCTGAAAGAGAAATATCTAATTTGAGGATCCTATCATAAAGAAAAATTGAGATGACAGTATCTTAATGAAACTCTGTGCCTGAAGTTAACAAACTCTTAGGCTTGATATACTACTTTGAATGCATTAGTTCTAAAAATGCATATGTGATTCTACTTTATAACATTTTCTTCTGATGATCTTTTATTTTTCCCCCTTCAAGGATGAGTGTGAGGTCCACATGAGCTGGCTTCTACGGTATGAATGTATGCACATATATAAAGTATGGCTGTAAAAGGAGCAGATGTTTTGCAAATAAAGCATATTACACACAAAATATAAATAACTTCCCTTTTAAAAGTTACTGATAATAAAGAATACAGAACATGGTTATAGGCACTTAACATTGCTATGAAATGCAGTAATTAGCAATTCACTTCAATAAGAAGTGTTTTCTTTACAAGCTTCTTGGCATTGGAAGTCCCAACTCAGGATAGGATGCTATGACAAAAACAGTAATTCCAAAAAAAAAGAAAAGAAAAAGAAAAAGAAAGACAAAAGAAAAGATGTTGGTGGGAAAAAAACAGTTGAAATTTCCAGGCACTTTAAACTTTTTTTTGGCCTTTGTATCAGCTTTTATGTTAAAACCAAAATTGGTGGAAAAGCTAGCTCACTATTAAGGTAAATGGCTTTTTAGGCGATTGGCGAATCTTGGGCAGGACATGCATTTTTATAGCACAAAACCAAGAACCACTAATATCTTCCTGTGTATTCATAAATTACATTTCCTTCTGATTCAAATGGCACCAGAGACATTCTGGTGTGCGCGTGTGTGTACATACACACCGTTATCGAGGCATGACAAACTATCAAAGCAGTATCCCAAACAGATTATAATCCATAGGCTGTTTACAAAGATAAAATACAAACAGATTAAATTTTCTCAGGTAGAAGGCAAGTGTATTATTTCTCCATCTCTGCTGAATTCATTTATCTTCTTTAGGCTTTCACAGAAAGCACCATTTTATGAACAGGTAATTCAGTACCCAGAGTTTGACTGGAGACATTAATCAGTATTGAAGTCTTGATGCAATTCATAAAAACCCAATTTAAAAAAGGCATCAAAAACCACATTTGAAGTACAGTTGTCCATATATAAAGAATAAAGTTTTTAGAAGTTCCCAGCTTATATTCTACAGAGTACTGAAAGGTTTAATATTAGCAGCCTGTGAAGGTGTAGTGAGGAGGAAAGAGTCTGAGAACCAAGTTAACCTCCTTATTCTACTCTAATTCCACCCATTCCTTGGGTGAAAACAGTTCTTGTGGTCTAGAATTTCTCCTCATGATCACTTAACTGTCAAATCTTTACATCTTGGGATTCAACCATCTTGGCAAGTGTCTTCTTGATTCTCAGAGCTGTAAGTCTGGAGGCTGGATTGTGGGCCCAGCATTCTGACATTAGCTTCAAAACTGCTCGTAGACACTGAAAAGTAAACAGAATGTTATGAGCAGGTACATGTCTTTGGCAACACTCACCAATCACTTCCTCAGAGGACTACGTTCCACTTACTTCATCACTGTTCCATCGATTAGACACAACTGGCCGCAAACGTTTGACACACACAACCTCACGCATATCTTCGTATGATGGATCACTGGGGACCATGTTGTAATATGGTAATTGGTACTCTTCTACTATCCCTGTAGGGAGAAAACATAGTGAGCACAAAAATGGTGGCTGGACAAAATATATCAATCTATTAAGCATCTCTTACTAAACATGGAACTAAAGTTGATTTCTATATAAAAAAGTTATAAAGTGGAAGGTTCACTTTTAATAGTAAATGTACATTGTTCTCTTTTTTTTCTGTCTAATTATTCCCCCTATGTCTATCAGGATCCTCATCACAGCTGAGGACATACCAATACCGCGCCCCCCCCCCAAGAAAAAGCAGCAACATGAAACACCCACCCTAAATTTTAATTATTTATTTATATAATTGTTTCTATTAATAAATGCAGTAGAAAGACAGCATGATGTCAAAAAGAGAAAACAGAGCAAACCTGAGATAGTTATCCTTAAAAAGGCCTGTTTGCAAGGCTGGTCTCTGGGAACTTGCCTGGTAAATAGCTCCCTAGGCTGATGTAAAGCTTTCCCTACATGATTACAATGGCTCACTGTGCCTAGACTATTTGTGTAAACAATACACTTTGTGCCGAACACCTGCTTTCTAAGAGTTTGGAATTCTGGTATTGGGGCAGAGGGTGCCCACATGACCAGCCTCCAATAAAATCTTTACTTCCCTGGATGACAACATTTCACACATTGTCACATGTTGGAGGAATTAAGAATTCTGTGAGACTTCACTGAAAGGGGACTTTGGAATCTTTTCAAAGGAAAAGATTTTTTCCCCCTGTGATTTTGCTTTGTATTTTTTCACTGTAATAAATTTTAGCTGTGAAGACAACTATATACTAAGTCCTGTGAGTCTTTCTACTGAACTCACAGAACCTGGAGTGGTCTAGGGCAGTGGTCCCCAATCTTTTTGGCCCCAAGGACCCGTTTCATGGGACACAATTTTTTCAAGGATGGGGGTAGGGGAACAGAGCTCAGGCTCTCACCAGCCTGTCACCTCCTGCTGTGGATGAGGGTGTGGTGGAGACCGGAGGGGTAGCTCAGGCCAGTGAAGCTTCAATCGCAGCCTAGTTCCTAACAGCCTAGTCTGCAGCCCATGGGGTTTGGGACCTCTTATCTAGGGGATACTTGATATCAAAATTATATAATAGGAGCTATTATTTTCTGAAAGATGAGGATACAAACATAACCAGAAACACACTCCGTAAACTCCTACCTCCTGTGATACAACGACGGGCCATTTCCCAAATGATTAGGCCAAAGCTGTAGATGTCTGCCATTATGTAAGGCTGGAAATGGTTTTTATTCAGGCTTTCATCCAGCACTTCAGGAGCCATGTACCGTTTGGTACCCACCCTGGTATTCAAGGGGACGTCAACTTCATTTGTATCACTGAAACAGAAGACAGACAACGTCCAGGTTGATGGTTAAGAACAAAATAGTTTTTCTTCCATTTTTGTAAAATCAGTCTGTCTCTCTACACACAAACACAAATAATAGAAATAAATTACTTACAGTCTCCACATTCTTTTAACAGAAATCTCTGGAGCCAGGTGTATTTTAAACTTAGCATCTTTCAGATTAAAAAATACCGTTTAAATATATGCTACATATTATATAATTTCCCCAGCAGAGTCTAGTGTAGTATTCTTTTTCTTTCAAAAGATTTTACTTATTTATTTTCAGAGAGAGGAGAAGGGAGGGAGAAGGAGAGGGAAAGAAACATCAGTGTGTGGTTACCTCTCACGCAACCTCAACTGCGGACCTGGTCCCACAACCCAGGCATGTGCCCTGTCTGGGAATCAAACCAGCAGCCCTTTGGTTCGCAGGTCAGCACTCAATCAACTGAGCCACACCAGCCAGGGAAAGAGTAGTACACTTAGTCAAACTTACTACCATGTCTGCACTCAAAACTAAGTATGAATATCTATATCAAGTTGGTTAAAGACAGATAACTTGCAAGGGTCCAGGTCAGGTTTTGTCACCAAATTTGGTGTCTCAAAAAAAAAAAAATGACAGTACTGAATATAAAAAAACATGGTAGATAATTACGTCCCAGAACAAGTGAATGTGAAAATAAACTGAGAAGAGTTACTTGCTTTTACCATTCTCATGTGATATATTTAATAGGATTACATTTTCTTCTCTATGGGTCCAACAAACTCAGTTCGTTGTAAGTAATGTTTACATAATCATACTGACAATCAGTAATGAATTATGTTTATAGGTTTTTTAATTGGTGGAGTAAATTTTAGGGTTGGAAGACAAAAATGCTTTTGCTGCTTGGGTCCCCCAGTCTGGCAGGTTCCAGAAACTACTCTGAAGCACAGATTAATATACTTTATATTTTATTATATGGCATCTGATGAATATTTGAATCAGTTAACAATGTACCAATTAAAACAACCAAGGAAGAAGATTTAATTTTTAGATGTTTGTTTTATTATGGACTAGTACTTTCATCTTATGGCTTGAAATTCTGAAATGTGAAATGGCTGCTGTATTTTAGAGTTATAGCAACTTTAGAGTGGCTTCTACAGTTTCTAAAAAACATTATAATTCTAATTGTTTAAAACTAGTAACAAGGTATCAAGTAGCGATGGAGAAACGACATATTTATTTATTTATTTTTATTTTATTTTATTTATTTACCTTTAGAGGGGAAGAGAGGGAGAGGAGGAGAGAAGGAGAGAAATATCAATGTATGGTTGCCTCCCGTGAGTCCCCTGCTGGGAACTGGCCTGCAACCCAGGCATGTGCCCTGACTGGGAATCGAACCTCGATACTCTGGTTCACAGGCCCACGCTCAATCCACTGAGCTACGCCAGCCAGGGCAAGAAATGACATATTTATATCATGGATGGGAGTGTAAATGATGCACGCTCTCTAAACGGATAATTTGCAATATACCTCAATTATTATGTACATACCCTTTACCTACTCTAAGGAATCCATCATGAAGAATTACTTGTGTACATGCTCAATGATAAATATATATTGATAAAATACAATGTTCATGAGAGCATTTTTTAAAAAATAGAGATAAACCACAGGCAATGTTAATGCCAATGAATTGGGTCATGAAATATATTTTAGTACATTTATATTTTGGAAAACAGCAAAAACACTATTAAAAAAATGAAGCAGATCTACATAAAGTGAAACAGAAGGATGTCTAAGACAATGAAAACAGAAAATAAAAAATCATGTAATGCAATTTTTGTAAACAAAATCCACCAAAACAAACCAATTAAGACAAAATTCTCAATTACATATTTATACTACATAGGCACAAACACATTCTTGTAATTCCACTGTCCTGAAGACAAATATGCAAACATCTTTTGGAGATTAATATAATTTCAAACAGTAGGCAAAGAACCACTTACCTATTGAATTTAACAGCAAGGCCTAGGTCAGCAATACAACAACTTCCATTTTTCTTAATGAGGATGTTTTTGCTCTTTAGGTCTCGATGGGCAATGGCAGGCTTTCCTTGGGTGCCATAAATTTCTGTGTGGAGATGGCACAGACCACAGGCAGCTGAATAAGCCAACTTGAGGAGGGCTCTGGTATCTAGTGTAGCACATTTCAGGAAATCATAGAGAGATCCATTTTCATGGTAATCAGTGATCAAATAGAGTTGAGTCCAGGAACCTGTACCTTTAATGTCTGCTGCTATAAAACCTGTTCAATTAATAAATTTAAAAGGTTATCAGAAATGACTACAAAGAATAATAAATGCTCACTCTGGAACAAGAGAATAATTCAAGTATCATGCACAGAAAATAAACAATAAATTTGCCTCACAAAATCTAATGAACCTCTTCCCAAGATTTCTGCCATTTACACATATAACTCTGTACTTCAGCAATAAATTTAAAATACTATTAATGGTCATCATGAAAGTAATAATAATGTGGCTAAGAAAGTCACATATAATAACCTGGGGGAATATTACCATCTACATAAAAACTATAAAGAAGGAATGTGGAAAAAGACTCTCAATATCAAATGAAAAGTGGACACATTACAATAAAGTTAAAAATGTTCAACTAGCCAGCCAATTCCATTTACCCATCAATGCCTCCTCATATCTGCCTTTTTGGTCTGGCCCCTGCTTTTCTCCTCCTCTACCCCTTCAGAAAAAAGTCAGTAAAAGTGCTGGGTTGAATAGCGGCCCCCCACCTCCCAAATTCATATCCATCTGGTCCTTGTAAATGTTAACTTATTTGGAAACAGGGTCTTTGTAGATGTAATAAAATTCAGATGAGGTCAGTCATACTAGATTAGGGTGAGTGGTATCCTTGTAAAAGGGAAATCTGGACAGAGACACACAGGGGAAGCCATGTGACAGAGCTGGAGATAGAGGTGTTGTCTCCCAGCTGAGGAACGTCACAGATGGCTGGCAATCACCAGAAACCCAAAAGAGGTAAGGAGGAGTCGTCTCTTTAGAGCCTTCAGAAAGCATGGCCCTGTTGACAACCTGATGTTCAACTTCAAGACTCCAAAATGCAAAGAAAATAAATTTGTTTTACTTTACTCAGCTTGTGGTAATTTGTTATAATAGTCTTAGGAAATTAATATAACTGCCTACTATACTCTTGGTAATGTACTATGCACTGTCTACATTAAAGGGAAGAGAAATAGCAGCTGAAGAGAGAAACTGGGAAAGCTAAATGAATTTACACACCCTGCTAAGATCATGCCCAAATTATTTTGCAAGTGTGAAAATGAGGTTGTGAGGTGAGGAGAGGGAGAGACCTACTAAGCATAGAACATTAAGCAACATCATATTGTGGTGGTGGTTTAGCTTACAAAAGGCAAAAAAGGTATATAGTTACCCTAGAAAGTTGCTTAAATTACCTACAGAACACTTGAGTTTTTTGTTACTATATGAGTAAGTACAATAAACTGGCATTACTTTTGAAACTCACTGCAATTTCCTCAGTAGGGTAGTAAATAAAGTGGTTGCTTGGCATTTAGGACTCTGTTGTATTACAACTGGGTTCCCTTTAGCCCAATATACACAACTGAATTCACTTATGTTTTCAGAGACCATGTGGTGGGCTTCCACCCAAACTACAAACCTTGTCAGAATATGAAATAGACTGAAATCAAATGTGTACCCACCAAGTATGTTTTCATGGCGCATCAGCACAGTTTGGTAGATTTCCGTTTCTCGAAACCAGCTAGCTTCTTCAGTAGTAAAGAACACTTTGACTGCCACTTTCTCACCACGCCATTTACCCATCCACACTTCTCCATATCGACCTTTACCAACTTGTCGAACCATCTGAATCTGTTTGGCAATAGTTCGCTGAACCTTGATTATAAAAACAAACAGAAAATCATTTTGGGTTCTTGATGAAAAAAACCTATTAAGATTGAGAAAGTGGTCTAATAGTCCATCCCATCAAAAAGGATGGAATGTATAAGGCTTGTCCAGAAAGTATCCAGCCATGTACTATGAAAGAGGCACATTTATTGAAGATACAAGAAACACTGTACATAGGATAATGATGCCTCAGTCCTCTTCAAAGTAGGCACCTCGGTACCTCACAGTTTTTCCTCAACTACTATTGGCCGCTCCATTGTATTTTACTGAATCTCACTGATGGTCTGAAATCTATTCCCTTTCAAAGATGGTTATAGTTTTGGGAAAACCCTTAAGTCGCAGGGTGCCAAATCTGGGCTGCAGAGGGGCTGAGTCACCTGGGTGATCTGATGTTTTGCCAAAAAAGAAAACTCTGCATGAGACAAAATGCATTAAGTGGGCACATTGTCGTGATGAAGCTGCCAACCCCCAGTGCCCACAGCTGTGGTTTTCTGAATCATTTAATGAGTTTCCGTGGAGGGCTATTCAAGCTTAATGCAAAATTTGATGCAGATTTGTTACTCTACTCGCTCAGTCATTTTGAATGCAACAGCCACACAGTACACATGCTCACTCAACGTCTACTGCCCCTTATTGGCTAGTAAAGTGAAGATGCCATTGTTCACACATGCCCATCTAGTCCACTCTCCTTGGTTGCCAGGTCACACTGATGTCACACGAATTGTTCTTGTTATATTAATAATGGCCGGACTTTTTCTGGACAGACACCATATAACCAACTCCAATCTTAAAAATTAAAATGTATTTAAATAAGATGAGACAACATATAGTACATTCTGAAACCACAAATTAACAGGTTAGTCAATATGGCATACTGCTTGCAAAAATGTTCTATATGATTCCCCTCACTGTATACACAGCTTTGGGCTGTCTCCTTTATAGACTCTGGGCTTGGCCACATGACTTGCTTTGGGTAACAGAACAAGAGAAAATATGATGCAGTGAAGACTTGAAAAGTGTGCACTAGAGCTTGCCTTATCTTGCTGTTCTGGGGAGTTCTGTGATCAATGAACAGTACCATGGTAACCAGTGGCCATGTGCACAAAATATACCATTTAGCTCTAGCTGAAAAAGTCCAGAAAAATACTGCCCAGTAGACCCACAGAATCATGAGAAATAGTATTTGTTGCTTCAAGCCACTAAGCTTTGGGATGGTTTATTGTGCAGTAAAATCTAAACAACAGTTACAAATCTTCAATTCAGTCTGTAAGATCCTACATGGTCTGGCCCCTGCCTACCTCTCCAGCCTCATCATTCACAATAGCCACACCAGCTTCACTCCTTCCATTTCAACGTTTAGAATTAACTCAAGCTCATTCCTTTTTTAGAGTCTTTGTTTCATGCAGTTTCATTTACTCTCAAGTGTTGTTTCTTTTGTTCAACATTTTCATGTGCACATATACTTCTCAACTACTGCATTTAGCACAATTATAATTTTATTGGGTTGGCCAAAAAGTTCATTAAGCTTTTTCCATAAGATGGCTCTAATAATACTTAGTTGTTTTTAACTTCATTCGAAACAATTTTGTTAGAATGTATTGTGACAGCTGTCATATCAAAATGTGCATTTAAAAATATATCAAAACTGGTGAATTTTTGTATAGCCATTTTCATACTGAAGAGGGAAGAAAAAACATTTTTGGCATATTATGCTTTATTACTTCAAGAAAGGTAAAAATGCAACTGAAACACACACAGAAAAAGATTTGTGCAGTGTACAGAAAAGGTGCCGTGACTGACTGAACGTGTCAAAAGTAGTTTGAAAAACTTTATACTGGAAAGTTCCCTCCTTCCTCTTTAAAGTTAATCCCCACCATACCACCACTCTGGCATCACCGATGTGTTTTTATCCTTAGGGTTTTACCCTTCTAGAACATCACATAAACGGGAACATATAGTATGTATAGATTTTTGTATCTCTGTTCTCTCACTTAGCATAAAGCGCTTTCAGATTCATCTATGTTGCTGCATGTATCAGTAGTTTGTTCCTTTTTGCTGACAAGTTGTATTTTCCTCTATGAATGTACCACTACTAATTTATCCACTTACTAATTGATGAACTTTTGCACTGTTTACAATTTATATTTATTATGAAGAAAGTTAATCTATAAACATTCACATTCAGGTTTGGACATGTTTGCAGTGTAGCTCTTCCATACTTAGCAGAAGGACTGCTTCACTATATAGAAAGCAAGTGCCTAAGTTTTCAGTCAACTGTCAAACTATTATTGCCCAAAATGGTTGTATTATTTTGCATCTCAATCAGTAGTGTATGAAACTGCCAGTTGACATCCTCAGTCTTAGCCATACTAGTGGATGTGTAGCAGTATCTTATTGTGTTAGTCTGCATATCCCCAATGAGGCTGAGTATCTTTTCAGATGCTTATTTGCCATTCTTACATCTTTTCTGGCGAAGTGTCTATTCAATTCTTTTGTCCATTTAAAAAATGAACTCTTTGTCTTATTACTGAGTTGTAGAAGTCCTTTATATAGTTTGCAACACAAATTCTTTTTTTAAAAAAGATTTTATTTATTTTTAGAGAGAGGGGAAAGGAAAAAGAAAGAGAGAGAGAGAAACATTGATGTGTGAGACATACATTGATTGGCTGCCTCTTGCACACCCCCAACTGGGGACCTGGCCAGCAACCCAGGCATGTGCCCCGACTGGGAACTGAACCAGTAACCTATTGGTTCACAGGCTGGCACTCAATCCACTGAGCCACACCAGCCAGGGCTACAATGCAGATTCTTTATCAGATCTCCTTTGCTAGTTTGTGACTTGCTTTTTCATTTTCTAAACAGTGTCTTCTAAGTAGGAAAAGCCTTACATTTTGAGAAAGCCCAATTTATCACTTTTAAAAATGATTCATACCTTTTGTGATCTAAGAAATCGGTGCTCAACCCAAGGTCATGATGATTTTCTAAAACATTTTCTGTAAAAGGTTTCATACTTTTAATTTTTCTATGTAGGCCGATGATGCATTTCAAGATAATTTTATATACGGAGTGAAGTAAGAGTTGAGATTCTCTTTCCAGCAAACAGATGCCCAATTTTTTCTGTACCACGTTTTATAGACTGTCTTTATCCTATTAAATTACTCAGGCACCCAAATCAATTGATCATTTATGTGCATATCCATTTTCAGACTCTATTATGTTCCTGATACACATATTTATCCTTGTGCCAGCAGCACACTGATTACTGTAGTTTTACACTATGAAGTCTAAAATCAGGTGGTGAGTCCTCTGTGTTCTTCTTTTTCAAAATTGTTTTGGTTCTTTGGATCCTTTGTATTTCCTTATGAATGTCAGAATCAACACCTCAATTTCTACAAAACTTTGCTGTGATCTTGATTTGCACTGAATTGAAACTATAAGTCACTTCTAGGGAAACTGGTATCTTAATACTGAGTTCTCTAATTCACAACCAGGATATAATTTCCCACTTATCTAGGGCTGTATTAATTTGTTTTGACAACGTTTTCCAATTTTCAGTGTACAGGTCTTACATAATTTTGGTAGGCTTACTGCAAAATATTTAATTTTTTGATGCTATTTCAAGCGTTACAACTTTTAAAATTTTAATTCCAAATTGTTTTCTTGCCAGTGTACATAAATCCAATGATTTCTGTGCAATGACTTTATGTTCTGCAATCCTGATAAACTCATTTATTGGATGTCATAGCTTTACAGTATAATTTTTGAGATTTTGTATACAATGCTATATCATGTACTTTCTGTATCATTTTATGCATATAGATAATCATGTTATCTGCATATAAAGACAATTTTACTTTACCTTTCCAATTCAACTGCAGAAATTATTTAATTCAATAAAATTTTAAATTAGAAATGAATGTATTTAAGCAAATGCAATTAAACAATTAAAATCTATCTGAATAGCTGGTGTTTATCAAAGGGTCCTCTCGACTCCTAACCCTGAATATTTCCTTATAACTCTCTTACAATTATTTATAACTCCCTTTAAAATTATTTTTATGAACTGTGTTTTGGTGATATGGTGTTATACTGAGGTATCCCCTCTACGAAGGGATGTGGGAGAAACTTCCTTTTGATTTCAGAATCTGAATACTTACGTTTGTCCCAACAATCAGTTTAACCTAATAGATTTAAGGAATCATATACCCAATTCCACTTCAAAATGGTTTTTAAAAGCAAGACTTGTGAGCCAACTCTAGCACTTATGTAACACTTTATGATCACAGTTTCTTTCATAACCTTACTTGCCTACTCTATTTTTGTTACATAGTTCTTATTTTTAACTAATTTCATCTTACATTACCACAGCCATCTTTCTAAATAAGAAGGAAAAGAATATGTGTAGTAATACTCACTAATCTGTAATAATTGTGCTGTTTATCATGAGGACACACTTTGTATCAATAGACCACTGATGTTTATATGACATTTTATCTTACCAATAAAGGTAGTCCAGATCCACTACCAGAACTCTGTGACTGGTCAATAAGATCTTTTAATGATTCCCCAACTGGAATAAATGCTTCATCCTGTTCCAAATCACGATTGTAACGACGTCTGCTTGAGATACTCTTGCAATAATGTCTTTTAAAAAAGCAGAAAATAACCTACATCAAAACTCTAAAACTATAAAATTTAAAGGTAAGAAAATCTTGAGGTTGTCAACACCATTATCCTTCACATAGAATCATATCAAAATCAGTCTTAGCATAGGATAATTTATCCTCAGATAAAATAATGTCCAGAAATGCAGTTTATGAGGTCAAGTTCTATATATCATGGTAAAATGGAAAATGTCCATGGTGTGCTCACAAGTGGAAAAACAAAATTTAAAAAAGCATGTGAAGTGTAATCTAGCTATAAAAAATTTTGAAATTATATATATATATATACATATATATATATGTCTAAAAAGATCAGAAAGTACATACAGAAAGTTATAAATTAAGTTACTTCTGGGGATGTAGGAATGTATGAGGTCTGTCCAGAAAAAGTCCAACCATTGTTAATATAACAATGGTTATATTAACAAGAATAGTTTGTGCAACATCAACGTAGCATGGCAACTAAGGAGAGTGGACTGGAATGCACATGTGTGAACAAAGATGACTTCACTCTACCAGGCAGTGGGGGTGACAGATGCCAATGAGTGAGCATGTGTACTGTGTGGCCGTCACATTCAAAATGACTGAGTAGAGCGACAATAAATCTGCATCAAATTTTGTACTGAACTAACAGCCCTCCACAAAAACTCTTTGGATTCAGAAGGCTGCAGATGTGGGGCAACTGGTGACTGGCAGCTTCATCACAACGTACCCACTCATGCACCATGTCTCGTGCAGAGTTTTTTTGAAAAACATCAAGTCACCCAGGTGACTCAGCCCCACTACAGCCCAGATTTGGTGCCCCATGACTTTTCTCAAAGGTATTATCTATCACCCTTGCAAGGGAAGAGACTTCAGACCATTAATGAGATTAAGGAAAATACAATGGGGCAGCTGATGGCAATTGGAGAACCTGTGCGAGGTGCCAAGGTACTTACTTTGAAGAGGATCAAGGTGTCATTGTCCTGTGTACAATATCCCTTGTATCTTCAATACATGTCTGTTTGAATTTCATAGTACATGGCTGTATACTCTCTGAACAGACCTCATACATTTCCTACTTTACATAAGTATTTTCATTTGAATTTAAAAGCTTATATTTATGAATCAAAATGAACAATAAATATATTTCTATTTTTTTAAAACAGATTTTATTTATTTATGTTTAGAGAGAGGGGAAGGGAGGAAGAGAGGGAGAGAAATATCAATGTGTGGTTGCCTCTCACGAGTCCCCTACCAGGGACCTGGCCTGCAAACCTGGCATGTGCCCTGACCAGGAATCAAACTGGTGACCTTTTGGTTTGCAGGCTTGCACTCAATCCAGTGAGTCACACCAGCCAGAGCAATATATGTCTATTTTTTTTTATAAAATAAAAAGCAGTGTATGGAAAAGATATCAAAGAAGTTCCCTTAATCCACTGATATTTTTGAAGGCTTTTCTTCCTAAAATTTCAAAATGTAAAATATTTCAAGCATATAAGAATGCAGACATTGACACCCATGTGTATATCACTTAAATCTAATAAATATTAACATTATGCTATTTAGATACATTAAAATAAACATTAGAAATATTTGAAGCTCCATCCATTTCCCTGATAATCCTATTTCCCTCCTTTACTCCTAACAGACAAAACACTATCCTAAAAGTGATTATGTCAATATGTATATTTATTATTTTACAATAACTATTGTTTATTCATAAACAACATTGTTTCTTTGCATTCAAATTTACATAAATGGCATGCTGTACTAATATTTTACACCTTGCTTTTTAAGTAAAAACTCCCTTTTAAAGAAGTAAAAATATGTTTTACATATTTATTCAGGTTGATATATGCAAAAACACCAGCTCATTTTTGTTGATGCTGAGTGTGTCAGGTATTGTTCTGTGACTCTCACTTCATCTTTAAAAAACTCCTAAGAGGGTTAGTACTATTGTTCCCATTTTACAAATGAACAAGCTGGGATCCAAACCTAGAGGCTCAGATCAGAAGCCCATGGTCTTAGGCACTACTATTCTGTCAAGGAAATTATTTAAAAAGTACTTAGCGATCCTGTTATGAATCTTCTACAACTTACCCTGATGCCCTATTTTACTTATTTCCCAAAAGTTTATGTACATACTTTCAATTTAATCAACATCCACCAAATTGCAAAGTGAAACAATTTATATTCAGCACTCCTACCAGATCTCCCAATGTCCATTTCCCCACATTCCAATGTAAATTAGGAACTGCCATAGTTTTGACTTTTGCAAATCTGATGGGTATGACAGTGACTTGCTTTCACTTGTTTTCCACTGATTATGAAGGAGGCTGAAATTTTGTTTTTCATAGTTCAGATTTCTCTGTAAACTGCCTACTCGTGTCTTTTTCCACATCATTCAATTAGAGTGATTTATCTTTTTCTTATTGATTTGTAGGAGTTCTTTGTGTATTTGTATACTAAATCTTTGATCGTTATGTGTTGTACCAGTCTTCTCTGTTATCATTTTCATGTCATTCCATCGACATTCCACTCCATTTCATGTCATGTCTTTTCTGTCAGTTTTAAATTTTAATGTTGTCAAATTAAATTTATCAAATGTTCCTTTTTTGATATATGCTTTTGTGTCCTATTTAAGATAACCTTCCCAATGCTGATGTAATGAATGTACTTTCAAGGTGTAAAATTTTTGGTTCTCACTTAGTCCTTTAACCTTATAGAACTCAAATTAAATTATTTTGCATACAAATAGCCCAATACACTTAACCATTTTTATAATTTTATATTTATAACTTAATAAGGGTAACAGACTCAAATGGTCTGAATTTAAAAGGCACAAACGGGAGTACAATGAGAAATCTTCCTCCCACCCTCATCCCTAAGTCATCAACTTCATTTTCCCACAAGGAACCTAGAACTAGAACTATTTCCAGTTTCTTAGGTAATCTTCCAGAGACCACCGATGCATATTCAAGCAAAAACATACATACACTGATGATCATCTCCCTTGCTCTCTTTCTTCTTCTTCCAGAAATGGCAGTCTACCATACGTGCTGTTCTGCACCTTGCTTTTTCACTTAGCATTATATCTGAGGGATCTCTCCACAGAACTGCATAAATAGCTTCTGTTTTCTTTAGTGGCTAAACAGTACTTCATTGTATGGCTGTTAACCATTCCCTTACTGGTAACACTTAGATTGTTTTTAGTCTTATTGCACACAAGGCTTGTGTAGTACAAGCACTGTTTGGACTTTTGATGGAGTGCTCTCCTGGCCTCTTTGAAAGTTGTATGAGTTACTCTCTCCCCACCATTGTGTGAGTGCCCATTTTCCCCTCACTCTCCTCTATACCCTTTTGTTGTAACACCTTTAGAACATTGTTTTTATTTTATCAAAGTTCTCAATTCATTTATTTTTAAAAGTTATATATATAGTAGGTCCTCAAATAATTTTGTTTCATTATAACATTGATGAGATGCCACACTGTTTTTAATTTTATCAAAGTTCTCAATTCATTTATTTTTAAAAGTTATATATATAGTAGGTCCTCAAGTAATTTTGGTTCATTATAACATTGATGAGATGCCACTGGAACTTACCTCCTGTTTATATATCAATTAGTCTATGGTAAAATTGATTTCATTATACTTTGTTTCACTTGAAGTCACAGAACCTAGCAACATTAAGTGAGGACTTACTATAGTTCTTTGTGACTTAGTAACAAAACAACAGTTCCCATCTTATCTCCTCACCTTTCTCTACCCATTTTGTACTTGTGGGAACCAAACATTTTCAAATTTTCTAAGCTGATTTGTTTCATGTTTACCCCATTATTTCTAAATAACATGCTTATGCTGACATTTTTAGTTTTTCAGTTTTAGGCTTTAACTATTGACTTCACACTGTGGAAGATGAAGATTTAATTCATTTAATACCCCCGCTGCCCTTTGCCCAAACAGAAGTATTTCTATCCTTACATCCTCTCAACATAGTTATAAGCACAGTATTTGTTTAAATCAGTATCCAGTGTTTGCATTATGACAACTAAGTGAACTCCACACATGGATCTCATTGTCTTTTGTTTTTCCCCCTTTCCTGAACTCCCACCCTATGGGGCACAGGCAAAGATCCATTAATTCTGGGGAAGGAGAAGAAGTAAATCCCTCTGCCTCCGGGAGAACTGTAGGAAACATTTTCCTTGTCCGCCCAGACAAAGATCCACTGATAGGAAGGGTCAAAATCTTAAGAAAGCCTCTTAAGGTTTAGCAATACAGAAGCCTACCCTAAGGACACAAAAACATTCTCTCCTCTACTCTCCACCTGACCCCACCATGAGTAACATACAACAGCAGGCTACCTCGGGGTAAGAGCTAACATATGGAAAGAGACCCCTGTTGTGCTACAGTCATGAAAGCAATAAAAGCTGAAAGCTGAGGGGGTTAGCAGAAACAGAGAAAAACCCTTCCCAACCCACAAGAACAACATAACATCAGATCATCACCAAATGAGCTTGAAACCTGTGATGCACTGAAGGCACAGACCCAAACATTAAACAAAGCCCAAACCTACTGAATTTTTAGCCAGCCTGACTTACAAGCCCTCAACACTAACAAAAGTCTAAGAGAAGAGGCACACCCACTTTTAAGTACGTGTGGGTATATATACACATATTTTAAAAGTCAGTTGGTCATTCTAACAAACTAATATCATAAATGATAAAATATAATTTAAAAACACACATATCCTTAATATATTAAAGTTGTTTGAAACTAAAGATAAGGGAAAGCCTTAAAAGAAACCATGAAAAAAAATTACATACAGTGGGCCAAAGATAAGAATTATGAAAATCATGTTAGCCAGAAGAAAGCGATATCCATAAAGGGGGAAAAAAGTCAACCCAGAATTCTATATCCAGTACAAATACCTTTGAAAAATGAAGGCAAAAGATTTTTCAGACTGATAACAGCTGAGAGCTTATGGCCAGCAGACCTACATGCAAGAAATTATAATGAGGTTCTTCAGACAGAAGAAACATGCCAAATGAAAACTTGGACCTAAAACTTAGAATAAATAGAGAGTGATGAAAATCATAAGAATAAACATGAATATAAAGGACATTTTTTCTTATTTTTAACCACTTTAAGGCTGATTGGCTGCTTCATTTTTAGGTAAATGTTTATTGTATTTTTTATTATATAAAACATTACTTGGCAATATATTTTGCTGCTATTAACTTACTATCAAAATCACCCATTTTTAATACTGAACTTACTCAGACTGAGATGTCCCCTAACAGCAATGAGAATGATGGGCCAATTATAAAGCTAGAAGTGGGCTTTATGTATGATAATTAATTTGTGATACTGCTTCCAAGCAGATATTCCGGGTCAAGGGGAAGTTGATGAACAGCAACAAAATTTAGTAAGTACCTACTGTGTGTTAAGCATGGGGCAAGGGGGCACACTGATCCACCATGTTCCTTAATACTTGAACAGAAAAGTGGTAATTTATGAGCTAGCCATCATCTGTGTCAGCAAACAAGTAACCTCTGCTATCACTGAGGTTCCTGTCCAGTGGGAAAGGTAGACTTTAGGCAAATGATTATGAACAAGTAAACAAATGAATGCAAATTAAAAAATGTTAGGTAAAAATAGTAAATGCATTAGATATAGATCATGGGTTCTCACCAGTTTTTAAGGGTAAAGAAATCATTTATAAAACATGACAGAAATTCCATGATAGAGGAAAATACAAAGAACTGTCCAAATGAAACAGAAATAATAGCTAATACGCAATGAAAGGAGGTGATAGCCAGAGAGGTGGTTTTGGAGAAGGTATTAATCTTGAGGACTATGTTATCATGAATGTAAATCGGATTCAAGAATAAATTTTCATATATTTTTAGACTGGAACAAAATAGTCATCAGGAAAAAAGTAAAACAAAATATTAATGACTAATGATATAAAAAAGACTAATCCCAATATGAAGAAATATACACCCCTCTTTAATTTTATCCTTATATGGCTTGTTATAGATAGAAATTTGTGTTTTGTTAAAATTTAGCTAAATGTATATGATACAACAAAATCTTGTGAATTTGCTCAATAATTGGTCTTCAAGTAAATAAATTTCGAAAGCTAAGTATACAAGGTAGTCATGAGATTATCTGTAATACTTAGTTTCAAACTATAAAAAGAGGTTAAATGAACAGTTAGTGGTGTCTGTGAATGTTATGAACTGCCTAGATCACACACTTGCATGTCCATGGCTTGATTCTGAGATGAGTGCTCTTTTCACTTAATCTTTAAAAAAAATTTTTTATTGTCGTTCAAGTACAGTTGTCTCCATTTTCACAACAGGCCCCCCGCATCCCACCCATCCCCATCTCCCACCCTCAAACCTACTCCCCTTGGCTCTATGTGTCCTCTTAAAAGACATTAGCTTGTGTCAGGGTTCCTTTGATCTGCATTTCCAGTGCTCTTCATTTTGTGTAGCTTCATATTTCTACTGAAGGTAATTTTTTTTCTACTTGAAGAACTTTCCTTTAATATTTCTTGTGAAGATCTGCTGGTGATAAATTCTTTCAAATTTTTGTATGTCTGAAAGTCTTTATCTTGCCTTCATTTTTGAAAAATATTTTCCCTGAGCATAGAATTCTAGATTCACGACTTTTCCTTTGAGTACTTTAAAGATGGGGCTTCACTGTCTTCCTGTGTGCACTGTTTCCCATGAAAAGTAGGTTTCATGGAGGACATCCTTATCTTTAGTCCTTTGTATATAATCTGCCTTTTTCCTTTTGAGCAATTTGATTATGATATGCCCTGGTGTAGTTATATTCATGTTTCTTGTACTAAGGGTTTGTTGAGCCTTCTGGATCTACAGGTTTATACCTTTCACTAAATTTGGAGAATTTGGGGGTCATTATTTCTTAAAATACTTTTCCTGTCTCCTTCTCTTCTTTGGGAACTCTAATTTTATATATATTTAAATGCCATTTAAGTGCCACAGCTCATGGGTGCTTGATTCATTTTTAAGTTCTTAAAAAAATATTTATTTTTAGAGAGAGGGGAAAGGAGGAAGAGAGGGAAACATCAACATGTGGTTGCTTTTTGCATGCCACCTACTGGGAACTTGGCCAGCAATTCAGGCATGTGTCCTGACTGGGAATGGAACTGGTGACCCTTTGCTTCACAGGCTGGCACTCAATCCACTGAGCCAGACCAGCCAGGGGTGTAAGCGGGGGGATGGTGTGTGTGTGTGTGTATGTGTGTGTGTGTGTGTGTCCATTTAAGTGCCATAGCTCAATAGTGTGTGATTCATTTTTATGTTCTTTTTTAAATGTTTAGTTTCTATTGCTGTCTTCATGTTCACTGCCATTAATCTCACCCAGTGTATAATTCACCTCAGGTATTACAGATTTCATTTCCTGAAATTTGATTTGGGTCTTTAAAAAAAAACATCTTTCATGTCTCTATTTAACTTGAATATATAAAATATAGTTATACTAACTGTTTTAATGTCCATGTCTGAGAATTCTAAAAATCTACATCAGTTCAAGTTACTAGTATTGACCTGATTGAATGGCAGATACTGTGAATTTTAATTTGCTGGATGCTAGGTATCTCTGTAATTCTGTAAATATTCTTGAGCTTTGTTTGAGAACGTAACTACCTGAGAAAGATCCAATCCATTTGGGTCTTGTTTTTGAAACAGGACCAGAACCATGTTTAGTATAGAGCTAATTATTCTGCAATACTGAGGCAAGACCCTTCTGAGTACTCTAACCAATGCCCTGTAAATTACAAGGTTTTCAAATGTCATAGCTGGTGGAAAAACCTCTATTCCCAGCCTTGGGTAGTTTCCTCACTTGTACTCACTGATGAGGAATCAGCTAAATATTCAATGGCAACCTTATGCAGATCTCCAGATTCTTTTCATGCAAGGCTTTCTCCTCTCCAGTACTCTTACAAACTGTAGCTGCTATTGTCTCCTCAGACTTTCAACTATATGTCCTCGATTCAGATTCTGCTGTTACACTGGATTCCTCCTGTGTTGTGCAGCCAGAAACCCATTTGCTTCCTAATTCTCAGGGATCAAATGTCCTTTTACTGTCTGATTGGCAGCTGTTAGTATGTGAGTGGGTCTTATTGATTACAGGCTTCCCTGTAAGATAAATCTTCCTGAGCCAGTTCATTATGTTTAGTATTTTTCTCTTGGACTGAATGGATTTCCTCTATCAGAATCTTCCATCTTTAACAAGCCTGTCTGACAGGGTACTGGAGGGTTGAGGGACCCACCAATCAGTACATAAATGTTCAGTTTACCTCCTTGCTATCACTATAATACCTCACCCTCAATAGTAGGGTATCACAGATGAGAACCTTATTTTTGTTCTTTCCAGAGATTACACTTCTAGCCTTCTGTTAGGGAGATGATCATTCAGATGTGAATGAATCAGATGTGATCATTCAGAATGGAAGTGGGGATCTCAATGTCTGTGGTATATGACTTGCAAAATGGCCTACAAAGATCCTCACCTCTTGGTATGCATTCCCTTATTTACTTCCCTTCCATAATGCACTTAGGGATGACCTGTGTGACCAACAGAATATGGCAGAAGTAATAATGTGGCTTCTGAGTCTAGAACAGTGATTTTCAACCTTTTTCATCTTATGGCACACATAAACTACTAAAATTCCATGGCACACCAAAAATACATTATTTGGCAATCTGACAAAAATATAGTTATAATTTTGATTCATTCACACCAGATGGCTATTGTGTTGGTTGTTGTCACTTTATTTGACAGACTGAGGGAAGAGGTCAGTCAGTGCCCAGGACTAAACAGTCAGGTATTCCATGTTTTTTTTTTAATTAAAAAAAAAAAAAAGATTTTATTTATTTACTTTTACAGAGAAAGGAAGGGAAGAAGAAAAAAAGGGAGAGAAATATCAATGTATGAGATATTCCATGCCTCTCACAGGCCCCCAAGTAGGCACCTGGCCTGCAACTGAGGCATGTGCCCTGACTGGGAATCAAACCAGTGACCTTTGGGTTCGCAGGTCAGTGCTCAATCCACTGAGCCACACCAGCCAGGGCAGGTATTCCATGTTTTAAAAACTTCTTGTGGTACACTGGTTGAAAATTGCTGCTCTAGACCATATAATAGCACTGCAGTTTCCACCTTAGTCTCTTAGATCACTCACTGTGGAGAGAAGCCAAGCTTCAATTAGCTCTGTGGAGAGGGTACCATGAGAAGAACTAAGGTCATTTGCCAACTTAAGAGCCTTGGAGTGAGCTACCTTGGAAAGTGATCTACCAGCTCCAGTCAAGTCTTCATGTGAGATCCTGAACCAACCAGACAAGTTACTCTTGAATTCCTGACCCACAGAAACAGTGAGATAATAATTGTTTTGAAATACCAAATTTGGGAGTGATTTCTTAACGCAATATTAGACTGCCAATACAGAGTATGACTTGCTAAAAATAGACTGGTAGGCAATTTGCTTGGTTTTACTTCTACTCTCAGCATCACTTTCAGAGATAACTAGTACTACCAATTCCTGAGCTCCTCAAGTTCTATAGTATAAACTGGTTGCCTTTTCACTATCAATTTCTGGCCTTGGATTCAGATTTTTTTAGGTTTGTAAAGTCACTTATTATTCATCCATGTTTCATAGTTCCAAAGATTTCTGCTATTATTTCCTGTGCTCTTTGTCCTAGTTGGACAAAGAAGTTAAAAACTATTGCTGTTTGAGTCTGGGGAGCAAAAGTAAATAACTATGCTCAAGCTACTCCTTCATCTCAAAGACCTATTATCAAACATTTGAATCTGTCAGTATAATAGGTGAAAAACAATGATCTCACTATGATTTTAATTTATATTTTTCATACTACGAGCATTCTTTTTAATTTTTATTGTTGACACTATTACAGATGTCCCCATTTCCCCTCCTTTGCTCACCTCCACCCAGCTCCCACCCCTCCTTCCTTTTGGTCATCACCACACTGTTGTCTGGGTGTACAGATTATGCATTTTTGTTCTCTGGCTAATCTCTTCACCTTCTTTCATCCAGCATCCAGTTCCTGCCCTCCCCCCCACCAAACGCTATTAGTCTGTTCCACGTGTACATGCCATTATGAGCATTTTTCAGTCATCTTTCAATTTTTCTTTTAAGAGCCACATGCATTTATTTTTGGATAAATAATGTGTTCATTTTTGTGGCCCGTTTTCCCAATGACCTGTTAGATTTTCTTTTGATTTACAGAAGTTCTTTACATTCAAGAAATCAGTTCTTTATAACACGAGCTGACCATGTGTTTCACTGTTAGTCTGTCTTCTGGCCATACACGGTTTCTGCCACATAATAAAGTTGTTTTTCTGTGTAGTTGACACTGCCAATCTTTTCTTTTTTTAAGGATTTTTTACCTCTACATTTTATGTCAGACTCTCAAATATCTTCCACCCCCTGAGATGATTTTATTTTATTTATTTTTAGAGAGAGGGGAAGGGAGGGAGAAATGAGGGAGAGAAACATCAATGTACGGTTGCCTCTCATGCAACCCCCACTGGGGACCTGGACAGCAAGCCATTCATGTGTCCTGACTATTGGGAATCATCCGGTGATCCTTTGGTTCACAGACCAGCACTCAATCCACTGAGCCACACCAGCTAGGTTATTTTACAAAATTCCTATGTGGTTTGTTCTAGTACTTTAATCATTTCATTTTGTATATACCTAGCTCCAATCTCATTAAAATTTATTTCTGTATAGGTAATTGATTCAACTTCATTTTTTCCCATATAGCTACCTACTCCCAAATCTACTTATTAATCCACCTTTTCTTCGGTGACTTGAAATGTTACTTTTATCAGATACTAAATTTCCTTATATACTTGTGTTTATTTATAGGTTTAGTAACCTGTCACTAATCTCTTTGTATTCCTTAGTCAGTAAGATAACATTTTATTTTAGGAGTTTATGCCCTCCTCTTATTTTTTCTCTCCTGGCAACTTCTTTTGAAATCATAACAGACTATAAACAATTCTTAAGCTCCAAATAACTAAAGAATGGTAATATAGTTGGTTTTTTGAAACAGGGTTTAAACATTCAGACATAAGAAAGTTAAATACTGCATAAGATAAGAAAATCATAAGTACTCATGAGCATAACAAGAAATATAGCCCTGGCTGGTGTAGCTCAGTGGACTGAGCGCGGGCCTGCGAACCACACAATTGCGGTTTGATTCCCAGTCAAGGCACATGTCTGGGTTGCAGGCCAGTTCCCAGCAGGGGACTCATGAGAGGCAATCATATATTGATATTTCTCTCCTTCTCTTCTTCTCTAAAGATAAATAAATAAAATATTTTTTTAAAAAGAAATATAAAGTTGTGTCTAATTAAATTATTGGTAGTAAGATCCTCTCTTCCCTTAAGAAAATTATAATCTAGTTAATTTAAGGAGATATAAACAGCAAATACAAGTTAATGATTTCTGAATTACATTTAGCAGTAAATGGTTTCTGCCTATTAGCTTAAAGAACAACTACTTATATCTACTATTCAACAAAATATTTTGTATCAAAAAAATTATCTTCTTACTTGTAACAAAAGCAGCTGGAGAAGATGATCATAGCAATTATGCAGATAGCCATAGAAATGAGCACAACCAGCCATCGAATGCTGCCATCTAAAAATGGACCTGACAATGAAAGTAAACAATAAACATGTATTTCTATCACATCTTATTAAAAGAAAAAAATTAAATTCTAGAAAAATTATATATTGATAAAACCAGAGAAAATATTGTACTGAAAATTTTAACCTTACGTTTCTCTGCTAACTTACCTATAACAACAGGGGGCAGTGTAGGCTGTAAATACTGGTTACATAAATTGGTCCGACAACATTCTATTGTCCGGCGTAGCTGGGCTTTTGGTGAATCCTAGACAAAGAGTAATGATAAAATTAGAAATGGTTAGATATGCTAAATTGGTAATGAAAAATTTTAAATATTCATAAAATATTACTTCTAATTCAGTAAGTGAAAAGTATCTGCAAATTTTACGGGTTAAAAAATTATTAAAATTTAGAATTTGTGCTAACATAGTTGATAGTTGTGAAGACTATAAAATTGTTTTTATTAAGGAGAACTCGAATATGTGGATGGTATCTTAGAACCAGACCATAATTTGATAGCAGATAAAAGTTTGTAAATATTTTCCACCAAACTTTGGCATATTTTATTATTTATTACTATTAGTTTTTAGTAAAAAAAGTATTTAAATTCATGAGATCTTTTTCTAAAAACATAGGTATTATATTTTATTACAGTGTTAAACTCGTAGGGTAAATACAATCTCACAGTAGTGCTGAAACCTAAATGGGTGAAAGAAAATCAGACTAAAAAGTAGAGGGTGTCATAGGCCAAAGACAACACAGGTTAGGAAATGTAGTGGACAAGGTAAAAGATATTGCAGATTTTGCATATAACAACTATGTTGAAACAAATGAACTGGATGTGGAAGCAAGTTGAACCATATGCGGTGAAGAAAAGGGCGAAATATAAAAAGAGTATTTCTGAGGGTCCCCCCCCCCAACGATTCAGGTCAAGGTTTTTAAAAATATATATTTTATTGATTATGCTATTTACAGTTGCCCATTTCCCTCCTACACATCCCCTTCCATCCACATTCCTCCCCTACCTTTAGTTCATGTCCATGTGTCATACTTGTAAGTTCTTGGCTTCTACACTTCCCATACTATTCTTACCCTTCCCCGGTCTATTTTCTACCTACCATCTATGCTACTATTCTCTGTACCTTTTCCCCCCTCTCCTCCACCCACTCCCCTGTTGATAACCCTCCATGTGGTTTCCATTTCTGTGGTTCTGTTCTTGTTCTAGTTGTTTGCTTAATTTTTCTTTTTGTTTTGGTGTGGTTGTTAATCACTGAATTTGCTGTCATTTTACTATACAAGTTTTTTATCTTCTTTTTCCTAGATAAGTCCCTTTAACATTTCATATAATAAGGGCTTGGTGATGATGAACTCCTTTAACTTGACCTTATCTGAGAAGCTCTTTATCTGTCCTTCATTCTAAATGAAAGCTTTGCTGGATAGAGCAATCTTGGATGTAGGTCCTTACCTTTCATGACCTGAAATACTTCTTTCCAGCCCCTTCTTGCCTGCAAAGTAGCTTTTGAGAAATCAGCTGAGAGTCTGATGGGAACTCCTTTGTAGGTAACTCTCATTTTTCTTGCTGCTTTTAAGATTATCCCCTTATCTTTAATCTTGGGTAATATAATTATGATGTGCCTTGGTGTGTTCCTCCTTGGGTCCAACTTCTTTGGGACTCTCTGAGCTTCCTGGACTTCCTGGAAGTTTATTTCCTTTGCCAGATTGGGGAGGTTCTCCTTTATTATTTTTTTAAGTAACTTTTGCACTTGTTGCTCTTCCTCTTCTCCTTCTGGTATCCCTATAATTTGGATGTTGGAACATTTAAAGATGTCCTGGAGGTTCCTAAGCCTCTCCTCATTTTTTTGAATTCCTATTTCTTCACTCTTTTCTGACTGGATGTTTCTTTGTTCCTTCTGGTCCACTCCATTGAGTCCGTTTTCTTCCCATCACTATTGGTTCCCCGTGCATTTTCCTTTATTTCACTTAGTGTAGCTGTCATTTTTTTTCATTTAATTTGTGACCAAATTCAACCAATTCTGTGAGCATCCTGATCACCAGTATCTTGAACTGTGCATCTGATAGGCTGGCTATCTCTGCATTGCTTAGCTGTATTTTTTCTGGAGTTTTGATCTGTTCTTTCCTTTGGGCTATTTTTTTTTTGTATTGACATGCCTGTTACATAGTGAGGGGCAGAGCCTTAGGTGTTCACCCCTACAGGGCAAACCATGTTGCTGGGTTGTGACGCTGTATGTGGGCAGGGGTCTGAGAGGGAACAATGGCGCTTGCTCTGCTCTCTGCCAGATTTCAGTCACTTCTCCCACTTCTCCCAAGCAAATGGAGCCCTTCTGGTGCTAATTCCCGTGTGGGTGGGTTTGTGTACATCCTGGGACCCTGTGGGTCTCTCCAACAAGCTCTCCTGTGAAGCTGGGAGTTTCTCCCAGCACCTCAACCCCCACAGGTGTTTTCAATCAATGTTTTGAGGTTTTATATCCCCACGCTGGGACCCTCGGTTGCAAGGTCTGTCTCACTCCCCAGTTTTGCCTGGTTATCTGTGTGCAAATGTGGGACAGCGTGGCCCGCCAGCCACCTTGCGCAACATGCCACTCCAGAATCTGCTGCCTCGTTGGGTCCGCCAGCTGCCTCTTTGTGCGCCTGGGGTCTGCTAGGTGCCCTGTCATGAGCCCACTTTGTTCAGGCTCCCCAACTCCGCCCCTCCTACCAGTCTGGATGAATGTGTCTACTTTAACTCCTTGGTTGTTGGACTTCCAGACAGTTCAATCTTCTGTCAGTACTGGTTGTTTTTTTCATTTTAAAATTGTTGTTGCCCTTATTTTGGTTGTGTGAGTAGGTACAGTGTGTCTACCTACACCTCCATCATGTCCGGAAGTCCCATATTTCTGAGTTTTTAAAAGACCACAAACCAGGTATGAGATGTGTCCTTAATAGATCAGAACACAAGCACAAAGAATGGACTAGAGTCCTGGGAACAGATACCAACAATTATGTGTGAAGTTTTATTTGACTAACAGTATAGTACTTGGTAAGTTCTTAACTTGAATGCTGGCATTTCAGTACTACCCAGGAGAACTGGCATTCTGGGCCAAGATACTATCACAATGGAATTGTTTATTATTATAAAAGTAGCAAGAATGTAAGCAGAAATTGACGGTTATTCTTTAAAAAAATTTTTAAATCCTCACCCAAGGATATTACCCACTGATTTTAGGGACAGAGGAAAGGAGAAGGAAGGAGAAAGGGAAAGGGAGGGAGGGAGGAGGAGGAGGAAGTGGGGAGAGGAGAGAAACACTGACTGGTTGCCTCCTGTACATGCCCCAACCAGGGATTGAACACGCAACTTACTTATGTACTCAAACCAGGGATCGAACCCCCACAACCTTTTGGCACATGGAACAATGTTTCAACCAAGCCACCCATCCAGGGTGACCATGTTATTAAATACCAGATGGTCAGAAAGTAAAATCTCAGTATAATTAGGTATTACTTTAAAAATGAATCTGAAAAGTCCATGACTTGAGATTCTATAAGAGAAGATAGGCCAAGAACACTGGAAACCTCCAAAAGGACAAGTTTTACTGTATTTTTTACTTTTTAACAACTTTTAAAAGAGTTTGTTTATTTTTAGAGACAGGGGAAGGGAGGGAGAATGTGGAGAGAAACACCAATGTGTGGTTGCCTCCTGCGTGCTCCCTACTGGGAACTTGGTCTGCAACCCAGGCATGTGTCCTGACTGGGAATCCAATTGGCACCCTTTGGTTCGCATGCCAGCACTCAATTCACTGAGCTACACCAGCCAGGACTAACAATTGATTTTAAAGAGAAAGAAACACATTAGGAGTTATACCAGTGACTCTGAAATAATCCCAGATCTCAAAAAAAACACACAAAAACCTTACGTGAAGGATGGAATAAATAGTACATAATTAAAGATGAATAAAAGAAGTGCCAAGCATCCAAGAACAGTTCCAGGAATGCTGAAGTTCAAAATGAGCTTAGCCCTGAAGAAAAAAATGTAAATAAGACCAAGCAATGGGACAAAATAGTACACAATGAAGGAAAAAGAAAAGGTACATTTCTCCAACTCCTGTTTTGTTTCAGTCTTCTCTATCAAGAATGATTATAAGAATGGAGAAGGTAGACACAACACCTTCTGATATCCCAGATGTGTGAAGAGATCCTACAATGTTTTTAATAGCTCTATGAGATCCTCAATGTTTTATACAACTCTATATAAACTTCTATCTTTTAACCTAGGTGAATGATATCACGAGAAGATGACAGCACTTGCCAGATGGCAGAAAGACAGATATGATTTAAAGATTTTAAAAACAAGGAGTGTTAGAAACTAGATAGCTAAATGTTATTATTTCTTTTCTTTAAATGGGAAAGAAAATAGACTTTGCCAACAAGATTTGAGGCAGCATGGTATTATGGAAAATCAATAGCTTTGGAATAAAATAGCTTAAATCCTAGCTTTGCCACTTACTAAACTTTGTGACCACAAGCAGTAAACTTACTTTTCTCTGGATTTAGTTTCCTCTGCTGTAAAATGGAGGATAAAAAATGTTTCACAGGCTAACTAGCAGGAAATGAGGTACAATATACCAAGAACCCAGCATATTAAATGCAGACAGTAAATAGTCAATAAATTAATTCTTTTTCCTCTAGTGAACTTGGCATGGATCTTAGTCAAGGTTCCAGAAAGCCAAAAATGTCTGTAAACCCCTGGAAGACTCGATATGATTTTACCAAAAATAAGGAACATCAAACCCACCTTACATCCTTCTTATGTAGGTTAACTGGGTAGGCAAAAGTCAGGTGTGTCTAGATAATGAAGTTGGCTGACACAACCTTTCCTTTCCCATTCCTTCCCTCCCCTCTCCCCTCTTCCAACCAAGTCCATTTGTATCTACAGATTTATATGGGCAGTAAAAACCCTGGTGGGGGAAAAACTCACTTGAAATTCATGAAATAGGAGATTCAGTGGGCTTGGACAGGAGGGGGTGAGGGAGTGGTACATGAAAAAGGGAATGAAGTCAAATTGTAAGGAATGGCAAGCAGATTCTGAGAAAAAATTCATCATATAGAAAGAAACAGAATAAGCTAGATTTACTAACAGAAACTGTGGCATGGCAAGTCTGGGCAAGGCAGGGTGATTCTCATTTTAATCTATTCTGATCCCTCCGCAGCTGTATGTGTAAAAGCACTGGGAGAAAAGGCTCAGGGTGAAATTAAACAACGTATCCCTTCTCTCGCATATTTTTAGAGTGATACCTAAAATTTCTCATTAATAACTTTTGGCTTTCTGTACACAATGACATTTTAAAATAAAACTGTTATATCATTCTTGAGTCTATTCAGTACACTTAATAACATAACATAATCTAAATAACATAACAATCTGACACCTACTTACCACTAATTAAAAAACGAAGAAATGTTTAACAATTAGGAATGTTAGTGTTCCTTTTTCTCATTGAATTCCTATTTCCTTTCCACATCTCCCACAACAAGATACCCTAGTAATATATTTTGATACATAATTCTCCATATCAAAAATATATAAATATAAATTACTTTTTTTTATTTCCTGTGACAATATGTCTTTAAGTCTTAAAAATTACTCTGGTTTGACTTATCATCATCATTCTTTTTGGTATAAAATAAGTCAAAACAACATATATGTTATAATCTTTATTAAAATACTAACATTAAAAGAAAAAAATTACTGATTATGTAATGGATGAAATTAGTTCATTTTTAAAATCTTTTTAAAAATTTTATTTATTTATCTTTAGAGGGGAAGGGAAGGAGAAAGGGAGAGAAACATCAATGTGTGGTTGCCTCCCATGTGTCCCCCGCCAGGAACTGGCCTGCAACTCAGGCATGTGCCCCGACTGGGAATCAAACTGCGATCCTCTGGTTCGCAGGTCCGTGCTCAATCCACCGAGCCATACCAGCCAGGCTGAAATTAGTTCTTAAATTCACAGAAAAGTATTTCTTATTGGTGGAATGAGAAAGTTTGGCATTAATTTTATCCCTAGTTTTCTAGATACTTTATTCACATAAATATAAAGATGATAATGGAAGAGTCTGTTATAAAGACCTTCCCATCATATCCTAACCCCCCATAATGTTTCTACTATAAAAAGTTATTTTTATTAACCAAGTAATTTGGTTGAAAGCAAAAAAAACTGAAAACCACCGGACATGGAAACATCTGATATCTCCACTTTCCACACAGTCACATTGAAATCTCAAATTACAGCCTTATTTGGTAACTTGAGGTTTTACATTCAAGGCCTTTGATCTTTAAACTGTGAAAAGGGTGACAGTAAAAAGGAATAAAAAGAGGAATTGCTTTAGAGGCTCTGTTCTTAGGCAGGTCAATATTAAGCAACAGGACATATGGAAGTTCAGAATCTGTAAACTGATTTCCTTAAAACTACCCATGTGTCTATGTGATACTTGTGTAATGTAGCCTGTATGTACCCATTAATACGTGTAACCCAGCTTAAACACTGCTCAATATGTTAAAAGCAACATTTATTAAGCCCTTACTATTGCATGTGCCGCTTGTGCTAAAACTCTACATATATGCTATCTCATCTGATTCTTACAGATGAGAAAACAAAAGTAAAACTCCTTGCCCAAAGTTTCACAGCTGGTAAGAGGGAGCATATGGATTTGAACACAGACTGTCAAACTTAACAACTAACTTAGATTGGTGAATTTAGTTTGGGACACACCTAGCTCAGGGGGCCTGCAAGACACACTAGTTGCTACTGCTAAGCTCAGTTCTCTAACCGCAGCTTTCTTCAGCATTTTTTAAGTGACTGTATATTTCGTCAATATTTTTAAAGAAATTTATAGTACATGTGGTTGATAAATATACAAAAGGCATAAAACAGGACTAGAAGAAAAAACAAATTAGCAGTCCCCCAAATTTTGACAAATTAGAGCAAAGGACTAATTCTAATATAATGAAATTTAACATAGACAAGTATGTTACAACTGTATAGCAAACACTCCATTCCTGTATACTCATCTATGTCAAGAAACCAACCAATAAAGAATGGAAGAGATGTGGCTCAGCAGTAGCATGAGTGAAAGACATGGGCATTTCAGCTGACACAGCTCAATGTTTCTAGAATATTGGGTGACAAACATCTAACATGAGATTTGGCTATATTTAGAAAAAAGGAAAGGAATGACCTATTCTCTGGAGAGTAACTCTAAATCTGATCATATAAGAAACAGCTGAAGTCATTGCGAACTTTGTAAAAAGTCATTATTTTTTCATGAGCCAAGACTAGAAGGTATGGAGAAGAAATCAGGACAAAAACCAACCAAACAAACAAACAAAAATCCAAAAAAATTCCCCAACAACTTTCTTTGTATAGTAAAAGGCTATCACCTTAAAAGGTGGATTAGATTTGTCCTCTATGGCCCAAAGGGGCAGTAAGGAAGATACATTTGCAGTCACTGGGAGAACAAGCTTTCTCAGGATCAAGTTAGTTAATTTTACAGATGAAATAGGTGGTCTTGGGAGGTTAATGAGCCCGTCACATACAAAATTTATGAAATGCACTGTGTGTGTAGGGTGGGGTAGATTCCAAACATCTGTCTGGTGCTGCTTTTCAAAAACACTGGCAGGTTCCCTGAGGGGAAAATTACTACACGGAATTAAAAAAAATTTTTTATTGTTGCTCAATTACAGTTGTTCCCGTTTTCCCCCCATTACTCTCCCCTACCTCCCACACTCAATCCCCACCTCCCACCCCCTGTTGTCTTTGTCCATGGGTCCTTCACACATGTTCTCTGACTTGACCCTTCCTTTTCTTTCCCCTATTATCTCCCTCCCCTCTGCTACTACACAGAATTTTAAAGAGATTAGGTTTATAACCAAGAGTGCCACCAGGACGCTCATAAATTATTACCAATCCCGATTCCTTTACTGCCGTTGTTAAAAAAAAAACTCCACTGAGATCTCCTTACAACGATTTACCATTTCTAAGTTGTCTCAGAATGTGATACAAAGGTTACTGCCCATCACCTAAAATATTTTGATTTTCATAATCCACAAATAAGAGAGACAATGTCACTTTGTAGCCAAAACAATTTAGAAAAGGAATAATTTAATATTTTAAAAAAGTAATCTGGAGCTTCACTTACCACAATCATATTTTACTTGAAGTGAAAGCTAAGCGTTCCCAAATCTGTTTGCTTCAAGAGCATAAACAAGGTACAGACCAGGCACACCTCTCCTAGGGGAAGTCAATACTTTTTTAGTGGTCCCTCCCTCCCTTCTTTATTTCCTAGGCCCCAAATTAGATCTTACCTTACACTGAAAATCGGATCCTTCATATTTCATACACCCTGAAGCTAATGTGGTCTCTCCTTGGTCATCTTCTTCTATGATGGCAAAGCAATGTCCATTAGTTCTAAAAAAATGAAAACAAAAATAAAACTCTAAAAAACTAAAAAAACAAAAACAAACAAACAAAAAAACAGAAACAAAAACAAAACAAAACATAGTATCAGAAAGTACTGATTAAAATGAGTTTGAATGTGACCAGGTACTGATGGTCTTTACTGCTTTGTTTTATAAATTAAAACTGCATTCACATGTGATTAATTGGCAAAGCACACAGGTTTTAAGGCAAAAGAAAGTTGTCATAGCTGAACTAAAACCCAAAGAACCACTAAGAACCTTATGTCAGGTGGAAAAAGATTCCTACTAAACAAGTCATCCAAATACCATTCATTATGTAACCTCTTCACTAATTATAGTCACGTGATACAGAAAGCTGATGTGTAAAATTTTATAAAGTAAATCATCTTAATTTTTAAAAACATTTTTAAAAATAACTTTTTCTTTTTAAATCCATAAAATGTTCAGTGTTCACATACTGTGTACACAATAATAAACATTGACAAACTTTCCTGTGAAGTAAAAATAGACTCAGTAACAAAGTATATTTGAAAAGAGACTAGGATCTTGAGGCATTTTTTACTGAACATAAAAAAGGAAGAACTAGATGAATTTTCAAGAAATTTACATAAATGTACTTGTATTTAGTGAAATTTAATTAATATTATATAATGTAATAATATCCTGGAGTTTTCTCCTAATATTAATTTAGACTTTAATGGATAGAAAAAAAACTTCTAAAAGCTTTTTGTATGCTCCTACTTATTCTTTGTATCAGTAAGTGTACTGCTTCTACTTAACAGAATGTCGCAGAATTTTAGTTTTCTGTTCAGAGAAAATGTTAAGTATGGGGTGAAATTCAGATAAAACTGATGATTCAGTTTTACTTAGGGTTACTCAGCCATTATCAAATAGCCCACACATATCAGACAGGCACTACGGATGAGAAGTGTGGCAAGAAATTACTTGTTGACAAAGTGGGGAGCAATATCCAACGGCACAGATCGCCCAGCCTGTCCGAATAAAGTTAACCACCATCAGAGGACAAATAACCAATTTAGGATGTAAAGAGTCATCATATAATTTCAAGATTTTACAAGTAAACATTTATGGTTTATATCTGGTCACATTCAAAGAACATACAATTATTAGGAAAGTACAAAATAAGACATTGATTATTACCTTTATAGAGGGAGACAATTAATTGACTGATGAGATTGAGGTGCTCAGGGGATTCTTTTTTGGCTAGTAAACCAATTCTTCAAATATGGAATAGAATTACATAGTCATATATATAATGTGTTGAAGAGTTAACATAAAATTAAGCAAGAAAATTAAACTGGTTATATAAATCAGATTTGGATTGGGGAGTCTGCTTGTAAGAAGATAACAAAATTAAACATCATAATATCATTCTTATGTATCTGTAAAATATTTCAGACAATTTAGAATTATAAGGTTTTGGTGGAATTTTCATGTTTTCTTTTTGTTAAGCCTCAAGTTCTCAATGAACATCAATGACTTTATGATAAAAAGATCATTAAATAAACTCTAAATGTTAGACAAAGATTACAATCTTATCTTGTTAAAAAGCTGTATTACAATGTTACTCTAAGAAAGTAACCTTTAACCAATAGTAATAAATGTTCCTCTATATAGAACAAAAAGCTTTTGGCTCTTCTGAAGACTACTATAAAGTTAAAGAAAAAAAAAAACTGTAGACGATGTAAACATCTTAAAATAGCATTAAATGCAACCCTATTTCCCTAACTTTAAGAAAGGCTGCATAAATACTTACATGCATGTGTTATTAATAGCATCATCAGGGCAGTGTCCTGAGCAATAGCACTTTAAAAAGGGCAAGGTATCTTCCGGTGCTAAGGTTACTCCATTTTCTGACTTTTTCTGCTCGGAGTCTGATTTCATTCCAGTACCATGGAGCACACTGTCCAGATTCTGCCCTGTAATCATATATGAAATTCAAACCATTTCTGAAAAGCTAATTCTTTGATTTCAGTTTTCAACAAGAAAAGTTTCTAAGCTTTCTTATCATAGTAAGGTCATGTGTGTCTTTAATTAAAAGTATATTTCATATACACAAATAACAGACATTTATTAATAACCTATTATACAGAATTACTACTCCAGGTATTATGGGATATATGGACATGACAACACCATAATTTTTGCATTAGTGAAAGGCAAACAACAGCACAAGGTAGAATATGGTCATAACTTTTAAGAAAGGTACATGGAACAAATTTCACAGAAGGCAGTCATAGCTTTAATGATTAAAAAAACAAAAGAATTGTTTCTTTTCTTAAATTCTTTGGTTCAAAACTTGTGACTAGCTTAAAAAAATAAGTCCCTTATTTGTGCCTTTTTACAAAGTTACAGAAGTGAAGTTACTAAGCATCTTGCTTTGGACTTTAATTGCTTAAGTAAGGAAATTGTGAGAACATGGGGACTAATATTATCTGGTGCCTTTTATCTCAAGGTCATTGGTTCAAATCCAGACTCTGCTGCCAGAAACTGAAGGATATTCTCCCATTAGAGTCTAGTAGCTTCAAATGACAGCTACTGTCATATTTGGTACTGAATCTTTCAGGTTGAAGCAGAACAGAATTAAAACAATGTTTTAGTCATTCCTTCCTCCCTATGAATGGCTGAAATCTGCTAGAGTTGAAAAAAATGTAGAGCCAAACAGGTATGAAACATTAAGAAAATTGGGTTTTTGATGAAAAATGTTAAATAAGTGGTTCAAGTTTTAATAGTTTAGACCTGACTTTTATACTTAGCCAGACTGGTGAGATAAACTATTAAAAAGAGAAAAAATAACACACATATTCGCATTAATAATAGGAAAAGAATGTGCTGCTAAATTTTAATGATTACAACCTTCAATTTTAATAATCTTCACTTAATCCTCTAAATTACTATAAAACTTAAAGACTTCATTTATGTTAAGAACGTCAACTATAAAATTAAGCAGGGGAAGATGGGGAAGGAAGGGAAGAAATCCACTGAGCTGGAAATGAGAAGAACCTGGATTCTGGTCTATTATGGTTCTATTCCAATTTAGCTAGCTGGATTATAGATACCCCATGTTACTCAATAAGACCATATGACAAGAGGACATCTGAGGTCTCATAACTAGCTTTAAAATCCCATTACAATGAAGAAAGCATCAATCTAACTATAGAGAACAAATGGCAAATAATATATCACATGCTATTAATTTTTCAAAAATCTAATGACACAGAAAAAGTAGTATAGTGTGTTATTATTAATGCTGAATTAGCAAAAAGTTAAAGGTTCAAGTCCTGATTATGTCCAAAGATAAGTTAATTCTCTGAACCTCAGGTCTTTATATCTATCAAAAGAGAAAAAAGGTAGTAAGTAATACCTGCCCAATTCAAATCAGGTTACATACAGATCAAATGGATATATAATAAAAGACTTAACTAAATATAAAATAGCATGCAAGTAAAAATATTACTAATAACAAAGATTATACTAAGAGATCACTAGTACATGAAAAATTCAAAGTTATGTGATCATTAGCAAACATAACTTCCTAGAAAAGTATCTCAATTTAAGAGATAAAAACCAATTACAATTATTTACATCTGGGATTTATACGATCTCAAATATCTAACAAAGCACTAATTAGAGGCTTACTCTGTGCATGCGAGGTACTTAGTTCTAGAAACTGATCTGATCTTTGAGAAACTCCGAAGGTGAAGGCAACAGGGAGGGAGTGATAAGCACCTAAATAAACACGATGTGAAAAGTGATATAATACAAAGGTGTTATACAAACAAAGGAGGGAGCTGATTTATCTTAGGGTGTCAAAACCAATGGAATCTGAGCCATATCTTACAAATTGTAAGATTTCGCTAAGGCATGGATGCAAAAAAAATTACCCAGCAAAAGCCTCTTTGTACTCTCTCCTTAGGTAACAGCATCCATTCCCACGGTTTAAACAAATCTTTTTTTAAATATATTTTATTGATTATACTTTTACAGTTGTTCTATTCCCCCCCTTCATTCCCCTCCACCCGCACCCTCCCTCCCCTACCATTCTCCCCCCCTTAGTTTATAACCACGTGTCTCAAGTTCTTTAGATTCTATATTTCCCCCACTATTCTCGCCCTCCCCCCTATCTATTTTCTAACTACTGTCTATGCTATTTTCTGTACCTTCTCCCCACTTCTCCTCCTCCCACTCCCCTGTTGCTAACCCTCCATGTGTTCTTCATTTCTATGGTTCTGCTCCTGATGTAGCTGTCCTCTTAGTTTGCTTTTGTTTTAGGTGTGGTTGTTAATAACTGTGAGTTTGCTGTCCTTTCACTGTTCATATTTTTCATCTTCTTTTTCTTATATAAGTTCCTTTACCATTTCATATAATAAGGGCTTGGTGATGATGAACTCCTTGAACCTGACCTTATCTGAGAAGCACTTTATCTACCCTTCCATTCTAAATGAAAGCTTTGCTGGATAAAGCAATCTTGGCTGTAGGTCTTTGGATTTCATGACTTGGAATACTTCTTTCTAGCCCCTTCTTGCCTATAAGGTCTCTTCTGAGAAATCTGCTGACAGTCTGATGGGAACTCCTTTGTAGATGACTGTCCTCTTATCTCTTGCTGCTTCTAGGATTCTCTCCTTCATTTTAATCTTGGCTAATGTAATTATGATGTGCCTTGGTGTGTTCCTCCTTGGGTCCAACTTGTTTGGGACTCTCTGAGCTTCCTGGATTTCCTGGAAGTCTATTTCCTTTGCCAGACTGGGGAAATTCTCCTTTATTATTTGTTCAGATAAGTTTTCCACTCGTGGCTGTTTCTTTCCCCCTTCTGGTACCCCTATAATATGGATGTTGGAACGTTTAAAGATGTCCTGGAGGTTCCTAAGCCTCTCCTCATTTTTTTGAATTCTCATTTCTTCCTTCCTTTCTGGTTGGATGTTTCGTTCTTCCTTCTGGTCCATTCCATTGGTTTGAGTCCCAGTTTCCTTTCCATCACTATTGGTTTCCTGTGCATGTCCCTTCATGTCAATTAGTTTAGCCTTCATATGTTCCTCTAATTTGTGACTATAATCAACCAGTTCTGTGAACATCCTGATAAACAGTGTCTTGAACTGTGCTTCTGAGAGGCTGGCTATTTCTCGGTTGCTTAGAGTTATGGGCTCTGGGACTTTGAGTTCTCCTTGTGCCATCTTTTGGGCTGTTCGTGCCTGTTACGTATCAGGATCGGAGCCCTAGGTGTTCACCAGAGCAGGGCAACTAAGTCGCTGTGTTGTGACACTGGATATGGGGGCAGGGTCAAAGAGGAGCAATGGCGTCCCGTCTGTCGCCTCTCGCTGACGCCACAGGTGGTGCAGCTGCCACCCTCACTGGGCCCGCGCATTTCATCCCACTGCACAAGAGTGTGCCACTGCCGTCAGCCCTCCACCACTGGGTTCGCCCCCTGGGGCCTGCATTGTCCATCTCACTGTGCGCGAATGTGTGACGGTGGCCAGTCTGCCCCACACCCTGACCGAGTCTGGGTCACTTGCGCGCCTAGGTCTGGGGATCTCTCCTGCCCGACCCTGCTCCGCTGCTGGCTCTGTCCCTGTTGAATGGTCGTTGTTGTTGGACTTCTGTATAATTCAATTTTCTGTTCTTTGGCTGTGTCTTTGTTCTCCAAACTTTTGTTGTAGTCAAACTTGGTTGTGGGAGAAGGCACAGTGTTTCCACCTATGCCTCCATCTTGGCGGAAGTCCTAAACAAATCTTTTTTTGATAGTTCCTTGATTTATCCCTCCAGCCTTGACTTGCTTAAGTATCTCAAAAGTAACTTCTCCAAAATGGAACTCCTGTCTTTTCTCTTCTAACACGACCCTCCTGCAGTCTTTCAGCTTAACTTCCAAAATACAAGGTCTGGCACAAATAATGCCCCTTTTTAATACATAAAAATCTTTTATTACAAAATCGTAAGCATGTAATTCTGTAATATAACAGTATCATGCTCAAGCACACTATGTGACATTTTAGGTGAAATGTTCAAATTTCTGTCCATCTCTTGAAAGACATTCATGTACCCTACCAATCACACTCAATAGCATTACTTCTGCCAGACCCTATATATCTCATTTTTCCCTCCAACTCCACTGTTATTACCTAGGCCTTTTATATCATGCCACTTCCAGATATTGATCTCCAATACTTCTCTTCTTGGCCCCTCCAATCCCTTTCCCACACAGCAACCAATTATCTTATTAACACAAATCTGATCCTGTCATTCCTCTGCTTAAAACCTATTAATATATACATGACCTGAGGACATGGACAATGGAGTGGGGATTGCCTGAGGGAGTGAGTAGACGCAGGGTGGGGAGGGAAAGGGGGGGAGGAATTGCAACAACTGTAATAGCATAAATTATAAAGTATTTTTTAAAAAACCAATTAATGCCTTCATATACACTCAGAATAAAATCTAACCTCCTTCATCATGCCTATTGTGGCCCAACAGGATTTGGATTGTGTGTATCTACCTCTCCAACATCAATTCTCACCCCTTCCCCTCTATCATGCTCAGGCACACTGGCCTCTGTCAGTTCCCAACCACAAGTCCTGTGTTTCCAAAGCATAAAATTAAGAGACATGGGGTGGCTGGGGCTATATATTATATTTCAAGACAAACACATGCAAAAAATATTTCATAGCTTACATGCTTAGAAAGACACACACACACACAGACAAATAGCTGAAAGATACAAGTGACTATATATATAGGTGCATTTATACCAGGCCCCTTTGTCCTTAATAGAAGCTTTTGGCATCACTGATTTTACTCAATTTTCATTCCTGTTTAATAATTTTTCTTATCTTCCCAGCAATCTTTTGGATTCTTTTAGATAAAGAAGAGGAACTCCCTCTCCCCTATCCTTAAGATAAAATATTTACAAGAGGGATCAGAAGACAAAAGACAGGAGACACCAAAGGGATATCAATGCAATGCATGTACAAAGTAACCAACAAAAGTAGTTTTCCTTACTCTATGTGCTATGGAGCAATGATTACTGAAGGTTTTTTTGCAAGTCTTCCTTTCTCTGATTGGGAGGTTATATAGTACTAACCCTATTTCTTCCTCATCATTGAATACTGGGTGTGTTGGGCATCAATAATCTCTCTCTTAGACAAGCACTGCTGGACCAAGAAGAGTCACATCTGAACCTGATGGAGAACGCTACATACAACCCAAAAGTTATGGATTAGTAGCTGAGTACACTGGGCAGATGAAACTCTGCATTATAAATTCCTGTGAGAAGAAATATATCACATCAACATGAGCACTTTTAGCATGTACAAGTGAGAAATGGTATGCACAAAGCTAGGCAGACAAACATAGACAACAAATACTGTTAATTGTTCTATTCCCCCTTTACCTTGGTGCCTGTGCACACACACATTTTTTTTAAGTGTTTGCTTCTCCTCCATGTGACCCAGAGAGGCACAGCCCTACCCTCAGTAAAGATAACTGTCTAATCTAAATTTTAGTTCCATCCCCCTAGCCATTGTTTATACAAGAGTATAGACTAAATTCTGCCAGATAAAATTAGAAGGAAGTTTGTTGGGTAGAGGTACCTGGGGAAAGATTTCTTTACCAAGTAAAAGGAGACATCCAACTCTCTTACACTGAATGTTGTCAGTTCAAAGTTTCTACATCTGCACATTATACATAGCCCCTCAGCAGCCACTGTGGCCATCGAGTGAGTTAAACTATGGCTAAAATTGCTGTATGGAGAAGAGCATAGCTTAAACAGAGAAAGAACTGGAAGAGCCAAGGAACTAACCAATTGGAGCACTCCAATGTTCAGACTTCTTGATGTGTGACACTACATTTTCCTAGCTGTTTAATCTATTTTATTTATCCTGGGCTTTTGTTACTGAATGCTGAAAACATCTCGCTTAATTAAAAAAAAGATAATATCTGTTTCAAACTCTTTTAGTTGCCCAGTGGATTTTCTATTCCCCCATCCCTTCTGGTTTTCCTAGCTAACAGAATTCTGACTTAGTCTGGGGGTAACGTGTCCAACCCTAGGCAACGAATTTAGCTAGTAACCTAAGCTGACTATAGCAATTCTGTTTCCCAGTAACCCTAGCAAGTGTCTCAGTTTAACCAATAAAACAAGATGAAGTCAGCTGATGGGAGGTTAATTTCTGGGAACACTTTTGCTTTCTTGATATAAAGTCCAGCTGAGGCCAGGGCTGACCATTTCCCCATTTTCTCCTTCCCCCAATGCAAATAATAGCAGGCATTTTGTAACCCGGGGGAAAAAGTCAAGAAAATTACAGAGATGTCAACCTTGATAGTACTCAACTATTGAATAAATACCAGAAAACATCTATCATCTATGTAAATAAATAAATTTCTATTTGTTTACATCACTGTTAGGTAATTTTAACTTAAAGGTAACTCAAAATAAGGGCTAACAATCAGACGACATTCTTCTGTTGCAACTTGAGTAACTTTATCTCAAAGTAAAAGCACTATAATCCATATCAAAACATTTGGTTCTCAAAATATTACTGTTCTTATTTAGGATAAGTGTTATTATCTCCATTTTCTAACAAGGTACAGGAAAACTTACTTTCTCAAGACACAACTCAAGATAAAGATGGAGCAAAAGTCAAATTCACTTCCATTAACATTACTCTACAATCCTACCTAATAATCTCTAAAAATACCATTTTTCCTTCACTGGCTTTCCCCTCTACACTGGTTTTAGTTCTTTCTTTTCTTTAAGAGCAAATGTTTTTATCTTACCATTTAAAGCTACTACAAACTAATCTTTTTTTGAAAGGAATATAATGAATTTTGTTCTTTGTCAAAGAAATATAATTCTAATTAAGATTTTCCACTTATGCCTGATAATTAGTTACCAAATTATGTCATCTAAAAAAGTTAAGTATAGAACAACCTGAATCAGGGTGGAGAATGAGAATCTTGTACCTTATTGCCTCTGTGTGAACTACATAGATTAAGTATTTTGTAAATACTAAACAGAGATTAGCTGGGAGTGAGGTAGTAAATATGAATGTTATTTATTCAACTCATCTTCCAAATAACAGCTGCTAAAAGGACAACAGATGCTAAAATAAAGGTGTTTTATTAAATAACATATTTCATTCAAAATGTGGCTTTTACAAGAGGGCTTTGTATTCTGAGCATAGTAATAGAAGGGTAGCATACCTAAGACAAAATACAAAGAAGCTACAGAATTCATTATTATGTTTACAGTTTAAAGTGAAAATATCAAAAAATTTATTCTGTTAATCATCTTTTTTCTTGTTAGTAGATATTAATCCATATCACAATGAACAAAACATGAATGAGTAATCCGTAAAGTCATAAATTTAACATAATAAAGATGTCCAGCAAGTTCTATCTGAAATCCTTTTGCAAAATAGTACTTTCTTTTTAGTTTAAAATATTGTCCTGATTAAATCATACAGGGAAAAAGCTCATATGCAAATACAGTCCACCTGATCCTAAGAGTTATCACAACTTCCTGTTTGAAAGTTCCAAGCTATGAACACACCAGAGTAAAATTACAATAAGGGTCTTAAAAAAAAAGAGTACTTAATGAAGAAATTCTAGTATTCAGCACACATAAGTGCCATTTATATTTCTGAAGTCTTTTAACAATGATTTTTAAAATTATTTACATTTATTCCTTATTGTACTTTAAAGGAGACATGAGTTTTAAACTACCGTTGTCTTAAGTATCTAATTACTCTGTGCCTTAGGCAAATAGGTCAGGCACTTTATTTTATACTTTATCTCATTTAATCCTCCCAAGACCTGACACTACATATCATACACCTATGTCATGAATAAGAGAATAAGTTCAGAGAGGCTGAGATTTTACAAATACTTGAAAATGTTTCTATCACAGTCAAGTTCAAAATTTATTTGGGATATTTGTTCTTTGCCAACTTAGTTAAAAATTATGCGTGATACTGGGCCTAAGTGATCAAAAAGTACATGAGTTGAAAGAACAGTTGTAAGAAAAAAATGCTTTTTTGACATACAGAAATAAATTATTTAAAAAGTTAAGATTGCTTAAATGAACAGTGGTTTACCTTGAACATGAGAAATGATGAATAGATAGGCTCCCAACAATCTGATGTAAATATATAGCTGAGTCATTGTTCAATTTTAATGTTTCCTGTACACTGCCACCTGTAATAACTGGTCTTGTTATGGCACTAATTAAATGACTTTTATTCAGTGAGATCTTCTTGTAAAAGGTCTTAATGACTTTACAGTGACTCCAATTTCCACTGCTTTTTCCTTATTCCTGAAAGACAAAAATATGAAAAAGGTAATGAATATGACTGAATTCTTAAGTTTTCAAAAACAAAGAGAAAAAACAAATGCCTAAAAATAACTTTTAACAATGAAATACATTTTTAAAGATTAAAGCTATCTTTGTTCCGTTTAAAAAAAAAAAGACACTATAATACAAAAGTTTAAATAATTTAGTAATGGGTAATGACCTCCCCTGACCTTAGATTAACCATATGTAAAACAAGAAAAATACACTAAATAATCTCGACAGTCTTTTCTGGCTGAACTAAAATAATTACTTTTTAACTGCCCAGAAAATTTCTAAATATATTAAAAACAATACAGGAAAAGTTGAATTTAAAATACTATACTATTCATATTAATAATCTTTCAAATCCTAGTAGCTGTGATAAAAATGTCTTGAATCTTTCTAATAATTTATTCTATAGATAGAAGAGAAAGCCTACCTAGAAAATCACACTTAAATATGCTGAATGCATTATCATTAAAGCAAAACCAATAGAAATGTCCCTTAAATAAAATTATTTTCTTAAAATACTGCAAATCTGTCTTTATTAGAATAAAATTGAGCTTTCAATATGGATGAGGTGAAACATAACCTCTCTAGTTAAGATTCAGCCATTATAAAATAAACAGGTTAACACACAAAAAAGGCTAGTCTGTATAAACGTGAATCTAATTGTTTTCTTTCCATCCTATTGGTTCAGGCAATTTGATTTTATTGACTTCAGCCTGAATTCTTCTAAAAAAATCTATCTATCTATCTACCTATTTATTTATTTATTTGTTTGTTTATTTTCAGAGACAGGGAAAGGGGGAGAGCAAGAGAGGAACAGAACCATCAATGTGCCATTACCTCTTGCATGACCCAAACAGGATCAAGGTACGTGGCTGTGACAGGAATCCAACCAGCAACCTTCTGGTTTGCAGGAGGAAGCCCAACCAACTAAGCCATACCAGTTAGGGCCAGCCTGCACTATTCTTATGTATGACACAATGCTGGCATAATTTTTATCATAGATAACCTTAGCTTTCTATTTCACCTACCTAAGAATTTTTAACTTTTACTAGCTCTCCAAAGGCACTTACAGTATTAGGGAAATAAGGTTTACAGTGAGATGTCATTTATATTGTACATTTTATATATGGCATAGTTCTACAAATCTGCAATTTCTCACTTCTCTATTGTAGACTTAATTTGCTTCCCATATACATTGTGCTGAGAGAGTAAAATGTAAAGTCCAAAATAATCACAGAATAACACCTACAATGTGACAACACCATTTCTTGGGGAAAGTTGGCATTATAAAATTATGATTCTAGGAACACTTGTTCCAAGTTCCAAATTCAAAAGTTTCCAGTCTATATCCAACCCTGTTCTCTCTCTATTTCTATTTGCCTATTATATATCACTACTAGGATTATACCCCACCTGTCTAAGTCAAACTCACTAACTTTCCTTCTGACTCCTTTAGACCTGCCTCTTCCTCCTTCCACTTGCTATCACAGTGAAGGGTGAAGCTCTCTGTGTAGTCACCCACACCAAAGACCCTGGCATCATTTCTGCTTCCCTTACCAGCTCTAGCTCTCACTCCCCCACAACACTTTTCCTTACTAATTCATTCACTCACTTATTCACCAACAACATTTTTGAGTACATATTTACCTGTAAGCATAAGGTCCTAGTAAAACGAACATGAGCATGACTCCTGTTTCAAGGAGCTCACAGTCTTGGGCAGGAAACCGATTGCTATGTATGACTGATTCCATCTTTCAGTGTCAGTTTCTTCATCAATTTATTTAAACCTAAAACGTGGTCTTGTCTCATTAGAGGTACAACCAAGGCACCTTGTAGGGTGGTCGATGAGACTCTAAGCACCTGCCACACTCACAGTCCATCTCCAAGCAAAAGTATTATGTGTGATTTCTCCTAGAGCGGCATAAATATCTGTCGCTACTCTGGGTACAGTTCAAATCCTGGATCTGCCTTAAAGAAGTAACCTAACCTCTCTAGATGAGTTTCCTCATCTGTAAAACTGGAATTATATTATTAACAATTACTTTGAAAACTCAGTTACATGACAGCTAACACATATTCATGGCAGCATTATAAATGCTTTGAATATATCTACCAACTCATTACAACTACCATATACGATAGGTACAATTATCATTTAATTTTTCAGATGAGGAAACTGAAATAAAGTAAGAAATTTGTCAAAGATCAAACAGTTGCTAAGTGGCAGGACTATAATTCTAATCAAGAAGATCTGCCCTGGCTGGTGTAGCTCAGTGGACTGAGTGTGGGCCTGTGACCCACATGACCGTGGTTCGATTCCCAATCAGGGTACATGCCTGGGCTGCAGGCCAGTTCCCGGCAGGGGACACACCAGAGGCAACCATACACTGATATTCTCTCCTCTCCTTCCCTTCCCCTCTAACGATAAATTAAAAAAAAAGAAGATCTGATTCCAGAGGCCAGGTGTTAACTGCCTGCTGGATATTTTATGTACATAACATTATGTAAACTACACATCATAAAGTATTTTGGAGAGTGGTACAGAGTAGGTGCTCAATACAAATTTCCTCATTGCATACATGTTTATAACACACTCACCAACTGGGCACAGGAAATAACAGATGCTATCTATGACAATCCAATCTGCAAGAAATTTTTATAGACTAAAAAACCTGTAATAACTTATGTGAAGAACAGCTATTGGCCAAGGAAGGTCTAAAGGTAAAAATGATTTCAAATACCCCATTTGTAACTTAACATGAAAATCCCTAATTATTAAAATAAAAATGCTATGATTATAAGCTCGCTATGCATCAGCACTTATGACAATTGCTAAGACATGAGTCAATCTTATCAAGCATTGATTGAAGCACACTGCTATAATCAAAGAGAGTAAGTAACCACCTTACTTTATGCCACCTGGTTGGGCCTCTTAAAAACCTTAGAAAAGAATGACAGGAATGAAAATGATAAAGAAATTACTATACTTGAGATACAACTGAAAGGACTGGAGGTCTTTCTCTTAGAGTATCAAAAAAACAAAGTATGAATGCACTTTCGTCAACGACATGACAGGCATGATGGAAATGAGACTAGACTAATTCAATGATTCATCAGATACCTTCCAACTCTGAAATCCTGTGTGATCAGTATTCTTGCCATTGAATGTTAATTTACTGTATATTAACATGCCTATTATATGCATGATTCTCTTAGCAAGAATAGAGCGATGAGAGCAAAACAAACCCAGCTTTCATGGAGTTCAGTCATCAAACAAGACAAGATATTCAGACATCAAGCAGGACAATACAAATGACTGTAACTTGCAGCATCAAAGAAAGAAAAGTGCTAGGTCCTGGAGGGACTTAGTGAATGAGTGATCTAATCTAAACTGGATGGAGAGGTCAAGAGAATAATGAGAAGCGACATTTAGGTTGAGATCTGAAGAATAAGAGTTAGCTAAAAACAAAAGGGGAGCTAGTGTTCAGGCATAAGGAATAGCCTGTACAAAGATCTTGAGGCAGGAAAGAGGAAAGAACAATGTTCAGAATAAGGGGTGGTGTGGTGGAAGATGAGGTTGAAGAGACAAAATACAAAAACCAAGTCAAACATAATCATACAAAGGAGTCAGAATTTAAATCTAAGGGGGATGGGAAGGCAATTATCAGGTTTCTATGTCATGGACTGGAAAGGACAAAAACAGAAGCAAATAGACTAGTGAGAAGGGTACTGTAGGAGTTTAGGAGAGGTATGATGGTAGTTAACATTAGGGCAGTGGAAGTGCTACGGTGGCTGAATTCAAGATATACTTCAAAAAACAGACTCAGTAGGATTTGGTAACAGATTAGATGTGGGGAAGTGAGGGGTCAAAGAAGATCCTTACATTTCTGGCATGAGCAAGTATGTGTAATGGGGACAAGTGGATTTTTAAGGGAATGAGGAGAGAGATGAGGGATTAGATTTTGGAACAAAGGGAATACCTAAAGAGCATTTGGTTCTCAACTTTAAAGGAAACATTTGGAACTGACGATATAAATCTGTTAGGTCAATTGTACAGAAAGAGATTTAAAGTGATGACTCTGTACGAGATGGCCTTCTCAGAACAAAGAAGGGGGCCCCAAACACCAGTGTTCATTTAAAAATCAGATTAATAAAAGCATTAACATCACATGTATGTATTTGGCATTCACTGATAAAATAAATTCATGGTCCAGGGTCCATCAGAACAGTAGTACTAGTTTATATTACCACAGCGAGACTACAAACTATAGTTCATAAGTGATTATTTTTTTCAGTTAAAAAAGTATCTACCGAAAGATCATTGCATGATCTAAAATGTCCAAAAATGCTAATACCACCTTCAAAAGGAGGATCCTAATTCCCTCCCATGAATTCCCACTTCTAACAAATAAAATGGAAACAAAGGAATGTAACTTCTGAGGCTAGATTCTAAAAGGCACTTCAGATATTGCTCCTTAGAATACTCTCTCTGAGGGAAGCCAGGTTAAATGTCAAAAGGAGACTCAAGCTGGACTCAAATCTGGTCCACTTCCTTGATTTGAGTCCCAGTTTCCTTTACATCACTATTAGTTTCCTGTGCATTTCCTTTCATTTCACTTAGCTTAGCCTTCATTTGTTCCTCTAATTTTTGACTAAAAAGTCAACCAGTTCTGTGAGCATCCTGATCACCAGTGTTTTGAACTGTGCATCTGAAAGGTTGGCTATTTCTTGGTTGCTTAGAATTATAGGCTCTGGGGCTTTGAGCTGTTCTTGAGCCATAATGTCTTGGTCTGTTTGCATCTGTTACGTACGAGGGGTGGAGCCTTTAGGTGTTCACCAGGGCTGAGCAATCCAGTGTCTGGGTTGTGATGCTGTATGTGGGGGCGGGCCGGAGAGGGGCTATGGTGTTTGTTCAGCTGTCTCAGATTTCTGTCCCCTCTGCAGCTTCCCACAAGCAAACTGCGCCCTTCTGGTGCTGGTTCCTGGGTGTGTTGGCTTGTGTACCCTCCAGGACCCTGTATGTCTCTCCAATGAACTCTCTGTGAGCCTGGGAGCCTCTCCTGGCACCTTGACCCCGAAAGTCTCTCTAATTCATGCTTTCAGGCTCTAATTCTCATCACTGGGGCCCTAGCCTCAGTGGTCTGTCTCACTGTTCACTCCTTCGCTTGGTTTATCTGCATGCTAATGTGTGACCTCGGTCAGCCAGCCACCCTGCACCCTCATTGAGTCTGCCCATTTCCACCCCACGCCTGGGGTCCGCCAAGCACTGCCTATTACGCTCCTGGGTTCTTCCAACTGAACAATCTTTCCTGCCTGACCCCACTCCACTGCTGACTCCGCCCCTCTTACCAGCCCGGCTGAATGGTTTGTTGTTGTCGGACTTCCGTACAGTTCAATTTTCTGTGTTTTGGCTGCATTTTTATTTTTTACTAAAACTTCGTTGTCTTTAAACTTAGTTGTGCAAGGATGCACAGTGTTTCCACCTACGCCTCCATCTTGGCCAGAAGTCCCTGTTTGAGATTTCTGTTTCTTTTTGACGTAGGCCTGTAATGCTACAAAATTCCCTCTCATGACTGCTTTTTCTGTATCCCATAGATTTTTGGTGGCTGCGTGTTCACTCTCATTTGTTTCCGAGTAATTTTTATTTCTCCTTTGATCTCATTGGTCATCCATTCATTGTTTCATAACATGCTATTTAACCTTGCGTTTGAATGTTTTTGAGTTTGTCTTCACTGTAGTTGATTTCTAGTTGTATGCCATCGTGATCCAAGAAAATGCGTGTTTTCAATCTTCTTAAATTTACGGATATGTTTTGTGTCCTAACATGGGTTTTATCCCAGAAAATGTACCACATGCACTTGAAAACAATGTATATACTGCTACTTTGGAGTGAAATGCTCTGAAAATAAAAAATCCATCTTGCCCTAGCTGATGTAGCTCAGTGGATTGAGCACAGGCTGGGAAACAAAGAGTCGCAGATTTGATTCCCAGTCAGGGCACATGCCTGGGTTGCGGGCCAGGTTTCCAGTAGTAGGCATGGAAGAGTCAACCATGCATTGATGTTTCTCTCTTTTTCATTCCCCTTCCCTTCCCCTCTGCCTAAAAATAAATAAATAAATATTTTAATAAAAAAAAATGCATCTTGTCTAGTGTGTGATTTAAGGCTGCCATTTCCTTGTTGATTTTCTGTCTGGAAGATGTATCTATCCATTGATATAAGCGAGGTGTTTAAATCCCTTACTATCACTCTATGAAATCCTTTACTAATCCCTCTACTATGCCTAAATGTTTATAAGAGTTATATCCTTTTGTTGGATTGCTCCCTTTATCATTATGTAGTGTCCTTCTTTGTCTCTTAATATAGCCTTTATAGATTTTGTCAGATATAAAGGTACTGCTATTCCACCTTCTTTTTCATTTCGATTTGTGTGAAATATTTTTCCTATCCCTTTATTCTTAAGTGTATATGCATTTTGAGATGGGTCTCTTGTAGATGGCATATATCTGAGTTTTGCTTTCCTATCTGTTCAGCTACCCTATGCCGTTTGAATGGAGCATTTAAACCATTTACATTTAAAGTCACTATTGATCCTGACTGGTGTAGCTCAGTGGATTGAGCCTGGGTTGGAGGCCAGTCCCTAGTACAGGGCGGTCGAGAGGCAACCACATGTTGACATTTCTCTCCCTCTCTCTCTCCTTCTCTTCCCCTCTCTCTAAAAAATAAATAAATAGAATCTTTAATAAAAGGTAAAGTGACTATTGATAGGCATATATTTATTGCCATTCATTCTTTTAACTTTATCCTTGTCTTTCTTCTTCTTCAATAAGGCCCTTTAAGATTTCCTGCAATACTGGTTTGTTAGTAACAAACTCCTTTAGCTCTCTCATGGCTGGGAAGTTCTTTATCGCTCCTTCAATTTTAAATAGCCAAATTTTAAATATCATTTAAAAATGACAGCCAAGGCTATCATTTAAAAGTAGTCTTGATCTCACCTTTAACAGGAACTTAAACAACAAAACAAACAAGCAAGCAAAATATAACCAAAGACATTGAAATAGAGAACAGGCTGACAGGGACCAGAGGGGAGAGGGGGAAGAAGGGTTCCTTTGCAGGAACAAGTATAAAGGACACATGGACAAAAACGAAGGGGGATGGAAATGGGAGGGAAGTGGGGAGCTCTGGGTGGTGGGGAGCTGGGATGGAGTAAAACAGAGAAAACTGTACTCGAACAATTTAAATAAATAAATACACAAACAAACAAACAAATAAATAAATAAATAAATGTGGTCTTGATTGTGGATCACCCTTGCTTTATATCACTTGAATATTTCATGCCTATTCCTTCCAGCTTGAAATGTTTATGTTGAAAAATCAGCTGACAGTCTTATGGGAGCTCCCTTGTAGGTAACTATTCTTCTCTTGCTGCTTTTAATATTCTCTGTCTTCAACCTTTGACATTTTCATTATGATGTATATTGGTGTGGTCTCTTTGGGTTCATCTTGTTTAGGACTCTCTGTGCTTCCTGAACTTGTTTGCCCTTCCTACATCAAATCAGGGAAGTTTTCCATCATTATTTATTCAACTTGGTTTTCAATCCCTTGCTCCCTCTTTTTACTCCTGGTACCCTATAACACAGGTTTTGGTTCACTTCACGTTGTCCCACAAAAGCTTTAAACTATTCTCAACTTGAAAACTGTTTTTCCTTTTTGCTGCTGTGTGTGTGTGTTCTGCTACTTTATCTTTCAAATCCCTGACATGATCCTCTGTTTTATCCAACTTACTGTTTATTCCTTCTTGTGTTTTCATTTCACATACTATATTTTCCATTTCTGACTTTTTAATGGTTTCTATATCCTTTTTCATGTTGTTGTAGTTCTAAGTTTCTTGAGCATCCTTATAAGCATTCTTTTGAACTCCGTATCTGGTAAGTTACTTGCCTCCATTTCATTTAGCTCTTTCCAGAGATTTCTCCTGTTCTTTCATTTTGGGATATGTTTCTTTGTTCCCCCACTTTGGCTGCCTCTTTATGTGTGTTTCTACATATTAGGTACATACAAATCCCACTTTGGGTAGGGTGGCCTTATGCAGTGGTGTCTTGTTGGACTCCACGGCACAGTCTCCTCACTCACCTACTCCAAGAATGACCCTTGTGTGGGTTACATGGAAACTCCTGGTGGAAATGAGTCTCAACTGCTATTGGCTTGTTCCCATTTGGAGCTGACCCTCAGGCTGGCTGACTGTGTGATTCAATCCTAACCACAGTGTACAAAGCTGCTATGCAGGTGCTAAACACTCAGAGCAGAATCTGTCTCAGCAGCTTCTGGTGCCTGCTGAAATATCCCTTTGGATATTCTACCAATGAAGCTAATTCAATCCTGCTCTGATGTTGTCTCAAGCTGGTCACTGGGTATGCTGGTTCTGGGGCCTTTTAGGAGGGACTCAGGTGCAGACCAAAGTCAGACACTGCCTATGACTGTCCCTGGGCAACCTGTTTGGAGCTACAAAATGATTACAATTTGTGGCTGCCTCTGCTGGGCCTGGGTGTGTATGATAAGAACAAAGCTGCACATCAAGGATAGCTTTTACCAGCACTGGGACCAGGGGCAGGTCAGTGAAAGTCTGAAAGAACACCAAAATCTGCCTCCACCTTTGCTTGTTAGGACCACTTACTCAAGGAACTTCTGCCAGTACTTGAGTTGCATGTGAAAGGTTCTCAGTGAGTCATCAGGTAAGGGCGAGGGTGATCGCCAGATTCATACAGGTTTAAACCTGGTGCCAGTGTCTGGTCTAAGATAACTCAGCAAATGTCCCAGGGGATACCAAGTCTAGCTGCTACCCTATGTGTATACAGACCTTTGTGGTGGGACAATGTCACATAGAGTAGTCAGGGTGAGGCCAGGAGAGTTTATCAGTCCGAACAGACCAAGATTTGGCCATGTGAATGGCAGGCCATGCATGGATTGGGCATGTGGTAGAAAAATTTCTCCTGTCCTAGAGACACACAACTCAGTCTGTCCCAAATTCTTCCAGGGCCTGATCTCAGCAGCACAAGGTCACTGGGAGTTGGGATGGAGGTGGGGGAAGCTGGGGATGTGGCCCCCACTCCTAAGGAACACAACTCAGCCTGTTCTGGGTTCTGCCCAGACCCGGACAGAGCAAAGCTGCAAGGAGTCCAGAGGGTGTGGTTTCTGGGAGCTTAGAGGGTGGGGATAGCAGATCTCCCACAAAGGTGAGGTGTCAGTCAGGTTGCGTGAAAGTAGAGGGAATGGTTCCTACCTCAAAGCCACAGAACTCAATTACTGATACCCCAGACCTCTACACCAGACAACTGATTCCTCAACAGGTCATGAACTCCTCAGGGTAGGGTGACAGGGAATTCACAAAGTATAGCTATTGCATTCCCCCTGCCGGATGCTGTAAGGAGGGTAGTGTGCCATTTAAGAAAGATGGTATCTGCTGTCTCAGAGAGGGACTCAGCACAGGGGTCCTGACAGCTGTCCCTTCAGGTTCCTCTCCCAGGCACAAACCCCAGATTCTTCTCATGTGACTCCAGTCTGCTCCACCCTTCCTCCACGGAAGCCTTAGGTGAACAGCTGCAAACAAGATTTTATGTGTTGTCCCTTTAAGAGGTCACCTGTGGCTCTGGCAGCCTGCCGCCTGTCCCTGGCAGAGAGAATTCCCAGATTTATACAGCCAGATGTTATATGAGGGTCTCTTCCCTGCTAGCTATTGTTGTTAGGGCTGGGGAGCTCCCAGCCTGGGTTTCCCTGGGAAACCATTGCAGCTGAGATATCCCTCTGGAATCTCAGCCCCCACCAGTGGATGTGGAAGGCCAGCCCTTTTTACATCTCCACCCTTCCTGCAAGTCTCAATGTGGCTTCTTATATAAACTGTTGGTTGTAAGACTTCTCTTTAGCTAGTCTTCAGTTGGCTATTCAGGTTGCTTGCTCTATATTTTAGTTGTAATCCCAGTTTGTTCCTAGGAGGTGAATGTAGCTTCCACCTACTCCACCACCACATTGGATCCTCAAGGCTCTTTTTTTTTTTAAGTGGGAAAAACTGCCACTAGTTCTGCACTCTGACACTGGCCCTTTAAAACTATGTATTTCAAAAAGATCAGATGAGTTGGTATCCTAGATGAAGGGCACTTTTTATATAACATCCTGGCAAATTTAAGAGAGTGAATTCTGATGGCAGTCTACTGGTTTTATGGAGGTGAGGAGTCAATGTCCCAGAATTTGTTTACCTGGTATGGAAATTATTTCAAGCTGAAAACAATTCAAGTTAAACAAACTCAAGAAAAGGGCTTTTTTCCTTCCCTCTTACCTACAGACATTTTGATAGAGAAACCTGCTTCAGGAAGGGAACCTTAGCATATCTTTAGCACGTATGAATTAAGTGTGGCATATAGGGAGGATTCAAGCAAAAACTTGTTGCTAGATCCCCTCTGGGTACTACTGTTTCTGGTGGCCCTTAAAGATTTTGTTTACCAAATGTTTGCTCTTTCCCATCTACTTGTGAATTGCCTTCCTCCTTGATCCAAAATAACATATATACCTCATTTTGTCTTATTGTCTTTGGAATTTCTATGCTAATATGAATTCTCCCTGTGTGTGTATTAAAATTTTATTTTCTCCTATTAACTGCCTGTATATCTTTTGAATTATCTGACCTGCAGAAGAACTGAATGGGTAGGGGGATAATTTCCTCAGCATGGAAAGTTATATATATCAGCTCTAGTATCTATGTATCTAGTATTTGGTATACTAGTATGTAGTATAGTATATCTATTCTATATACTATATACTATATAATAGCTACCTAGTATATACTAGATATGTAGTATACCTAGTACCTAGTATAGTATAGTTTCTAATATCTATGTATTTGCTATGTAATTTTGGAAAACTTACTCAAGCTAAATAGGTTTCGCTTTCCTTAGCCACTAAATGGGGATAATATCGCTAACCCAAATGAGTTAGTACCTTGCACCTACCTCAGTATTAAACATTTGATAAGTAACAGATGTCAGTTGTTATTGCTGTTACTAATAACATAAATGCTGATGATGTTCCCTTTATTTGCCCTACCATATTAACTGTTTCTGTAATTATGACATAATTATATAAATTAATTAGTGCAAATAAATTTCCTTTGCTATATATACAGATAGGTATAGTCTCTTCTTCAGGAAAATAAAATCAAGAATAAAGTAAAAAATGTTAAAACTTTTGCAAACACTAAGAAGGCTGAACCAACAGTTCAATCAGGAAAAAAACAAACAAATGGAAAAGGCTGAGGTCAGCTGAAAAAACAGACTGAGATCATTCTTTTCTCTTCCAGTTAATCCCCCACTCTTAATTTTTACTTTCTGGTACTGAGGTTTGGGTATTTTCAACAAACGGGCCCGCTGCCAAATCCATCAAGCAGTAAGGAAAAGACCCAGCTCCCAGAGGCCCCCCTCCCCCTAGGCAGCTCCAGGCGCCGGGTCTAACAGGCTTTCTGAGAAGGCCAGGACTCACTGCAGACTTTTTGGCTCCACAGCCATTGTTTGCATGGCTGCTTTGCTCCTTATCCAGACCTTGGATTAGCATAGGAATATTGTCCTTTTCCTTAACAAGCAACTCATCCATTCCCACCCACCCCCATTTCTAACCTCCAATCCCACTAATCCCCAATCCCACTAATTTGGGGATTAGTATATATACACACACATGACTGGAGCAAATCTACTCATGGTTATTTTTATATCAGCATGAAAAACAATTTCACAAAAATCCAAACATAAACCCTTAAGAAAACAACATGCTTAAATAAATAGTTATGCAAGTGTATCTGTGGTAATACACAGGAATCTCATCAAAAAGCCTGCCTTAGAGTCCATGCAGTAGAAACTTGTGATGGATGAGACATTCATAAGGAGGTCTTTGAAAAGTCAGAAAAATTAGCAAAGAGGACCAACCACCTAGCTAAATTCTGACCTATAGTAGGAATGGCTAAGTTCCACTTTAAAGACATTTTTCACTGCCACTTCTTCACCACCTAGAAGTCACTAATTTCATCATCACCCCTGAAATCACCTTTCAACTAGACTACCTTTTCCCAATGCTCACTTAATTATTCAAAACAAATTTAACATATTTAACATTTGTATTTCTGTTCAATTATCCCCTCTTCATTCAAAATCCTTCTGTGCCAAAACTACTGTTCCCAATACAAATGGAAATTCTGTGTAAAAAACTGGGATTCTACAGTAAGTAACCTCATAGGGTGATATGATAATAAATTCCAACTAGGCAGGTCCTGGTGGCTAGGCATGTCCAGGCATACAAATTCTTTTTTTCAATTATTTATTGATTTGAGAGAGAGGCACAAGAAAAGGGAAAAGGGGGAGGGATATATAGGTGTGTGTCTGTGTATGTAAACAGAGAAACACTAATTTGTTGTTCCACTTATTTATGCATTCCATTAACTGCTTTTTTTATGTGCCCTAACCAGAGATCAAAACTGCAACTTTGGCTTAAAACTTCTGTAATGCAGGGTTTTAAGCAAACCCTGTCCATTGTTTCTGTACATCTAGGTTAACACACCTTTGAAATACACCTTGACTACTCTCAAGAGAGCACATAATCTTGTTACCTACCTTGTAATCCAGTCCCTACCTTGCTTTCTCCAGTCTCCATACAATCTTCCCTATGTTCTCTCCTTAATTTCAAATGTATAAAAGAAACTGAAAACTATTTTTCTCCTGAGCATTTGAGATCTTGCTTCCCAGGCGTATGTCATCAGTTTGACCCAAACCACACACACACACACACACACACACCCTCATAAAAATTCTTTACAAGTTTGGACATTTCTTACATTACACCATCAACACTTCCAAACACAGAGAGGAAAGACAAACTAGTATGGCCTTATACATAGCTGATGCATTTATATGTTTTATACTTATTGCTAGGGGCCTCAATATTAAATGCACAAGAGAGGGTCACAAGATAGTAACGGAGTAGGAGGATCCTTCTCGCACCTCTTCCCAGGACCAAAGGGGAAATAAAACTAAATTGAGGAACATGCACCTTGAATTACCAACTTAAAACTATCTGAAGAGGAGACTTAACCAAGAATGGGTAGAAACCACCTCGACACCACACCTTTCATGATGTGGTTGGGGTTGAGCCACTCAGTCACCCAGCCAGAGGGGAGAATCCATTCATGAATGGGCCAACAGCAATCAAGATCCAATTACAACAGAAGAGCCCACATAAACCAAACAAGAAACATTCCTAACCATCCAGATCAGGAGATCAGTGAAACTACACAACTGAGTCCCATAGGTATCCTACTACGTAGGCCATACCAGGAAGACTGGAACTCAAAGCAATTTTATCTAATACATAAAAACAAACACAAAGAGAGAACTAAAATGGACAGAAAAAGAAACAACCCTCAAATGAAAGAAAAGGAGAAATCTCCAGAAAAAGCTAAATAAATGGAGGCAAGCAATGTATTAGACGTGGAGTTCAAAGTAACAGTTATAAGGATGATCAAGGAACTTAAGTGAGAACTAAAAGGAGCTTAATGGGCCCTGGCTGATGTAGCTCAGTGGATTGAGCGCAGGCTGCGAACCAAAGGGTTCCCAGTTCGATTCCCAGTCAGGGCACATGTGGGTCAGGTCCCCAGTGGGGGCAACGTGAGAGGAAACCACACACTGATGTTTCTCATTCTCCCTCCTTCCCCTCTCTCTAAAAATAAATAAATAAAATATTTTAAAACTAAAAATACAAAATAAAAGGAGCTTAATGGGAACTATAAGGAACTTAGTAGAAACCAAATCAGCATGAAAAAGGACACAGAAACCATGAATAAAAAACCATAGGACATGTATCTGAAATGAAAAATACAAAAGAGAGAATTAAAAGTAGGCTGGATGAAGCAGAGGGTCAAATCAGAGATTTGGAAGGCAGGTAGAGAAAAACACCCAATTGGAGCAACAAAAAGAAAAAAAGACTTAGAAAGAATGAGGATAATGTAAGAGAACTTTGGGACAACATGAAATGCAACAAAATCTTCATTATAGGGGTACCAGAAAGAGAATAAAGAGCTTCAGATAAAAAACCTGTTCAAAGAAATAATGACAGAAAATTTTCCTTACCTGGTAAAGAAAAAAATTTACTTCCAGGTAAATTCAGGAAGTACAGAGGGTCCAATCAAAACACAGTCAAAGGGACCCACACCAAGACACATTATAATTAAAATGGCAAAATTTAAAGATACAGAGAGACTCTTAAGGGTGGCAAGAGAGACACAGTTAGTTACCTAACAAGGGAGCTCCTGTAAGTGTCAGCTGATTTCTCAACAGAAATACTTCAGAAGAGACTGGCATGAAGTATTCAAAGTAAAGAAAAGAAAGGACCTGCAACCAATACTACTTATTTAACAAGGCTATTATTTAAAACTGAAGGTGAAATAAAGAACTTCGCAGACAAAAAAAAAAATAAGGCTAAACGAATTCATTACCGCCAAACTAACATGTCAAGAAATGTTAAAAGGACTCCTTGAAGAAAAAGAAACTGAGGCAGGGACATAGGCATGCAGGAAAAAAGTGCCAATGAATATCAGTAATAATCTTAAATGCCCTGGCTGGTATGGCTTGGTGGATTGAGTGCTGGCCTATGATCCAGGGAGTGGCTTGTTCAATTCCCAGTCAGGGCACATGCCTGGGTTGCAGGCCAGGTCCTTAGTACGGGACATGTGAGAGGCAACCACATATTAATGCTTCTCTCTTTCTCCCACCCTTCCCCTCCGTCTAAAAATAAATAAATAAAATCTTAAAAAATAATCTTAAGTGTAAATAAATTAAATGCTTTAATTGAAACATGTAGGATAGCTAAATGGATAATAAAACATAACCCATATAGATATGCTATCTAGAAGTGACTCATAACAAAGATTTACACAGGCTGAGTATGAAGGGGTAGAAAAAAATATCCCATGCCAATGGAGATGAAAAAATAGCCTTCAAAACAGAGGTCATAACAAGAGATAAAGAAGGTCTCTTTAAAATACTAAAGGGATCCACCCAATTAGAAGATATAACCCTTGTAAACATATATGCACCCAACAAAGTAGCACCTAAATATATAACGAAAATCTTGGTGGATTTTAAGGAAGAGATAGATAGTACTAAAATCCCCTGTGTAGAGGATTTTAATACCTCACTGTAATCAATGGGTAGACCTTCCAGACAGAAAAACAACAAGGAAACAACAGATGAATTTAACTGATATTTACAGAACATTTCACCCAAAAGGCAAGAATACATATTCTCCTTAAGTGTACATGGGACATTCTCAAAGACAGACCACATATTAGGCTGCAAAATAAGTCTTAACAAATCCAAGAAGACTTAAATCATATCAAATATTTTGTTAGATCACAATGGCATGAAAATAAAAATCAACCTCAATAATAAAAACTAAAAAATATTCAAATACATAGAAGCTAAATACATGCTATTAAATAATGAGTGGGTTATCAATGAGATCAAGAAAGAAATCACAAATTACAACTTAACAGGTGCACCAAGACAAAGAAATATGGCCCAAATGAAAGAACAGAGCAAAAGCTTCAGAAAGAGAACTAAGCAATGAGGAGATATCTGATGGAGAATTTAAAGCCCTGGTAATCAAAATGCTCACAGAACTGATTGAGCTTTGCTGAGATGAAAAACAAAACAAAACAAAACAAATGAAAGATACTCAAAATGAAATAAAGCAAAACATTCAAGGAATCAACAGTGACAGGAAGGAAACCAGGACTCAACGTAACAATTTGGAACAAAAGGAAGAAATAAACACCCAACTGGAACAGAATGAAGAAACAAGAATTCAAAGACAATGAAGAGATGCTGAGGAATCTCTGGGACAACCTGAAACATTCCAAAATCTGAATTGTAAGGGTGCCACAAGGAGAACAACAACAGCAAGAAATTGAAAACTTATTTGAACAAATAATGAAGGAAAACTCCCCCAATCTGGTGAAGGAAATAGACTTCCAGGAAGCCCAGAGAGTCCCAAAGAAGTTGGACCTAAAGAGCAACACACCAAGGCACATCATCATTACCCGAGATTAAAGATAAAAGAGAGAATCTTAAAAGCAGCAAGAGGAAAGGAGAGAGTTATTACCTACAAAGGAGTGCCCATACAACTATCAGCTGATTTCTTAAAAGAAACCTTGCAAGCAAGAAGGGGCTGGAAAGAAGTATTCCACACCATGAAAGGCAAGGACCTACATCCAAGATTGCTCTATCCACCAAAGCTTTCATTTAGAATGGAAGGGCAGATGAAGTGCTTCCCAGATAAGGTCAAGTTACAGGAGTTCATCATCACCAAGCCCTTATATATGAAATCTTAAAGGGACTTACTTATCTAAGAAAAAGTAGATAAAAAATATGAACAGTAAAATGACAACAAACTCACACTATCAACAAATGAACCTAAAAGACAAATAATGAAAACAAAAACTAAGCAAACAATAGAAGAGGAATAAAAGCAGAGAAATGGACATCACATGGAGAGATTTCAGTGGGGAGGCAGAAGAATGGAATAGGGGGAAAAGGTACAGGGAAGAAGCATAATTAGTAGGCATAAAATAGATGGGAAGAGGTAAAAAATGGTAGAGGAAACAGAGAACTCAAAGCACTAATACGTACAACCCATGGGCATGAACTAAAGGGGGGAATGCTGTAGGGTTGAGGGGTGTAGGGCAGAGGGGGGATAAAGAGGGAGAAATTGGGAAAACTGTAATCGCATAATTAATAAAATATATTTAAAAGTTTTTTTAAATAAAAAATTATTAGAAAACAAATAAAAATGAATATAAAACAACCCAAAATCTATGAATCACAGTTAAAGCAGATCTGAGAGGGAAGTTCATAGCATTACAGGCCTACCTCAAGAAACAAGAAAAACTTCAAATAAACAATCTAACCCTACAACTAAAAGTACTAGGAAAAGCCCAGACTAAGAAGGAAATAAGCAAGATCAGAGTGAAAATAAATGGCACAGATACTAAAAAAACAATCCAAAATATCAATGAAACCTGGAGGTGGTTCTTTGAAAAGAAAAATGAAACTGACAAACCTTTAACCAAAGTCATCATTAAAAAGAGAGGACCCAAAGAAATAATCAGAAATGAAAGAGAAGTGACAACTGATATCACAGAAATACAAAGGACTGTAAGAACCTTTGTACACTATGAACAACTATATTCCAAAAAACTGGACAACCTGAGCAAAATAAAAAATTTCTAGAAACATAACAATCTTCCCAAACTGAATCAGGAAGAATCAGAAAACATGAGTAGACTAATAACTAATGAAATTGAAGCAGCTATGAAGGAGCTCCCAGCAAAGAGACGTATTGACCAGATGGCTTCACAGGTGAATTTTACCAATCATTCAAAGAACTAACACCTATCCTCAAACTAATCAAAAAATGCAAAACAAGTGAAGACTTCCAAGTTCTTTGTAAGAGGCCTAATTTTAAAACCTGACAATGACATAACAAACAAAATTATAGGTCAGTATCTCTGATGAATATAGATGCTAAAATCCTCAACAAAATATTAGCAAACTGCATCCAGCAATATATTAAAAAGATCATACACCATGATCAAGTGGGATTTATCCTAGGGATGGAAGGTTGGTACAATATTCACAAATCAATAAATGTGATATATGACATACAGAAAATGAAAGATAAACATCACATAATCATAACAACAGATGCAGAAAAAGCATTTGGTAAACTCCAGCACCCATTTATAATATGAATTCTCAGCAAAGTGGAAATACAGAGATCATACCTCAACATAATAAAAGCCATATATGACAAACCATGGCCAACATCGTATTCAAATGGCAAAAACTAAAAGTGTTTCCCTTAAGATCAGGAATAAAAAAGCTGGGTGCATGCAGGCAGGCCACAGCACAATTAAGGAAACCAAAACCCTGCCAAGTAAATTGACTTGCCATGGCTACGCAGCTGGATTGCTCTGGTTACAGTGTTGACTGGAGACCTTGGGGGAGGCAACGATGGAAGCTAGAAGACCAGGAGTCAGTCACTGTACTACACTAGATTTTGAGGGGTACCCTCTCTACCCATTCCTCTTGCTGCTGGGTCTGGTGCACCAGAAAAAGACGCTACCTCTGGTGGAAAATGAAGAGCTGAGCCAGAACATAGTGGGCTGGACATACGGAAGCCAGGGCCCATGGGTGGAGGTGAGGCAGGGGTGAGCACAGATGAGCTTGCCTCTCCCTCCCTGGTCCTGCCTTGTGTTCCACACCCAGCTGGCTCATGGCAGTCCCACTGGTGGCATCACAGACTTTACCAATGTTAAGGAGCTATGTGGCAAAATTGCTAAGGCCTTCCAGCTGCCAGTTGAGGTGATGTTCCATACCCTCAACATCCACAAAGTGGACATGAACAAGCTCCTAACAAGCCAGATCAGGACGGAGGTCTTCATCTTTGTCCACATCAAGGGACAGTATAAGGAGATAAAGGTGTTCAAGTTGGAGGAGGTGCTGGGGGCTCATCATCTCGGACAACAGCTGGCTAAGCCTTCATCAAGCGCATCAAGGAGGGGAGTGTCAACCACTACATCCAGCTCATTAGTGTGTAGAACATGATCAAGACCATCAACAGGCTCAGCCTGCTGGGCGGTCAGCCCTATGAAGTAGCCCAGCTGCTCAATGAACTGCCCAGAGGTACACCATCACAATGAAGCTTACAGAACCCTGCAAAGCTTTTGACATGATCAGCAGGTGTCCAGGGGGTGGCCATCCTGACTCTGGCTGGGACCCCAGCTGGGCACTGGCCAAGGGACTCCTGGGCTCCAATCCTGGGGCCTGCCATGGTAGACAATCTGCCCTTAGCCTTTGAGGAAAGGGCAACTGAGAAAGAAGATGACCTGCTGGAGAGTTACATAGGCATCAGTGACACAGAGTTGGGGACCACCATGGTGGCACTTGGGGAGTACAAAGGGAACCTAGACAAACCGGCTGAGGCCCTGAATGAGTGGCTGGTGACTGCCTTCTCTGACGAGTCTGTCTTTGATGTCTGGAGCGCAACTGGAGATGCCAAGGTTAGCTCTTACTAGGGCTTTCCACCGGATCTTGTGATGACCTGATGATAGGCTGGTGCACTGGGGTGGAGACACCATGGACCAAGACTGCAGCACCTGGCCTGACATGGCCATGGTCCAGCAGTCCCAGGTTGATGTGAAGTGAATCTGAGGCCATACCCTTGCTCCACTCTAATAGGTACCCACCACCCCCCCTCACTGGTTCCCAGCCTGGCTGAGGTCCTCAGCTCCCTGCTCACCTCCTTCCTGTTCCCTACCTACCTCAGCCAGATTGCACAGCCAGCCCCTGCCCCCAACACTTTCCATATCAGCTGCCAAACTGGTTCCTTTGTCTCCCTGGGGCTTCAGATTCTATTTGGGGGTCCTGACCTCCCTGGTTTCCTGACACCAGGACTATAAAAGGGGGTGTCCTCAGCAAATGCAATAATACCCCCCTCCCACCACTAGCACCATCATCATCCAGAGGAACTCCTACCTCCACATTTGAAATACAAGACTGCTGTGAACCTCTAATCTCTCCCCCCTACACCTGTGTCTCTCTCAGCACAGCCTTGGATGGAAAGGGCATGAGAAATGATCGCAGTGGGCTTCTGTATGTGAATTTGCTGTCTGGAACATAAAGACTCTATCACTGGAAAAAAAGATCAGGAACAAAACAGAAATGTCCAGTTCCACCACTCCTACTCAACTTAGTAATGGAAGTCCCACCCACAGTGATCAGACAAGGTGATGAAATAAAAGGCAACCAAATTGGAAAAGAGAGAGTAAAACTGTCACTATTCACAAACGACATGATATTGTACCTAGAAAACACTACAGACTCCATTAAAAATTACTAGACCTAATAAAGTAGCAAAGTAGCAGGGTACAAAATGAATATTCAGAAATTAATGACACTTTCATACATCAAAAATGAACTATCACAAAGAGAAACTGAGAAAACAATACCATTTACTGTTGCAACAACAACAAAAAATAAGGCAACTGCTAATAAGTTTAACTGAGTTAGAAGAACTGTACTTGGAAAAACCATGGGACACTGAAAAAAGATACTGGGGAAGATACAAATAAGTGGAAGCATATACCATGTTCATGGATTGGAAGAAGTAACATCATTAGAATGCCCATACTACCCAAAGCAATCTATAGCTTTAACATAATTTCTATTAAAATACCAATGGCATATTTCACAAATCTAGAACAAATATTTCAAAAATTATAAGGAACCAAAAAGGACACCTAATAGTCTCAGCAATCCTGAGAAAAAAGAACAAAGTTGGAGAAATCACAATACCAGATATCAAACTATACTATAAGGTCACTGTAATCAAAATAGCCTAGTACTGGCATAAGAATAGGCATATACATCAATGGAACAAAACAGAGAGCCCAGAAATAAACCCATGCATTTATGGGCAATTAATATTTGACAAAGGAACCAAGAATATACAATATAGACAGTTTCTTGAATAAATGGTGATGGAAAGTTGACTGGTACATGAAAATGAAACTAGACCACCATAAAAATCCTAGAAGAAAACATAGGCAGTAAAATCTCAGACATCTTGCATAGCAATTATTTTTGCTGATATACATCTGGGGGCAAGGGAAACAAAGGGAAAAATAAATAAATAGGACTATATCAAATTAAAAAGCTTCTATACAGCAATGAAACCATCAAAATGAAAAGGGAACCCACTGTATGGGAGAACACATTTGCCAATGAAACATCTGATAAGTAAGGGATTAATTTCCAAAATACATAAAACAACTTATAAAATTCAACTCCAGGAAGACAATCCAATTTAAAAAATGGGCAAAGGACCTGAATACCCACTTCTTCAAAGAGGACATACAAAGGCCAATAGATATATGAAAAGATATTCAACATTACTAATCATCAGATACCACCACATGAAATATCACCTCACACCTGACGGAATGTCTGTCATCAATAAATCAACAAACAACAAGTGCTGGCAAGGATGTGAAGAAAAGGGAACCCTGGTGTATTGTTAGTGGGAATGCAGACTGCAGTCACTGTTGAAAACACTACTATTGTTGTTGCAATAGTAAATGGTATTTAATGAAGTTTCCTCAAAAAAATTGAAAAGGGAACTTTTCTTTTTAAATAAAAGGGAAAGTCCTTGTGGCCCAGCAATTCCACTTCTGGAAACATATCCTAAGAATCCTAAAACACCAATTCAGAAGAATTGTTCTTAGCAGCATTATTTAAAGTAGCCAAGATCTGGAAACATCCTACCTGACCATCAGTAGAGAAGATAAAAAAGCTATGGTACATGTACACAACTGAATACTATGCAGCACTAAAAAAAAGAATTCTTACCCTTTGTGACAGCATGGATGGACCTGGAAACTATTATGGTAGGTGAAGTAAGTCAGGCACTGAAAGACCAATACGACATGGTCTCATTTATATGTGGACTCTAATGAACAAAGTAAACTGATGATCAAAATAAAAACAGAGGCATGGACACATGTGACTATTTGGGGGGGGGGGTGCAGGGTTGAGACTGGATGAAAGAAGGTGAAAGGATTAGCAAAAGAACATATATGCATGGCCCAGGCACAAGGACAAAGGGTGGAGTTTGCCTGAAGGAGTGGGAGCAGGGCGGAGTGGAGGTGGGCAAAAGGGGAAAAATGGGACAATTCTAATAGCATAAACAATAAAAATATAATTTAAAAATTAAGTGCACAACAAATGCGTCTTGGTTCTTGAAGTATTTTTTAAGAAACAGGAGATAGTGCATTTTCAAAATATCATTCAATTTTGTACTACAAATTCTCTAACATAGTTTCTCCAAAGCTCTTTAAAAAATTATATTAAACAAAAAAACTTCACAAATAATTAGAACTAGATGATGCTATATAGCAATTTTTGACACATCTGTGCTCAGAAGAAATTCTTAATGCCAGCTATTAATTAAGGGGCTCTGGGCAAAATAATAGACAAAATTCAGTTTGTCTATCTTCTGGGATAAGCACAAATGACTAATACAAGTGAAATCAATCAGTGGTTGCAGAAATGAGGGAAGGAATAGAGTCTGGTCACCTGTCTAGGTGTATTATGGGCAATAGTAAACTACCAATGTATTTCTGCACAGTATTTTATAGAGATAAATATGGAAGAGAAGAGTTTGGTGTCTAGGACTTCTATGAAGATTAAATGAGAGAAACTGACATATAGTATTTAATGACAATTTTACATTATTAGCACATCACCATTTTTATAACCTCACAGTAAGTAAAAATTATTCATACTTTTACAAAAAAGGATAGATTTAGGGAGATAAAGTGATTTACTGAAATTTCATGTAGCTGGTAACCTGAAGGACAAACTAAAACCCTTCTTAATGCCAAGTGCAGTTTTTTAAGTGCAGTGAAGTACATGAGTAAATACATCAAAAGAGAAACTGGATGTTAACTTTTATTGAGCCACCTAAGACTTCATCTGCACAACTCTGAAGGAACAACTGAAGCTCAGCAAAGTTAAGAATATTGCCAAAGTTTACACAGCCAGTAAGTAGCAAGTCTGCTGCAGACAAAGCCCAAATTCCACTCAATACTGCAGCCAGTAGGTGATGAGAAAAAAAAACAAAGCACCTTGCCACTTAGTATTATTACTATTGCTTTTCAACAATGAAGCAAAACAGAGCTGGGATACTGCTCATCTGTCTTTTATTAGGTAGCTCCCTGACAGGTCCTGCCTACTGGGAAACTAGAGAAAGCTGAAGAAGTGGAGAAGGGGCTCTCCTCTTCCTGATTTTGTTTGCTGTACCGGAGTCACCTAAATCATACCTTCACCTTGGCAGCAGATTTCACTTTCCAAGTTCCTTTCACACTCCAAGAACCAGCTTCCTTGGCCACCATTCAGATTCAGTAGAATCAACACTTCAGAGTCTGAGTGACAGCTCCTTAAGACCCCTATTCTGAGCTCCTTAGGTGCCAGGAGTAGCTGGGTTCTGAGCTCCTAGAGAGGGTCTATAGGAGCATCCTCTTTCTCCAAGCTTCCAGGTTCTGCAAATTCAGCCTCTGGGGTGGGTGGTAGGTACTTCCCCGTAATTACTACTTTCTGCTCAATCCCAATGTTCCTTTAGTTTTTTCAATTCCCTAGTACTTGTGGAGTGAGTTCCCTTATACCAAATTTTCAGTTTAAAAAAACGTAAAACCATCCTGGCTGGTGTGGCTCAGTGGATTGAGCCCTGGCCTGTGAATCAAAGGGTCACCAGTTCAATTCCCAGCCTAGGGCACATGCCTAGGTCACAGGCCAGATCCCCAGTGGGGGGCATATGAGAGGCAACCCCACACTAATGTTTCTTTCCCCCTCTCTTCCTCTCTCTAAAAATAAATAATTAAAATCTTCTTTTATTTAAAAATATTTTATTTATTTATCTTTAGAAGGGAAGGGAAGGAGAGAAGGAGAGAAATATCAATGTATGGTTGCCTCTCACAAGTCCCCTGCTGGGAACTGGCCTGCAACCCAGGCATGTTCCCTGACTGGGAATCGAACCGCAAATGTGTGGTTCACAGGCCTGCGCTCAATCCAATGAGCTACACTAGCCAGGACAGGGCAAAATCTTCTTCTTCTTTTTTTTTTTAAGTGTGGTTTTGGCTTTCCTGACTAAACCCTGATTGATAAAATACTTTCAGATGATAAATCTCAGACTGATTATAGACACCCAATACATATACACTTCTATATTTATTCATATCACCAAAAAGGAACCAACATTATATCTAATATTTCCTTAGTACTTATAAAGTATATTAAGTGTTTTAATATATATTCAAAGAGTATTCTAAGATATTCTGAATTTAGGAATGAATTCTAGACTCAGTACATTTCACTTTTTCTCACCACAAATCATTTTAAGCTATCACAGAAATTTGTTCAACATTGGTTGGCCTTTCCATTCTAACCTAGGTGACCCAAGTCAAAATGCTTGAAGGAGTACCAAAATTTGAAATTAGTGATTCTGGCTAAACATGAATATCTTGAAAAGATACTTGGTAATGCATATGCAAAAAGTAATAGATTGTTATAAAAAAAGATTTACTTTAAAGATAGCTCAAATAGTATAAAAATGCACTTAATGTGACTAGCAGCTATACAGTTGATTACTTCTGGTCTTCTCTCAACTCCCAAATCCTCTAGGTCTTTGGTCTCTCCCACCTCAGTCAACAGTTTCCGGGGCCCAAAATCTTGTAGTCATTCTTGACTACTCCCTCCTTCCTTCTCAAATTCCATATCCTTTCTTTCAGCAAATCCTGTTGGTTCTATCTTCACACTATATCCAGAACCCATGCACTTCTCACTACATGCACATGCTATCTCTCTGGTCCAAGGAACTAACAATTTTGCCTGGATTATTGCAATAGCCTTCTAACTGGCCTCCCTGCTTTTACCCTCACCCACCTATAGCATATTCTCACCAGAGCAGCCGAACTGATAATAAAAAGCTTATGAGAGCACATCACTCCTCTGTTCTAAACCTTCCAATGACTCCCCAACTCCCTCAGAGTAAAAAAGCTGAGGTCTGCAATGGCCCACAAACCTCCAAAATCCTTCACTCCACCCATACTGGCCTCCTTGCTCCTTAAACATGCCAGGACAGGCCTGATGCAGGACCTTTGCATTTACAGATCCTCTGCCTGTATGACTTGATACCATATCTCTTCCAAGCGGTTACTCAAATATCCCTTTTCTTATTTCCAGTGTTCCCACTCACCCTATTTAAAATTGTTAATACCATCCCCATCCCTAGCATTCCTATCCTCCTTCCCTGGTATTTTATTCCTTTTTAGCACCTGTCATACTGTAATTTGATATATAGTTTAGTATTTATTTTATTGCCTGCCACTTGCTCCATAAAGGCAAAGGTATTAGTGTTTTTCATTCTGTATTTCTAGCACCTACCTATGGTGCTTGGCACATAATTGGTACTAAATAAGTATTTGCTGACGAAATGACAACATAGCACAAAGAATTAAAATGGTGTACCAACCAATTCCTTTTCCTTTTATATACAAATAAATCTTTTCCAAAAGGGCTGCTATGCATAAACTATTCCATTTCCTTATCTCAACATAACTGAAATGATACAAAAACCACACCACTTCCTTTTGCTAGCTTTGGGCACTAACTTGTGTCAAGACTCAGTGAGGAAAATTTTCCACTGTTTTCACTGCACTTACTTAACTTTGAGATACAAATTCAAAAGGCTTGTATAAGTAAATATCACTTCCCAAGATCTAAAATATTGCTCAAGGCAAACAATGGCTTATACTCTTATATAGTACCACACAGTTATAGCAAGATAAATAATTGGGGAAATGATCACAGACAAAAAGAAAACACAGTCAGTACTTTCTCTGATACAGGCAATGTGGTCTGAAAAAGGGAATTTCAAAGTAGCATCTAAACTCATCCTCAGTCTTTTCAGTACATACACACAAGATTCAGTAGTAACTCTTTTTACATAAATTTTAAGTCACAAAGGCCCTGAATAAGACCAGATGGTGTAAAATTCAGATTGTTAACAATTCTTTCCTGAGAAGCATAAATAACAAACTATAGCAAACTAAACCTTGCATACCTGGTAGGTGTAAGAAAGAACACCTTCAAGATCATAAATTCCTGTTTAGTGAAGCACTTGAAAATCCAGTAAGAGTTTTTCCATCTTGTGATGAAACATCTAAATTTTCTTTATGTCAGAATACCTCTTCAGGTTAAAATTTGCTGTTTAGTGCTTTCATGAAGAAGTTCTGTGACATGGGATAAATTTGACACTAACCTGCTGACAACATACACTATTGCTTTTCATAGTTCAATTTTCTATAATGTATAAAGTAAGTCTATTTGTATAATTTTCTTATTTTCCATTCAACATTGTGAGTTCCATGATGGATACATAGTGTTCCTTATAATTAATTTTCATTTTTATGTAGTATTCCATTCTAACAACAACTTAAGCTATATCTATCCATTCAATCTGATGGACATTTCAGGTTGCTTTCATGTTTTGGTATTACAAATAATGCTGCAATAAATAAACTCAAACAGACTTCCGCCAAGATGGAGGCATAGGTGGAAACACTGTGCCTCCTCTCAGAACCAAGTTTAAAGCCAACAAAGTTTCATTAACAAAAACGCAGCCAAAACACAGAAAATTGAACTATACAGAAGTCCAACAACAATGAACCTTTCAACCGGACCAGTAAGAGGAGCAGAGTCAGCAGTGGAGCGGTCGGGCAGAAAAGATCTCCCAACCCAGGCACTCAGGATGCTGTGGGGGGATCCCAGGTGTGGGGTAGCAATAGGCAGACCTAGTGAGGGCACAAGGCAGCAGGATGAACTCGATCACACAATCGCACACGCAGATAAACCAGTGAGGGAGCGAGCAGTGAGACAGCACAAGCCCCAGCGGCAGAAAGCAGCAGAGGGGATCGCCATTGCCCCTCTCTGACCCCGCCCCCACATCCAGTGTCACAACACAGTGACTTAGTTGCCCTGCTCTGGTGAACACCTAGGGCTCCGATCCTGATACGTAACAGGCACGAACAGCCCAAAAGATGGCGCAAGAACTCAAAGTCCCAGAGCCAATAACTCTAAGCAACCGAGAAATAGCCAGCCTCTCAGAAGCACAGTTCAAGACACTGTTTATCAGGATGTTCACAGAACTGGTTGATTATAGTCACAAATTAGAGGAACATATGAAGGCTAAACTAATTGACATGAAGGGACATGCACAGGAAACCAATAGTGATGGAAAGGAAACTGGGACTCAAATCAGTGGAATGGACCAGAAGGAAGAACGAAACATCCAACCAGAAAGGAATGAAGAAATGAGAATTCAAAAAAATGAGGAGAGGCTTAGGAACCTCCAGGACATCTTTAAACGTTCCAACATACGAATTATAGGGGTACCAGAAGGGGAAGAGGAACAGTCACGAGTGGAAAACTTATTTGAACAAATAATAAAGGAGAATTTCCCCAATATGGCAAAGGTAATAGACTTCCAGGAAATCCAGGAAGCTCAGAGAGTCCCAAACAAGTTGGACCCAAGAAGGAACATACCAAGGCACATCATAATTACATTAGCCAAGATTAAAATGAAGGAGAGGATCCTAGAAGCAGCAAGAGATAAGGGGACAGTCACCTACAAAGGAGTTCCCATCAGACTGTCAGCTGATTTCTCAAAAGAGACCTTACAGGGAAGAAGGGGCTGGAAAGAAGTATGCCAAGTCATGAAATCCAAAGACCTACAGCCAAGATTGCTCTATCCAGCAAAACTTTCATTTAGAATGGAAGGACAGATAAAGTGCTTCTCAGATAAGATCAAATTCAAGGAGTTCATCATCACCAAGCCCTTATTATATGAAATGTTAAAGGGACTCATCTAAGAAAAAGAAGATAAAAAATATGAACACTGAAAGGACAGCAAACTCAGTTATTAACAACCACACCTAAAACAAAAGCAAAGTAAGAGGCCAGCTAGATCAGGAGCAGAACCATAGAAATGGGAGAAGATACAGAGAGTAAGTAGCAAAGATGGTAGGTAGAAAATGGACAGGGGGGAGGGCAGGAATAGTAGGGGAAATATAGAATCTAAAGAACTTGAGACACGTGGACATAAACTAAAGGGAGGGGAATAGTGGGGAAGGGAGTGTGCAGGGTGGAGGGGAATGAAGGGGGGGAATTAGAACAACTGTAATGGCATAATCAATAAAATATATTAAAAAAATAAACTCAAACAGATGTTTTTGTTGTTTTTTTTGTTTTGTTTTTGCAAATAAATCTATAGGATAGATTCCCAGAAGTGGAATTCTGGGTCTAGAAGTAATTTTGGTAGATATTTTGGTCATCCCCATTAGGATTATACCATTTTGCACTTTCAAATACACCATACTGACGTAAGAACAATTTTTAAATATTCCCAAACGACAAGAAATTAATTTAACATATGTAACGACACATTATGTATAGAAAGCCTAAATATCCGGTGTGCCAATTCTTCCTAAAACAATTACAAATTTAATGAAACTCTTTATCACATTAAAGTTCCCCTCTCTAATCTTGGTTTTTGTGAGTTTTCATCACAAATGGGACTGAATTTCATCAAATGTTTTTTACATTTGCATTAATAAAATTAGCACATTGTCTTGGATTCCTGAAATAAATTTGAATTTGTCATTATTGAATAATAAAGAATTTATTATTCTTTATTATTAGGTCTCTGTCTCCCTTTCCTGGGAGGGGACCTCTAAATTGTTGGAATTACTTGGGTAACAGGAGTGTCTTTGTTTTTCACAAGTCTCATGCCTGAGTTTATGCTAATGGATAACTCAGAATGGGGGTCAGCCTCAAGAGAAAGACCAATCCTATCATTAGAGGGCTGGAGCTTTCAGCCAGTCCAACTTCCTAGGAGAAAGGGCTCAAGGCCAGGTTCAATCACATGGCCAATTCAATCATGCCTACACAATGAAACTTCAACAAAAACTCTGTACACCATAGCCTGGATAAGATCCCTGGTTGGTGAATATATCTATGTGCTAGCAGGACGACACACTCTGATTCCAGTGAGCAGGGCATGGAAGCTCCACCTCTGAAACCCTCCCAGACCTCACTCTATATATCTCTTTCACTTGGGTGATTCCAGTATGTATCCTTTACAATAAAACTATCATAAGTATACTACTTTCTTAACACTTGTGAGTCGCTTTAGCAAACTGTCAAACCTAAGTGGAGTTGTAGGAATCCTCCTAGATTTGTAGCCTGTTAGAAGTGTTGAGTAGCTTGGGGAATCTCCAAACTTGTGACTGGAATCTCAAATGAGGGCAATCTTATTGGGGACTGTGCCCTTAAACCTGTAGAATCTGACATTTACTCTGGGGAGGAAATATCACAATTGTATTTCATTATTGTATGTAAACATGATAATGTTTAAACACACTACTGGATTTGTTATGTTAGTATTTTGTTAGGTTTTGTTATCTATATTCATAAACAAGACTGGCCTATAATTTTTTCACATTCTACCCCTGTCTCATTTTGGTTATACTAGCCACATATAATAAACTGAGGAACTTTTCCTATTCTCTGGAACAGTTGGTATATTTGGATATATGTGCCACTTGAACAGTCAGACAGAAGTCATCTTCAAGATCATATGTGCCAAGGACTTAATCTGTGAATATATGGGAGGGGTCAGATCTTTCACTACAAATTAAATTTCTCTAGTAGTTATCTATTTGTTGTTAAATTTATTGTTTTTTTAATTGTCATTTTATTTTTAAAGAAACTTAAATTACTTTTTATTTTTCAACTACAGTTGACATACAATATCATATTTGTTTCAGATGTATACACCAGTGATTAGAAATGACATAACTTCATAAGAGACAAATATCCTCCCCATTCAATACACCATACACAATTATTATAATATTATTAACTATATTCCCTATGCACTATTTTACATTCCCATGATTATTCTTTCTTCATCCCTTCACTTTTTTCACCCATCCCTCGAACCCTCCTCCTGCTAAGCATCAAAATGGTTTCTGTATCTAAGAGTCTGTTTCTGTTAGGCTTGTTCACTTGTTTTTTTATATTCAATTGTTTAGAGATATGTATTTTTGCCACTTTATTGTTCATATTTTTTATCTTTTTTGTTTTTTCTTTTTAAAGAAGGCCTTTTAACATTTTATGTAAAACTGGTTTGGTGACAATGAACTTCTTAGCTTTTTCTTGTCTAGGAAACTCTTTACCTGTCCTTCAATTCTAAATGGTAGCTTTGCTGGGTAGAGTAATCTTGATCCTAGGTCCTTGCTTTTCATCATTTTGATTATTTATTTCTTGCCAATCACTTCTGACCTGCAAAGTTTCTGTTGAGAAATCAGCTGAAAGTCTTAGGGGAGCTCCCTTGCAGGTAACTAACTGCATTTCTCTGGCAACTTTTAAGACTCTCTTTGTCTTTAAACTTTCACATTTAATTATAATGTATCTTGGTGTGGGCCTCCTTGTATTCATCTTGTTTGGGACTCTCTGCACTTCCTGGGCTTGTATGTCTAGTTTCTTCATCAGGTTAGGAAAGTTTTTGTCATTATTTTTTCACATAGGTTTTCAATTTCTTGCTTTCTCTCTTCTTCCAGTATCCTATAACTTCTGACGCAAATGTTGGTATGCTTGACATTGTTCCAGAAGCTCCTTACACTATCCTCACTTTTTTTTATTCTTTTTTCTTTTCGCTGTTCTGATTCCCTGAAAATTATCTTTCATTTCAGTTAGGGTATCCTTCATTTCTGGCTGGTTCTTTTTATGGTTTCCATGTCCTTTTTTTTATGTTGTTAAAGCTCTAAGTTCATCTACTCTTCCTCTAAATTAATTCACTGAACATCCTTTATGACCAGTGTTTTGAGCTCTGCATCTGATAGATTGCTTGTCTCTATTTTTAGTTCTTTTTTCTAGAGGTTTGCTCTGTTCTTTCATTTGGGAAATGTTTGTCTCATTTTGGCAGCCTCCTTGTGTTCTGTTTCTATACATTAAACAGCTCCTGGGCTTGTTAGAGTGACCTACTACAGGAGGTGCCTTGTAGGGTTCAGTACACAAACTCTCCATTCACCTGGCTGGGCATTTCAGGTGCAAACATTCCCATGTGGACTGTGTATGCTCTCCTGTTGTACTTGAGTTTTGACTGTGGCTGGCACATCAGTGGGAGGGACTTACTCTCCTGGCTGACTGGCTAGGAGGACTGGCTGTGACCACTGTGCAGGATCAGTGTGTCAGGGCCCCCTCTACAAAGTAGGACTTACTTCAGCAGGGCTCTGGTGCCTACTGAGTCCGCCCCATGAATGTGTCCCTTGTGTGTTGGAAACCGCTCTGCCTGGGTTCAGAAATTTTAACTGCCCCCCATGGCTAAGGATGAGTGAGCGACCTCTGGAATGTGAGCTACAAGGAAACAAAGCCTGTCTTTGCTTACTCCCCTGCCCCCAATGCATGGTCAAATAGTCAGAGACAGGTAAGACCCCTCAGAGGAGGGGCAACCTAAGCCAGATTCGATCACTTGGGAGACTATCATGGAAGGACTCGGGGGGCTGTGACAAAGAGGGAGCAATGGACCCTTGCCCCCCCAGCTATGTGACACAGCTCGAGTCCCCATATCCTCTGGGAGAAGCACTTCCTGGCTCTAATCCACTTAAGCCTGAAAACCTCTGATGGGGGAGGTGTTGCAGCCTCTTGCCAGGCTAGGGTGGGATCCCGCATGATCAGGCATAAGAAAGAATTCCTAAGAAAGAAGTCCTGTGAAGCCTGCTTTGCTAAGAGTGCTTTCATTCATATGTTAAGGGTCCGAGCAGGAAATGAGTATGTCTCCCAAAGTTTCTGAAACCCCCTTTCCTGACAGACACTGACTCAGACTAAGCCCTTGGATTTCTCTGAAATGTTATCTACTGTTTGATCCTTACTGCCTGTATTCCTGTGTATTACAACCCAATAAAAGTCCTTGAGGAAGGGGCTCTTGGCTTTTCTCTTCTGAGAGTTTGCCCCCCCCCTCCCGCCTGCTCGCCAGCAGATCATGTCTTGGTAGTGTTGCTTACATCCATGGCGGACTGGGGGGACTTGCTGGCAAAGTTGCCCCCACACTTGTGGAGGTGGAAGGGTGGTGCTTCAATGTGGTCTGAAGCCGTCTACTGGGTACACTGGCTTTGGGGCCTCCTGGGAAGTAGAGGCCAAGTCAGCCATCACCTGTGTTCTGCCTGGAGCCAGGTGTCATGAGCTAGAAATCAATCTGCAGATGGCTACTACTTGTGCTGGGCTTGAAGGTGCACTGGAGAGGCTAAGCTGTAAACCAAGGCTGGCTGCCTCTGGTGTTGGACCTGGGGCCACTTAGCAAGAGATGTATAGCACGCCATAGTCAGATACTGCCTGTGTGAGATATTTTAGGAAAGCCTGAAGCATGAGCCAAGACAGGCGATTTGTAGGGAAAAGCCACTGGAAAAGACTTGGCTGGACCTGGTAGTTGGGAGGGGTAGATCCTTACAGAATCACCAGGCCAGGGGCAACAGTGATGATGGAGATTCATACCTGGTGCCTGCTTGCCAGCTCTGTGGGGTCAAGGATTCAGAAAAGAAACAATAGCCTCTGCCAGCACTTCTGTCTGGGAGAAAGCAGTCCCTCTAGATCTTTCCAATTCCAGACACTTTAGTTCCTGTATGTTCCTGGTGTCTTTTGAGCTGTTGCAGGAACTCAGACATAGTGAGTCCAAGCAAGTCCACATGTAAGCACTTCAAGTGGAACTGCCTGGGGCTCCATCGGTCCTTCATCCTCTCAGCCACAATCCCCGCTGGTTTTCACCAACAGAAGTTATAGTGGCTTCTTTTCCTAGCACTGCAACCCTGGCCTGGGGGGCCTGGTATGGGGCTGCAACTCTTCGCTCCTCAGAGGATACCTCTGTAGCTGAGATATCCCTCTCGATTTTTACTCCCTAAACATGGGTATGGGACCAGCAATGTGTCCACCCCTCCTACCATTCTCAATATGGCTTCTTCTTTATATCCTTAGTTGTAGGTGTTCCATTCAGCTAGATTTCAGGCAGCTCTGAATGATGGTTGTTCTATTGTTTAGTTGTAATTTTGATATGGCTGTGGGAGGATGCAAGTACCACATTTATGTATGCTACAGCCTTGAAAGGAAGCCTGGGATTGAAAATTGCCATTTTATTTGAGTTGTAGAATGTATTTGTATAGTTACTCAAGGTATTTTCTTATTTTTAAAAATTCTCTTTTATATCTGATGTTGTCACCTCCCTTATATTCCCAATACTATTTGTGCTTTCTGGGTTTTTTTGATCAATCGATTAGATGTTTTGTTTATCAGTCTGTTCAAGAAGCCAACTTTTACCTTTGTTAATCTTGCCCACTGAATCTTTAAAAAGATTTTTTCATTAATTTCAGACCCCATTTCTATCACTCATTAGCTAGAAGCTTGGATAAGTTTCTCTTTGTGCCATAGTTTTCTCATCTGTAAAGTGGGAAAAACCACAGACCGTATAGGGCTGGTGTGAAGATGAAATGAAAAAAACCTTGTAAAGTTAGCAGAATGATGTATAGTACACAGCACGCACTCTATAGATGCTAGCTTTTATCTTTATCATCTATTTTACTTCATATTTAAATGAGTGCACAAGCCTTCACTATGTCACACAAGTTTTAATATATCCTAATTTTCTTAATTTAATTCTAAGTATTTCTTGATTTGCATTATTTTATTTTTGACTAGTGGGATAAAAGACATGCTTTTAAATTTTGAAATGTGTGTCTGTATATACTGTTTGCTAATCATTTTTAACTTAAATGCATTTTTCAACAGAAAATATTGTTGATATAATTATTTGAAATGTATTAGAACTTGGTGGACAGACTAGTAAATGGTCACTTTTAATAAAATGCTAACTTCTAAAACCAAACCTAACTTCTAAAACCAAATAACTGTATCATGTTCTCTACTTAAAAATCTACAAATCTCCTCAGTTCAGAGGATGGAATTAACAAGACAGAAGAACTGTTATAAACTGGCCTTTGCTTGGCTAATACTGTCCTTCCAGTCCACCATACCTTTACAATGATCCAACTATACTGAAATCACTGTAGCCTCTCTACCTTTATAGGCATTCCCGTTTAGACTTTCATTTCTTTGCACTCTTTGCTTTGTTATCCATCAGGTTAACTATAGTTCATTCTTCAAGACCTGGGCTATAGGTAATTTTTATAAGCACTCTCTAACCCATATTCATCAGGCTAAGTGAGAGCTCATCTCTATATTTCAAGTGTACCCAGAATATGCTCCATAGCTGTTTCACACTTCTTGACTAACATTTTTCAAAAACTATTTATTAATTACTTGGTATGTGCCACACACTGATCATACAATAGTAAATGAGACAGATATGATTCCTCTGCTTAAGAGGCTTATTTAGTCAAGTGATTTTTTAAACTTATCTTGCATCAGTTACTATAATCTCCATTTTCTAGCACATTACTGTAGGGAACTGTTTCCAGTGGCACAGAAATGTAGCTCAGCCACCACGTGGGAAACCAGTGGGGAGTGAGTGGCATGCAGAACCACACCTACAGAGAGGTTTTCCCATGGGGAATCAAGCCTGCATTGTACCCAGACTGCTATGAGACCTACTTTTGCTAAAACTCCCTCACCCTGAATTGAGGCAGAGAGTGCTTACTGTAACATCCTAAAGTCTGTGCTAAACCTCCCAAGTATGGAGTGTGATCAGTTCAACCACTTTTCCCCCTGGTCTGTAACATCCTTTTCTTTGAAGTAATTAGCAACATTCTTTCCTTTGTTATCAGTAAAAGGTAATCACCTACATCAACATGTATATAGTAAATGAGGACCACCTTCCAGGTAATGTACCCAGAAAAGCAATAAAAGCCTGTCCAGGCAGGGGCCAGGAACCTCTGGCCCTCTCACTCTCTCTCACTTAGAAGGCAGCTGAATCATCCTTTTTTCTCCATAGGATTTCTGTTGTCCATGTGTATTGTTCAGTAGCAGACACAACATACACGGATCCTGTAGGCCAGGATCCACCTCATATCACTAAGCAAACCAATAAATGTTTCATAATTGAATGAAAGAAATAAAAAATATCAGTATCTTGTTAAGGGAAACATAATTAGGGAGCTAAAGCAACTATAAAAATTATATAACATATTCTTAACAGTTCTTTAAAGTACAATGACAAATGAAATGGCATCTCCCAAACATTACAGTTATAGCCACTTACTGTTCTGGGGGTATCTGGCCAGATTGCTAGGGAGTGGGGTCAGTAAGCACCATAGACAGCCAATGCAAGACAGATTTCCACACCCCCCCCAAAGGGTAAACAAACCAGCATGTGATGCCCCACCCCAGGTGGAGACACTGCCCAGGGCTAGAAATCCTCCTCTCCCCACTTCCAGATCATGGCGGCAGGAGGAGGGCCACAGATGCTGCATAGGCTGAAGAGTGTGATGGACACTAGCTTGGATTGGATGAGAATTTGGATGTTTTTGCTGCACATAGGGTTTGGGGCTCAGACTTTTAAACAAAGGGCGAGTGGAGACTTGGCCCTTTTTGCTTTCTGCAGATTCTTGCTCACCCAGTTAGGGGGCCAAGTATACCCAGGCTGGTAGACCCGGGAGACTGTGTGGTCTAGCAGCAATCTCAGGCCCCTCCCAGCACAAGAAGTACTGGCAGTGTGGGCGACTGGTACTGTACTGCACAGTTCTGCTCAGCCGGGTGCATGGAGACACTGGTATGCTGATGGTTGGAGAGATGGGGTGCAAGTCCTGGGCCAGAGGGTAGGGTGTGGAAGAAAGGGCAGCATACAACAAGTAGGACCCCAGAGAGTACACAGTCTTCAGAAAGATGCCTGAGCCTGGACTGCAACCAGGAACTAGCTAAAATGCCTGAATGATCATGCTGCAGCTACCTGTGCTTCCCAAAGGATGGTATTTTTTAATGGGAAGAACACTGGGCCCAGTCTAGGACTGGTTTGGCCAGGCAAAAGGGGCAGGGTTATTTTTCTTTGGGGATTTTAAAAGGAAAGGGCTCTAAGTCAGAAGCCTGCCACTCTTCCAACATTACATAGCTTTTGAATAAATGACTCCTTTCCTTTTTCACCAAACCTCTGCCTCTAGTGTTTGCCTACTGGGCAGTGGGCAGTAGAAAACCACCTATTGTTTAGTAATATTACTACTGACCCAACAATCTCTAAGTACTAGCTCAAGAACTCTGCTCCCATAATCACCACCCTCTAGTTCATGGGTGTCCAACCTTTTGGTGTTTCTGGGTCACATTGGAAGAACAGTTGTCTTGAGCTGCATATTAAATACACTGTGATACATAATCACAAAAAAATCTCATAATGTTTTAGTTTATGATTCTGTGTTGGACCACGTTCATAGCCATCCTGCGCTGCACCCATTCAGCAAGCCAGAGGTTGGACACTCCTGCTCTAGTTATTTTTAGACACCAGAGAAAAGAAGTTTAGCTCTGAGTCATAAAATGGAGAACCTTAGTGTACTCAAAAGACTTCTTCACAAAACATATCTGGCTTACTCCTATTTTGAATGAACTTGGCTCTAAGCTTATTAGCTTTTTCTTAAAATACTGGGTTTTTTTATACTATGGAGTAAGAAACCTAATATATTTGACATACTTGATATATATTAACTGATTTAATCCCAATATAGTAGAACATTACCTGTGCTAACTTTAATGAGACAAGTTATATGTAACTTTATAAAGTTAAACCTGAAAATCATGAAGTATTACATAATTTTTAAAAGATATTAAAAAATCAAAATATTCTACTAATACAGGTAGAGCAAACCTGACTACAAAGTGGAGGTCAATGAGATGAAAATGGGATGAAGGGGAAGGTGGTAAGGAGGTCAACTGGGTGGCGGGGCAGTGAAGGAGAACTTAGGCCTTGGTATATACAGTTCAATGTTTTATATAAGAACTTATTCATGTCTTGCTTATGTAATCTTTAAAAAATTAAAAGTTGTTCTGAAAAGAGAGAATCAGACCTCCCCTAAGTCCTAAAGGGTAAAGAAAGGGAGAAAAGGGAAGAAAAGAAGAAAAGGCAGGAAGTAGATGGAGCTCAGAGAAATTGGAAATTCTACTTGAGAGACAGACACTGCAAATTACAAATAGTTGAAAGAAGTATTAGGATGAAGGAAGAAGATATGAATTGAACTGTCACTATAGAATATAAAAAATGCTATCATAAATCTTGTGGTATGCTCTCTTCACAGTACCATGCACAATTGGAAAAAAAACACCTTAAATCTAAAAACATCGAAACTGGAGAATGATCAAATTAAGAAAGCCAGGAACATATCTACCAAACTTAAATTAAGAAAAGAGTTATGACTTCTTGGTTATGAAAAGGCAGTCTGAATTGAAGAGACTGGGAATAAACTTTCTGGAATAAACTTTTTCTATCTCCTTTTGGAAAGACCATAATAACCAAAGAGCAAGAAGACCTTTAGGAGAGTGGGTATGGGACTAAATGTTTGATGCAGTCCCTGGAAACACCAATAGTAAAGATATAACTCAGCTTTTCCTCAAGCCTAGAGTTATAACTGCTTTGCCATAATGTGAGTCTCAACAGGCTGCTAGAGCTAACAGATTCTGGTAGACCTAGAGGGAACCCTTACCTGCTAAAATGCAGATGGGAGCTTGCAGTTGGGAGTACCTGAAAGCACTGAGGACTCCTCCCAGGGCATCAAAACATAAGGTAATAATCTGTTGGTTCCTTTGTTATCAGTCCACAGGATAGAAATAATTCTTCCTTTTATGCCTATTGTTTGACACTAAATAACAGATGCGTCCAGTCACAACTAAATGAGAACTCAGGAAACCCAAAATCCCCAGGTGTGAGTGTAAAAATATACAATTCATTTAAAGGGAATCATCACTGGAAAGAAAGGTAAGGCTAAAATAAGAATGGGTGGCTTCTATTTAGACAGAACAGATGACACTGGGTGACAGGAGAAACACAGGACACCTAGGTGGTATCAGTCATACTAGTGAAGAAGAAATATGAACAGGATGTCAAAATAAAGGGGATGCCAAACTGCATACTGATGTTGAGACCTTACCCCCAAAGGCACTTGTCGGAGCATTTCAAAGAAGTTACTACCAGTAGGACAACAATTATGCCACTATGAAGAAAGGGAGCATTGCTAGGGTTTCTATGGTGCAGGCAGCCGACGTGCTTTTCAATAACTGCTTTTCTTACAAGGAACCCAAGCATGAATCTGCACAAGAACCACTGACAAGGACCTACCAGGAAGGGTGCACTCTGTGAATTCCTTAACTGTGCCTTTCTTTGTGGCTCTCAACTTTTGATAAATGTTTCATACACTAACTGAAAATTAACACCTAGTGTTTATGACTGTTACATTTAAAATTTTTTAAAAGATGAGACTGGGTGATTGAGAAGGCTACCAATATTGATTAGGACTAACAGAAGAGACTTTCAGCATATCAAGCTCCAGTGCAAACTACCCTGATGCTCAGACCCTAATGAAAGAGACTCAACAGATACTAGAGATATCTGTGGTAGAGACATGCTGTGTAGATTCTTTGACAAGTCCCAACAGGGGAGATACAGCACAAATACCTCTAGATTTTCTGTGGCAAGGACATGCCTTCTATAACACTGCTTGAAAAGTACAGCTCCTGGCATGCTATTAGGACCTAGTACAGAACCCCACCATGGAATATCTAAGATTTTGTGACTAGAGCTACCCATCATGATTCACCAAGTCACAAGGTCAGGTGGAGCAGCAATCCATTCTATGATGGAAACAGTATATTTGTAATAGGGCCTAGGCAGGTCCAGAGGGCACTAGTAAACTACAAGGGGGCCCAGAACCTCGTGCCACTTACCCATATCACATTGATGTCTCTACTTCTGCTCATACCAATGACTCTATGGTAGGCTCCTGGTGACCAATGACAAAAAAGAAAAAGGTGTGGTCTGGTTACCAGATACAAGTCAAAATGGACTGCTACTGCTCTACGGCCCTGCATGGCTGACTCTGAAAGACAACGATGAGGTGGAAATTCTCTCACTGGATATGGTAAAGGAAGAAATGACCAGAGAAGAAAAAATGTGGACTCCCTGGGAGTGGAGAGGCTAACTGGTTAGAGAAATGGAAGGAGCAAAATTATAAAATAAGAGACAAGCAATCTGGAGAACAGCCATGCTGATGGCGCAAAGTGCCAACTTCATGTTTCATGTTAATGCCCACCACAGACACAGAGGAGACAACAGAGAAGACACTTAACTACATCCAAACTACATATGGAATAATTTATCACTGGACATCAGCCAGCTTCTGCTCTTGGCTACCTCAATGTTTGACCAACAAGGCCATGAGTGGAGAAGCCACAGTGACAGAGAGGAAGGCTTTATACAGGCCAAGAGCATGGGCTCCTTCTTATGAAGGTGGTCTAGTTACTGCCTGTGTGGGATGCCAAACTAAAACATATGGGTAAGAAATGACATTTTATAGTCAGAGTTCAAGCCAAAGCAACTTGGTTCCACTGTCTGTGCTTTCAACAAGAGTATGCTGCCTCTTTAAAGTGGTAGAATGGCCCTGGCTGGTGTAGCTCAGTGGATTGAGCGTGGGCCTGTGAACCACACGATCGCAGTTCGATTCCCAGTCAGGGCACATGCCTGGGTTGCAGGCCAGTTCCCGGAGGGGGACTCACGGGAGGCAAAAATACATTGATATTTCTCTCCTTCTCTTCCTCTCTAAAGATAAATAAATAAATAAATTCTTAAAAAAAATAAAGTGGTAGAATGTGGTGCTATACATATGGGTTATGAAACGTAAGTCAGGAGAAATAAACAAGTGTATACAAAGCAAATGGAGAATCTTAATTCTCCAGTGTTGAAGAAAACAGTGGAAAAGGGGGCAGGATATTTGTAGCAAAAATCTAATTAAGTCAACTACACACATATATACATCAATACTATATGTTCTAGAAGAATAAAATGGTTTCCTATGGCAAAGAGAGGAAAATGGAAATAGAGATCAAGATTAAAGAAGATAAAAATAAACCAATTGAGGGCCCTTATAAAGAACAAAGGTAGTAATCTTAGTGTCATAAACTGAAAGTCTGATTAAGTCAAGTTTCTGAACCACAGTTCAAAACAGAGAGAAAATAAAGGGAACATATTGTCACTACCTTAAATTGAAAACTAATGTTACTCGTCATACCTAGGAAGTTATAAAAGTAAATATATAACTATGAACATTTTAAAAAATCAATCTGTGTACTACCAAAACTCATTCTGAATACTACCAGTATTGGTAGTATTCACTCCATACCTTTAGAAACACTGTTGTGGAAATAGTCTTATTCTGAAACAAGAATGCTAGAGGAGAATCTTTAAATATAAATATGTCAATAATATAATATAAATATTAATCCATTTGAGAGTTTAACTGTATTTACGTTAGAGGGGAAATAACTTAATAGTACAATCAAAAAGCCTAACTTTTTCTTAACATGAATGCTTTCCTTCCTCAATAATGTAATGTTTTCTCGTTTTACACAATTTATAATTAGGAAACAAACAGTCACTACTTTATTTTCAAATACAGTGTTGGATATTTCCTAAATATTATAAAGTCATAAATCATGAA